>NC_138081.1:77018900-77618900 GCF_964212035.1 Myotis nattereri
AACAATAATAAAACTGAATACAGGTCAGTCTGCTTTTAATGATCTCCCTATGCTAGCTATTCTAAACAACGTCAGTGATGAAACATTCCTTGAAAAAAAATCTGTTGTTGGTTTATGTTCTAAACAATTTTTATAGTTGCTACTAAGTTTCCATAACACACACACACGTGTACATATATATGCTCCACATTCGTAGGTATTTCTTACGTGTCTTTTAATAAAAACTGTATTTTACATAGAAGTTAATTTGGAGAATTTCCAGTTCTCCCATTAGCTCCTAACACATGTGGGTTTATCCACATACTTGTTTCTAGAGTAAGTTCCTAAGACTTTGGAATTGTTCCAGTCACTTGACAAAGTCTGTGTCTCCATACCCTGGGGTATTACATGCTCCTGCATTTAAGTAGTAGATCTGAGATAAACAGTGGTGGGATGGAGATTACAAAGAGGAAGCAACAGAGCTTGAGTGATTTTAATTATTCAGTCTTTGTTTTTATTTGTGTTTAAATTAAAAACGGTGAAACAGTTTTAAATTTGTGTTTGAATTGAAAGCAGTGAAGCAGTGCTCACTAGAGGATGTAAAATTTTGATTTCGTTAGAGCAAATTAAATTCCTACATGATATAATTCTCAGGATTTGACTAATATCTTCAACATAGAATTTTATTCTTATTAATTATTAAACTAAAGAAAAAATGATGACATAAAGACATTACATTAGTAGTGTGATTTAAAAGGCCATGAAGTCTTAACTTTTGCCGATGTTTCAGCTTTATTAAAATAACTTCTTTTTTAAAATAAATCTTTATTGTTGAAAGTATTACATACGTTCCTTTTTTCCCCCAGTGCCCTCTCCCACCCTCCTCTCCACCAATATTAAAATAACTTCTTATTTTTATTGGTATGATATGTATATTCAAAGTTCAGTAAAATAAAATGTTAACTGCATTTATTTTCTATTATTTATTTTATTTTGTATTTGTACTACAAGTAATTTTGTTATGTGAAGGAGGAGAGTGAAAGACAGTCTGTGTTTCAGGGGTTAAATGCACTAGCTGTGCACACTAGGTAAATATGATAGGTAAGTGGGAGAGACTGGTATAAGTTATAGAAGAACCACTTATTATGCCTGCCTTGTTACTTCCATGTTTTATATATTCTTTAAAAAGATCATTCATAATAAGCATCTGTGTGCAGTGGGCAACTTCTCTTGAATGATGGCGCTTACGAAAAAGAAACTACTTTGTGTGTCAGGTTATTTTTTAAAGCAGAGGATAGAAGACAGAAACATTTCTCACAGCTTTCGGGGAGTATAATCTGTGTTTCTCTCGTTTCTTTCCCCAAGTAATCTTTAAATATAAATTTAGAAGTTTAGGAGTAAGTTAAATAATTTTTAAAAAGTATAATACAGTATAATATAGGGCATGAAAGAAATATCTTGTTACATTACTCGGCCATGGTATATTCATTATGTTGATGTGAACAAATACACACTTCTGAGTCCAAGTTCATACTTTATTTCTATCCTTTATGGGTACTGATGGTAATGGATAGAAAATTGCTCAGGTATTGGGACAACCTGATATATTGGTTCAAATAAGACTGATAACCAATCTGATTGCTTAAAGAAGGCTGGTGTCTGATGGGATAATAAACTTGAGAAATCAACTTGGATATTCTTTTCTTCTTCTTGTGACCAAACCCCAGTTTGGCTAAGAGATTTGGGGAATTTGTCAGGACTGTGCTTGAGAACAAAGCATGCACATAATCCTGACGCAGGAGAAGGACTGATTTTGGTAGGTGATCTGCAATGACACTGAAGTGAGGGCAGATTTTAACGGAAGCTGTCACCATTTCTGTTGGCCTGGCGATCACTGCTTTAGATTCATTTGTATCATCCTTCATTGCTTCCATCCTCTTCCCTGGGCCCCCGCTCTGCACACCTGTTCTTTTCCCATAGGCTCTGCAATGGTGAACAAATTGAAAGAATGCTTGATAGCTCATGCTGAATCCAGAAACACAGCCAACCTTCCATAGTTTAGGTTTATTCCAGTGAGGTTTATAACAAGCTAAACACATCACTCCTCAGTGGTGTCACCTTTCCCAATATTGTGCTGGCCATGTTTCTGTTCCCCTGGGGAGAAGAGGACCTCCTTGCTCTCCTTCCATAGCTTGTGGTTGTGCTGGTCGATAGTAGATGAGCTGAGGACCCGGCAGTTTTCAGTTCTGTGCTAGCTCAGCAGCAAGGACAGGGAAGCCAGTCCCTTACAATCAGCCACTTTGTGACTTCTGACCAGAACACCTCATCTTTGAAAGGATGGCCAGCTTTGGTAGTGGTTAATCTTTCATAAATTAAGATTCTGAGGATCGACGAAATGGAATCTATAAGATGCAATTTGGCCTTAGCAGAGAACAAAATAGTGATTTCCCCCTCATAGTGTTAAGTAACCTGTGTTATCTTAAAAAGAAATTTAGATGGAAGGTTGCTGTTTTTAACATAGTTATGGTCAATTTTAACACAAATTAACTCCCAGTCTCAGGTAAACCAAACTTGAAAAACATCTTTCAATTGTGTAAACATAAAATTTGTTAGCCCTGAAAACTTTCTAGAAAACCAACCCATTCTCTTAATTGCAAGCATTGCAAACAAGAAACTAGCTTTCTTTACCCAACAGCTTGCATTTATCAACACACACTGAACATGAGTGGTGACATCTGCTTGACCAACTTTAAAGTGAGTGAATTTTCGTGTCCTCTCAGGTTTGAGATGCAGCCACTATAAGTACCCTCAGCATTCATGTGACTCGGAACTGACAATCCACCAGGGTGGTAAGCAGCTGCCATTTTATTTTTATTTACTAACCATATTTTATTTATTGAGGGATTTTTTTTTTCTTTGTAAAATGCAGATATCTTTTTTACTTGAGACTTGTTTTTATTTTAGGAGGGCATCTGCTACTTTGTTTAAATCTGGAAGTGATTTCAAGTTAGTTGTCAAAATTTGTCAGCAGTCCTCACTCTCCCTTCTGTTTTCCTCAACACTTCGGAAGCTGGTTAAGCCTTGAACCAGAATCTTCAGGTGGAGAATTCTGTGTCATTCAGCTAAATTTTCCTGTGCAGAAGTAAATTGGCCAAGAAGTGAATGAAGCTTCAACGTCAGGGCCTGTCACTCTTTCCAAGGCTGTGAAAAGTCCCCAAATAATGTGTTTACTTGAACTGACATATTTCTGAAAAATGTCTGATTTTACGTCTTTTTTCTTATAAAGCTCTCCCACCCCAGACACCTGCAATGGTCTAAGCTTCAAGTCCTACAAAACTTGAGTGCATCTCTGCCCCTGTGGCTCTGTAGGAGACCCCCAGACCTGCGTGTGACTTCCCCTCCTGTAAAGCAGGCAGCCTGGCCGAGGACGCCGAGTTGCGCATCCATTCTGTTTCTGCTGTTCCTTTCTCAGGAGCTGAGTAAGATGGACAGACCTAACTTGCTCAGATAGGGCCCTGTAATAGTTATTAACAATTTTTAAAAAATTTCTTCTGTGTATTATGTCGGGTTTTCCAGAGAAACAGAACCAATAGGATATATATATACATGAATTAGCCCATGCTGTTATGGTGGCTGGCAAGTCTAAAATCTGCAGAGTTAATGTTCCAGCTTAAAGGCTACCAGGAAGGAGAATTCTCCCTTACTTGAGGGAGGGTCAGACTTATGTTCTAATCAGGTCTTCAAATTATTGGATGAGATCCACCCACACTATGGAGGACAATTGGCTTTACTCATGATATTGATTTAAATGTTCATCTCATCCCAACATCCTCAGAGAAATACCCCCGAAAATGTCTGGCCAAACATCTGGGCACCCCCTGGCCTAGTCAAGATGACACATAAAATTAACCATCACACTCTGTCAACTGAGGGAGCTGTTATTTTCATGACTCTCCCGTTGATACCTGGGTTTATAATAGCCCACTTTTAAACAACTACATAATCAATTCCATTGTCACAGCATTCATTATATGGAAAGTTATTGTACGTCCAATAAGCATAAGGTGGGGAATCAAGGGGAACATAGGGCCTATCTTTAAAGAATTTGTCCTTTAGGTATAAACTTACAACAAACCTGCTCATTGAAACAAGTCAAGGAGAATTCAAAGGTGAGGCAATGATTTAAGTTCAGCTTAATGCAGAGAAATTCCAGAACTCTTTTCAGAGAGAAAATTTAAGAAAGACTTTGGGTGATATTTGAAACGAAATTTAAAACAAACATAGCAGTTGACTTGCCTGGGACCGGGAAGTGGGAATTCATGTTAGACATGAACATCTGTAGAAATGTCCAAAGGACACTATGATGGCCTGGTTGAAAGGTGGGGCCATAAATGGGGCTGGAGAAGCTACTAAAAATAACAGGTCCATGGGCTGTGGTTTGGCAAAATAGGAATTCACTAATCATCCGAGAGATGCAAATCAAAACGACAATGAGGTAGCATCTCACACCTGTCAGAATGGCTATCATCAACAAATCAACAAAGGACAAGTGCTGGAGAGGATGTGGAGAAAAAGTAGCCCTCTTGCACTGCTGGTAGGCATGCAGACTGGTGCAGCCACTGTGGATAACAGTATGGCATTTCCTCAAAAAATTAAAAATGGAACTTCCATTTGATCCAGTAATCCCATTTCTAGGAATATATCCCAAGAAAACAGAAACACCAACCAGAAAGAATATATGCACCCCTATGTTCATAGTAGCACAATTTACAATAGCTAAGATTTGGAAACAGCCTAAGTGCCCATCAGCAGATGAGTGGATTATAAAACTGTGCTACATCTACACAATGGAATACTACCCTGCTATAATAAAGAAGGAATTCTTACCATTTGCAACAGCATGGATGAAACTGGAGAGCATTATGCTAAGCGAAATAAGCCAGTCAGTGAAGGAAAAATGTCACATGATCTCACTCATTTGTGGAATATAATGAACATTATAAACTGATGAACAAAAACAGAACCAGAGTAATAGAAGCATCAAATAGACTGTCCAACCTATGAGGGGAAGTGGGGGGTGAAGGGGTAAGAGATCAACCAAAGGACTTGTATGCATGCATATGAGCATAACCAATGGACAGAGACACAGGGAGTGGGTGAGGGCATGAGCTGGGGGTTGGGGGCAGCCAGGGAGAGGTCAATGGGGGGGGGGAGGGGGAAACGAGACTTATGTAATACATTAAGCAATAAAGAACTTAAATTTTTTAAAAAAGGAATTTTCATAGTTTCTGTGAGGTTTTGAATTGACAGGTGGCTTTTCACAGCAGAGAACCAATATTTAATGACTTGTACATGGAATAAGAGCTTTGTATACTAAACAGGATTTTCATTGCAGTTGTTTTGCTCTTTTAAAGAACCCAAGAGTGTTGTTCTTTCTTATAGTTAGCCTATGTCTGTCTTTGAAAACTGAATTTTTTCCTGGGGTTCATTGAGAATTTCCATTTATAAAGGTAGTCATTTTGATCTTAAAATGCTTATGAATCTTAATTATATTATTATGCCTCATGTTGTCTCTAATAACTATGGAATTAAAAGTTTAATTCCCTTCCCAATGTCAGGGGTTTCAAACTCTGCCCCAAGAACAGCCCCAGGGGAGAGGAAGAATCTTGTTGCACAACTTGGTTTCTATTTAAAAAGTTGTTGGAAGAAAGAAATTACCTAATTTTTTAGAAAGAAAACCACAGCCATTAGGTTAAAATTAATATTTAAAGAGAAAACCAAAACTAGGTTAATAAAGCTCAGAAAACTGTGTGTATGTGTGTTGAGGGGAGGACAGAAACGAAGAGCTTTGCCAAAACATTTGGATAATGAATCTTACCCATTTTACCAATAATAATAATAACAAAAAAATAAAACACAGTAGTACATTTTATAAGTGGTAGAGATATCCAGAAAGTCACAAACCAGCTATCAACTTGGTGGGTTTAGAAACGGAAGAAATTAATGTTTTAATTTTTCTCATTTCTTTCAGCAAAATGTTCTAGAACACCAAAAGCAAAACTTGGGCCAACTTTATTATTTAGCCTAGAATTTAGTTTTCATTATTATTAAGTTGATATTTGAGTCTAGAAAACACTGTACCTCTAAAAAAAGTATAATTTACTTCATTCTTTCAGTTAAGTCAATTGCTCCCTCAGGAGCTTGTGGAACAAGACTGTGATGTATTAACAGAGGCTCTAGGATGGAAACTCGAGCTTTCTACACTAATCTGTTGTTTTTATAAGTTAGAATGTTATTTTGCTTTCTGAAATCCATTTCAGATTCTCTCACAGACTTAATTTCCACCCCACTGCCCCCTGATAAAACCTGAACCCTTTTCAGCTAAGTCAGTTGTTGTGAACCAGGGTGGATTTTGTCCCCCAGGGACACTGGCAATATCTGGAGACATTTCTGTGTGTGACAGCTGGACGAGTGCTACTGGCATCTAGTGAATAGAGGCAGAAAAGTTGTTCAATAGTCTGCAATACACAGGATAGTTGTCTCTAACAATGAATTTTTTGGTTACAAGTGACAGCAGTTCCAAGGTTAAGGAACCCTAGTATACATGGAACTATCCAGTCTTATTTTGTGTTGGGAATCTAGTTGGTTGTCCATTTTTCAGTGCCTGCTTTGCTTTAAAAAATGAAAGGCAGCATCTGTGATTTCAGCTGAAAAATATGCATGCAAGTATTTAGCCTAGTTTCAAATTATAAATATCACCTCTCTTGCAAGCACTCTTAAAATAACAAAATCAAATCACTCCGGGGCTTGCAAGTAACAACTGAGGCCTCCTCCCCCCCCGCCCCCACCCCCCCACCCCCAACCAGGGAAAATACTGGTTAAGGATCTTCTATCAGCGGTTCTCAACCTGTGGGTCGCGACCATCGGAAAACACATATAGCACATCAGATATTTACATTACGATTCATAAGAGTGGCAAAATTAAAGTTATGAAGTAGCAACGAAAATAATTTTATGGTTGGGGGTCACCACAACAGGAGGAACTGTATTAAAAGGTTGTGGCATTAGGAAGGTTGAGAACCACGGTAAGTAGTGAGACTAGCAGAGTCAAGACTACCACACTAACAAGCAATTAGGAGCTTCACACTTTTCCTTTGCTGACCTTTACTTTGGGATTGTTGACAATTTTCAGCCAATACTTGGTAAAAGAAATGATCACTCTGATTCTTTGAAAAACAGGGACCAGCTTACATAAAATTCCACCACCTGCTCCAGTGTAAATGACAACACCTACCCACAAGTTTTGTCCTCTCAGCAGCCATGGCAGCTGTCTCCCCACAGATATATAATTGGGTATCAGTTAGTGAGTAGTCAATAAATACTATTGAGGGACCAACTTCAGAACCTGGGAGAATTTCTTCCCCGACTCAAATTCCTTTGACTTTGGCAATGATCAACATTTTCTCCTCGTCCACCTGGGCTGCACCAGTAGAAATAAGCTTGCACACATAAGCAGAGAGAGTGAGATGATCATTTTTGAGCATTTGCAGGAAAGGAATGCTTAGAAAATTAAAAATTGTGTTTCTTACAATTAACAAGAAGGGATGTTCAAAACAACCCACTGAGAACTATTTGTTTAACTTCAAGTTTGCTTGACCTTGTTTTGACATCATGTGTACCTTCTTATCTGCCTCATGAGGGGAGTTTTTCGTCAGCTCCTGCAAAATATTTTGACTACAATGAAAGCTGATCTATCTTGTTTTGCTGAAATGGATTGGGAAACAAAACCATGTGAAAATATTGGGGATAGAAAAGAAGCTTAAATGGATTAGGATTTGCTTGTCATTCGTGGGTTCTATTGAAACAGGTCACCGTTTATAAATCGCAAATCCAAGCCACATTTCATTCCAAAAGGTAAGTCTAAGCACGGGTGTGAATTACAGACCTGTTCCCTAGTTTTTACAGTGTGCTTTGGAGTCTCAGAGAAGTTATAAAACAGGGCAACTCCCAGCCTTGGGGCCAGGTACAGTATGTACAGCAGGCCTCTTATCCCTTTCAGACCAGGCCAGAGGGTAATGTGACCTCACTGCCATTGATAGCCTTGGTACCGTGAAGGAATGAATGTCCAGAGATCATCATTGGGCCCTTTGATAAAAAGGGCTGAGCTAGAAGAAAGCAATCCTAGTCCGCCCGAGGAATCATGTAATCAGAGAACCACACAGGCAGTGGAACTCTTAGCTGTTGGCTCTGAAGGCAGAGTCTACTCAGGTAACCAAGCAGCTTTTTCCAGGTCATCCAATAGGGAAGGGCAGTGCTTGACCCACAGCAACGGGGCCTAGCGCTAGGGCCATTGTATAATTAGCTCTCTGTTACTCAGGAATGAGTTCCACAGCTTCTGCACCATGTTCCTTCCTGCTGCCTGGCTGTTAGCCAGCTGGGAGCCCAGTGCCTTCAGAGGGACACTGGTTTCCTAAGAGGTGTTAGACCTCTCGACCCGGGTGATGATTAAAAAGCAAGAGCGAGAGGTACGCCTGTGTTCTTTATTCCTGCTGTGACATTAAAACAATCCTTTCTATCTTAATGATATGCCAATGATGTTTAATAAGGACCAGTGACATTCTGGAATTTTTATTCAATTCTCAACCCCCTTACTGGTCAGCAGCAGCCCAGCAGGCCAGAAAGTGTCACTTACCTTTCCTTTCTTGGACCCATCAGACTATGCAAAAGTGCTTAGTCCCAGAGACTGCACATTAGAAGAAGTGTGTTAAATGAATATTGAATGAATGAGTCAAGATTCTTCAGTTTAAAATATGTGAAGAGGCTAAATCTCAGGTTAAGTATTCTTACCACCCAAAAAACAAAAACAGAACAAAAGCACACGCAAGGGACTCAAGGAAAATCTTAGAGGTGATGGATATGTTTAGTACCTTGACCGTGGTGATGGTATCAGGGATATATACATCTGTCCAAACTCATCAAGATGTATATATCTAATGAGTGTAATTTTGGGCACATCAAATACACCCCAATAAAGCTTTTTTTCTATTTCTCTAAAGAATGCTTTCTTTTTACAACTCTTTTTTCCCCCAGCTTTATTGAGATTAATTGACACATAACATTGTGTAAGTTTAAGGTGTACAACAATAAAGCTTTAAAAAGAAAAAGAAAATGAAAAGATAAGCATAAACAGAGATTCTATATTAGCAATAAATATATCTGTCTAAATACTTGTATCCAGAATATATAAATAACTCAAATCAAACAAACAAAATCCCCCAGCCCATTAAAAAATGCAAAAAAAACACAGACACATAAAAAAAATAACATATATTAAGAAAGACAAACAACTTGGGAAAAAAATATTTGCTCTAGGTGTTTGTGTCCAAGTTTATATCTCTTTTTACTACACTGTTCTGAACAAAGTAATCTAGTCACACAATTCTGCAGTGTGAATAATCATCATAATAAAACAATATTAACAATAAGTTATAATACCCAGGTGTCCAAAAGATTCAGCCATAAAATAGAAATTGAGTTTAGCATGGTTTCTATGAACATATATCTTTAATGGGCTTTTTTAAAACTGGACCCTTAACTGATTATCATGGGCAGATTGGTGGGTTGTTCCCGTGGCCACTTGGAGCGTCCACAGGGCGAGGCTCCCTTCTGTGAACTCCTGGCTGGACATGTAGATCCACTTCTAGCCACATGTAGTCCACCCTTCCCTTCCAGCCTGAGCTTCTCCATCAGCAGTGTTTGTTCAAGATCTCAGGAATCCGAGAAACTAAGAAAGTGTTCTTTTGTTTCTTCTCAGACTGGGAATGGGTATGAGACTGGTTTATTCTGCATTATTCATCTGTAAGAGCAGTGTTGGGATTTTCTTCTTCGTAAGCAATTAAATAGCACCCCTTAGACTAGTATACCCCTTGGTCTCAGCCCATGGGAGTTCTTAGCCTGGGGCTTCTGTAAGTTCCAGGAGCAATTTGTCATCCCATGAAGACACTTCTGTCATAAGTCTCCTCCTAGAGTCAGGTCTGCCGGAGCCAGTCCCCTGTCAGGGGATACAATTGGTGGGTAATGGGAGTTACTCTGCTGATCTTGGTAGAAAAGAGGCTGGAACACAAGGCCTGCTGCTTTGCGCCTCTGCTGTGTTCCCTGGGATGCAAAAGGAGCTTCAAAGCTTAGGATGTTTCAAACCTCCCTTCAAACTGAGCCTCCTCCTGGCGCCTCCTGAGAGAAACTAATAAAATGGTGCAAGCAAATGCAGCTGATGCTTGACTATTGGGGCTGGGGAGGGTGCTGGGATCCTGTTATTTTGCTTGTGAAGTGAAGAAGCCTCTCTCCTACTGTGTCTTCTTTGCAGAAGGCCCCATAGTTCAAGGTTTCATTTACATACATGAAATGTCCCAAATAGGTAAATTCACAGAGACAGAAAGCAGGTAAAGTCGGTGTGAGAGGATGGGGGAGGGGAGTGGGGCGTGACTATTGGTGTTTCTCTCTAGGGTGATAAAAACACTCTGCATTAGATAGTGGTGATGGCTGCACAACATAGCAAATATACTACAAATACTGAATTGTATACTTTAAAATGGTGAGTTTTATATTATGTCACTTACATAGCAACAGAAAAATTAATGTATTAATGTACAGATGTGTCATCTTGAGAGGAGGACTGGTGGCCGGTCCTGCAATGCTATCAATGATGAGAACGGCAGCTCATGCTCATTATGTGCCAGCCGTGTGGCTAAGGACCCGACATGTGTTCATGCATTTAATCCTCACAACAGCTCCCTGAGGTGGGTGCTGTCATTACCCCTATTGAGCAGATGAGGGGACTAAGGCACAGGGAGATCAGGTGACTTGTGTAAGGTCACACAGCTGGGGCATGGCAGTGGCGCTCCCCACCAGGCAGTCTGGCCCCCGAATGTGCATCTGGACCCCACTGCTGTACTACTGTTTGGAATCTAGCAAGGTCACTGCAGGCGGGATCCGGAAAAGGCAATCCCGAGAGGTCATGTGAGTGCAGGAGCTCAAGGTGGCCCAGTTGAATGTTGGCACAGGCTCAGCCTGCAGCAAAGGTTATCTGCACAAACAGATTAGTGCCCCCTCGGGCTGTCGTGCCAACGCTGACACTGACGTCAGACCATTTGGCCCCTATTTGTTCAGCGATGGGGCACATGGGCGTCCCTTGCTGCAGATTGGTCTGTGCAGACACACCTCAGCCTCTCCCAGATACCCCAAAGGGTGGGCCAGAGGAAGCTTGGCGCTAGCTTCTGGAGCAATGCTGGCAGCCGTCTCAGAGTTGTGACCTTGAGGGTTAATGTGTGCCTATAACACCAGTCAGCGTAGGTCTTTGGTGAGAAGTAAACTTTAAAGCAATTTTGCATACCATTTTATGCTTTTAAAATCAGGCATACTGATCTCTGAATGAAGGAAAATAAGTCACCTTGAATATCTTAAAATGATTCTTCTCTCTTTTTTAATCCTCACCTGAGGATAAGTTTTTATTGCTTTTTAGAGAAAGAGAAAGGGAGAGAGAAAAAACATTGATGTGTGGGAGAAATATGGATCGGTTGCCTCCTGTATGTGCACTTACCAGGGATTGAACCTGCACCCTAGGTATGTGCCCTGAATGGTAACCTTTCGGTGTACAGGACGATGCTCCAACCAACTGAGCCACCTGACCCAGGCAAAATGATTCTCACTTGCAGTCAATGATACATAGAAATAATGACCCAGCTACTTTCTATGTGGTGAAGAGTAAACATTTTTTTTCAATGTTCTGGTTTACTTTTAGAATCCCTATCTTTTTTTTTTACTAACAAGTGAAACATAGGTACATATTTGGCACTTGGCGCTCTAAGCCATGTGGATTAAGAGACTGAATAGAGCCCCTCGTTGGGAGCCCTGCCTAGCCACTTAGCAGCAATGTCCGCTGGACAAGTTTCCTTAGCTTCTCTGTTTCTGAGTGTGAAAAGGGTCAGTAGTAACACCTGTCCCAGAGAGGTGGTCTGAGCTTTCAGTGACCTGACAGGTGCAAAGCTCTTAGCATGGAGCTAGCCCTAGGCATGCAGTGTGTCTCTTACTCACATTAAATCTGGACACTTCAGTCTGATACATTACTATTAAAATGGCAACAGTTAGTCATATATTTGTACCAACCCTTGCATGATTCAGGGTATGTTTCTTTCATTAGTTCTTTGGATGCTAATACGGTTTCCATTTGACACACGGGCCAAGAATGTCAAGTATCTGTTCAAAATCACAGGAGGAATGAATGTCTTAGCTGGGTCCAGAACTCAATTCTCCTTATTCTTAAATCAGTTTTATTTATTTTTGAAAATAACCTTTCTATGTAATGTGCCATTAATTCCTTAATGAGATATTTATTCAAAAGGAAGATGTGCTTCAAGATTCAAAATATTTAAAGATCAAACAACAGAGATGCATTATTTGAAGGACAGAACCTGAGTCCAGAATCCAGCTTCTTGGTAGTTCCACAGCTTCTAGAGAAAGCACCTGTTCTGTTGATTCATGGATTAGAGATATGTTGAGGTAAAAGGGCGTAATAGATAGTATTATAATATTGCAATATATATTCTATAGTATTATAATATAATATTATAATAGGTAGTAGGTATTATGGATAATCAATATTAACATTTCATTTTATGGATTAGGAACATTTCCAGAAAGCTGGTATAATTTTATGGAGATTGCTGAACAAGTAAATATAAAACCCAAGAATTCAACAGATTGGTCTAGCTCCAAGTCTGGTTTCCTTTCTGTTTTAACATATTTCCTCTCACAGGTAAGGGAACTCATTTCAACTGCATCAGAACCAGGCAGTAGCCCCCTTCCCAGCCCACAGTGGGTGCTCTAGAAATGCTTTTAGAATAAATCACTGATTAGACAAACTCCAGACAAACAAGCAAGGGAAGCATCTGTGAACATGAAGCTAAGGATGAACTTTATTAAACTTTCCTGGCTTAGAAAGCAAAATTTGACATGACCTGGCCCATCTGATATTTCCTCACCCTCCTCTTTGCCCTCTTGCAACGATGACTCTGTCCTCCTTTCATTTCCCCGTTCCTGCCATGGTTTGCCGGGCAGTGCAGGATACAAGGCCCTGCTGCCAAAGGCGCTTCAGTAAGAATGTCACGTGAACCACACACATGAATCACATGTGTAATTTTAAATTTTCTTGTAGCCACATTAAAAAAAAAGTAAAAAGGGGCAAGTGAAATTAATAAAACTTTTAAAACTCAATATATCCAAACAGTACCATTTCAACATGTAATCAATTTAAACGTAATTAAAGTATTCTATTTTTTTCACACTAAATCTTTGAAGTTCAGGATGTATTTTATATTTACGGCACATCTCAACTTAGACTAGCCACATTTTAAGGGCTCAGTAGCCGAATACGACTAGTTGCTATAATATTGTTTGAGCCATTAATATTCCACATAATGTACAATTGCATACACAAGTTTTCTGGAAATTTGACAGTAAAAAGTCTTGTTCTGTGAAAATAAGTAAAACAATTTTCCAACAGAAGCAAACGGTCTTGAAGAGGTGGTGCCTTTTTTCTAGTTTACACACAAATGCTTCTGGGCCAGTGGTGGCCTTGCTGTCACAGGGCTTTTGCACATGCTGTTCCCTCTGCCTGGAACTCCATCCCCTTTGGCTGGTCAGTATCTGCTCATGTTTCTACTCAAGGGCCACTTCTTCCATACTGTCTTTGTTCCCTGTTTCTTGCCTCGTAGCACTTATTTGGATTTGCAATGATATATTCATGTGTGAGATTGTTTTGATTAAATTCTGTCTCCACCACAAAATGGTAAATTCTAGAAGGACAAGCTCTCCTTCGTTTTTGCTCGCCATGGAACCCCCAACTCCGAGCAGAGTCCTTGGTGCATAGAAGGGGCTCTGCAGAGATGCACTGAGGGACTGCACAGCTGACTGCATGTGCCAATATCCACCAACACTCATGTTCTTATGATCCCAGGTGCACATTACCCTTTACTGCCAGGATCAGGCAGAGACTGGAATGTTGTCTAAGATCTTTCCAGGGAAGAAAGTTGACAGTGCCCTCTCTCATCACTCAGTTGCATATCCTGTTCAAAAAGTATGTGAATTCATCTCACCAGTTTCCCCTGAACCTGTTCCAGAGGGCAGCTGCCTTAGGTCTTTATAGCGCTGAGTGACTTTGAGTTTTATCTTGGACTCATTCAGGAGATTTGATCTCTAGTGGCCGCTTTAAAACAAACACATTTTAAAAGTAGGTTAGTTGGAGAGCCAGCAACTCAGCTGATAAAACACTCTGCATTTTTAAACACACAAGTCCTTATCTGAAATCCAGGAGATGATAAACTAGGGAATTTACTCAATTTGCTTCTTTTGCTGACTTCTCCCTTCCCACCCTCCTAGTATTCTCAGCAATAAATAAAATCCACATATGGGGCTGTTATGACTAAAAACTATAAAATATGAGCACAAGGCAAAAGGATTGCTAATCAATTAGCATCAATAATGTGTAGAATGTTAAGTGTAGTGGTTAATATTTAGAACTCTTAAGTCATAGAACTACTACCTAGGTTTAAATCCTGACCTTGCCATTCACTAGCTGTGTGACCTTGGGTAAGTTATTTAACTTCTCTGAGGCACAGTTTCCTTATTTGTAAAATAAAGGATAAAAAAGAGAACCTACCTAATAAGTGTGCTGCGACACTCAGGAGAGCTACTGACCATATAGTGTTTAGATAATGTTATCCCAGAAGTTATGCTTACTTTGTTTGGAAGGTGTTGGCACCTCTATGATACTAAAATGCTGGTTACGAATGGACACGTCAGGTAACTATTGTGCAGACATGGCCTTCATTTGAGAGGAAACAAACAAGGTCCAGTATCCACTAAGTTTTTTATTGTCCCCTGAGTCCTCTTTGAGTAGATCTTACTGGGAAAAAAAATGTTTTTACGAAGCCAAACCATCCAAGAATAAAGTCAAATAGAACTGATGGCTTTGGAGTGTTGGGCTAGAACTCACGGAGGCCTCTTCCTGCTTCTGAAATGTAGGAAGCTATATCTTATGGCAAATAGAACAAATAGTTAAGAGGTATAAAAGGCAATAGAAGCATTTCATGATTGGGAAACAGTGTTCATATTAGCTAGCTTATTCTAACTGGACTCCTACCTGGAGAACAATTGGGCTCCGTCTGGGAGGTAGACAAATGCATCATTCAAGTACTTCTGCTCTGTTTCCACCAGGCCTGGCAAGATGCATGAAAGATGGTTCCTTACACAATGAGACTTAAAGGAAACTAAAGTTTGTGTCTTGCACAAATCTGATCTGCCAGAGTGCCCACAGATGCCACCATTGGAGGTGCACTCCTTTGCGTCAGGGTACTGGGTCTCCAGCAGTGCCTTGATAAAATGAACATTTCCCTCCCCTTTCCCTTAAAGAGACAGAGCATGCTCAGCCATTCTCAGGTATCACCACCTTAGTTTGTTTGACACTTGGCAATGAGGATAGTGGAAAGGACACAGAATTTTAGGTCAGAGATACCTGACCTGGGCCTTTAAAACAATTGTATTATCTTTTCAAATTAAGTTACTGGGCTTATTTCCTTATTTATAATGAGGCCCAATATCAATGGGCTACTCCTAGGGTTGTCATGAGGATTAAATCACATGATCACATAGTTGACTGTTATAGTTGTCACTTCCCTGAGAAATGGAGAGGTAAATTGTGACAGAAGAAGGCAAAAGCTCAGAGTAAGGGCTCCTGCCTCGACCCAAAACTCTGGAAGACAGCAGTTAGCATGAGGTCATGTCATGGGTGCCTGAATGCAGGTATTTGTGTGGTGGGGGAAAAGGTGACCAAGTCCTGTTGGCTCTGCTTCTTTTTTTTAAAAAAAATATATTTGTATTAATTTCAGAGAGGAAGGGAGAGCGAGAGAGACATAGGAACTTCAATGATGAGAGAGAATCATCGATCGGCTGCCTCCTGCAGACTCCCTAATGGGGATCAAGTCTGCAACTTGGGCATGTGCCCTTGACCAGAATCGAAACCGGGACCCTTCAGTTGGCAGGGCGACACTCTAGCCACTGAGCCAAACCATCTAGGGCAGGGCAGCTCTACTTCTTTAACATGTCCTCTTCTCACCTTGCCCCCAACTGTTGTCTTAGTCCCGCCCTCAGTGATCATTTTGTGCTGCCTTTAATTTGATCCTTCACATAGCTACCTGAGAGGTCTTAACATGCAAATCTGATTATTTAGCACTTTATTACTTAAAATCCTTCCATGGTTTTCTATCAGCTACTACAGATCAAAGTCCAAACTCCATGGCCTGATGTGGAAGGCCCTCCTCCAGGTGAGCCATGCCTACCTGTTCAGGCTCCTCTGGCCTCTGTGGGCTAACTCCAGCAATCATTATCATCACCATCATGCCCCAGAGACTGTGCCAAGGACCTCCCAAGCATTAGTTCACTTACTTTTCACTTAATTTTGCTTAATTTTCACAACACTTATGTCAGGTAGGTGCTGTTATTAACTCCATTTTATAGTAGGTCTAGTCTTCCCAAGACCACACACGTAGAGAATTGAAATTTCAATACAGGGTTGCTTTCTAGAGTCTGGGTTTGTAACAATTTTACCTTAAATTATCTCTATTTCACTTAATTGTAGCACACTCCCTCATCTATATGGTATTGCACAAAGCATCACCCTTGGTCGGCTGTGCCTTCCTCCGCCTGGTCCTCATGCTCCCCTTTCAGAACACTCCTCAGACAGCACTTCCGCAAGGAGGCCTGCCTGGTGAGATATACTGCTCCGGGCTCCTGTCTTCAACTTCCATCCTGCCCCCTTCTCTTCCATTGCAGCTCCTATAGCCTTTCACCGCCCTTATGTTTACACATCTGAGGTCCCCTCTGGACTATATAGTCCTTGAGATCAGGAAGTATATTTATTATTTTATTATTTGTAGAACTCCTGTGACGGTAAGTCCTTGAAACATTACAGGCACTCAACAAATGTTTGTTAAATAAATGAATGAGTAAACGAATGAACACATCTAGAAGTGTGAGAACAGGTCAGGGCTGAATTTACTCATCTGCTTCCCAAAAGTGAGTTGTTATAAGACTTTACCTTCTACCTGGTAAATTCCCTTCCTGGATTTTCCCAGCAGGTGTATTCATTTATTCCCTCATTCATTCATCCTGTAAACATGCACTGCTTGCTACTAAGTCTTAGCTAAATTCTGTGGATGCAAAGATGAATAACATTAATTCCTGTCCTCGAGGAGCTTACAATGTAGGGAAGTGAAGAAAATTAGGCACTAGATTATTATAATACAATGAAATATATGCTATAGAAGAAGTTCTTAATAATGTATTAGATAGCATAAAGTAAGGAGTTTCTATTTCCAGTTAAGGACATCAGGGAGGGAATTGTAAGAGGACATAGGAGCTGAGTATTAAAGGAATTGTAGAGGCCAGTCAGAAAAGGTAGGAGAGAGAATGACTTCTGAGTTGTGGAAATGTTTAGAATGAAGGGCATATGAAGCAGCAAGAACATAAATACAAAGGCATAGAGACATATGGGTTTATGGAGTGCTGTTGTGGGGGTGCTTTCCCGGAGTGAAGGGGGAACTGGGGAGGCAGCCAGGTCCAAGTCCAGGTCCAGGTCCAGGCAGATTTTGGGTACTCCTCGAAGTTGGGGACTTGATTCTGTAAACACTACAGTGCTGGTGGAGGAGTTGGAGCAGGTGAGAGAAGTGGCCAATATATATATAATTTTTTTTTATTTTTGCTGCAAAAAGCTTTATTGTTTCATTTGGTCCAATGGATGGCAGAGGGCTTCAGGGTGGTTAAAAGAATGGCTAGTAGTTTCAGGAAGAGGCTCAGGTAAAATGGGGAATGCAGAGGGGCCTCTCAAAGGCCTCTGGGCTCCAAAGGTTCCAAGTCATGCTTGAGGGTGAGCCTTTCAAAGAGATACTCTCCCAGCCCAGCCTGGGGCTGGCCAGCCTGTGATGTTTGTCAGGTGCCGCCCATCTTCTTGATGAGTTTCACCTCCTCACCCCGGAAGAGGTTTTCCTGGAAGTCCCAGAGATGAGGGTCTGCACAGGTGGAACCCAGGGCCTGCAGCTCCAAAAGGGCCTGGTTCAGGTTCCTCTCCAAGGCCAGGGCGGCCCCCATGGCATCCTGAGTTCTTCCTACTCATCTTGGGGAGGTTTCAGCACGTCCTGGAAGGGAATGCAGCCACTGTACTGGTTTTGCCAACTCCCGGAAGAAGTGGCCCACGGCCCCGAGAGCCACATTGTTGGTGGAAATAGCCCAGAGAGAGGTAGGTGTGGGAGGCCGGCAGGTGCGGGTTGGCAGGCGGTTGACCACAGCCTCCACCTCGGTGGAATAATTCTGATGAATTTGGGAGCTCACGGTTGTTTGGCAATAAGGAGTTAAGGTAGAAAAAAACAGTGTGTTGGCCGGTTCTGAAGGTGGTGACTGGATAAGACGTAGGAGAGTGGCTGGAGGCTGGAAGAAGGGTCATCCCTGGGTCTGTTTCGTCCAAACACTGTTGAAGCAAGAGACAGAACCGGGACCGCCGAGGGCACTGACAGATGTGATCAATATTGATGGCTTTTAGAATGATCACCTTAGGATCTGGGTGGGGAATTGGTAAGGGCCTGAGTTAGGATAGCTGCTGGGTGAGTGGAGAAGAAGGACTGGATTGAAAGATGCTCCAGAGTAGATAACTGGATAAATGTGGGGCTAGCCTTGAAGAGAAATGTGGAGGAAGAGAAGTGGGATTGGTGCTACTCACTGAGCTTGGGGTGTATGGTTCTATCTCTTTAGGAGAAATAATAATCTAGACAATACAGTGGCTAAAGAATATTTTGGCTTCTTTTTAATACTCAGTCCCTTAAACACTTATATTATTTTTGCATATGTTGCCTTTTATTTATTTATTTTTTAAATAAATTTTTATTGATTTCAGAGAGGAAGGGAGAGAGAGATAGAAACATCAATGATGAGAGATATTCATTGATTGATTGCCTCCTGCACGTCCCCTCCTGGAAACTGAGCCCACAACCAGGACATGTGCCCTGACCAGGAATCAAACTGTGACCTTCCGGTTCATAGGTCGATGCCCAACCACTGAGCAATGCCAGTCTGGCACATATGTTGCCTTTTAAATATTTTAATACTTTTATGTCAGGGATAAGTTTCAATAGTTTTTTTTTTTTTTTAATCAATCTCTCTAACTTAGTCAATCTCTCTAAGTTAATGGTTCTTTGACCTAGAGTCTTAGGGCCCATGAGACCTCCACTCGGAACAAGAAAGGCCTGTGCACCTCTTTACTGTGTCACCTCCACCGTTATTTGCTCTAACACTGGGCTGACAATAAGAACGTCACAAAGAGCTCTGGAGCTTTCTTATCCCTGAAATTGCTGGTCTAAATCTCAGTAACTCATGCAATACGTTTTCTTCGATGTAAGTGCTTGGCTGCAGGTCTGTGTTATACCACTCCTCTTTGCTTTGTTGTTTTGTTTCGGTTTGTTGTTTGTTTTAATCTTGGAAAATGTAGATCACATCATGGGGCTCACATTCATAAATCTCGTATGTTGTGCCTGATTGTTTTTAATTGTGGGTGACTGTCTTAATTGCCACATATTTCTTTTTCCTCAGAAAGGCACATCTCACCCGCAATGGTCCTGTTTCTTTTAACGATGGAATTAGAATAAAGCATCTGGGACCAGAGCAGGCCACAGGGCCTGTGGTGCTCTTTTGCTACCAGTCTCAATGAGGTGAAAAGGGAAGGCCAGCCACAAATCAGTTGAGAATTAACTCAAGCTGTTGTTTTGAGTTTTCCAAATATTTCTCAACTCCCATTGTGTGTTTTTGTGTTTTGTACTAAAAAATTATTGCCAAAACCTACCCCAACGTCATTTCTTCCTGGGTTCCTAAATCATTTGGACAGCAGGCCAGACTTCTCATAGGTCATTAATCTCCAGGAGATATGTCTGTTAAATAAGAGGCAATGACTAGAACACATATGCTTACCAATTTGGGGTTCACAAATTCATTTAAAAAAATAAGATCTTGTCTAACTGAATTTCTAATCTACTTTTGATTTGCATTTTTAGGATAGTGTTCAGATACTCAAAAATGTTTCTAAAATGAAAATTATATCCCCTCTGGAGTTAGTGAGTACAGATGTGGAAGAGAGAATGGATAGAACAAGAGAAGATAGAAAGTTGGGTAACCTTAAAGAGAAAGTACAAATGCCAATGGATGGGACAGGGCCTTGTCTCCCCTGGTTGCTGCTGGAGGTGGAATTCTTGCAGTATCCTGAGAAAAGGAATTTTCTGAGACTTGTGTGTGAGAATGAATGATTTTTATTGGGTGGAACTAACTCCCTGAGTTTCCAAAGTCTCATTTCCTTTAGTCCAGTCATAGGAGAAGTATAGCTGGGCCTTCAACAGAACTAAAATCAGAGCCAGTGATTCCTTTCTGTGTTGGAGCAGGCTGGCTTAGCTTGTTCTTCCCTCTGCAGGCTGTTAGTCCATTGCATGTGAGATCCACAGGGCCTCATAGCTGTGGAGGAAACATAGGCAAAGGCAAGGAAGCCAAGAGCACAAGAGCAACAGGAACAAGAGCAACAAGAGAGAGCACTCCTTCGTTTAGGATTCTATGTGTACCCACATTTTCATGCACTGGCAGTGGCCATGCCCATTCTGGCCAACCATTTCTGTCCCCAGGTGTGATTGACAGGAAGGTAACTTCCCTATGTCACTCCAACTTTACTGGGCATGCATCTGTTTTCCCTTTGTCCAGTCCCCTTTCCCTAAAGTTTTGCAGGGAATAGACTGATGGTTCCCTGCAGAATGCAAAACTGCAGCTCCCTGGTGAAGAAGCTGCCCAAATGACATGCCTATAATATCTAGCCTTTCCTTTGCTCCTTTCCTATTATTAATAACTTGCTAATTACAATGATATCACAAACATAGACACATTGCTATTTTCCTGGTGTGTGTGTGTGTGTGTGTGTGTGTGTGTATGTATGTATGTGTGCTTTTTTTTTAAAAAAACTGCCTGTGAACAAGCCATTCTTGGGAAAAGTCCTCTGCTTATATCCCTTTGTTGAACACCGTGAATTTTCAGTATACTCCCCCCCCCCTCCATCATGTAATGATTATTAAGTCATCCAAATAATAGCAAGACATTTTTCTCCCCCCCCCCCCCATGTTTATGGGCAATGTATTAAAATTGATTACAATGAATCATGTGTGTTAAGTACTAAGTACTAATCTCATTTTTCTTTCATTCTTGTGGGCAATGGAATGTCATAGATATGGAAGCCTTGGTGCCCCAGGGAAACAGAAAAAAGAGGTTGTCCCTCTTTGCCAAGGAGATTGATGTCTCAGTCGATATCACTGTGCGGCACACGGAAAAAGCTGCCTCTCTGTTGCCCACAGCTCCTTCCTGGTTATCAGCTCACAGTGGCACTGATCTCATTTCTTTCGTCATTACAACAAGGGAATGTTAGGCTTTACTAACTCCTTATTCAAAATATCCTTGAAGAAAGACAGTGAGGTGTCAGAAAACAATAGAATCACATTGGAGTTTCTCCACAAACCTCTTAACTGTCCTTGGAAAATGCTATTGTATTTGACTCAGTTTCCCTCTTGCTTGGGAATAGTAGGTATTATAGGCATGTAAGGTCTACCTACATATCTAAATGATTTAGATACCTTGAATAGTCAAACAATAGTAAGATCTCTTTTATAATGCCCCTTTCATATTTCATATTGCCTCACTGAATTTCAAAACATTTAACAAAAACCACTAACACCATGATTTAATGTTAGCTCTGTTTTGCAAAAAGTAAGTTCCATCCTGCAGAAAAAAAAAAGGAGGGGAGGAATTGTTCCAAATGTTAGGCTGTTTATTTCTTATTATTTAAAATCTATGTTCCATTTTTTTTCCTTGTTGATTTTTAAACTAGAATCTGTTTTTTGATGTAAGGAATATGGAAAGATTTGGAAGGAAAAAGAGAAATATCTCCGAATACACTATTCCAAATATTTTAAATCCCTTTGGAATGCACAAATAAAAATTTTTACAGTTCATGTGTGGGATCTTGATTATGTAGCTATGAGTTATTTAAGCAACGTTTAGGCAACATAAAGAACAATTGTATAAAAGTATGAATAATCATTTCTTTCCCTTTTGTGTTGTAAATTCATCGGTGCTGTAGATGTCATGAAGGACTATTTTATTCTCCATAAGCTTAGTTTTCTGCCTTTTATTTCCCTTGAAATTAGCAAAGATTGGCAGAGTCAGCTAGTGTAATTCACAAGTTCAATCTGTTGTTCATGGGAACTGTGTCACGTGTGACAGAACAGTGACCCACATACCACAAACTTCAGGTTGGCCCCTGTGGCTTTTGGACTGACTCTTATTTCCTCAGGTGTCTAAGAATTATAGCATCTAATTGATCATTTTTCCACAAGGGAAACAGAATAGGAAAAGAGCCCCAGGCTCTGAAAGCTGTTTGGTTGGCTTTTTTATATTTTGGGTCCAGCTTAGCTCTGTGCTAATACTAACTATCTTGTTTGCTTTCCCGTCTAAAATAACTCATTCTATCTCTGAGCTAATTAACAGGCCATTTGACCTTCTTTACTGTCAGTAGAAAAGATTTGAAGAGTAGAAAGAACACAGTAAAATACCTCTGTTTCTATCTTTCTGTCTCTGCAGGCTTGAGGGGGAACCATTCGTCACTGATAAATATTAAATCCTCCACTTGGGCTTAGAAGGATAACTTTAAAAATATACAGAGTGGGGAGGTGTGATCCGATGAGAATTTAATATGAAAAAAAAGTTCCTTCTGGGTTATAAGTTGGATGTGAGGAGACAGTGTGGGGGGCTATCAGTCCTGTGGGGGTGAGTCTTGGGGTGCACCCAGGAAAGTGGTTTACAGTCCTGGGAGCAACCCTTGTGCATCATCAAGCCTTCTGACAACTGTCTTTGTTTCCAGGCTTTGCATTTCAAATGAAATTTGCCAAACTTAGAAAGCCCAGTGAAGAATGACCAGGATAATTGGATCTTAAAAATAGTTGTGCTTGAGTGATGAGTGAGGAGCCAGGAAGTATATGATTCCGGATGGTGCATAAATTGCTCTTTCAAATGTTTGAAGGGTGCTAGGAGAAAGACGGGTTACCTGTCTTCACTGTGGCTTCAGAGAGTGGAACTCTGGCCAGGAGGTAGAATTATAGAAAAGTATGTTTCATCTTAAGGAAAGGAATTTTATTTCAGCTCTGTGAAGAGAGTATAGAGTGCTATATTATTTAGTGAGTCCTTGTTGCTGGGGATGAGCAGAGAGAAGGTGGCTGCTCCCCTTGGGGATGTGTGGGAGGGATTGGACTGGATGGTTTCTGTGGAGCTTCTCAACAAGGAGATCAGCTTTTACCAGTTCTGGTAGTGAATATGAATTTTCTAATTATGTGAAGATTCACCCATAACAGGTTCTCTACAAAAACAAAGTGGAAATGCACATTATGTAGGTACTTGGCCAAGTTCTGGGATTCTGGAGGTAGGCTGGCTAGGTTTACTATTTCTGAAATGACTTACTTAACTTCACAAGTTCCACATGTAGAATGTAGTAGAGCATATCTCATAGGGTTGTTATAGGATTAAACAAGGTAATACATGCAACGACACGAGACCAGGGCCTGACTAAGTAAACCCTCTGGAGTTGTTAGCTGTGATTATCATCTCATATAAAATGAATTCAAATAACCAAATATAAATATTGTGGAGTCATGATGAATGAAATTCTATTGGGAAGGTTGGTCCCAGTTAATCCTCAGCTGTTTTTGAATGAGTGTAGAAAGCCTAACTAGAGAATGTTTTGTACCACAAAAGTGGACAGTGAATTTTTTGACAAAAAATTTGAGATGTGTGAAACTTTTATTCAATTAATTGCTTTCAAAATCTGCCAATAAACAGTTTAGTTAGCATTTCTAAGTATCATCTAAAAGATCAAGTTTTTTAATCACCCATGCTAGCTAAACTCCCAATTATATTCTAGTAACAAAATTGGGGCCAATTCAGGAAATCAGTGTGCAATGACTTTAATATGCCTAATTTTTTAAATTAATTAATTAATTCCCTTTTTATTAAATTTATTGGGGGTGATACTGGCTAACAAAATTACACGTTTCAGCTGCACAATTCCATAACACCTCATCTATACACTGTACTGTGTATTCACCATCCTAAGGCAAGTCTCCTTCACGTAGTGCCTAATTTTATAGGTAAATGAGTTAGAACAGTGGTCGGCAAACTGCAGCCCCTTGAGTGTGGCTCTTCCACAAAATACCATGTGCAGGCACACACGTACAGTGCGATTGAAATTTCGTGGCCACACTGAAGAGGCCAAAGAGCCGCATGTGGCTCGCAAGTGGCGGTTTGCCGACCACGGAGTTAGAATATATTTAGTGCAAGCAAACATGATCTAGAAGAGGAAGAAAAATATTTTGGATTAAGGGAAAAACAATAGTATGGATACTAGGTTATTAACCCTGCACATTTTCCCACTCCCTTAGTAATATTTAACAAAGCTTATTGATCACAATAGCCTTGATTTGGGTACAGAAGATTACATTGTGGGCACCAGACCAATCCTTGTACATAGCATCTGCAAGCCAAAGACTTCATTAATAATTGATTGTACAACTCCTGTCTTTTGCCAGCATGCATGATAGTATACGGTTTGCTTTATGAATAATTATAGGATATTAGTTCTGGAAGGAACCACAGATTAGAAATTGGAGGACCTAATCAGGTGCATAGCCAGAGTTAAGTTTCTGACTCTTTTTGCAAAGCCTTTTACACTAAACATATGTGCAATCTTTCATCAACAGAATCTGAACCTTGGATGCAGATGTAAAAACCTGACAGCTCAATAATAAAAAACATTTCTCTGAGCAGCTCACGACAGGTGCCCTTCAGACACTCTTGGCTGCATCTTCTATGAAGCTTCCCCATGAGGCTGACTTTTTGTCAGAGACTATGAAGATTGGGTTCAGAAATTGTTCAGTGAGACATACTCAGTCCCTGGTAAGTAGGGAAACATCTCAACTCAGTTCACAGTCCAGGACTCTATCCAACATCGAATAAAAGACTCACCTGGAAACTATAGTTTTACTACTCACTAACACCCAAGGTGTCAGGTAGGATTAGAAGATCATGATTCTCCTAGGTATCTGTCCTACTGTGACCATAGCGGCCTGCTTGCTTACCTATGTATAAGGGCTCTCTCCCAGCTTTGTCCTCTGGGATCTCTGATTTCCACTTGCCTTGGATATTTAAGGATCATGGTTCTACTTTGCCCATTTCAGTTACTGTTTCATGTGCATTTTCTGCTTGGTGTTGAGGTTGGCCTTGGTCATCCTTAGCGCCATTATTTGTGGGCCAGCACCAAATCACTCCTGGACTTACCTAGCCTGTGTCTGGCAACCCAGACTCTTGTTTGTATAGGAGGGGAGTTCAGACACTCAATACCTGGATCAAAGTTATGTCAATTTATCATAATTTTCTTCCTGTGGCTGTGGCTATGGCTGGAATATTGTCTCTGGGCTGAAGTGCCATTCCTTGTCTGGGGTCCACCTTCAACCCTGAATCATTTCTCACACAACTGAGTTCTCTAAGGTCCAGGGAACACAAGGGGTGTGGTCTCTATCCTCCTGTGCTAGATAAGTCACTGCCAGCCAGACATGAGGATGAAACTCATGCTGCCAGGCACTTACCAGACCCTTCCAGTTACAGGGAAGCCAGCTGTTTCCTAGGACTACAAAGTACCGTGGTTCAATCTGGTAAGAGATGGCCTACAAAACCAACCAAAGGCTCCATTAGGGTGTGTGTGGATGCACTGCCAGGGTATGAAGCCTTGAAATAGAATGCAAGTTAGGGCCACAAGTATAGCCCTGGGAAAACCTCCTGAAAACTTTAGAGAGTGGCCCACTTTGCATTATAATTCTAAACGGCCTTTCTACATCACTTCCCTTTCATCTCCTTGGGCTGTCCCATTTTTGTGTGGATATAGTAGATGATTTGCTTTATCATATAATACCCTTTTCTGACTCTGGGCCTGGAAGCTCTGTTCCCCTTGCCTAAGATGCCATCCCTGCCCTTCCTTCAGAAATCCAAAGCCTACCCATCTTCAAAGCTCAAGTCCATTGTTTTTTCTTTTGTACAGCTCTCTCAAAGTTCAGCAGATTTTTTTTCTCCTTCCTTTGAGTTTACTTATAATAGGGCATTTGTCATATAGGAAAATTATTTGTTGATATATTTTGTTTTCTACCTCCAAAGTTAGGTTCCCTAGGGCAGAGGCCATGTCTGGAACATAGTAAGAATCGGTAAATATTTGGGCACATGAAAGATGAATGAATAGATGTACCTGCGTGAAACTAGTCCACACGTTTGTTCACAGAACTGTCTTGGGCAATACTCAGGATTATTTGAAAGGCAACAAAAGTGTCCCAATTTGTTGGTAGGAGAGAAAAGCAAATGTTACATCTGCATGACTAAATGAAAAGCATAATCTGGATCTTCATAGGAAAGGAGGGCATTTCTTTGATTAAACACATCAATGGGCAGAAGGCCTGAAATCATGGATAAGAGTTTTATTTTGCTGAAAACTTGAATCAAGAAGCATTAAAAGGACAATAGCATGATGGGTTGTGATCCTTGAAGTGGATGATTCCTGATGCTGGGTTGAAAGCTTGGCATGAGAAGAGAGTGGAAAATGGGTTGTTGGAGGGCTCCCCACTGGGAATTGCTTGGGCTTTGGAAAACCTAATGGAAAAAAAATTGATCCAGAAATGTTGTTTTGGGCGGTCATGGACATCAGAGATGGAAGGGAGGCATTTTTCATCCCCTTGTGTTGAATGGAGTTGTATCGTGCCTCATCTAGGAAACGCTGATAAATTGCCACTAGATGACACTGTTTCCTCATTAGGCAAATATGACTTGTCAACCAGGAGTCCCCTGTCACATAGGCCAGAGCGCTGACCTTGGCTGGGATCTGGTTCCAGCTCTGCCCCTCCCTGAACCTAGGCCGGGAAGGAGCAGCCTCCGAGTCTGGGGGAGGCCTCCCTTGTCAGTAAAGAGATCCTGGACTGGGTGATTTCTGAAGCCTTGGCAATTACTTTTTAAAACTTTATTTTTTTAAATACAAACCTTGGAGATGCCTTTTATGTAAACATAATCTTTTACAAGCATATCAGTTTTTATTTAACTAAATCTCATTCAGATACCTGAACGCTGTAAATGATCTGGGGCAAAAGCGAATGAACAATGGCGCACCTGTGTACCTTGGTGCCCTACCTGGGACTGAGCAACATTGCTCAGGTGAAGTCTCACTCATGTACTCAAATCATGGTAAAGCTGGAGAGAATCTTAGAGGCTGTACATGTCTGTCCTTTACTTTTCAAATAGAATATCTAAGCACAAGCTGCTCAAGGAGGATGGGAATCACGTTTGCCCACTGTCACGCCTTTTCAGAGGCCGTAGTTCTAGAACAACGTCCCTGGGCTCCAGCTTAGCTCTGCACTGCGTTGCTTATGCAGGCTATTGGATATGTCACACAAGCTCTGTTAAAACCTGCAGGATCTCTGAGTAAATGAATGGCACAGAACTCCTAGCTATTGTGTTTGAGCTACTTTCCTTGCCTACTCTGTAAACACAGTGCTTCTCTCTCTGTTGGCTTCAGATGTTTTCATTAAGATGGGAGTAAAAATCCAAGGTAAGAATATGGTGGTGGACAAATGCTGTAACTGTGTCCATCCCTCCCCTTCCTCCAACCCAGAGGAAGTATCCAGCGCCATGTCTTAGTGGAGCCTGGATCATTCTAACACACAGAAGGGCTCGCTGCTTTCCCTGGTGAGTCCTGAAGGTCATTTGTCAGTTGCTTCTTACAGCAAATGTAACAAAAACGTATCCCTTGTAAACAAAACAGCACACCCTTACCCCACATGCTGCTGTTAAAACATTATCCCAGTAGGATAAGCAAATTGCTGGTAGAGAGAAATGGCAAAATAGGGGGAAAAGAAACAAGGTTTGAAAGCCTAACTGTATGTTTCTATCTTAGAAGCGTGGCAATATGTATTGCTATCTGACAAAAGATGATAGACTTCAATTTTGTTCTTTTACTTTTCCGTATACCTGAATGAAGACAGTTTTTAGTAAATATTTAAGTTCTCTTCCTTTAGGAGGAAAGACAAGAATGGCAACAATCCCTGATGCACTAATGACCTCCCAGTGACCCAGCAAGTCCTCTCACTAGATCAGTTCAGCCCCAGTGTTCATAGCTAACAAGGTTTTATTAGGGCTTAAAAAAAATTGTCTTTTGCTTCCAAACATGAGTTGAGCTCTGATCAGGCCTCAGCAGGGAACAGATTTCCCTTTTTTATCTTTTTGCTTCCCTGGTGTGTAATCTTGCCTTTTGAAATAGTTGTAATCAGAACAAATTACCTAAAGAGCGGGGACTGAAAAGATTTCACAGTCGTTGTGGGTATTTTTTAGTTTTCTTTAACAATTGGTACCTTCCCTTAGTAATTGAAAATGATCCAAGAAATCTGGATGTAGCTGGCAATGCTTTTCTAAGTGTGTGAGCTCGAGAGAGCTCTTAAGGTGACAGCGATTGTTCCAGCCAGAGCTCAGGAACTCCGGAAAACCAGCAGCCTGTCTTGTTGCCCAGTTCTCTCCACTGACAAGGACCGTGGGGAGGGTTTGGGACAATTGCTGCTTTGATTGGAATAGAGTCAGAGCCTAGAAGAGGAGAGAGAGTTTTGTGGCTGATCTTCAGCCCACATTCCAGATGCAAAGTTTAGTTGGTTAGTGTGTCCCTCAGAGTCTCAGGAAGAAGATAAAGAAGGGTGCTACTCAGAATTCGCCTTTGGATGTGTTTGTGGATACCTCAATCCCACTAGGATGTGGGTCATTATCAAAAAGGTAGCCTCACCGAGCCTCTGAAACACAGCGGGTGATCTGCACCGGGTGTTTTATTCATCACACCCTAACCCTCCCATGAGTGTTAGAAAACGTGTTTGCTTCCGGAGGCTCAGGGAAATGAAGACTGTGTCTGAGTACATGAGGACTGAGCAGGTGTTTGTACCTCTGAGAGGAGAGATTGCAGAGTTGGAGTGGGGGGTTAGGACACTCTTTTGGGAGGTTGATTGGAGGAAACATTTGTCATTTTAGGCGTCATTTCTGGAGTTTTATACTTGATGAGTTAAGAATGTGCAGAAATAGGAACAGCCAGCTATTTGAGAGGGTGCCTCATAGGAAAAGCAGTGCTACCCTCAGAGGGTTTTACTCAGAAGGCCATAAGAAGAATGCTCGGAGCTGGGTGTCAAGGCAAGGTCCATGGAAAAGAAGCTATGTCACTGATGGAAAGTCAAGCAAAGAATAGCTAACATCTAGTGCCTTGAACTTAATACCATTGATTGAATGAATAAGTGAGCAGAGGTTGGAAGAATCTTCATGAGGACCTAGGACTTTCTGAGCCTCATGCTATCTAAGACAAAAGTGTTTGTGGAATGGGCCATATGTGCAAAATCCAGGGAAATTCAAGAGGTGATAAAAGCTCTGCTGCGTGTAGTGGTAGGAATTTAAACAACCCCCCCCCCCATTTTTGATAGCAATTCAAAGAAGTGAATATCCAATCAGCACTTTCTAATGGGTAAGCACATGAGTTCCTAAGCAAAATGACTATAACAACCTGAAATGTAGGTATGTCTAAGTGGGAATCAGCGCAGGTCACCTCTGCAGATGCGTTTAACCAAAAAAAGGTGTTAGAGGATGGGAGACGATAGGACCTGAGGCACAACTGTTAGTCTTCAGTGGCCGAGAGACTGGGTGCCTGCCAGCCAGCCCAGTCATTAGGACACTGAGTGTAGGGTATGAGCTCAGGTCTTGGTGACTGTGAACTCCAAGGTCAGAGCAGAACCAATTTTATCAAGACCAAGTTCAAGTTAAGGCCCAATGACCTCTTTTCTCTCTTGGAACAATGCATAAAGTCTATATACTCACTGGGTTGCTTTAATGCTGAGTGATTCAAATATTCATTTCTGTATTCTTTAGTGAAGCCAGATTTTTCATGTGCTCAGCCAAAAGCTATTGAAAAATCAGGACACTAGCCAGGTTCAGAGTCATTTCTAAAAAACAAGACAGAGTAGAAAAATTATGAGACTGCTCCTTGAACATAAAAACAAGTAACATTTCCAACTTAAGTTCAAATCCAGCATCATAAAAAAGAAGTATAATTGTAAATTTTAACAGCCGTAACTGAACTACATTTCGTGTGGATTTGTAAAGCAGCCTGTGCAGAAAGAGAGATTACGAATCATCAGCATGTCTGTGTCAGACTATGTGTCAGCACATCAATTTCTAAAATTGATCTTGAATGTGTTCATGTCAGTCATCTCAAGATGTGTCTGACATGAGTCCTGTGCTATATTGTAGGGTTATTTGGGGGATCCTCTTGAGCAGATCACTGAGAAATCCTCTTCTATTTGCCACGATTAAAAAGCAGTTAATGTTTGGTTGGGTCCTAGTGGTGGAGATGAAGAAGAATGGTGAGGAGACTGTTTTGGACAACTATGCTGAACAACAACTTGAATTTGACCTGTATTTCACCCTCCTTATATTTCTTCAGAGAAAATAATAGTGGCAGATTATTGACCACTATTGAAGCTTGGTGGTAAGGACAAGGAGATCATTATATTACTTTTAATTTTGTTTACAAATTTTTGTAATGAAAGTTAGAATACTTCTCAAAAGTAGCTTCTAGGAAACTTTTTTGCTTTAAATAAAAAAAACAATTTAAGGAATTCTTGTGTTCTTATTTATTTTCTTAATGGAAAACCAACTAAAAAGAGGTAAAAAGACATATTCCATTACATATGCCTATTACTTTATACATTCATATAGACTTATTATTTATATTTCTAATGTGTGAGAGAAAGTGAACAAATGGATGTTTTCCCTTAAAAGACTGTATATTTTTTTCTACCACACTAATAGTTTGAAAAAAACCATTAAGACATGGACAATAGACAACTAGTGTGTCCCTCACAGTCTTGGGAAGAAGTTAAAGAAGGGTGCTACTCAGAATCCACTTTTTGGGATAGGCTTAGGAAATGACTCTTGATTGAATCTGCACATGCAAATGCACACAGTTGTCTTGCATTATATTGGCTATCTTCATGCAGGAAAACTCCAATGAGTATTGATTCCAGCCCCAAGGTACACTTTGAAATATTCAGTGCCATGAGATTTCTGGATAACTCATATTAAAGAGGAAATGCCCGTGGTATAGCTACAAATATACAAGCTTCATTTTAATAATTAGGAATAGCCTATAAGTTACAAACCACAGTCTGACATGTCTGGTTATGTATTTTAAAGACCTGTGTAAAAACTCATTAAGGGTAGTATTTTGTGTGTATGTGTGTGTGAGGGGGTGTGTGTGTGTATGTGTTTGATAAACTTTTTTTGGTGCAAAAAAGACAAGGAGAACCAAATTGGTTATATTTCATAAAATATTAAGTAAAACTCTAGAACATTGATTTATTAATTTAATAAACTCATTCAGTGAAGAAATATTTATGAAGTGCTTTTATGAGTCAGGCACTGTGATAGGTGCTGCAAATATTATAACGAGTGAAGCCATGTGGCACTGTCTTCATGGGCCTTCCAGACTAGAAAAGGAGCAAACATTAATCAGTGTAATTACAGGGAGCTTTGAAAGTGTGTGATGTCATCTTCATGTAGCTGGGGATCAGGGAAGACACCCTGGAGGAGGTGATATTTGAACCAGTCTTTGAAGGGTAAGAAGAGTACCAGATTGAGGGAAAGGACAATAGAAAACCCGGATTTCAGAGATGAGCATGGCACTTTGGAAGTACTGAGGGGCCAGGGTAGCTGGAGTGTAAAGGTCAGAGTGAGACTGGTGAGCAATGAAACTAGAGGGGTAAGCTTAGCCTCAATCCTGCAGGGCCCTGTATGTCATGGAAAGAATTTGGTCTTTATCTTAATTTAAGAGCAATTGGAAAGTCTATTAAGGGTTCTAAGCCTGGGGATAACATGATCTGATTTACACTTTTAAGGAAATCACTTTGACTGGAGTCTGGGAAGTGGATTAGAGTAGGGCAAGAGTGCCTACAGCCTCTTGGCTATAAATTGAGAAAGCAGTGGTGAGTAGACTATTTTCCCATCCTATTCAAAATCACAAACTGTGGGGAGGCAGACTTGAAAACAGATGATGATACAATGTGATGAGCTTCATATGAAAGGTGAGTAAAAGACATTATGTGAGCACAGCAGAGGAGGCAAATAATTTTGACATGGAGGATCAGGGGAAGCTGTATCAGGAGGTAGCAATTGATCTGGGCCCTGAAGGATGAGGAAGAGCCAAAGAGGAGATTCAAAATTATTCCAACAAGAAGGAATAGCAAGAGCAAATTTAAAGGGAGTTAGAAATGCCCTGGGCTATTCGGAATGGTAGGTAGCCTGACATGCCTGCCTCATTGCCAGTCACCACACCGCCTCAGCCCAGATCAGATGCTTTTGGATAGCTGCCTCTCATACCTTCAGTATTTTTAATCACACCGGGGCCAGGAATCCTTCAATACCCCCAGCTTTTTACTGTGCCTCACTGTCCTAGTGTCCTCAATTGCTGAAACTATCACCATCATTAGAATCATTACTTGGTTATAAACCCTCAATTCCCCTGCCCTTCTCTAACTTTGTCTTAAAAGCCCAATAATCCCAACACTAGTTTGCTCTATTCCACCCTACACTTGAGCAGCTGCCTTTGGCTGGAGAAAAACTCATGTTCCCTACGTTCTGTTATCAGAGGGGGCCAACAGACTCAGACATATCAGTGTATCCAGGCTGTCCGACTACATTTTTCTAATGCATTCACTCGCCCACACTGGTAAAAGTCCATTTTACTCCCATTCTCTCCTTAAAACAGAAAACCTTCATCTTCACTCTCAGCTGGTGACTAGCTTCTTATTTAATGGGAAAATAGAAGCAATCAGAAGAGACTTCCACATTCTACATCTGAGCCCATGGACTCTCTTCCTTCTTCCTACTATGGATGAACTGTCAACCTTGCTCCTATCAAAAGCTAGCTCCCTTCAATATGCACACTTCCCCCCCAACTGCCCTATCAAGGCTATGGATCCAGCAATTCTTCTCTTCCTTTTCTTCATCATAACTTCCCCCTCTCCATGAAATCATCTCATCAACATGAAATATATTGTAATATCTCCCATCTTGAAACAAACCAACTCTCTCTTGACCCCATTACTCTGCTCCCATTTACAACAAAATTTCACTAAAGGTTTATCTTTATTTGTCAATTCTAGTTTCTCTTATGTCCCTTCTTTCTTAAACCCAATCACTTCCCTGAAATTGTCTTATCATCACCAACCAAAATCTGCACATTGCCAAGTCCCATATAAAGATCTTTGATGTTCTTTGGACAGAGCAGGTAGGCTCCCTTCTTAAAACCCTTGCAGTCACTATTTCTTCTTTCTCCAAAGTTTTTCTCAAGAGCTTCACTTTCTTTCAGGCTCTGCTCATGTCACTTTGTCAGTGAGGTCTTTCTTAACCACTGTGTTTATATCAGCAACTCTTTACCTGCTGTATTCCTCACTCCCCATCTGAGCATTGTTTTTCTCAATAGTGCTATGGCCACCTGACATACTGTATTAATGAGGTTAATGATAGAACCTGTAAATATTAGTCCCAACATTTCTGTAGCTTAACACATTTCAGGTACAGTATATCACACATTTCCTTAACAGTTTAATGCTACTGTTCCTGGTTGGTGGGTGGTTTTCCTTTACCTGGGGTTCAGGTACTGAGATTCTTCCATTCTGAGACTCTGCCTTCAGGGTCTCAGGGTCTTCTCTATTAAGCAGACAACAGGGGAAGAATAAATGGAGAAGGCACACCAGGTTCTTTCTGGAAGAGATGAGCATCACTTCTGCTCACATTGCATTCAAGAGTTAGTCATGTTTCCCTGGCCAGTTTGGATCGGTGGATAGAGCATCGGCCTGCGGACTGAAGGGTCCCGGGTTTGATTCCGGTCAAGGGCATGTACCTTGGTTGCGGCCACATCCCCAGTAGGGGGTGTGCAGGAGGCAGCTGATCGATGTTTCTCTCTCATTGATGTTTCTAACTCTCTATCTCTCTCCCTTCTTTTCTGTAAAAAATCAATAAAATATATTTTAAAAAGTTAGTCATGTGGACACAGCTGAATGTGAGGGAGGCCAGGAAATGTAGTCCCTATTGGGCCATTGCCTGCCAGAGACAACTCAACTCTGGGAATGTTGGTGAACAGAGGCCATCTCTGCCACACACAACATACATTTACTTGTTTAATGACAGTGTGTCTTTATTAAAATGCAAGCTCCATGGAAAATGATCTTTTTGTCTCTATCCCATTTGGAACTCCTGGACACAGAATGGCTCCTGCTTCCCTGGTCAACCCCCAGTGAGCATTTGCTTTATTTATTTTTAAAAGGCCATGGATTGGAGGAAGGAAGGGGCTATTGTCAGTGTGGGAGTGGAGTCTAAAAAGATAGTCAGACAGTAAAAGACCATGGTTGTATACATGGTAGCCAGGATAAGCCTGGGCTTCCCTAAAGCATGAACATGCCCAGATCACAGGAAACTGACCAGAACCAAAGCATTTGGACCCATTTTTTTTTCCATGAAACTATTTGGACAGTAGTTACACACCAGGAATTTCTCTGTTGCCATCCTGTGGCTTTGTAGATAAGCAGCAGTGAATCAACCAGAACCCAAAAATGTAATTCTGTTTGATTTAACTGCTCTTGTATACACATGGCCTATATTCTCCATGGGAAAGTTTTACTTGGTTCAGTGGACTGCGTGTTAAATCTGTGGCATAATTCCAAATTATTTCTTTGGCTTTTTTCCTCTACGTGTTCTCCTAATTTAGGCCTGATATGCTATTGCACAGGTACATGTAAAGCATGAAATACCATCAATGCACTTTGGGTTGATGTTGTGGGGGTGACTTCAGACCTTAATCCAAGCTCTGACACTCCTATTCAACCCTCCCTCCCCTCACACTGCCCCAGTGCCACCATTGAGACCTAACAGTGAATTGGGTGGACTGTGTTTTTGATTTAGGAATTCATGTTGGGTTTCTTTGAAATATAGTATGTCCATGATATTTCAAACTAAGAGAAGATACACATGTATATTTGGACAACATGTTGTCAAACATTCAGATGTTTGGAAAAGTTACATAATTGATTGAATACTAGTTATGTTTACATAGTCCCCATATACTTGTAGGTATTTTTAATTGGTCACATACCTTATCTTTGCATCATAAAAATCACCCATAAATGCACCCTCCAAAATAGGTTATGTAATGGGAAGGATCAAAATATGCATAAAATATCAAACCAATATCAGTTGGTTTTACATCTTTTATTAAATACTGGAAGGTATGCTTATTATTTGCAGAGAAATAAATCCAATGGACTTGTCAACTAAAACAATGGGTGTGTGGTTACAAGGATGCCACACAGAGCTGAGAGAGAGAGAGAGAGAGAGAGAGAGAGAGAGAGAGAGAGAGAGAGAGATTAGCAAATATCTGACAAACCCCTCAAGCTTTTGCTTTGGAGTATTATTGTTTGAAAAATCAAGAAATGTTAGGTTCAATTTATTTTATTAAATAGTTTTCATCTTTAGGCAAAATTCTTTCTGAAACACCAACATGGACTTTGATGTTTATCATATAATTGGAGAATAACTATTTCTACACCCCAGAGTAGGAGATGGGAACAGTGTGGAGCCTCCTCATCCCTGAAGCCTGGGAGTGCCAGGAGGTAACATTGGGATTAAGTGGAATGAAGCTTTGGTTCATGGTAATTTATATTATAAAACCCCCTTGGTCACAATTAGAGTCATACAAATTGATATTTTTCTACTAAATAAAAGAGAAAAAGCTTAAGGATAGCATGTGTGAGGATATCTTTTTCCCCTTTTTCTTTTTCTGCTAATATTTTTCTTCTCCAAAATACCAGAAATATTATTTAGATTGAGCAGGCTATTTCTCTGAGTTGATTCATTGTAGGGGTACTTGTATCTCTTAAGATCTATGACTATTAATACATAAACTAATTTATTTATTTGTCCCTTTAATAGAAATGTGAACTAGTAATTGGATCATTCAGATGGGAGGTGTTTCTTATCTTTTGGTTTGCTAGGATCACCATAACAAAATACCACAAACTGGGTGGTTTAAACAACAGAAATTTAATGTTTCACAGTTCTGGAGACAAGGAGTCTGAGATAAAGGTGTCAGCAGGGCTGGTTACTTCTGAATCCTGTGAGGGAGAATCTGTTTTGTCTCTCCCCTTGTTTCTGGTGATTTTGCTGGCAATCTTTGGCATTTTCTTGGCTTATAGGATTATCCAGATTTCTGCCTTTTCTTCATATGATATTGTCTGTATGTGCATGTGTGTCCAATCTTCCCCTTCTTATAAGGACACTAGTCATATTTGATTAAAAGCTCACCATACTCCACTGTGACTTCAACTAATTAATCTACAACAACCCTATTTCCAAGTAAAGTCACTTCTAAAGTACTGGGGTTAGGACATCCACATATGTGCTTTGTGAAGAAACAATTCATCCCTTAACACTAGCCAACCAGTGATCCCAGAGAAAGGAGAATAGTGGGGAAATCTGGTAAGTGATATATATATCTACACACACACACACACACACACACACACACACACACACACACACACACACTGAGTGGCCAGATTATTATGACAACCTGACATTTGTAGGCAAATTAGCAATAATTTCATGCTGAAGTTGCTAGAGGGCCAGACCATTATAAATAGGGAAGCAGGTTTACCATGACAGTAGAAGTGATTTTTTTTCCCCTGAAGATATGGGTAAACAATGCGATTTAACAGCCTTTGAACATGGGATATATATATATATATATATATATATATATATATATATATATATATTTCATCATCTTTTACTTTATTTTTATTGTTGACACTATTACAGATGTTCCCATCCCCCTACCTTTGATATTTATATTCTTAATACTGTATATCCCCACCCAGTTTGGGTTTCCTCGGTGATCCATTTTTACCTAAAAAGATTGAAGAAGACAATTCAAATTTCCCTCCCTCATTGAACTTGATTTCTGTTTGTATCTAAGGAGGATAAAAATATCTACCCCTTATCATATCCAACAGGTACATATGAGAATGAGAAGAAATAAAAGATATTTTAATACTTTGAAAAAATATAATGCATTGTTTCTCCAAGTAGTAGTGTTGTTTTTTGTCAATGATTTCCTAATTAGTTGATAATGAAAATTACCTTTGTACTATAAGTATTCCTGGGTTCATCCTCAGAGATTTTGACTCAATAGTTCTGCAGTAGGGCCTAGAAACTATTTTAAGTGTTTTTCAGGTAATTCTGGTGAGTAGCCAGGTTTGGAACTATTGGTCTTGGAAAAATTCTACTTTAAGAATGAGTACTGTAGCTCGGCCGGCATGGCTCAGTGGTTCAGCGTCGACCTATGAACCAGTAGGTCACAGTTTGATTCCTGGTCAGGGCACATGCCCACGTTGTGGGCTTGAGCCCCAGTGGAGGGTGTGCTGGAGGCAGCCAATCAATGATTCTCTCTCACCATTAATGTTTCTATCGCTCCCTCTCCCTTCCTCTCTGAAATCAATAAAAAGATTTTTAAAAAAGTATTTTTTTTTTAAAGAATGAGCACTATCAATAATGTATGTTTAACATTATTCACATGGAAGGGAAATATTGATGATGGTTCCAATAATGGCACTATCAATTGATTTTAGGAAGGCAGTATATGTTTAGTGGAAAAGTTCTAGGTTCTATACAGCTTGTAAATTAGTCAAGTAACTTCTCTGAGCTTCAATTTCATTACCTGTAAAATGGGCATAAGAATGACCATGTTGCAGGGTTCTTGGGAGAATTAAATTGGATAGCTTCTGGAAAGCCACAGAAATTAAACATCTTCATTAAAATATATTTTTTCTTACTCTTTTAATACTTTTATTTACTTTGAGTCACTATCTCTAAATTTTTGGAAGTGGAAAACAGTCAAAATAGATTAATTAGAAATATACACAATGCTCCCCTTTGCTTCAGCTTTTACCCTTTTTGATTAATATTTCTTGGATTCAAATGTCTAAATGTGGAATTACGATTGCTGGATGTTTTCAGAGTACACCAGGTCCTGATAGTGCGATATTAAGTTTGTGGAAGAATGGAAATGTTGGCAGTAAATCCTGACTTCTAGGAGAGTGGGTGAGCTAAGAAAAACCCAGTGTGAAGAATGACCCATTAACTTATTAGAAACTTGGGTACATGCTGCAGGGCAGGCCAGAACTGAAGGCATTGGACCATAATGTGGTTAGGTATTAAACTTTGAGTAGCGTGTGGAAGAGGGCTCCATAGTGTGCTGCTGGAATGTATTAAATAAGCATCTGGCTTTTAACAAGTCACCATTATTAATTAATGGATGATCTTTCCTTCATAGACTTTTCATGTTATTGGTCTTCCAACAATGCACTGGTATACTCAGGGCTCTCAAAGTTGGAAAGAAAATAATAGAAAACAGGAGAAAAGTGCAACACTGATTTGCAATTAGTTGGGTCTTAGAGACAGAGCATCAACTTTTTCATTGCTGAAACGAGTCTCTTTCCAAATTAGTTCTGGCACACTTGAAGGTACCCAGGCATTTTAAGAAAATGTGTTTTATTTTACTTTCTTTTTTAATGCACATTAATGGCAGATGTTAGCCCATGTTTCTGTTCCAAAGTCTCTTTTAGAAGATTTCTCTGCCACTTGGAGTATTCTGCATAAGACCACACAAAACAAGCAGGAAGCCTACTTAGAACACAGACTAACAAACTACAGTTGATCCTTGAACAATGTGGATTTGAGCTGTGCTGGTCCATTTATACATGGATTTTTTTCCAACAAATGTATTTTCTCTTCCTTATAATTTTCTTTATAACCTCTTATTTTCTCTAGCTTACTTTGTTGTAAGAATATAATTATAATACATATAACATAAAATATGGCTATTGGTAAGGCTTCTGGGCCAAGAATAGATTATTGATTGTTAAGTTTTGGGGAGTCAAGTTATATGCAGATTTTTGATTGCATGGGGCTCAGCCTCCCTAAACCACACGTTATTCAAGAGTCAACTGTATTTAATTATTGTTCAAAATTAATTATAATTTGGCTACGAAACTTCAAATATTGTAGAACCTTCCTTTGTGTGTGTGTGTGTGTGAATCCTTACCCGAGGATATTTTTCCATCGATTTTCAGAGAGGGTGTAAGGGAAAGGGAGAGAGAAGGGAGAGAAAGAGAGAAACATTGATGTGAGAGACACACATCAACTGGTTGGCTCCCACACGCACCCCAAGTGCCCCTTCCATTTTTATTGAGTAGTTCTTGTGTGCATTTCAGAAGTTACTGCTCAGTCTTTTTGTGTGTGATCCATAATAATGGATGGATATTAAAAGCGTCACCAGGTTTTTCTCCAGCTATAGACACAGCCTATAATGGTCTTGCATTCTCACTGGCACGTAAGGGCAAAGGGATAATTTTTTGTAAAAAACCAAAAAAAAACCAAAAAAAACCCCCAAAAAAAACAAACAGAGAAAGGAGTAGACAATCTTTGTAAGAAGACTCTGAATTAAAGCAATTTATTTTTTTCTCTATATTCACAGGGGCAACATAAGTAGGACCACTAGATACGCTGAGAAGAGTTGACAATGCCAAAGGCTGAAATTTTCAGAGTAGAACAAGGTAGCAATCAATGTGAGGCATGTTCTGAGATGAAACAAATCAATGTACGATACATATGCATTCAGCCAAAATATTTGAGGTGTCTCCTACAAGGGAGAGAAAGTTGATTATTGAATATTTTGAGTGGGACTCTGGTTGACTAGGTGGCCTGACATTTGTCTTTAGATGGGAGAGGTCAAAGTCAATGCTTCTCAAAGAGTTTACAAAGGAAAACCCACAAGGGAGCTGAGCCCGTCATAGGCTAATAAAATAAATGTTGAGCTGAACTGTTGATCTGGCCAGTAGCCAGAATAGCAGTAACAGGGAGCTTTTCAGGTCAGGCTCAGACATGAAAAGCAGAGAAGCTGGGACTCTTTGCAGCTTATCCACGTCCCAAAGGTTGACATCATAGGTTGGAGGTAGAAGAAAATCATATCCCAGAACAGTTGCTAGAGTTTTACTTCTAGATACTCAAAGGCTTAGAAAAATCAGAGTTTAATTTTCTTGATTTCAGAAAAAAAGAATTACTGATTAAACAAGACCGTGGTTGTCCTACTTCTAGAAGTGACCAAATACTGGGGATGTTGTAAGGGCAACTCTGCAATGCAAATTGGTGCCATGGGTACCTTTTGCTCAGATGTCTGCTATAAAATGCCTATGAATGTTTGTAAAATTGTACTATGGCTGTGTGTTTTGGGGGGTGAGGGGAGAGGTTTTCCTGGCTTCATGGGTGGAAATAATAACTCTTAAGTTCAGCATTGTCTGGATAATCATTTCTTATTATTCTCAAGTAAAATACATTTTCTGCTACAACATCTCATTTCTTCACTGTTGAACAGGTTCATTCATTCATTCATTCATTCATTCACTCAACACTTCTTTCTACATTTAATCTTGGCAATCAGTGTCTAGCAGCCATGGTGGTTGCATGTACACCCACTGATTATACATTTATAACCGGTTACATTTACATCTATTGTATCCCTGTGCCTGGATGTTTAATTCCATTTAGATGGATATAGAATGTAAATATGGGGGCCAGTTATGGATGAAAGCTTTTCGTCTTAGGATGAAGGATTTTGGCGATGTAACAGCATCAATTATTTCTAAGAAAAACCACAACATAACAGGCTGCTTTCCAACAACGTGAACTGAAGAAAAAGATTTATTTATGGGTTACTAGCCCTCATGATATAGCTGGACAATTCATCTTTTCACAAAGAAATCTCGGGAGAACCTGCCTGATTTCTAATCTCCTCACATCCACAGAGATCGGATCCATCCAACTTCATATTTACTTTGTAAAAGCCTCTCAGCCATGTATAACTTTTCTCGAGCATAAACCTCAAAATACTTTCCATGCCTCCAATGCAACATTAAACTCAAAGAAAACTTGAAAGCAGTGTCAAGGAAAAATAAAGAACTGTTTAAATTCTGCCTTTTTTTTTTCTAATTTGGAAAGCAGCAGTCCTTACTGGCTGAGACCAGAGCTTGTCTTGCCTGGTGTAACAATAGCCTGTGTTTATTTGGCTTATAATGTGCTAAATGCTTCACACAAGTTAAGTCATGTAATCCTCGCAATAAGCCTAAGAGATTGACACTGTTTCTTTCCTTATTTACAGATTAGGATCTAGAGGGGCAGTGGCTTCTAGATCCTAGAGTGGCCAAGGACTCAGTGCTGGCAAATGCACTGAGGTCTGACCTCCGACAGCCTAGCTCCAGAGCCTGTGCTTTTGACATCTACCCTAGGCTTCTAGGGGCAAATGTGCTAGTTCACTTCCTACTCTCATGTCTTGATTTATTTCCAGCCACGATTTACCTTGTTGAAAATGAAAAGCAAGTTAGAGTTAAAATGTCAGAACTAAAATGAGGCACAATGTTCTTATTACTCATTGGTTAAGGGCTCTAGTGTGGAAGTGCATTGTGGGGTTGAAATAGGGAGATGGGGAGGCAGAAAACAGAAAGCTATGTTGGCTAGTTGCCAGCCCAGAATATGATAATATAAATGTGAGCCCTCTAAATTTAATAAATAATAGGCCTGGCTCTTAGCTAATTGACTTATCTTAAAGTTTACCCTGGTGGTGTTGCTGGTGGTGGTAATAGTGGGAGGGGTATAGTGAGAGGAGAAGGAGGGATGAGAGAGAGAGAGAGAGAGAGAGAGAGAGAGAGAGAGAGCGAGAGCATGCGCTGTGGGATGAATTCAGATCAGATAATCTTCAAGAACAGAGGGATATGGTAAATCTAGGGGGAATGGCAGAATGAAAGCATGTAGTGTTTTTTTTAAGACTTAGGGGAGTTGGAACTAATTGTTGGTGCAGCTTGAGACAGTTCTCATTTCTGGAAGGTTAGAAATGTGTGTGAGGAGCATTAGGTGTTTCTGGTGTTGAAAAGGAAAGTGCAGGGAGTTGGGCTGTGTCTGGAGCCAGGCTCCCATTGGCAACCTCTGAACGCTCAAAAGGACCCTAGTCAGCTCAGTCAGCATGGCTCCGTCATTGAGCGTCGACCTATGAACCATTGAGAGTCGACCTATGAACCAAGAGGTCACCGTTCGATTCCTGGTCAGGGCACGTGCCCTGCTTGTGGGCATGTTCACCAGTGTGGGACTTGCAGGAGGCAGTTGATCAATGATTCTCTCTCATCATTGATGTTTCTATCTCTCTCTCCCTCTCCCTTCCTCTCTGAAATCATTAAAAGTATATTAAAAAAAAAAAAAGGACCATACTCAGAAGTGATTTCCCCAATAGAAGGCTTTTTTAGTTTTGCTGTGCAAAGAAAGGAAGAGAGCTGAGGAAGAAATGAGCCTTCATGTGGCTTCCAGAAATATCCATGCCGGTCAGCAGGTCTGGGTCCTGCACACATCACACACATTACATTAATCCCCTGGAAAGCACAGTCTACCCCTTCTGGAAGGTTCGTCGCTTTGTCTGGCCAGCGGCGCTATAAATGGACATTCTGGGCTCTGAGTGAGAAGTGGAGCATTAGATGTGTTACTTTTTGTTACCTGCACAGCTGCACAGCAAACAGACTTCAAATAAAGAGACTCCTGTACATCCACATGTCCCTGATATGTGCTCTGCAGCCATTTCTGTTTAAGGAACATGAACATCTTCATTGCCTGGAAAGGCCTTTACGCGACCTGTAAGAAGTTGGCCTCAAATCTGGCAAGCCAGCTTCCAAACAAGCTTAATATCCTTAAGTAAAGAAAGAAGTCCAATGTTTGTTTTATTTCTTCATTAATATCTACAATGTTTGCCTTTTGCCATTCAGGTTTTAAATAAATATACTTAGTAATGGACATTTACGTCACTTAATTTTCTCCTCAGAGTACGTATTTTGAGCCTATGAATGAGGCCAGAATAAAAGCCAACTGTTTTATCAAAGTTTTTTTTTCTCTGTCTGTCTCTGTGTCTCTTATCTCCTGAGATTTGCTCTGATATGAAAAGCCAGCTGCCAGTAATCCAGGTGTGCCTCATTTTAAGAGATAGGAGATGTTACAGTGTTTACAAAAGGTTTTGCCTTAAAGGTCTGTTCTAAATAAAGCTTCTCTTTTGCTTTTATTTTTTTATTTATTATTTTTTAAAATTTTATTGATTTTTATTTTTATTATTTTATTTTATTTTTTATTGTTGTATTGCTTAAAGTTTTTCAAAGGGTATTACATATGTGTCTCCCCCCCCCCCCCCCGCCCTTGACAATCCCCTGCTCTTTTGCTTTTAAAAATCATTTGCATGCACTTTTCCAGGCGCAAGTTGACTTACTGTGTGCTGCTTGGATACCAGGATTTGTGCTCAGGAGACAGTGCTCAGGAACTCTGAGTTGCTTTGAAGGATGCCCTTGTTGGGACCTTGCTGCTTAGCGATAACATTCCCGTGGGTCAGCATTGTCCCCACCTCCTTTCTGGCCAGACAATTCCATCCTGTCAGTGCTTCTCTGAAGGCTCAGAGCAGGTAAAGAGATGAGGGGGAGACCTGGTGTAGCACAAGGAACCAGCTCAGTGCTGGGGTTCCATTGTCCTGAGGATCAAGCCCATCTCCACCACCGACTGGGTCTGAGACCTCGGGTAACTCCTTTAATCCCTACGAGGCTCGGTTATCTTACTGGGGAAACAAAGCTCACACGTTCTTCACAGGGTTGTGGTTAAGATTAAACTCTTCTCTTCTCTCCCAATTCTCACGTTTGCTTGGATAACTCCTGCCCAACCTTCAGTTCCCAGCTGAGATGTCACTTCCTCCAGAAGTCTTCCCTGACTCTGTCTGGGTAGGATACTCCTATGGGCCTTGACTTCACTTTTTTCTGCTGTCGTAGCTCTTTTCATGCCATATCATATTGTGTCTCCTGCCCATTAAACTGCAAGCTCTGTGAGGACAGGAATCAGACGTCTTGCATCTGCCATACAGCATAGCGCCTGGGCTCATTGTCTGCTCCTGATATTTGTGGAATGGAATGGAATTAACACCATGTAAAATACTTAGCATGTGTGTGTGGCCTATGGTGGCAGTCCCCTTCCTATCCTTGCTCTTTCTTGAACACATCACAACTGTAGGTAGACTAGTAATACTCTTAACAGCCATTTGTAGACACAGCTGGGTTTTCCTTTTGCCCAAACTGATGCCTAAAGCTAGAACTTCTTCATTTCTCTGTCTCCAGAGGCTCATTTCTGTATAACATTGCCTCCTTTTTTGCAGCAAATAGCCTTCTTTTAAAGATTTCCTGAAAATTTATTAAAAACTGTTTAACGAGATCCTCTGAGAGTGTCTCATTAAACACTCATTAAACCCTTAGTAGCCAAGCAGGATCTGGCAGTTAGGTGATAAGACCCTGGATAAGGAAATCTCAGTGGTGGGGAGAAAAGAAGGGGTCACAGTTCAATGGGTTAGATTTGGGTGGTGAGGAGGTCAAACCAGGGACAGGGAGAGAGAGCTGACACAAAGAATGCTGACCTCAGCATACGTTTAGCAAGCTAAAATATTGAACATCAGATTATATGTTGTGGTTCATCACTAATACTTGCTTCTGAATAAAAAGGCCAAGAAAGAGGAAAAGGTAAGGCAAAGAGGAAATAAAAGGCAGCTACTGACTCACCATTTAACCTTGACCCCAAATAGGGCCTGTCTTGAAACAATGGTGATGCTGATTTTCCCCATATTGCTTGGCCAGGCCATAATTAGGCCATTGTGACTCACCTGGGCCTGCCCATTCTTATCACCTTCCCCTTTCTGCTGACAAAGGAAAGCTTTTTTGATTGTTGCAAAACTTGGCTGGGTTTGAAACATTTATGATTTTTTGAGAAGAAGTTTAGTTCTATTGTCAGTTCTAAATTATGTTGACTTCTTTAATAGTAATGATTTAACTTCATGGTGAAAATGGCTGCAAGATGGTAATTCAAGTAATTCTCAGGCTACTTAAAGTAATCCCCACCTGTTCCCATGGATTATGGGGAAATTCACTGAGGAAAGAAAAAGGGAAAGAGAACAGAAAGATAACTCTACATACCCTCAGAGGAGGAAAAATTAGGGAGGTTTCTGTAGCTTAAGTTAATAAACATAGTTCAAACTACCTACACTAAGAGCTAGGTCTTAAGAAAAGACAGAAGTTGGACTGCAGGGAGATCTAGCTGAGTGGCTGAGGGGTGAGTACTTGGGTGTTGGAGCGAATGGAGTGCATTTATTCAGTGGTGATGTGAAGAAGTGCTTTAGTCACATTTCCCAAATACTTGTTTCTTTTTGTGTGTCTGTGTCACCAGTTTTATGTATACTACCAAGTAAACTGATCTTCTTTATGTATTTGTGTATTCCAAGGACTGCAGCCCCTAATACAATGGTCATCATTGTTAGCCCCTGATATTCTCATATTTTCACTGACTCAGTGTACTTTCCTACCCTGTGTTTCTTGAAATGTCACCTTAGAGATTTGCTTCTCTGTGCTTAAGGCATTACATCTGGCTTCCAACACAAACACTTCCATTGACCAACTCCTTTAGCTCTTATCAGTTTATTACCTCTGTAAATTAGCCTGCTTGATATCCCAGATCTGGGTATAGAGAGATGGGTGGGGGTGAATGGGAAGAGAAAGGTAATTTGGGAATCTGGAATTCTTCATGTGAAAAGTGCAGGGCAAGGTAGGCAGAATGTGCTGTGATCAGCGTAAGAACTGGATGCCAGATGCACCCTGGAGTTTGGCCAAAGAGCACACAGAGGAGACTCATGGGTCTGCCAGAAAGGAGTGACCCTGCCTCATACCACCACCCCCCACCCGCCCCCCTCCCACCCCCCTGCTACACCCGTGGACTGCTCTCCTCTTTAGATTAGGAATGAGCAGTACTTGTCTGACTACCTAGCTGGATTGTTCTTTCTCCTACAGTGAGAAAAATGTTCTAATGCCTTTGATATCCTAATCATTTAAAAATATATATTATTTAAAAGATTGAAGATTGAGGGATATTCTCACTTATCTATACTGGAAACAGAACCCAAATGTCAAGGTTCCCTGTCAAGAGATGAAGGCAAGAAACAGGAAAATATGAGCTTTTCATCTAAAGGAGTAACCTTGGTTATCCCTTAGCTCTCCACAGTTTGAGGGCCAAGGAGGTGAGTGTAAGAGAGGGAATTTAGGAGGGAGAGGGAAAGATCAGACAGTCTATGTCCATGTCTATGGCATTCTCCAGGTTGGGCAGAATCCCGGAGTGAAAGTGCACGTCTCCCAATTTTGGATATAATTTGGTTGTGAGGCCTGTTGTCCTGTCAAGTCCCTCAGCTTCTCTAGGTCAGGCCTCTGTGTCCTACTTCCTTGTTATTATTGTGTAGCTAACACACTCCTTAGTATTACGCAGTTACTTGCTCATTTCATTGTTTAACAAATAATGGTAAACACACCAATTTCTTACTAAATCAAAGCATACTTTTCTAACCACAATATTCTATAAAATGTAAATAAGTTAACCAAAGTATAAATGAGAATCAGGATCTACTCTGTCTTCATTTCCACCATTTGGATTAATGGCGAGGCAAACATAATAAAGCTTGCAATTCTGTTCCCAGCTTAAATTTTCATTTATTCAGTCAACAGATATACAGTGGATGTCAGGTCAGTACCTGGCACAGAGCAGGGCACAGCAGTGTGCAAACTAAAATCTGTACTCCTCCTTTAGGCACATATGGTCTATTGGGAAAGAAGAAATTAATCAAATAATCACACCTGTTTGTGATTACTAACTGTGATATCTGCTAAGAAGGGAAAATGCTCTCCACTCTTCTATTTATTTATTTATTTATTTTTTTAATTGTTTTATTGCTTAAAGTATTACAAAGAGTATTACATATGTCTCCTTTTCCCCCCCGCTCTTGACAATCCCCTCGCCTCCCCTACCCCCAGTGTCTTATGTCCATTGGTTATGCTTATATGCACGCATACAAGTCCTTTGGTTGATCTCTTACCCCCTCCACTCTTTTATTTTCCTGCAAAGGATAGGAACGGGGTGCTGATTTCAAAGCAATGCCAAGCTCTGGCTCGAACAAGCTGGGCTCCATGGAGACCCACATTGAAAGGTCATTCTTTCTGCTATAAAATTGGAAAGAGGGGAAAGGGTGAAATCAATTGCTGAAAACTTGATTGGACAGTAAGAATTTTATTAGACTCAGGACAATATTCTTTTGCCTAATAAAGCTGCTAGTAATCCTCTTCTTGGGTCATTGAGTGTTCAAGTTAAAATGACAGGACTATGGCTCTACATCTATGAGGTTTAGGCATTTTTAAGATCCATCCTTGGAGAAAAATTAACTTTATAAAGGCTCCACTGAATTTCAGTTGCATTAAACTGCTTTTCTTTCATCAGGAATAACATTTAATTCTCTAAAATGAGGACTGGTAGTAAAAAAAATTAATTACAATAATAATTAGTGTAACAGCCAAAATAAAAATATAATTAAAAGAATAATGGCTATAAAACATTTTAGCCCTTCAATGGGATTTTAAAAGTGTCTTTAATAAATTCTAAGGAAGTTAGAGTTCCAAATATTATGGCAAAATGATCAATTCTCAATACATATTAGGTGATGATATTTTGTTTAAATTTCAGAGTTTATACAATAAATTCATTATATATAGAGGTGGCCATTCAGAATTATTCATACCTAAAGCAGAGAAGAGGAAATTGATTTGAAGACTAAACGTTATTACTTCCTGTATTATCATATTATAAAATTTTAGAACTCTAAATTAATCATGTTTACATTTATAAGTGTTTACTCATGTTCGTTTTTCTCTTCAGGCTGTAAAAACTTCACTTTTCCTTTCTCCTGATAACAGACCCCCACACCCACTGTCTCTTTATTGCTTACTTGTCCCTTTGTTACTTGGCGCACTATTCTGTATAAGTTTATTTCAAAGGTCTGCAAACTATTAACGCAGTAAATGAATTTGTAATTTATCTTAGTGATAGATCCTTAATGGATATTTTCCTCTTATTCATCATGATGAACTGTGTCTGTAAGAGGCATTAATTTAGTGCTCAAATGAGGGGTTAAGCCACAACTACACATGTTAAAGTGAGCTCATTTGGTAATGTCTCCTGGATCTGTTTTAATAACTTCTTTAGCATTACTAGCTGTCTAGGATGACATTTTATTTTTAGGCTGAATTTACACTAAATTTACATTTACACTAATCCAGAAGGTGTGGACATTCACAGGCCACCAGTCACTGAAGTCACTAATGCATGTTTGGCAATGCCTACCATCCTTTGCATTATCCAACCTCCATCCTATATGCAGAAGGAATGACTTGCTTTCCAAAAGATGGAAGATGAAGGTGATTTTCAACCATATAAGTAGTAGCAGGTTATAAGGATTTGGTCTTCACATGGGATCTTATTTCTTTAATCACAGGCCATGCCAATGACTTGCTATTTTTGTAACTTGACAAGGTTTCAGATAACCAATCAACAGTAGTCCTGGTTCCTCAAAGAGCTTATATCATGCTTGGCAGCAAGCCTTATGTCTTAGATTTCTGTGCCCACGCTCCCTCTAACCCTAGTGATGATCAAGCCCAGCTTGTTACTTTAAAGGATTAATATATTGAAATGGTAAACTAATTCCATCTAAAGTGCTAGTGCCAGTAATGATTTAACATTTTACCATTTCTAGGTAAACACTGAGTTTTAACTGGACCTTATTCCATTGCAATGTTCTATAAGTTCATTACATCAGTATCCCCTGGAGGGCTTGTTAAAATGTGGAACAGATTTCTGAATCCTTCCTCCAAAGTATTCAACTCAGTCTCTACGAGATGGGGCCCAAGAATTTCATTTCTAACAAGTTTGAAGGTGATGCAAAAGCTGCTGGTATGGAATCCACATCATGAGAACAACTGTCCTCCTGGCTCTCAGACCTGGCTACACATCAGAATTGCCCTGGTAGCTTCTAAAAAAATTACTAGTGAGTGACTGAGCCTCACTTCCTGAGATTGTAATTTAGTTGGTTTTAGATGGGGCTTGGGTATGACATACTAGGTATATATTCCTCACCTGAGGATATATTTATCGATTTTCAGAGAGAGAGAAAGGGATGGATGGAGAGAGAGAGAGAGAGAGAGAGAGAGAGAGAGAGAGAGAGAGAGAGAGAGAGAGAAACATACATCGATGTGAAAGAGCAACATTGATCAGTTGCCTCCCATACTTGTGCCCATCGAGGATCAAACCCACAAACAACCTAAGTAATGTGCCCTGACTGGGAATCAAACCTGCAACCTTTTAGTGTATGGGATGATGATCCAACCAACTGAGCCATCCAGTCAGGGTGATAACAATATTTTTAAAAGCTTCCAAGGCTGCTATTATGCAGCAGGGTTGAGAACAAATGCCTTAATGCAAAAGCAGGAACAAGTGGGAATTATAGACATTGGGGCTTGGCCAGAGTAGACATGCCTTCCTTTCCCCCCACTCCCTTTTGGTGGTATGGGGAACAAAACATGCATTCGATTGTCACCTAATGTGACATGTAGGCTGGTTTGCATCATTTTAATTTGATGAACGATAAAGCTGAGGTTCAGGAAAATTACAGTGATTTGCTCACATTGAGCAAGAAAATAAGAGAAGCTTAGTGCTCCCTCTTTCTTCATGGAACATCCCCAATTAGTCCCTGATATAGTAGAAGGCCAAGACCTGGCATTTCAGGTTTCTCTCTTGGGTTGCCCTGTGGCTTGACACCGTTCAGTGGCTTTTGAAACACATGACTAAGTCTGTGTTATGTAGAGACATTTGATTTATTTTAGAGAAACTTGGCATCAAACGAAGTTACGATTTTCACTTGCAAGTCTTGTGTGTTTGTCAAGAAGATGCACTTAAAAATAATCTAATCTCCCGTGTTTGCCTTCAAGTGATGAGAAAACATGCACATGAATTCAGTTTAATGATGAATCACCAGCTTAACAAGGTCCTTGATTTGACTGACTCAGTCGGTATATGATTCATGTGTTGTTGGATTTACATTGTTTGAAGATGGATTGCTGTGGCTCCTGTGGCTGTTCAATTTTCTTCTGAATTTTTGAAAACCATTGTTTATAGTTAAAAAAAAAAAGAACCTATAACTGGTGAAAAGTGAAATTTTACACACATATGCACACATATAAACTCATTTTAACTCTTAATACAGTTTCACAAAGTCAATAAAAACTGTGGAAATGATTGGTTTGAATTTTATCCCCTTTTCCTTCTCCAAACTTCTATGATGAAGATATTGTTGATCAGTAAAATGGTTAAAAGGACTCTAGTAGGTATGCAAAGAGATTATGTAGTTTTTTAAGCAAATGATTAATTTATAATTTATCTGAAAGAATTGAATGTGGTAGATATCATCATATCAACTCAATGAAAACAATTTGTGAACAGCAATAAGTCTGCTAAAGCAATCTGGAAAATCTTTAAATTTTTTCTGATTAAGACATATCTCACTATACACAGGCCGTTATCTTCAATTTTCCCAGAATATTTTTTGGTGTATTTGTTTTCTGGTCTATAGTAGATAGAGACTTAGTTGCAAATAACAGAAATCCAAAATAAACTCTTTGAAGCAAAAAAAGAAACGTTTGAATCCAGGGGCCTAAGTTTGTTTTCAAAACTCTGACTTTCTCCATCTTGCTTCTTTTGACTTCTCTTCATGTTGCCCTCATTTTAATCTATTACTTATATAGGATAGCTTATTCCTTAAGGTTAGGAAAGATAGGCCATTTGTTGATTTTATTCTGTGGAGTGCTTGTTCAAATCTTTTGCCCATTTTTCTACTGGGTTGTCTTTTTTTATATGGATTTATAGGGATTCTTTATATATTCTGGATATAAGACTACTCAAATGCACACACATAAAGGGTGTCCCAAAATTCATGCAATAAGTAATTTTGATAGAAAACACAGGTTTATAATTAAAAATTGTAAATTTTTCATTGATTCATAAAATATACAGTATAGGGTTATGTATGGAATAGCATATTGGGTAAATGGCCTCCACAGCTTTGCTGGCACATATGCACTCTTTTGTTGAAATTTTCCATGACCATTTTGCATAAATGTGGCTGAATTTCGACGAGGCTCATTTTCATCTTGATGGCTTGGTTAATTGACAAAATTGTCGTATTTGGGGTTCAGAAAATCCACGAGTTGAGAAACAAATGCATCCACAACGTATCACTGTTTGGTGTGGATTTTAGGCTGGAGGCATCATTGGACCATTCTTCTTCGAAAATGCGGCTGCTCAGGCAATAACAAAAGAGTGCATATGTGCAGCAAAGCCGTGGAGGCCATTTACCCGATATGCTATTCCATACATAACCCTATACTGTATCCTTTATGAACCAATAAAAAATGTACAATTTTTAATTATAAACCTGTGTTTTTATCAAAATTACTTCTTGCGTGAATTTTGGGACACCCTTTATTTGTAGCTTGTTTTTTTTTTTTTTTTAATAGTCTGAATGGTAGCATGAGGTGAAGAGAAGTTCTAATTTTATTGTATTTCAATTTATCACTCTTACCTTTTATCATTAGTGCTTTGTGCATCTGCTTTAAGATTCTCTTGGGTATTCTCCACCCTTTGCATCTTCCTATACATTTCACAATCATCTTATCAATTTCCATAAATAGCTTGCTGGTGTTGGATTACTTTGCATTAAAATTTTAAGAACACCTGTTTTAGGAAGTCATTTTAGGGTGAGATTTATGGATTGAAGGAGCCAGTATGTAGGGCTGAGGGTTGGGATTGGTGGGGAGAGAGAGAATTATGGCTCTAGAGCAAAGGGAACATGATGTGCAAAGGCTCACAATATATAAGAACTTGGCCAAGTCAAGAAATTGCAAGGTGGCCTGTGTGGTAGAAGGAAAGGGCCTGAGGTGAAGCTGGAGTGTGGGCCAAAGCCCAGATCCCACAGTCTGGAAGGCCATTGCAAGGAGCTTGGATGAACAAGTGATGAGAAGACTTAGAAATCATTGATTAGAATTGTTTTATTTGCTTTTTTTTTTTTGTTAAAAAAAGATTTTACTTTGGCATTTATTCTACTTTTTTTTAAAAGTAGGTAATTTAACTCAAAAAGCCCTCGGAAAATGACAAGGCAATAATTTGATTCTCTTTGACTAAAACCAAAAGTATAATATGAATTATGTCAGATTCTTTGACTCAGATTTGGGCTGAATACATCCATGGGTGCTTTGTGAATCCATTTAACTCCCACAATCCCCTGTATTTGAACTCAGTGGGCTAAACAATTTCTTTGAAAAGTAGGCAAAAATGTTCCCCACATGACTCAGTAGATGTTCACCTCATGTACCTTCTCTTCTGGTTCACTAGGAAGAATCACAAAAGAGATGAATCAATCAGCTATAAATGGAGGAGTGTGGATCTGTGCCCATTATCCGCAAGCATCCATGGAAACACTTGCAGCTTAGAACCCTTTTCAAATGGCCTTTTGTTGTTTCAAAATGACCACATGTTTGTGAATGCTTCAAAGAATCTTTGCTATTCTCTAGAAAGAATGCAGCTGCCTTAGCAATCCCAACACTGCTCCATGTAGAAAATGAGTCCAAACTGTTACATTAATGTTAAAATGAGCAACCTTTAAAATAGTACTTTACATCAGTGGTTACCTATGACTCTAGAAAGTAAATCTTTCTTACCTTGTCTTAATACCATAAAGAATGCAGTTCAAGCCCTGGCCGGTTTGGCTTAGTGGATAGAGCATCAGCCCACAGATTGAAGGGTCCTGGGTTTGATTCTGGTTAAGGGCACATACCTTGGCTGCAGGCTCAAGGCATTGATGTTTCTCTCTCACATCAATGCTGGTCTCTGTCTCTCCCCTTCCCTTCTATTCTCTCTAAAAATCAATGGAAAAATATCCTTGGGCGAGAATTAACAACAACAACCAAAAAAGAATGCAGTTCAAGAAACTGTTGAGTAACTTTATTGACAAGTTATATTGTCAGTAAAGAATGCAAAGATGACCCACACTCCAAGCTGAAAAAAACCCACCGTAATATTAAGGGCCTTTTCTATTCTCTAGCACAAAAGAGTAGGGTGCTCTTACAGAAAATGATGTGGGGCAAGGTGAGGAGATGGAAGAATGAAACAAGAGTAAGAGAATAATAAAAATCCAGTAAACTGTGTGACTTGCATACATTTTTTTCCCAACAAAACAAGTAATTGTAGTCAAGCTAAAGCAATTTAATTCCAATCATGGAATTTGTTCTTGAGCTTCTCCCTGATAACAGGTGGCAACATTTGTTACAGGATCGGAGGGAAAGGAGCCAGTAGAAACCACTTCTGGCACCTTCTGACCATCTGCAGTTACCTCTTAGATTGCTATGAAATGACAGCATCCCATCTGTAAAATTAAGTTTTCTTTTAAAAAGTTAGTAAGAGGAAGAGAGAAGCAGTGAGCAGAAAAAAATGAGGGCTCCTGCAAAACTAGCCTTTGAGTCAGAGAGGCACAGAGAAGCCATTGGAGGATTAAAGATGACCTTCTCGGAGGACACGCTGCTCTTCTCCAAGACCTTCATCACACTGCCCCAGCAACGCGGGAGCCAGTCACAAGGCTGAGGCCATGTGAGTGCTGGGGCGGGGAGTCTGCAGGCCCAGTGCTTGCTTGGTAGCATGCACTAAAGCCCTGCTCGTGTATTGTCCTGCATCTGGGCTGAGTTACAAGGCAACTCTGCCTCCACTAAGAAACGACTGGAACTTAGATTTAACTTTTCTGTGATCCCAGCGCTGTCCCTCTAGCAGCTGCATAAGCAGTACTAGATCTCAGTATCGGTTTCCTAGAAGGGCTGTTGTGAGGATTGTGTATAACATGTCCAGAACTGTGCCTGGAGTTAGCCAAGTTTTGATAAATGGTAGTGATGATTAGAATATTGATGATGGTGGTGGTGGTGGTGGTGATAAGGAAGAGGAGGGGAAGGAAAGGAGGAGGAGGAAGAGAGAGAGGAGAAGGATAATGATGAGGAGGAAGATAATGATGATTACAAGAACCAAGCAATGGCTAAGGCTGGCTTTTTACCTAAATGTTGGATGAATCCAGCTCACTACACAGATGAAAATATTTTCTTCATGGCATTGAATTAAACCAGGCATTACAATGCAACCCCTGTTTTTATAAGATTTTACACACACACACACACACACACACACACACACACACACACACACTGTCATTTCTAATGTCATATTTAAATTCATAAAAACAAAGAATGGCAGTTTTCAAACAAGATCAATTTATTACAAAACACATTTGAGTGGATAAAATAATTTAAAATTTAAATTAGATTTTCTTTACTTACAAATAGTTTTGTTTTTTTTTTTTTGGAATGAGAGAATTTGCCATATGTAGGGCATTTTCAACATTCTGAAAGAACAGGAAATCATGTAACAAAATTAGTAGGTAATCTTAGCTTTTAGCTATTTTCTGCATCAAAAAATAAAATCAATAAATATTTTTGCAGGTGGAGTGTTACAAAAATGTTAAGTCATGCATCATTCAAGTTTACTCCTAATAGTATCTTTTCAAAGAAGTCCTCAGATGAAGGCATTAGCTTCATGGTGGTGGGTAGAAAAACTGAGGATCAGAGAGAATACAGAACAAACTTGTAGTTTTCATTTTAGAAATCCCCTGGTGAGCAATATAATATAATATTATACATATATATTTAGATTGTATATAACATTTTATAAATTATATATAAAAATGATAAATTATATACAAGGTGGGCAAAAGTAGATTTACTGTTGTGAGTATGTGAAACACAGTTTATTTTTATATTATTAATTATTGTATTATTTGTCATACAATTATAAACCTGCATTTGCCACACCCTATATATAAATTATATATTCTAAATGTAGAATGTATATTCTAAGATTATATTGCAAGTTCAAAGTAATTTATACTACTCCTATTGCTGCTCATTTCTCCTTTAGTACTTACCAAGTAGCATTATAATTAACTATGGCCCAGTGCATGAATTTGTGCACCTTGAAAGGAACTGTGGGCTGTGAGGCTGCAATGGGCACAGGGCTGAGTCTAGGCACATTCTCCGCACCCCCGTCTGGCCTCTCCTGCCACGGCCCCTCATTCCCTGTCTTCCAGCAGCCTCACTCCTGCTGCCGCCACTCCCACATGCTGACTGCACTGGCCCCACTCACACCTGCTGAGAGTGCAGAGCGATTAGGGCTGGCACCAGTAGCAGGTGTGAACGGTGGTTCTGGTGCCAGCAGCAGGTGTGAGTGCTGGGTGGGACCTCGGCTTGTGGGAGCAAAGAATTTTCAGTAATCACCAGAGGCTCGCCCTAATGACAGCGACCAGTGCCCCGCCTTGGTCTGGTGCCCCCTCTCACCTGCTCCACCATCCTGCTGTGGCCAATGTCCACCATATTCCATGCATGCCCCCTGGTGGTCAGTGCATGTCATAGTGACCGGTTATTCAATTGTTCTGCTGTTCAGGTTATTTGCATATTAGGCTTTTATTATATAGGATTGTTTTCCATTGGACTGTGAGTTCTGTGCACTTTATCAGTGTGGGATGTGGTGGAGGGCCTGGGGAGGAAAATTATAGTTAATTCATAATTTATTTACTTGGCCGAGTTCAGTTTGGCACAAAGTAGGTGCTCAGTGAGTGCTTGAATGAATAATTGAGTAAATGATTGAATGGAAAATACTTTTAAGAGACTTCCAAATACCTATCTCAGAATGAGAAGAAGCAACACGCTTTCCTTTATAATTTCCCCCCAAGTACAAAATTTGGCCTATGGGTGGCTTAGGTAAGGCTGGTAGCAGCCCACAACATTCCAGGACTGTGTTATCTTCTAACTGAGTTGCTGTGAATGTCATCTAAAGCAGGTGGCAAACAGTATGAGACCAAATTCCAACACTATTATAAGCCAGCGGGTACCATTATGAAGGGGTGGGGGGAGGAAGCTTTGAGCAAATTAAATAATACATGTCAAGATTTCTTTCAAGTTTATTAACTCCTTAAAATTAAGAAAGTTATAATTTTGAAAAAGCTTTTCTTTGCAAATTGTATAGTGACCATTGAGCACATAGCCATAAAATTGGCAATTAAGATTACTGGGAGAATAAAAATTCGCATGTAAGGTTATTAGAACTTTTGAACGAGTAATGTACTCATAGAAATAAAGGTTTACTGCAGAAAACTTATAAACAAGTTTATCGTCTGTATAATAGATGTTCTTGCTGCATGCTCAGCCTACTGAAAAATAAGATGGAAAAGACACTTGAAACATGTTCTCTTTCACATTCCTTGATTATGTCTTGTTTGCCTCAAATCTTTATAAATGGGTAGGGTAATGTCTGGAAACTTTCCGTTCTGTACCTTGAGATACAAATATTTTCCTCCTTATGGTTTGCAGATTGCTATCAGCTGTAAATCATCACAGGCAACATTTCAGGACTAAAGAAAAAAAAATGAAGAAATGAAGCCTGAATATAGGATGTGGATAATCTCTTTCAAGTATCATTCTTTCAAGTCAGGCATTTTTAGTGGGTTTGTCAGTGAAAATTAATTCATAAAACATTTCCATGATTCAGAATCTGCCCTGTCAAATGAGTCGGAGACTTGGACTGTCTCCAAAAGCAGGACAGCAAATGTCTATTATGGTATGTTTCAAGGGAGAGCCTCTTTGAGTAGAAAGCCATGACTATTCAGAGCAGAGGACTACAACCATGGCAGGTAGTCAATACCCTTGGGCATAGTACCTACAGCCTAATTTCCTTTGCTGATCATTTTCATGCCATTGGATTTGTTGATTGTCTCTTGGTGGTACAAGAAAAATCTGGGTAGGAGAAACAAGAAAAATTACAGAAAAGAAACTTAAACCTAATTAATTCCATTAGGCCTTACCTTACATAAGGTGACAACAAATTATGAGTTAGTGGAAAGAACCTCATCCTTTAAGTTAGTCTATCAGTGTTCAGGCTCTAGCTCTGACACCTGAAAACCTTGAGTAAGTCATTTAGACACTCTGAGGCTTCATTTCTCCCTCTGTTCTATCAACTAATAGAATTATCTCAAACATTAAATGAGATAACATATATACAATTGCTTTCTGAAATATAAAAGGTTGAGTAGGTGTAAGGAATTATCTTTCTAAGTTATAGTTAACTATATCTTGTGTGCTATGTTAAAAACCTTCATAAGATTTTTTTTTTTTTTTTTACTAAATTAACAACCTCCTCAATTTCTTCTTTTTGACACATCTATTTACCTTAAAGAAGATTCTTTGGTAATCTGGTTAGGAAATTTTCAAAGCAGCAATAGAATGATTTTATTTCTCTTGAGCTTCTACAATCATTGTGTAAGAAATGTCTTCTGGGACTTTGTCACAACCCCATAGAATTGGACAAGAAGCCAATAGGCATAGCCAGGTCTGTGTCCAAATCCATCATGAGCTGTATGACTTTGGGCAGGTCCTGTTACCTTTCTGAGCTTGTTTCCCAAAAAATAATAAAAATTAAAAGAAAGAAATAGTGCTACCTAACTTGTTTTTCTCACAGAATTGTTATGGAAAGCAAATGAGAAAACGGACATAGACCCTTTAGTGAGCTATAATAAAACCCTGCTCAAACATAACTTTCTGCATTATTTCTCTGACATTACTAATAATAGTTTGTCATACTGTAAATGAACTTGACTACAATAACACTAGCTTTTCAGCGTTGTTGTTTTTTTCAAATATACAGTTAAAGCCATTGTATCAGTGTTGTATATAAAGACCAAAAATAGAACTAAAGTATATACCATCTTAGCTTTAGCCAAATAGCTACTCAAAATGTAAGTGGAATGCATTATCTCAAAGTATTAGATAATGGGCCATTAGCTGCTTGACTATTATTGCTAAACATAGTTTCCTCTGTATATAAAATTGTTTTAGAGTTGTAAGTAATCATTTTAAACTTTAAAACAACTTGGCTTATTTTATACCACCTAAGATGAAATGGAAAAGGATAAATTTCCCAGAAAAATCAGACAACCAATACAAATAACTTAACACCATACTCCATCTATTAAAGTTCATGACATTATTTAGTTTCCTGCTAAAGTTCATGCCATTTCTGAATCAAATCATCCAAAAGGCTCTTTGGGCCTGGGATTATCCAATAATTCATATAATGAGTGAGTATCAAATTTTCTTTGTGCTATGCTGATATAGGTAAAATTAGTTTCACAACAAAGAAGTATTCACAGAAAGAACATCACATAAGGAAAATGATTTTTTCCCCCTCAAATAATCTGGGTCTTTGACCTGTTTCATTTATGAGGAAAAAGCGTTTAGTAAATTAAAATTACATGCTCATCTTTTCTCTCCTGTGTGCGTCTAAAATAGTTTAATGCTAAAATTCCTTGAGGTGATATTCTGACAGGAAACATATCCTGTTACCAAAAGTTATATACCATGTGCTATTGGGCACCCGGATACTGAATAGTTTTCATTGGACTTTGTAGGAAAGAGTCACAAGCAATATCAGAATGTTTTGAAACTTAACTGGGAACCAAGTAGAATGTTAAGTAAACTGGAAGGCTCATTTTGAATGTGCCAGTTCACATCAGTTCAGTTCTGGGTGGCAAGAGTTAGTGATTTCCCTTGTTACCAACCAAACACTTTCCCATCTCTCTCTCTCTTTAATAGACAGCGCCAGGCATGAAGACTTAATTCTCCCATCTATCTCCCTTGCCATCAATGGTATGAGGAAGATTAGCTAACAGCTCAGCTAACAGTACAGAATTCAGGAAAGAGAGTAAAGCATGATGGTGGCAAAGCAGGGCGTCTTCTGCTGAGCCCTAAAAAGAAGAAACAACCCTGGCAATCTGAGATTGAAATGTTTCAAACGCAGTGTGGATGGTGGCCACGAGGTAAGAGCCTCTTGTAGGAAATAGTTTACCAATGACATTTGAGGGAGAGACCAATAAGTGTGGTTAAAATGCACTTTGATTATGGGTATAAATGAAAGTCACAAAACTGATTGCATCAATGAACTACTCTGTGAGATAGAAAATTAAATATAGTATTTGGGTTATCAAAGATAGTAAATAACTGGGGCTCACATAGGAATCTGCCAATAAGCTCTAAACTGGCCATAAAGAGTTCTCAACTTGGATTTCCAATGCTAAGCTGCCTATAAAGTAAAGATCACATAGTACAGATTCAGTGAAGCCAGAAGTTGGCCACAAGAATGCTTCATGTGATGGACACGAAGCAGGATTTGTCAACTGGGTTCTTCCATTTGACGGTGAGTCTCTTTTTGTAAAAAATATATTTTTATTGATTTCAGAGAGGAAGATAGAAACACCAGTGATGAGAGAGAATCATTGATTGGCTGCCTCCTGCACACCCCACACTGGGGATCGAGCCTGTGACCTTCTGGTTCATCGGTCAGTTCTCAACCACTGAGCCACGTGATTCAGCACACTTGTAACTGGGGACTCCTAAGTGAAGGAATGCAATTAGTGTATTCTGGTGCTTTCTTCCTTGTTTCTGTCTTTACCTTGACAAGGACTCACTGAAAGCAGACCAGGAGTTTACCCAGTTCATGTAGTTTGTGACAATTAAACTATAGCTATAATTTAAGATTCCAAATTGTTAAAGTCCTATGTTACCTACACCAGGTGAAGCTTCACTGAGGAATACTGAAGATGGCCTTCACTCCCCAGGCAGGCCTCAGGTTACTTAGGGTTCTGTTGGGAATATCCTTTTGGGCTTTTCCTGAGATTTCTGTGCAGCGCTTTTGTTAAGCACTGTTTCTGAAACTTTCACGTGCATGCAAATCACCTGGGGAATTGCTAAAACAGATTGTCATTCAGTAAGGGTGAGGCCCAAGGTTCTGTTATTCCAAGAAGCTTCTAGGTGAACATGCTGGCTCAAGAATACACTTTGAATTAGCAAGGCACTGACCTTTTTCTGCATCACTTACTCCACCCATGGGAGGAAGATTGATTTATCTAACAGGTGAGATAGCGAGAATCTGACATTTATTCATCATGGTCCTCCTGTGAAGGGAGTTGTGAGGGCAGAGGTCACTTGTTGAGTGTGGCCACCTCCTTTGCCCTCTCCTTTTGCTGCTGCCCTGCCAAGAAGAGGATTTTCTTTTCCATTTGGCAAAACTCCTGGGGCAGTTTCTGCCTGTGTGAGGAGGAACTCTACAGCTGGGACTACGAGAGTCAGGTCTGGGAAGTCAGTGGTCTTGGTGAGGCTGCATATCAGGAAGCCCCTTTGGCAAAGAACAAAAATTCAACCAAGTAAATCTAAACACCAAAGGCTCTATTAGTGATTCATGAATTGGGCAGCATCACATCTAGTAATAGAAAGGTGCTCTGAGGAGTTGTACAAAATGGAAGGCCTTTATGGGCAGAAAGAGAGTGGAACAAGAAAGTTAAAAGAGTAGATTATTTTCATGCAAGGTTACCTCTTTTAGGGGAAGTTAGGTGGGCATTATTAGGAAGATTACCTGATTAGTTGTCAACCAGGAAATTCCAGACTGGTTTAAAATTCCACTCCTGAGAGAGACGGAAACTGCAGCTCAGCTAGGTAGTACGTCTTGGGAGGGCTCAGCAAAAGTGACTCCATTTGGGGCCCATGACTTCTTTTTTAACAAGTCCACATGTTGTTTGTAATCAAGCTCCACCAGCAATAAGACTACACTTCTGATCCTCCCTTTGAATCCTGTAAATGTTTCTCAGTTTGTTCTGAATCTAGCTGAGAGGAAGATAATGAATTGGTCCTTCCAATTCCAGGGAATGCTGTAGAAACCCTGGCTCTGATAGGGAGCTCATCATGGCCTCTTAGATCTCAAAGCATAGGCATCTACTGTGTGGAAACTTCAGCTCCTTTTCTCCTGAGGGTCAAGAGAAAGACAAGGATGAGAGTTATTGTGAATAGGGTTTTTAAAATGGCGTCAACTGTCCTGATGTTACTGAACTTCCTACATCTTCAGAACCTGTTGAACAGGTTTAGAGTCTCTTTAGATTGCTGCAATTCAGGTAAAAAGAGAGGCCTGTTTTACCTATGGACTTCCTGGGAAAGCTTTAGGGCTCTGAGCAGAGCATGGAAGTGTCCAGCTTCTTCTGAAAGGAGACCTGAATGCTATCTTAAGGAGGTTAGAAGCTCCAAGACTTAAGCCATTACAACAATGGCTCAAGTCTTTTTAAAAATTCTACCCTGTTGGGTCTCTTCTTTAGGTACTTTGTAGTACATAATTACTCCTTTCCCAACAGCTTACAAGCTTGCCTGTCACTCAGCCTCACATGGTGACATTGCCTGTAATCCTTGTCTGACCAGGACTCTAGACCAGTGATGGTGAATCTATGACACACGTGTCAGAGGTGACACGCAAACTCATTTTTTTGGTTGATTTTTCTTTGTTAAATGGCATTTAAATATACAAAATAAATATCAAAAATATAAGTCTTTGTTTTACTATGGTTGAAAGTATCAAAAAATTTCTATATGTGACAAGGCCCCAGAGTTAAGTTAGGGTTTTTCAAAATGCTGACACACCGAGATCAAAAGGTTCGCCATCACTGCTCTAGACCCTCAGGTAACCATCTCCAATTGCCCAGTTTTGTTTTCTCTTTTATGGGAATTATCTTGGTCCACATGAGCCTGAAATGGGAAGGTTTTTAGCATATTTAAAAGTATGTTTGTTATAGTGTCAGACAGACCAAGATTCAAATATCGGTCCTATTAATTATTAGTTGGATGCTTTCGAGTCTAGGGCTTGTTTAACTTCTCTGAGGTCCTCTTTATTCATCTAAAGAGTGAGAAAAATGTTTAGGGTTAAATGAGATAGCAAAAAGTGTCTGACATAGAGTAGACATCCAACAAACGGTGACTACTATTATTAATATTACAGCATTTTCAATCTTTTCGTACGGTTATTCTATAATCTTTGTGAAAGCATCACCTCTAATATCTACTTCCTGCCATAATCCCCGAAAATACACATATACACACCTACATTGTGTGAATTTAATTGCTTGCTAGTCTTAATATCAACTTATAAAAATAAAGTCAAACAGTAATGTGCCTTGAGATATCATGTACACAATTCAGGGTTATCTGTTGCTCTACTGCTTTTTTCCATTTTTCTGGATCTCTGATATGGCAAGATGTCTCTTAGGATTTATCATTTGAAATGAAGAACAATTCTATACATTCCAGTCTTAATAGATAGCCAGAATAAGCTGGGGTTTGGTTAGGCAAAAGAAGTGGGGAGCCATCAGATTTTTTTTTTTAATCATGAGAGTGATGTAATCAGAGTTTTATGGAAGAAAATTCACCTTGGCTGCCTCAGAAATGCAAATAGAGATTTTTGAGTCTGTATTCAAAAATCTTCACTGTCTTGTTTTTACCTTCTTTGTTTTCATACCATTTATGATAAATACTCATCAGAAAATTAAATAGAAAAATGATTTCTTGGCTTATCCAAACACATTAGGAACCTGGGAGCGGATAGGAGCTGAATTCCTGTCTATGTTTGGGCAATTTGGTAACATTGCTTCAGTTGACTACAAACTATTTTTATTACGGATTTGAGATAGAGCAATATATTGCATTTAATGCATTCATGCACATTTGCCTGTTTTTTGTTCCAAACCTTCTATAGCTGAACAGAAAGTGTGATAGAGTTGGTGCTGACAAATAATGCATTCCATTCTCTAGACTTATACATATAAAAATGAAAACCTTTCCTGGTCTTTCTGAGAGGTCAAATGCACCAACCTGAAGGGCATCTTTGCAAGACAGATTTCAAGACATTCTTATCACCGTTGAAGACATTTTTCTAAAATAATAAAAAACATTCCAGTGACTGCTCTGTGTCATGTCAAAGTTCTGAGACAAAAATGATGGCAGGTAATTATGCAAATGAAATCTGCTCCAGTTGTATTAAATATTAATGACAGTCATTGTTTAATGATTCATTGTTGTGCTCAGATCCATGTTTGTTATGCCCTTTCTCAGCAAGTGCAGAAGAAAAAAAACAAAACCCCATTTTCAGCATCATATTCAAGAATGAAGACTGCCTGCAATAAAGTCCATGATATGACACAGAGTACTAGTATAATAAATACTGAAGAGTCGGGGGTATGCTGAAAACATGCAGTTGTTTCACTTGTTAATGCTGGGTTTATCTGTAGCAATTAGAGAACATTTAACTTGATCAAATTCTAAGATTGCAGTTCCTGAGTCTGGTTGTGATGTATATTTGACCTCTTCAGATGGTGGATTTATTAATTAGAGCATAAAATGATCCATGACTTAGTGCTAATTCTTTTTTTTTTTTTTAAATGCTAGTGTCTCACTGAGAGGAAAAAGAATTAGCTTCATGTTGGTTACAAAGTTATTAAATCTTCCTTAAGGTTCATAAAGGTATTATTACATCTTTCTTAAAGTTCATAGGAGGTAAATGAAAATAGTCTATGTCATTATTAGTGTTTTCTTCATTTTAATATAACTATTAATGATTTATTATTTTTAGTACTTTTTGTCTTTTACTTAACAGGAACATGTGACTGAACAATCCAATCTCTCTAAGATCCCAGTTTCTACACTTAGATTCTATAAAATGGAGGCAAGTAATGCTATCACAAGGGGTTGTTATATGGATCAAACAAGGTGATATAAGTGAAAGTGCTTTACACAATGTCTAGCTTATATTAAGTTTTTGGTGGAATCTAAACTAAGTTACTGCTCTTTAGAAAATGGAAGTGAAATCTCAAAGCGAAGTGAAGGAGAGAATGCCCACACATAGGTAAATTATTTTCAGTATATTTTTGCTCCCTTAATCCAGATTCAAAGTGAGAAATGTCAACAAATTTTTTATAACTGTCATCATACACTTAATTTTAGGAAGGTTAGTGGGATTTGAAATACATTTGAATTAGTAAAATGAGCAGTTACCATATGCCATATGATTATGCTACATCTTTCTTAGTATAGCCGATATGAATTTCCTACCCAAATTTCAGTGATAAGAGTTGTCACATTGCTTTACTTCAAAAATATAAATTCAATCGGACTCTGAGACCCCAGTCTCTAAGCTGTCAGGTTTTGGACCCCTGGGATCATAAAAATGAGACTCTGAAGCACGGTGGAAGCTGTCTTTACCATTGCTGCTTTCAGGCCTGCCCTTCCCTGTATTGGAATACAGACCTATGTGAATTTTCATTTTCTCCCGTTTGCCTCCTCCTTCATCTCATTTGGCTGGCGCCCCCTGCACCTTGTTGCCCCACTATTTCAGGCTTGAATGATATGCCATCTGGTAGCGTGTGGGATACGATTTCCCGATGACACCATGGGATGGCTGGTGGTGAAATACAGAAGTTCAGGGGAGTTACCTCCCTACGGGTGAACCCTGACCAATGAGACATGGGTGACGGGGGAGCCAAGATCAATGACCTGCTTTGGATTTATTTTTGGCTCTTGTGGACAATTCATCCTTGCAAGCCACCCCGGAGAAGACCCTCATGCCAAGTGAATATGTCTGCTGAGCAACTTGCCATCGCTCTCCATGGCTTCTAAAGTCACAGTCAGCTGGTAACTCATTGCATCCCATTGTTTAGCATTTTTCCACGTCTCTTCTTTTTTCTTACCCTGACTGCCCTGGGCTTGCATCTTCCAAGTAAAGTTCTGCCGCCTTAGTCTTTGCCCTGGACTCTGCTTATAGAAATCTGAGCTATGACATCCACAGTCATTCCCCATCATGTGCTGCATGGAAGTGGAACGTGGCTCTTTGCTATGGTAGGGAATGCCCCTCCTAAATTGATCTCTCCAAGGTCTTAGGATACTCATACTCTCCATGGCAGGTCAGGTTCAAATCTCAACACCAGTCTTTCTTAATGAATTTAGATTACCACACAAACCCTGGATGAGGAATTGTCTTCATGGGGATTCACATCATCTGTTTTCACCCTTGAATAGCAGTCATAATGTGCTGCTTGTGGTAGGGAAAAACAGGCTTGGGTCTCAAGCTTGGCTATTGTCTTAAGATGGAGATGGAAAAAAATATTTTTTCTTATATCTCTGAGAATACAACAGGAAATAATTTCACATTTGATTATCTTGTTACATTAGCCACTCTTTGTTTCACCACTCTACACAGTCATTCAAGCAATGAAGAATAAAGGAGATACGTTAAAAATATTAAGCAGCTGTTTAAAGAAATTCATGAGGCTGCTTTATATGCACTGATATGGCTTGACCTCTAATAAAGTGACAATAACAGGAGCAGAATATATATAACTGTACATATATGCACACACATATATACATATACACACTCACACACACGTGTGTGTGTGAGAGAGAGAGAGAGAGAGAGAGAGAGAGAGAGAGAGAGAGAGAGCGAGCCAGAACCCTATGTTCTAAGTCACTAGGGAACGAGTTAAAAAATTCCTGCTTTTGGTAACAACAGCAACAATTCACAGGCACTCTCACCAGCTCCCAATCTCTCACCATTGTATTAGTATTAAACATATAAGAGCATTTGTATTTCAGGATGAGAAAATTTGCCTAATTAAAACCCAACAGCTTATATAAATATTTAATGTAGAAATGCTTACTTTAAGAGTTTGTCTCAGTTTGCAACATATATTAAATAGCCAAAAACTTCTGAAACTACTCAGGTCTACATTTATGAAAATATTTCTTTGCTAAAAGATTTAAAAGCATTTTTCCATTTCTTTGCAAGACAACAAGTTATCATTTAAAGTTAACTATTTTATTCATATTTCCTTTTGTAGATTCAAATTTTCCAAAGCACATTACACAGTATGTTCATGGGCCTCTTTTTTCCCCCCCTTAAATATCAGTGATAGTCTATTTGCCTGCCATATTGTTACATTAAAAAACACACAATCAACCCAAAAAGACTGTAACTGCTGATATTTGAAATGTCAGTGACTATTTAAAGAAAGTGAGTATCCTGATACATGAGGAAGTAGCTATTATTGGGGATAATATAATAATCACATTCTCATGTATAACCTTTGATCAATTACATAATTTTCCTGAAGCTACATTTAACTTGATTAAAGAAATAAAAATTTCATTAGCAATTTCTCCTAGGCTCTTTTACATCTGCAGATCTTTACTTAACCATATTCAGTACTTTCCAGAAATTACTTTCTGTTTTTGGAAGCATTCAGATGATGGTTTACTGGTCAGTTATTAGATCAGCATTTAGTTGCTTAAGATCATTTCTCATTTTCTGAATCAGTTTTTCTATGTCATCTGTTTTGTCCTTTAGCACTACAATTGCCTGAATAAATAGTAAAAACTAAAACAATATAGCTGAAAGAAATGCCAATCTTATTTTCTTAAAGCTTCTCATGCAAATATAGTAATTGTCTAGTCCAGCATTTATCAAAAGGAACACATGTGCCATGAGGTGTTAATAGATGCCCATAATAAAAGTTTCATGGTGAAACTGCTTTTGGAGATTTGCAATGCATAATAGTATGGCAAAGGCTCTGAGAAATCCTGCGCAAAAAAGCCAACCTTCATTTAACCCAGTTTTTCTCAAATTTACTTGACCATGGAAATCCTTTTCTGCATCAGGCACCTTCAATAAGCTGATGTGGTCCCATAAAATATAAATATTTACAGCCTTCCTAATAACCGACTGCTTGCTATTTCTATTTATTATGTGCATGACTATTGAGCTAGTCTGACATTTGTCATGTCCAACTGGGCCGGCTCACCTCTGTTCCCTCACTACTGCTGGAATGACAGCCCCTGGTCACTGACACTCATGTCATATTTCACCAGCAGTCTTCTTGGCTTGTAAAAAATGGAGAAATATGGGCAATGACTAAAGCTATGACTCCCATCTGCTTTTGCTGTCACACTGTCACTTCAGGCTGTTTGTCACCGAGAACGTGATGAGCATACTCTCTGCCTGTGATGTAGCGGGGCCTGGTCCTGCACTCCCCTCCCACCGGCCATCTGGGCAGGCAGCAGTGGGAGTTAAACCAAAGATTATAATCCCGTGAGACAGAATTTGCCAGTGATTAGATCTCCTGGCAACATGTACACCAGAACTCTGATCTGTATTTTATGTGTTATACGCTGTCTGATGAACTCGCTTTATAATTGAGTTGAAGTATGTGTGGGTGTAATTTGAAACGAAGTTTAGGTCCAGCCACCCGTCTTAAACCTGGCGGAGGAAAGAGGTGGGGTGGACGCTGAACTTGTACTGAACTTGTCTGCTTCCTGTTCAGTTGGTATAAACATGTTATTGACTGAAACCAAACCTGGTGTTGCTGCCGCCACCGCTTCCACATGTCGGTATCTGTGTGCATCCTGGGGTACACTCCGCCAGCTGTTGGCAGGACAGGCTGTGTCAGGGAAGTGGCCAAAAACCAAGGGTAAAGAGGTGATGGACAGGGAGGCTCTAAGAGTGAGTATCTATGTAATTCACTAAGTTTCCCCAGGTGCCTTTCTTGTGTGACCTCTGAAAGTCCCTTCCCTCACACTCTGCTGTCAATTTCAGACCGATACCCGTCTCCTACTGTCTATTGCTTTCCTGGAACATCCCACTGTAAGTGCCATCTTCATGTCTCTGTCAGGGAATAGCTATGACTCAGATCACAGATGTTATACATCATGCATCTACGTATTCTTCAAGTGGTATTTAGAAGTATCATCTTTGCACTATAGAGATCTCATAACTCCATTGATTAAATCTAGCTAGGAAGTATTTTTTGAGAGTTTCTTTTTAAAAAAATTATTTTCTTGATAATGAGGAAATTTTAAAAAGTATCAGTTTTAAGAACTAACTAAACTGGAGAAGGAATAAAAAAATAGCACTGACATATTTAAAGTTTGGGAGGGAAGTGGAAAATGTCAAATAATTTGGGAATCTCTGGGTATGGTGAAACCTAACTCCAGTCCATAGACAATGCTGAAGTTGTGTCTGCTTGAGTGAGAATTGAGTTTGGAATGTCAGTCAGCCTTAGTGCTTGCAGTTTTAAAAATACTACCTGCAACACTGGTCTTGATGGGAAGTTCAAACAGTAATAAATAGTCTGATCACTCTCCTGCATCCTCCACGAACTCAGAGATGCCCAGGCACTCTGACAGAGTCTTCTCTCCCCTGGCTGTAAAATTAAAAGAAAGGCCATGGAAGTCTTCTTAATCCTGCAAGTGCTCCTGGCACTCTATGTAACTCAACCCAATGGAACCTGGAATTGGATATGGGATTTCCCATGTAAGCACTTACACACCAGATGCAGTGAGCAGGCCTTGTCATAATTTATCCCTTGTCTTCTCTTTGGCTCTTTATTCACTGCTATCATATTATTAGCTTCTTTACACTTTGCTGCTCCAGTTTCCCTCTTCACAGCTAATGATTATGAAATCAGGTACTTGGTATATTTCCTACAAATTTGGCAGTGAGCATAATGATCATGACTAGGAAATTTTGATTTTCTTCACTCTTGAATGTTAATGTATTGAAATTCTTTCTTAATACATATATTTAGATCTTTCTTTCTTTTTTCTAGACACTTGCTTACTCATGCAGTAGTATGTTATGGTGCAGGTGAAAAGGGTCCATTTCTCTGAGGAAGATGAGTTCTGAACCTTAGAGGGAATTCTTCATTCAATGATATGTGGTCAACTTTACTCAATTACAATGAAGAGAATGGAGTATAGCAAAAAGTGATGAAGTCCAAATGGTGTTAAGAATTCTTCCAGATTGCACAAGGAAAATATACTTCTTTTTAAGAAGTATTTGAAGGATTAAGAAGTACAAATTGGTAGCTACAAAATAGTCCAGGGGATGTAAATTATAGCATAGGGAATATAGTCAATAATATTGTGATAATTATGTATGGTACCAGATGGGTAATGGAAATACTGCAGGGAACATTTTATAAAGTATATGATATCCTAACCACTATGCTGTACTCCTGAAACTAATACAAAATAATATTGAATATAAACTGTAATTTAAAATTAACAATGGAACTGCCTTATGACCAGTGATTATACCTCTGAGAATATATCTGAAGAAACCCAAGACTAATTTGAAAGAATATATGTACTCCTTTGTTCATTGCAGCCTTGGCTGAACTACTGTAGACCACAGGTACTACAGGGGAAGGCTTCTATTGTGATGTGAGTGTCAGAGAGTACCTTTCTTTCCTCTTGGTATTAATCTATGTTGAATAGGCACACAATCACTGCTGGGTGTGCCTCGATAAAACTCTTTGTAAAACAGATTTTTAGTTTCTTATCCTGAGTATCATTATTCACCATAAGACTCAAAACAAGTTTTTAGGGAGTTAGGCTGGGAGTAACCACTCTGTTAAAGTTAAACTGTCTCTCCCCTCTGACAACTAAATCATTGTCAAACCTAACTCTTCTCTTATAGCAGAAGCCTTCTCAGGTCCTTATGCACATAGATTTCAGGCAGACCTTCTTCCTAGTTCACAGACATTTGACTTGTATGAAACTCATTGGAACACACAACTTATGTACAGTTTGAAGTTCCGTCCCTATACAAGAAAGACATAGGAAAATAAAAGATGTTGGAAACTGTAGAGCATGGAGGGGAAGCTTTTTGGAGTGATGTTTTGTGAGAGATGAAGAAAGTTATGGGGATGTTAAGCTTGGAACATTACTGTAGGGCTATCTGGGATGGTAGAGACAGAGAAAGAGAGGGTGTTTGAGAGTACCCAGTTGAAGCAGAGGGAAGGAAAGGATTGGTAATGGGATTTAGAGTATGGGTATCAATAGTTCTTGGGCCTTGCAACTACAGAAGCACTGATGATAAATCATTTTCTACTTAGTGAAAGATTCACGAAGTGATAATACTCAATTTGGGAAGGGGTAGGTTAAGGTGAACCTTCTCTTTCACAGCTAATTTGTTGCTTTCATTTGTAATCCCTTATTTCAATTTTCACTGATAATGATTTTTCATATACAATAGGAAGTGATGAGTGAAAAATTCTCTATGAGGTTCCTATACAGAAATCTAGGTCAGAGCCTTACAGAAACAGAGAATTTTGTTTTGACCTACTCACATGTTTAAAAATACTTTATGAATGATGACACCTAGGTAACTAGGAGACACACTAACTACTTTTCACTTGCCATGGATGGCCAGCTGTGGGCTCACACCCTTTCTCTGTAGAAGGCACCGTGAGCCAGTTAGACTCAATTTCTTGAAGCCATTTAGACTCTCAGGACCACATTTCTCTTTAGGCATTTGGTTTTAAGAGAACAAAATAAATAGAGATATATGTGGCCTACATTATATTGTCTGTGATTAAATAAATGAATTCACAAATACCATTTTCCAGTTATTAAGAAAATTACTTGAATAATTTACCTTCAAATATAATTTAGAAAGAAACATTTGTGCCATTGTGTGGGAATAGAAAAAGTTCCGGTGTTAATGTAATGGTGCCTAAGGGTATTCTTAGGCACTTAAAGACAATTTTGAAGGTTTGCTTAGTTCACTAATTGATTTCCAAATACAGCCTTTGAGTAAGAAAAATATCAGAAGTGAAGGGAAGGATTCCAAGAGTGAATTATGATGTGAATTATCTATATTTATCAAGTAAGAACATTCATTCTTTTATAAATAGAATCTTTAACTCTATTTTCTTGGCAATGACTAGACATAAAAAGGAAATAGTACTAGCTGAAATAAATGAGCCCATATACATCATCACAGAATATGCATAGCATCATATTATTCTCATGTTTATTTAGAAAAGGAAAAGAAAAAGTTTCCTTATTTTTTGATCTAATTGCTGAGAAGCAAGTAAGAGTCTTAGGTTCTTTTTGTGATTTTTTGACTACATACCCAAAATATTTATTAAATATTTTAAAATGAGGATGTACATGGATAAATTACTTCTTCCTTTTAATTAAGAAAAAATTGAAAGCCACCTGTAGTCAGAACCAAAATATAATGCAACTATTGTCATTTTTACGTGTTTTCTCCATTTTCCACAAGTGCATATACAAGAATTGGTTAGAATTTTATGAGCATGATCCACAGATTCCCCCTGCATAGGTTTATTGTCTTTTTGTGATTTAAGCCTTGGCCCAGAAACCTGGGAAGCACATATTACACATAAATGCTTTGCTACTTTTAAACCTTCTTGTTCAAGGTACAAAGGCCCTTCAATGGAGATAATTGTACATGGAACCTTGCCAACAGGAGCCCACCCACTTCTTTGGGAACCTCCAAGCTGATGCTGGGCCATTACTGGTACTTTTGTTTCTCAAAAGCACATAAAATTCATAGTCACTCTATTCACTTCCTTAATTCTTCAGTCCATTGGGGTGGGTCAGCCTTCAGACTTCTAAACTGCTTCACAAAGATCATTACATGGCCTCTCAGTTGCCAAATACAGAGGTCTCTCTGATCTCGACCTCTTCCCAGCATGTGATCACATCCTCATTGACGTTCTCTCCTTTTTTGGTTTCCACACCCCAGTCTCTGGATTGTTTTTGCCCTTTCTACATCTCTAATTCTCCTTCAGGTCCATTTCCCTGTGTTTTCTGCATTTGCAGTCCTCAAAATCCTTAGAACTGTAAGTGTGGTCCCAGGACAAGCAGCATCAGCAACACATGGGAGATGGTGTTAGAAATGCAGAATTCTGGTTGTGCCCCAGACTTACTGGGTCAGAATGTGCATTGTGGTAAGACCCCAGGTGACTGACTTGCACCTCCAAGTCTGAGAAGTACTGCTTAAATAATAGTATTCCCCGAGGCCCCGTCCTCTCCTCTTTTCTCTTTTTTTTCCTGGAAAATCACATCTGCACCAGACTTTCACTTCCATATCCTTATGAATTTCAAAGTAACTCCAGTTAGATATGTAGATATTTTAAGTGCCAGACATTAATTTTGATTTGCTTAACTCTTTGCATATCCCACAGGCATTATGAATTAAGTATGTCCAATATTGAACTCATTTTCACTTACTCCTCTATCTGCTCAAGTCACAAACCCATTATTCTCGACTCCTCCTTCTCCCATCAGTGAGGAATAGACTAATAGAGAAGCATGAGCTATAAAGAATACCCTGGGAAAATTTGAAATTAAATGCTCCTATTATAAGTCAATTCCGCCACCCCATCCAACAGAGGGGGAAAATTCTATCAAGGTCAGCTGTCAAACCTGATTTGCTTGTGGCTTCCTGAGGGGCTGAGAGAGCATGAAGTGTTTTCCATTGGAAAATGCGACAGGTTTAGCATAGATTAGCTCTTTTGTTTTTAATAGTTTGAAATCAGAGTGGAGAGAAAATTGAATCCTAAACAAGTCAGTTAAGAGTGGAGGTCCTTTCCTAGAATGAGAGATGGCAAAAATATATACATCCTGGTTTGTCTGTGACTGCTATTAAAAGGGCACATCTCTAATGCTTTGGAAGCTCACCAGATGTTGATTTTTTTTAAAACTCTTAAAGTTATATGTTTCCAGAAGTAAAAGTTTGTGTGTAATTTCATACTAAGGATTTTAATTGCCCTCTGCATAACATCTAGAGTTGAGCTAATCTGGTTGTAACTAGTTGAAATTACATGTGCTGGTTGCCTATGTGTACCCCTCCTCCTCAGTGACAGAATTCTGACTTGATTTGAGGTAGCCTCTGTCCTGTAGTCATTAGCATGATAGGCAGGTGGCCTGAATGACAGCCACACACCTGAGCATCTCTGCCACCACCGCCCTTCTCCTGTGGCATTCTGAAGTGAGCATCACTCTATGGGAACCACTTACCCCTCTGGACAAACTGCTGCTGCTCATCCCCTAGTTCAAAAACCCCAGAGGAGAATGCTGCAAGCATTCTCAAGCTCCCACTGGCACCCTGGAGAGCAGGCACAGCCAGGGATCAGAGCCTCCACACCAGTATCCTATAATGGCATACCATTTACCATGGAAACAGTGCTAGAAAGCAAGCTTAGCATCTATAAGCCCCTTAATAACATGATTCACCTGTATTGTGTATACACAGCCATTTGCTATCTGGACTGGAAAACTAACTACCATCTGCAACACAAATTGTATGGAGAAGATGTGTTTGGCACTCCAAATATCTAATTTAGTAAGAAACATTTGCAGCACAGCCTGTGTGTGTAAGTGGATGCCTGCCAACGTAATATGGACTGAAATGAATCAGGAATCAAGAGCCTCGAAATAAAAAATGGATTTGATCCCTAAATATGGCTGTGACTATGCATAGGAACAGATTTAGAGAAGTAAAACCCATAGATGATTGAATTCAGTGAAAAAACAACAACAACAAAAAACAACTAGCAATTTCATGTAATTCAACTATTTACTCACCCATCCACTTGGCTGAAACAAAAGTAGTTTATATTCTCTTTTGCCTAATGCTCTATGATGTCCTCAGATGGAAATGTAGATCAGGCCACCACTGAGTCATAAAGCATTTCCAGAAATGCCCATGCAATGTGAGTAAGGCAATATCAGTTCCATGTCCCTTCTGTTTTCATATAGAAACTAGAGGCTTGGTGCACAGATTCGTGCACTGGTGGGTGTCCGTTGGCCTGGCCTGAGGGGATTAGGCTGAAACCAGATCTCCAACATCCCCTTAGGGGTCCTGAATTGTGAGAGAGTGGTTCTCGGGCGATGCACCTGGAATTGGGCTCCCTCCTCTCTGGTTCCAGGTGCGTCACCTGAGAACCACAGCTGCCAAGTCACCACAGCTCAGCAACTCCTGTGTTGAGCATTTGCCCCCTGGTGGCCAGTGCACATCATAGCTATCAGTCAGACAGTCAGATGGTCAGCCGGTCGGCTGGTTGCTTAGGCTTTTATATATATAGATTTCTATAAGAGACAGCATGATTTTAAATTCTCTGATCCAGTATATACTATTAGACTTTATGATTCCCCACTGATTATTTTTGGAATAATAGAACAAATAACCTGAAGTGTACATGTCACATGGGATCCATATGAAGCTTGTTTCTTTGTAACCTGCCAATTTCTTATAACTAGCCAAATCCTCTTAAGGGGATCAAAGATATAATAAAACAATACAGGAGAAATAGCATTTTTCTGTAGTTTTCTCAAAGAGATTGAGAAATAAGAGCTGATTAAGTAAGTGGAAGTCAAAGCATCTCAAATCAAAGGGACACCAAAGATAATATGACTTGAATAGGGGACAGTGTTGGAGAGTGGCCTGAAGCCACCTGACCGGGGTCACAAAGTCCTAGTGCAAAGGCAGGCTCTGGAACTTACTGGCTATTCAGGTTTGGAGAAGACATTGAACATGTTTAGGCCTCAGTTGTTTCCTCTGTAAAATGGGGATAGGAATAATAAATGATATTTACTACTACTGCTGTAGTGGCCAAAATAACTAGGTCTAAAATAGTGCTGATGAAAATACCTGTGTTTTAGAACAATACTATGGTTTTTTGGGGGCATTGGCAGACCAATCAATTTGAAGTATATTCCACATTTGCCTTTGAAACCTGGCAAAAAAAATCATTTTTAGAAAAGAAGGAGACACTTGGTTTTTTAAAACATACTTTAAAGTATAATTTAAAACATGTTTTTTAAAACATACTTTATGTTATGTTTTTTAAAACATACTTTAAAGTATATTTTCTTTAGAGTGCCATTGAGATCCTCTCTACACACAAAGGGAGGATAATTGCAATAAAATCTCTCTAATTATTATTTTGGAAGGGAATTTCATATTATGATTTACTATAGGCTCCTCGGTTACCTTAGGTTTTACTGGAAACTTGAGATGAAAATTAGCTTGATATATTGCCATAACAAATAATATGAAACGGTAGAGCCTCTTGACCTCTGGTTCCCCTGGTGTTCTCTATGTGAAGGTCATGAGCCTGGGGCCATTTAGTGAAATGAAGAATATTGGAGTTGGGGAGGACAGCATGATATGGAAATATCCGCTTGAGACACTAATTTGACAACCAAATGCTCATACCATATTGGCAGTGGATATGATAATCTAGATTTAGGGATGTGGTTGAAGCTTGAGGTATAAATCTGGGAATCTTTAAATATATACATGATGTCTAAAACCATGAGGTTAGGGGCCAGCATAGCCAAATAAAGGAGGGGTTAGAGAAAAAGAGACATTCTATGACTGATATCTGCTGCTTAGGTTTATTGCCTAGGCCAAAATAGACTCCTGTTAGATTTGAATCCAGGGGACAATAAGGTACTCTAAGTTGAAGGGAGGACTTACATACTTGCTTCATTCAAGGTTTCATAAGACATGGCAGTCAGAGGCAGTGTGACTTGGTCCCATCCTAGCAGGAGCTACATAAAAAAGGATGAACATGTGGCACCAGCTGGGGTGGTTATAGAGCCCAGGGAAAGGGGTGATTCCATTGGGGTGGTGTCTGCCCCAGGAGACAGAAGTGCTCATCTGAGGAGGGTTGAGTGGACAGACACTGAAGGAACTGGAGGGGTGAAGAGAGGAGAGAATAGCTGATACCGTTTGAGAGTTGGCTGAAAAGAGCATACAGGAAGCACCTGAAGACATGCAGAAATACCTCGGAAGAGGTGGGGGTGGAGGAGGGGGAGTTGGGGGGTTGTTTGGAGGAAGCTTTGCAGGTCTCTGAATGCTCACATGTGATCGGGCATCTGCCATGCATGTTCTCCCCACACCCCAAAGCTTCAGTTCACTTCTTGCCCATCTCCATTTCTGCCAGTTCACAGGTTTCAGTGACTGACAAATAGGCAGCAGCCACGAACAATGGAGGTGATTTAGCAGACCAGTTGCTTTTGCACTGTGTTCTCTGAAGTCCTAGAAATTTCTCAGAGGTCCTCAAAGCTGCAAAGGCAGGGTGAGGAGAGTGACTCCTAGCTACTGCCACCCCACTTCAGCCAGAGCATGCTCTCTTTATTCTGTTCATCACAGCTTCCATGAAGTTTCATTGGAAAGAAAAAAGAGCCATTTCTATAACATAAATAAATAAATTAATTAATAAATTAATAAATTAATTAATTAAAAACCTACAAAAACCCACCTCACTGAACTGCAGAAAGGACAAAGTGGTGGCCGAGTAGGTAAAATACGCCATGTGATTTGTTTGAGAAACACAGGGATGTATTATTTGACTGAGCAACTCAGCCAATTAATCTCTGAAATGGAAGACGGAGAAAGAGGAACAAGACTGTCACACCACTGCAGTTAGTAGTGGGTTGTTTCTGATTGGCCTAATTCACTGACAGACTCGCCAATTCAATTGAATAATCTTCAAACACACTATATGCCCCTTCACAGATGACGTCAACAGTGACCTTTTAATGTATTATTATTATTTTTAATTCTATGTGTCATGAATCCAGTACAATCTTAGGACAAAAGCATTATTTTACTTCTGTAATATGCTTCCAGGACTTGGCTAAACAATGGACTGGACATTGTTTCGCTATTCAAAACACAGAAGAAAGATGGGAAAAGTTAGGTGCCTTTATTCTTTCAAAATTATTTATCTGCAGGAAAGAGATGGAGTGAAATGCTAACAGATGAAATTGTTGAACCCAGAGAAAAATGAAATCCTTAGGTCCCTAAATCATGAAATGGAATGGAGTGCTATTCCATCCCCTTTGTGCCCATCTTCTACTTCTTCTAATTCTCTCTCTCAAAACACAGGTTATATATCCCCCGTTTGTGAAAGTTTTCAAGAATGGTCTGGCATCTCTTGCCAATGTAGACACATAGCCTTGATCATGTGATCATGTTCCATTTCTTAGACATCTTTCCCATCCATTTTTTTTTGTTCTTTTAAAATATATTTTTATTGATTTCAGAGAGGAAGGGGGAAGGAGAGAGAGTTAGAAACATCAACGATGACAGAGAATCATTGATTGGTTGCCTCCTGCATGACTCTCAATGGGGATGGAGCCCGCAACCCAGGCATGTGCCCTTGGCTGGAATTGAACTTGGGACCCTTCAGTTTGCAGGCTGACGCTCTATCCACTGAGCCAAGCCAGCCAAGGCTTCCCCATCCATTTTGACACTTGGAATACTAGGGCTTATCTTATATGTATATATTTTTTCTTGAAGTGGCATACAGTAAATGTTTAAAGAAAACATTATCAATACTTTCCTGGCAGAGCCCACCAGCAATTCACTAACAGGTGAATAGGATTGGTTTATGGCTCATTGCAGCCAGTGAGAGAGACCACACACCATGGGGACTGTGCAGGTGTTGGAATGACTAGTTGTAGGATTTGGGCTTTTGTTAGGTGATTTGGGGAAGGGTTCAAGGAAGGCAGAGTTTATTCTGCATTGGATACTGTCAAGAAGTGGGAGCAATTCCATGATTGGGTATCTTCCTACATCTTATCATCTTGACTAGCCGAAGGAGAAAGCAGCAGCAGTAACTCATGTTAATCAGGATAGGGGGATTTGGGTCATTTGTATTGTTTTGGATAAGGCTCATGTTTTTGCGTTTAGACATTATTATGGAGTGGTCTTGTTTTGTCCTGATCCATCATGGGCACAGAGTGGCCTTGCCTTGTATTGATATTCTGTGAAATCATTTATATCTGACAAGAGGACCCCAGGTATAGCTGTGAGCTCCAGGCCAGCTCCTGCTGTGAGGGACTGCTCTACGCAGTGTTGAAGTGAATTGATTTTCAGTAGCATTCCATCTTTATCAAAGATTCCTATTTGATACCTGGGTGGGTGGCAGACTTTCCAAGACAGAAGACCTCTGAACCGTAGTAATCTCTGATCTCCCCTTTCATACTTACACTGAAGGCCTTATATAATTTCTTCATAAGGCTGCCTTTTGATCTATGGAGAGGGTCGCACTGAACGTCAATGGAATGTCCTAATTCTTCCCTTTCATTGGAATCTCATGGTAAGGCTCAAAAACTAATTTTTTCTTTATGCTATAGAGGCTCTGGAAACTAGTCCTTAGCTTATCCTGTTCTCTAAAGGGACAGAGTTAATGTGAGGGTCTGCTGAAGAGGGAAATGAAAGTTATTACACAATACAGCCTTCCATGTCTGAGGACTGCTTTTTGTACTTAACCAATATGGCCATTTCATGTCACCTAAAACTGTTTGGAAGTTTTGGGTAAAACATTAGCACATAACTATTTGATATTTGTTTGTAATGGAGACTAACTTTTGAGTAGTGGTTCATAATCCTGGTTATACAGCAGAATCAGAGTGGAGCTTTTAAAAGAGATCCTGGTTTAATTGATTGGTGTCGAGTCCAAGCATCTATTTATCTATCTATCTATCATCTATCTATCTATCTATCTATCTATCTATCTATCTATCATCTATCTATCTACCTATCTAAAAAACAAACAAACAAACAAACACACACACTCTCAAGGTGATTCTAACAAGACCCATAGTTAAAAATAAAAGAATCCTTTGAAGATATCCAAGAAGATTTGTGACTATAAGTAGACAGGCATGGCATAGTTTGCCTTAAAATATTGATAGCATATTTGCTTAGGCCAATGAAATTTCTACGACTGGCTCTTCGAAAAGGAGTATTAAGCTTAAAGGCACAAGTGAGGAATGAATTATCTTAAAACAAAGCAAAACTAGCTGGTTCCTCCAAGGCTTTGGTGAGTTAAAATAATTCTGCATCCGTGGTCATCCTCCCTGCCCTATAAACAGGATGAGGGAGCAGCAGCAGTAAAAACGGGAGCGCCAGTGCCTGGCGCTGGGATGACAAGCAGACATATAAACAGAGCCTCGGAGGAAGCTGTGTTTATAGCAACTGAAAGGGCAGCCCTAACCTCTGGAGTGACTGAGAGACTTTGGTGTATAAATAGTCCGTCAACATTTGATAATAACTACTTATCAATAAATGTCTTCCATTATGTATAGAAAAGCAATCATAGGTTTGATGCTTATTCAGCTATCTATTGTAGTAGGGGTTTCTACAAAATCATTATAGACAAAATCACGTAACTTCCTAGTATAAAAACAGCAGCATGTTTCAAACAACTGACTTACAATACTAAAACTCAAAAGAAGGTGCCTGAGGTTTAAATGTCAGCTCACATAATTTCACATCCTCTGTGTAGGCCAGTATGATGAGCTCTTAAATATGTTCGTCTATAACTGATGGTAATGATTACCCTAGAGAAAAGGACTGCACTTGTTGCAAAGAAAAGCATCAATTGAGCAATGTTCTCTGGCATATAGTCTATGTATGTTTATATCTATATACTTGCTAAAAACAAACATTTATAGATGAACTTGTGTGATGTATACATAGAAAGATATTGGATTTATAGCTCATTAAGTTAGTTAGTTGGGTTCCAGGGCCACATTATTACCTTTAATTACATTCTAAAGGGAGGGATTGAGAATTTTATTATAGTGGGAATATGCTATAGGATTTCCCAGATTTTAAAGATATTCACTTTCGTTTTGGAAAAAAAAAAAAAAAGAGGTAATATAATTGAGTGGTTAAGAATGAGAACTCTGGAGCCAGATTTCTTGGGTTTACATACTAGCTCCATCATGTACTAGCTCTGTGTGATCTTGGGCATGTTATTTAACATCTCTGAATCTCAACCTCATCTATAAAATGGGACAATAATGACACTCATTAAACTGTTGTGAGGATTAAATTATCTCTATGTATAAAAGCCTAAGTGACTGAATGACCAAACAACTGAATGACCGGTCACTATGATGTGCACTGACCAGCAGGGGGCAGACGCTCAATGCAGGAACTGCCCCCTGGTGGTCAGTGAGCTCCCACAGCAACCTTCCTTGGTACCTCCCACCGGCTGGCCGGCCCCGATTGGCCCTAATTGGGACTGGGTGAGATGACCCAAATTGGCCCCATTCGCTGGCTAGGCCGAGGGATCCCACCTGTGCACAAATTCGTGCACCAGGCCTCTAGTATAATATAATAAAATACCTGGAACAGTGCCTGGCACAGAGTAAGCTCTTTATTATAAATACCAGGTGCTTAGATTTTTGGCCTTTCAGAGAGAGTTGAATAGTGTAAAATAGATTTTGAATGAGCGATAAAACTTAGTGAAACAATCTGTATTTTTTGATGATATTTTCTAAAATGACAATTGGCTCATTGTCATTAATATTTTATGCTAAGTACCTGGTCTAAGGAATGAGGCTCAGAAAACTACTGAGGTTAGGGCCACTTGCCTTGCTATCAGTTTACCTTGTACTTCTTAGGACTTCCGAAGGGAAACAATAATTTCTTTGAACAGAAATCTCTCTGCTTCCATCTCAGGATGGATAAAAAACCCCCAAAGCTAATTAAAATAATTTCAAAAGATTTTTGTTTATAGTGTGAGTCATATTTAAGTATCTGTTGTAGAAAGTGCTTTTATAAGCATGGAGGACCCTGAAGGACACAGAGGATGTCTGTAGTCCTTTGTCACACACTTCCTTTCATCTGTAGGGGGTTTATAAGGTTGACTTCATGAACTCTCTATTCAAGGTGCTGAGGTGAAGCTCGCTCACAGACCTTTCTGGAAGCATGCCCTACCAGGCGTTCTTCAGGGGCCCTGTGAGTGCCCGTGACTGGGCTGGGTTCTCACTGGTTTGTGATTACTAAACACCTTCTTTAAATGTGACAGAGGAAATCAATACCAAGACACCAGCTGTGGGTCCCAGAAGACTCTGAGGATGTTTCCACATTGGGGTAGTTTTCTGGCCTTTCTTAAAGGCAATCAAACTAATTGATGATGCTACATGAACTCAGAAGCTAGAGAGTAAATGACGAAGATTTTAAAGATATCTGTGTGTTCATATCTGGGGAAGCAGGACAATTCCACTTTTAAGTAACACGGTACTGGGGTTGCCACTGAAGGGCCCATTATTTTGCAAGCATTATCTAAATAATAGTAAGAACAGCAGGAACAAAAGTGAATACTTTTTGTACATTTGTCACATCCTGGCATGGTTCTGTGCTTCACATATTAGGTATTACTCATGAATCCTCACAACAACCGTGTAAATTATCACTATCAAACCAGGCTCCCAGAACATGGGTGGCAGGAGATTCTAAGTTAGAAAAACATGGGCCCGAGTGAGTGGTGCTGGGATTTAATCAAAGGCATAAAATGATTTAGAGGTCACAAAATCTGGATCAAACCTGGGTGTTCTGACCTCACATCTCATGACCTCGTATTTCTCCAACTAAAGAGTATTAAAATGAGAAAAGGGAATAACTCCTGAATATAGATATATTTTTATACAAGGCAAATCCTGTTCTTCTTTTTACTAGTATTTAGTGCCTTTCACTGAAACTGCTATTTTCTATGAGTCCTATAAACCCACACACTGCAATTGAAAGATTTTTTTTTTCAACATGACAAAACATTTAGCTCGTCACATGGCTAAAAGTTGTGGGGGTGAGGGTGTGGACGTTTCTCTTCATGGGAACTCCATCCTGTGAAGAAAAGATTTACATAATCTCTAATATTGTATGGCAGTCCTGAGTGAATTATATTTCTCCATTATAGTCCTCACTCCCCCATTTCCTCCCCCTGATCCTGAAAAATAGCTTCATTTTCTACCAGGGAAAGAAAAGGAGGTCTTTAGTTTGTGTCTGGAAACAGTGAAAGAATTGCTGAGCTATTTACAAGCTCTGCACATGTGGAATCAATCTAATTTTCCATTGGATGGTTCAAAAATGTATTCAAATTATGTAGTTTTGAAATGTTAAACTTTGGAATTTATTTCTCAATAGGAATTTTTTAAGGATAGTTTGCCTGGTGGATGTTTTCTTTAGTGAATTTGAATAACACACTGTTTACAATAATACATAAGCAATCTTAATTTATGTTTTATTCTTATTTCCTGAAGGACAGGGCAGGTCTGACTATGTGTATTACTATTCCCTTCCTACTGGGGAGGTGATAACTACAGAAAATTAAAAGAAAATCAGGGCAATAACAAACCCCTCTGTTCCATTAGGCTCCTCGTTTGGTATTTCCCCATGAATTTGAAGTCATACCTAATTAGCCATAGTCTAATTTCTATGCAATATTTTTCTTAAAGAATATGACAATTTTTAAGTATATGTGGATTTTTAAATGAGACCTTTGAAGCAATAAACTAAAGATAATACATAATTCACATAGAATTGGATAGCTATAAGAACTGTTGAGATGCAAACACTTCAAAATTTAATTGAGCTGTGTCAAAATATGTAAATTCATTAAATCAATGAAATGCAAAATGATATTTCAGTTATGTTAGGATCCATATTCTGTCCCTTTATAAAATTCCCCCATGTGTTTGTAATAATGAGGCTGAAGATATAGAAGAGACCAAAAAGTTGTTGCATAGAATTACTATTAGAAAAACAATCTATGTTTCTATACAGCACCCTCACGTATGTCATTTCTTTTGATCTTGGTAGCAGTTTCATAAAGTTAGGTATTCTTTTCTCCACTTACAAATTAGAAAGCTTAAGTATATAGAATAGTAGAAACAGTACATAGATGACAGCGTGATCTAATGTTTGGGATCAGACAAACAGGTTCAAAATCCCAACTCCACCTCTTTGTGCCCTGATGAACTATGGACATATCATTTAGCCTATTTAAGTCTCATTTTTACCATGTGTAAAATGGGATAATTCTACTGACCTCACAGAATTACTGAGAGACAAAGGCCATAAAGTTTGTGGGAGATCTTACCCTGTCTCAGCTTAGTTTTTTTCTGGAAGATATGGGTCTTGACTCTTGACCCTAAGAGACTCCAAACCCAGTGTTCATGGCATTTGGTTGAGATCTCTTTTCTGTTACTCACGATTTTGGGATATACTTTCTTATGCCCTGTTGCTGAGCCACTGACCAGAGAGGACCAAAGTCGCCTCTGTCCCAGATAAAAATTATTACCTTCCCTGATGCCTTATTACCCTCATCTGGATTTAGCCATTAGCATCCCCAAGTGGTAAAGATCTACAAATGTATGTGTACAGAAAGAATTACGTGGCCCTGCTGCTTATATTTTACATGCTTTGCTTTCAAGTACTTTGTGGGTACATGTGTTCACCAGCTGTAAGAAACTGCTCTATCCATGTACAGAATTCTTATCCCCCACAACATGTGTTTGCTGATCTCCCTGTGTTCATGGTTTGGGCTATTTGTTTGTGACATGCAGGGCATTTGTGGCTTTAAACCATCATCTATCTTCAATGTCTGCAAAAGAAGATGCCTGGCGCTGATTACATTCACCCCCAAAATGGAGAAGTGGAGGAGCAGGGAGGGAAAGTACTTGTACAACATTACCCAGAAGGTCCATGATGAAGCAGGAAAGGGAACTCACGTTACCGACCTCTTGTCCAATTCCCTCTCCCCGAGAGAGAACAATGCTGCTGTCACTCTGGGGCGTGCGGTCACATCTTCCTCCTTTTGCACACTTGCAAGTGTATTTTCTGGGGACACCACTTCATGGGCTTTTCCCCACCCCCGTACAACTTATATTTAGCTCTGAAAACAAAGATTTGCTTGACCCAGATAGAAATCAAAAGGGGGAGGCCAGACAGTCGGGGCCTGGAAAGGAGAGAAACAACTTAAAGAAGTGGCTCTGTAGAAACTGCAGGAAAATCTTTGACCTTGAAGTCCTTGGAGAGAAGGCGTTCTAACCCCCATGATGACAGAGTTGAATTACAATATAAATGCTTCCAAATATCTGTTGCCAGGAAGCAGATGACATGCTAAATTACTCTGCAGATTGACTACTTAATTCAGCGATTTCCTGAGTCAGGAGTTGCCAGAAGAGCCATTTTGTCCTTTCTGGCAAAAAAGCCGCTGGGATTGCTGTCTCCAGCGCTCTTTCCTGTGCTTCCTGCGTAGGAAGGCCTGTTTCCCGCACAGAGATGCCTGATTAGACAACACTATTTTAGTAGGCTAGGGACGCGCAGCAGTGAGGCCTTGCATTTGATACTGATTTGCGGGCAGGGTGGCTGTCATATACACCCTAGAAGTACAAATCCTTTTAGAAAACGTAAAATAGTGATTCCGAAGCAAATTAGACCAAGTAAAACGTGCAAAAAGTCATACTGCAACATTTTCGTCTGTTTGTTTTTAAATGTTTTCAGATGCCGGCTTCCTTCTTTGTGTGTAAAGAACTCTGTTTCAGTCTTAATGCAATGCAGTTCTTCACAACTCACGTTTGAGTGATGGGCTTAATGTTTACCAAGCGAAAGTGACACTGCTAAGGGGTCTGATGTTGGTGAGGTGTGACTTTCAGAAACCTGCCCAGCGGTAGGCTAGAGCTGTATTGCTTGACGCTGAGCCAGTGTGGGGATTTTGTAGACCCTGATGGATGAACTGTTTGTAGTCCAGCTTGCAACTACTCCTGTGGATTCTTTTAGCAGTACCTTCCCCTGGTCTCTAAAAAAGGAAAGTAGATGAACAAGAGGCATATAACTCAGCAAAGCTAAATAAATGCATATAATTCAGCAAATCTAAACAAAGGTCAGAACATTCAGGCAAAAGGAGAAAAGGGTAGGAAGGACATTGGAACCAAGTAAATTTGTCCACAAAACATAAAACGTGAACATTTATTTCTTTTCACACTTGTTTGACATTGTGATTGACCTTGTATTAGTGTATGCCCTGACCATTCAATTACATTGTTAGCTTCTCAAGGGCAAGGTCTATGTTTGAATTCTGTCTTGTTCAGAGCCTTACTTACAGGCTGTGCCCCTTAAATATTTGCAAGCCTTAATGGTGATGGTTGTATTTTCTTCTCGCCCACAAGGCCTCTACCCAATATTGCTACATCATTAAACCCATGAGCAATTATTTCTGGAGTTATTTTGGGTCACAGAACATCTCAAGTTAATTGTCTTTAAGCAAATTTGGGGTTTTGTTGAACAGTTTCTAATTTCTATCTTTAGGTTTTCAATCCAATATCCTGGTGTTGGTCAGAGAGCTCCCTGTCACACAAAGTGTTTATATAAAAGAAAAACATCCATTAACCATGGGGTGTTGTGGGAGGGATTCCATTCCTGGTGGAGGGGTAACTAGTGACTCTACTCATTTTGTAATTTCATATTTTACCTCAACGATGATTTTGCAATAGAAGATTTACAGCTTATTTTTATAGTTTGTATTGCTTTAGTTTCAAATAAAAGAATATAAAATATTTAATAGATGGCTTTAAAGTTTGTGTTCTTTACTTTTTGGGCATTGTTTCCAATAGGAGGATTATTACAGGCTGGAGGGGTTCTCTGGATGATCATCAGCAAGTTTTGGGACTTGTCCCCTCTGCAAAAAAGGTCAAAAACAAAAAATAAAACAAAAGATAAAAACCGAAGTTTCCCCTTTGGCTTTTTTCCTAATAGCACTGGTGAAAAGTTTAAGGGGAAATAAGCCAAAGATAATAACTAAAATGAGATGTGGGTAATATTTTTATTGACATGCAATTCTGCTCTATTAATGTAGGTAATGAGTAATTCTAGCATACAGCAATAATCAATAATCTAGTGTATATCCAAGTAAAGGAGAAAGAAAATACCTGAACACAATTATTTTAGTTCAACTTGTAAGCATGGAATGAATATAAACTTTGTCTCATCTTAATCTGATTTTTGAGTATTTTTCTTATTTGCATCTCATATTCACCAGAGGGCCAATTTAAAATAGAAAATAGAGCTCATCTGGAAGTATAAGTTGGAAAAATGGAATAAAACCTCTTGAAAAAAAGAAAATAGTTGTTAGAGGCAAGGGGAACTTTCTACATATTAAATTGTATTCTAAAGCTATAATATTTAAATCGGTGTAGCACTGACAGAAGCATAGATTACTCAGTGAATCAAAGTAATCTAGAAATAGATTATATTATAAAAGATCATCTGGTATATATAAAGATGACATCACAAATCATCTTGAAAAGAGAATATTTCATAAATGGTGTCAGGATAATTGGTTACTTATTTGAATAAAAATTCCACTAAATTCTCATTTAGTAACGTACACCAAAATAGATCAAGATGGATAAGATACATTAAAACAAAATCATGAAGTAACTGAAAGAAAATATAGGTCCTTATTCATTTGATCTTATTATAGAAATAAGCTTTCTGAGAGGAAAAAAACAACAAACAACACTGCAAAGGGAACTTTGCTAATTTGACATCATAAATAAAGAACATTTAGAGCCTTTGTATGTCTATAAAAATATAAATTGATTTTCAATGGCAAAATATTTCTGAAGAATATTGGTAGCATTTGTAATAGACTGTGTTGTATCCTATAAAATAAAAGGGTAATATGCAAATAGACCAAACAGCAGAACAACTGAACAACCAATCAAAGGGTAATATGCCAATGATATGCTAAGGCTGCTCAACTGCTTGCTATGATGTGCACTGACCACCAGGGGGCAGATGCTCCAACTGGTAGGTTAGCTTACTGTTGGGGTCTGGCTGATCCGGACTGAATGAGATGGGATTGAGTAAGATGGGCCGGACACACCCTTGAGCTTTCCTGTGGTCCCTCCCCGGCCTGAATGTGCACGGGTGGGGTCCCTAAGTGTGGCCTGAGCCCTCTTGCAATCCGGGACCCCTCAGGGGATGTCAGAGAGCTGGTTTCAGTCCAATCCTTCAGGCCACTCCCCTTGGGAGGGCACCAGACGCAGGGCTCATGGCTGGTGAGTACAGCCTCTCCTGATCAGGACTGATTGGGCATGAGCCTGCAGCAGACACAGTGGGGCCAGGATGAACAGGAGCGGCAGCAGGAGCTGCAGGCGGTGTTGGGCTGCAGTTTTCGCCTGATCCTGCAGGCCACCCAGAGGGACCCCACCCGTGTATGAATTCATGCACTGGGCCTCTAGTCATTATATAAAAGACTCTTATAAATCAACAAGAAAAATGAAAATAAAAAAATAATGAGCAAGCCCTAGCTGGTTTGGCTCAGTGGAGAGAGCATCAGCCTGTGGACTTAAGGGCTCCAGGTTCGATTCTGGTCAAGGGCACATACCCAGGTTGTGGGCTTGGTCCCCAGTAGGGTGCGTGCCAGAGGCAGCTGAGCTATGATTCTCTTTTATCATTGATGTTTATATTTCTCTCTCCCTCTCCCTTCCTCTGAAATAAATAAAAATAGCTTAAAATTCAGTAAAATATTAAACAGATATTTTACAGTAGAAAATGTGCACATGCCTAAAAAATCACAAATTCATCTCTAATAATAAAAAAATGCAAATGAAATCAATGCAATATCATTTTCTCCCATTAAATTATCAGAAATTTAAAAATTATAACGCTCTAACTTGTAAGCCACTCTATTCACTGCTGATAAGGATATAAATGATATAAAGTTTTCTGGAGGACAATTTGGAATATATATTTTAAAAGCCTTAACAATTTGCCCTTAGATCCTGAAATTCTACTTTTAAGAATTTACCCCAAAGAAATAGTAAGAGCTGTACACAATGATCTATGTGCAAGTATATTCTCCTGGCATCGTGTCTTATGGTACAATATTGAGAAAACAACACAATAGGGAAATAATTAAATAAAATTTGATAAATCCATCTGATGGCCTACTGTGTAATCTTTCAAAGTTGTGTTTTTAAGAATAATGACAAAATGAAATGTTAATAATAAGTTCTTAAATTTTTTAAAAAAAGCAGGATACAAAACAATATGATCAGAATATGGGGGAGGTGGAGGGCACAGGAAAACAAGAAGAAGGATGTGTGTGCATATAAATTACAGAAAACAAAAACGACAACAGGAGGGAAATAAACCAGAAGTTAAATATAGGGTTCTTTTTCCCTATGTTGGGAAATAATAGATATTTTTAATGATACACCTTTCTGAATATTCCAAATTGTTATTTTTTTGCAGGCAGAAATAAATCTCACAACAAATACTTTTTTTAGAGCGCATGGGAACAAATTGTTGGGTGCTGTGGGCGATAAGCTTTCCCAGTGCAGTGTATTGCTATCCTACAACAAACAGGGCTTATCTATTCTTTCCAGTCAGGACACCGAGAGAGTGACTGCAAAGTTGGCTGGGCCCTCACTGTTCAAGTGCCTCTCCCAAACAATACATTCGATTGGCAGTTTAGAGGGTCAATAAGAGGGTTGGCTAAAAATGAACCACATTAAAAAGGAAACATGGCCAGTGATTATGGAATGACTGGTCCACCATGGGTCTTTTCTTCTGCAGATCTGGTCCTGTTACTCTGTCTGGCTCCTCTGCCCCTCGCAGAGTGTGGTAAAGAGATAAGCTAGGTGGACTCTGGCATTCACAGCTTCTGTGCATGCCTGCCCAGCGGTGAGTCCATTTCCATGATAGTTAAGGACAAGAATCTGCTGATGGAAAACTCACCCAACAGGAACCACTGCCTGGCACAGTCAGCTTGGCTTGTGGCCGAAGTGTGCATTAATTATTGATCAGAGAGAGCTTTCATTCCAGCTCCACTGTGTCTACTATTCCCCTGGGGTTGAAGGTTGGAGGATCTCAAGTAAATGACTGCAGGTTCTCTTTTAGAAGACTCTGGCCACTGCTTAGCTGCATGGCTAACAATGTGTGAGAAATAAAGGAGGAGAGAAGGTTCCCCCCCCCCCCCCCTAGAATTGGAGTAAACGTAATCCTTAGCTCATGACACATATACGTCATTGGTTTGTACAATACATTTACTTGTTTTTGTTTGTTTGGCTACTTATTGTAATGCAACAATCACCCATGAGCTTACTATTTCATAACTTTCATCTATCAATGGTCCTCCACAATCCCATTCTTTGCTTTCCCCATCTGAGGTAACCACATCTTGAATCCTGTATTCATTCTTCTTTCTATTTTTTATATTAATTCAGCTAATCTCTACATATTCCTTAATAGCTTATTTTTTAATTTTTTAAAACGCTATATAAAAGGGTGTTATCTTTACGTAATCTTTCAGATTCATTGCTGCAGTTCATTTTTCTTTGCTTAATATCCCACACATGACTAACTACATCACAGGTCATTCCTCTGGTCTCTCATTGATGGGCATTTGAAATATTTCCAGATTTTTATTATTGTGAACCGTAAACACCCTTGTATATATCTCCTGGTAAACATGCTTAAAATTTCTCTTGTACATATGCCTAAGAATGAAATTGCTGGATTGCAGGGTATGAGGGTGTTAAACTTTAGGAGCCTATACCAAAATGTTCTCCAAATAGTTTCACCAATTTATATTCCCACCACCAATATATAAGAAATGTCTTGTGGCTATCAATCCTCTTCAACACGAAGCATTATTAGACTCTTTATTTATTGCCAACCAAATAATAAAATGATATTACATCGTGAAATTGATTTATATTTCCCTGAACGGAAATTGAACATCAATGTGTTATTCCTCTTTTGTGAAGCGGGTTATCATTTTCTACTTTTCTACTGCATTGTTTGTGTTCTTCTTTTTGACTTATTGGACTTCTTTATATGTTCTTGATACTAACCCTTTGTTAGTTGTATATGTTTCAAATATCTTTTTTTTAAAGTTTTTAATTGTGTTTCCACTCTACATTAGGATACATTTCTTAGTTACTCAAATTTTTTAATTTCTTAGTTGTATTGATCAAATTGATGCCTTTTTTCTTTTAAAAGTTAGCATGTTTTGTGTTTTATATCCTTTCCTACTTGAAAGTCTAAAAACTATTGACTTATATTTCCTACTGAGAGTTCTATAGATTTGATTTTGACATTTAGAGGTGTTTTTTTCTACTTCAAAGCAAACTAAGGTTAGCACAGCCTCTTTAGATCCAGTGGGACTGACAGCAGTGTCTATTGAATCAGAGAGTGTGCAGCAGAAAGAGCAACAGGGCCTGACAAATTTAAGGACCTCAATAGAGTTGGTAACAGTGCCATGTGCTATCCTGGCAGTGAGGCCCTGATTAGCAGTAGAAGAAAGAAGTATTGCTGCATTCGGTAACTTACCAATTTTCCAACCAGGCTTGATTACGTCTACCTGGGGACTCCCAAAATAGCCAAGTGACACTTAAAGAGCATGGACCTTTTCATCAGATGGAAGAAAGTAACAGTGATTAGAACATATTATTATCCAAGACCATTGAGGAAAAACGGAATTACATTAATTTCAGAGGCATTTGTCTGTTTCTTCAAGTTCAAGCATTCTTGTGCAAGGTATTTTGAAAGGTAAACCTCTCCTACATGTTTCCTTCTGTTTCAAATGCTCCCCACTGGGCATTGTTGTAACAAGGAGAGTTTTACAGGCACCTACAGAAAATGAGATTTTCTGACTATTTTCTAGAAGTCTCTCCTTACGTTTCCCCTCTAGGTTGTGTCCCATTTTTTTTTTACATGTATGTCCTTTTAAAACATCTTCCTCTGCTTCCGAAGCCACTGCAGGCACTGGTGGCAGCAGGCGAAGCTGTAATCCCCTTCTGTGTTAGTGAGGCAGGGCCAGTGGCCACGTTTGCTGCTCATCCGTATGCAGTGTCTTGCAAGTGTCGCTTGTGATTCCAGTGGCAACAGGTGTCTGCGAGTGGGCTCTGGGCTTCCTGCTACCGGATTTGTTTCTGTTACACTTTGGACAATAGTTGGGATACTAGCATCTGGAGCTATAAAGAATAATGGTTAGGGTATAATTAAATATCCCCAGACTTTAAAATAGCATTTGTATGCACTAACAACTTCCTGTCTAATGAAAGGCTGCTTCTGATATCCTTATAAAGGCAAAGGACCTTCTCTGACTTGTCAGCCTGTGCAAGTTGGCCTTTGAATCAGGCACCATGCCTTTGATCTGTTGGAAATTTAGAAGTGATTGTCACTGGCCTCTAGAAATGTGCTTTAGAGAAATTTGGTATTAAAAATTAATGATTTTTGTAATATCATTTAACTGTGTAAAAAGGTCTCTGAGTCTGGTTATAAAATTTGGTGCTGATTTTTAGCAAAACAACAACAACAAAAACAAAAACAAAAACAAAAGTAGAAAAATTTAAAGGCAGTAAGTCAATCTCTAAACAGCTACTAGAGGCTGTGGTGAAATGGGGATACTAGCCCATTTCTATTATATTTGGAGATAACTTTTAAGTTACCAAATCTGCGACTAAAATAAAGGCAGTTTATTCAGCAAAGATTTGTCCCTTGGGTTAGGATACTTCATAGAAGAAGAAATATATTTAGCCAGTATACAAATGAAGAGATATTCAACACCAGGGAAAGGCAAATCCCAACCACAACAAATACTATTTTATATTCAGGTGATTGGCAAAATTTTAAAGTCTGATATCCCAAGTATTTGAAATGATGCAGATCAACAGGATCTCAATGCTGTTGGTGGGAGCATGCATTGGTGCAATCTATTTGAAAAATAGTTTGACATTATCTTCTAGAGTTGAATGATTATAAACCCTAGATCCCAGCAATTCTGCTTCTGGGTATATAGCCAAGATAAACTTATATATCAATAACTGCACTGGTTTTCAAAACACTGCTATGCAGCCCAACTGCCCATCAACAAGACTGTGTAATAATGTTCACATGATGAATATTGTACATCAATCAAAGATAGTAAACTACAGAGACATGAAATAACATAAATGAATCAAAGTTAAAAACAACTAAACTATATATATATATATATATATATATATATATATATAGTAAAAAGTGCATATAGATGCAATAATACCACTTTAAAAGGAATTGAGGGGTTCATTAACACAGGATTCAGGATAACATATATCTGAGATCAGTTGAGTTTGGGGATTGGGATGCTGGAGACTCTGGAGTTAGATGGAGGGTGATGTCAAGGTTCTGGCTTTTGCTTGGGGAAATACATCTCTGGGTGCTTATTACATTTTTTAGAAAGAAGCAACTAAAAGACTAATGAAAGCAGGCTGTTCCTTCTTAGTGTTAGGTGTGATTGTAGTGGATCCCATTCTGTTCACCTGAAGTCTACTGTTGAAAAAGAACAACTTTTTACTTCTGAAGTAAACTATACAAGAATTTTGTAAAGAATAGAAAGTGGTAGAAAGCTATGGGTCATGACAAGTTTAAACTGTGACTCTTCCTTACTAGCTGTCTGATCTTGAGCAAGTGACCTAACCTTTCAGTTTTCTCATCACTGAAATGAAGACTATATTGTGCTTTCCTGAAATTGTCACCATGACAATTTATTAGGATCACACATGTAAAATGTAATGAAGTTAGCTTAGTGCCTAAAACAGGTTAAGTAGTCAAAAAACATTGCCTGGTGATATTATTAAGAAGAGTAGCAGTGGTTTCATATTACTTGGACTGATTAAGTTACAATGCAGCTTCTCCTTTATTTAGTTCTGTTCTAATTCACAAGTCTTTCCCAGATATTCTAGTCACTGTGCCCTACTTTCACTTCTCAATCCTAGATTAGGCTTGAGTGCTCCCTGCACATCAACTCTGAATAAGGAAGATTCTTCCTGGTGTGAACTGCAGAGCCCTTCCTTTGGCTTCTTGCTACCATCAAAGTGGCAGTTCCTGTGTGAATGGAATTAGCTGAAAAACCTTAGACTATAGAAAATGCCTGCAATTTCTCATTTAGGTAACTTGGGCAATCAGAGAAATGGGAAGACAGGAAAGATTATATGGCTTTTGGCAATATAAGTATGGAAAATAAGTTTTCTGATTGAAATGGTTTTTTCCTGTAGGCATACTTTTAAAAAAAATCTGAAAGAGCTCATATATGGGAAAAATATACCTCCATCACATTTTTCCTTATGCCTATCAGAAGCAATGTTAAGTGGAGACTGGAATTTTCATCTAGTGATACAACTTTGATCTAAAAAGTTTAGTTTATCTATTCTTTGGTTAATAGTTAAAATATAGATTTAAAACAATTTACTGATAACATAATTATATAATTATAATTATATGATTATACACAATTACAAATGAAATTCCTGCATTGAAATTCTAATCCATGTACAAAATGAGATATTAATTACATTTTGAAAAATAGTTTGAGGCCCTGACTGGTGTGTTCAGTGGTTAGAGCGTCATTTTGTGCACCAAAGGGTCACAGATTTGATTTCTGTCAGGGACCCTACCCAGATTTTGGGTTCAATCCCATAGTCAGGGCATGTGCCTGAGGCAACCAATCAATGTTTCTCTCTCACATTGATGCTTCTTTCTCTCTGTCTTCCTCTCCCTCCTTCTCCCTCTAGAATCAATAAAAAGGCATATCCTTGGGTGAGGATTAAGAAAATTAGTTTGAGGTTCCCAGATGAGAAAAAATATGGCAGAAATGAAAACAAAAAAATTTATATATGTTTAATAATCCCCGTTTTTTGTAGTTGCAGGAATTTTAGTGTTGCATTTAAAAATGATCCTGATTAAGCTAAAGGATAACTGTTCTTCCAGAAAAAGGCAAATAAAGGTATTTCTAAACCCTGAATCATGGCAATTTTTCCATTTATTTATAAATTCCCCAGTTATCTACTTCAAAATAAATTTCAGGAGATCTATCACCCTGACTGTGCAATTTTAGTTGAAAATTGCTGTCAGTGATGGTGGAGGAATTGTGGGGTATGGTAGATTAACCCGAGGCTGGATGAGGATAGGAAAATGTCCTAGTTTTCAGAAAAGGGAATAAGTTGAGACTCCTCATATCACAAAATGCATAATTTGATACTAAAACTGACAAAACTTTGCAATAGATTGTCCTCATGAGCCCACAGAAAGGGAAGAGGTAGGTGATCATTTAAGTCAGAGTGAAAGGAACTGGAACTCTCCTGACAGACCAACTTCCCTTTGATAGGGCCACTGAGCTTGCTGGGTAAGCAACTCATGGTGTCTTGATGACTCTGCAGCTGGGTGGGAGGGCAAATAAGTTGGAACCTAAAATAGCTTGACAGGATGGAACAATAGGTCAAAGCTAACAAGATAAAATGTAAAGGGGAGATATAGGAAGGCTGCCCTTAGTTCCAGAAAAATTAACAACACAAACAAGGTTTTTATTTTGCAAATAAAATATTAAACACACATTTCCTGATATATGTCTGTAGCACATATATATTCATTATACATTCAGGTATGCATATATATGTATCTATATTACCCATGTGTAATGAATTGTCTAATAGAGAAGAATTTGACTTTCCTTGATTATGTCCTTATTCTATTTATTCTCTGAGAGAGGGTAGAATAATTAATGAGATAGCAATGAAAAAGAAGGCAATGCCACCCAGAGCTTAATATGCCCCAAATATGCTTCTCTCTCTATTAGCTACTTGACTCTTAGTCTCATTGGGTTTATGCTGGGGTCTTGGGGAGAAGAAAGGGTCTGAGGCAAACTTACGTAAAATCCCCTTATCTCAGTGAAACGAGACAGCATATGCAGCAAAAGCAACCTTGAAGGAAAATAAAAACCACAAGGGCATCCTGAAGATGCACATGAATGAAGAGAAAGGCTGTCACACTCACTTATTTTTTTATAATTTGCATTGGTTGAATTTCTCTACAGTGGCCTTCTTAAAATGTGGAGGCAGGGCAATGATGGGTTTGCATCTGGGGATACTATTCTGATTTTTCATGAACTATGATCACAATTTCAGTCAACAGCCTGAACTTGCTGTTGGCCAAAGATCAGTGAGAACAGAACTTCTCAGCAGGGTTGACCTGGAAAAAACAGGGTCATTGGAACTTGCTGCATCAGTGGAGCAAAGTCAAAGTCGAGAGAACTTTGAGATGATCTGTGTCTCCAAAAGTAGGGTGCATTATATAACAGAACAGCAGGGGTGTGTGTGTTAGGCACAGCATTTTCCATTGTTGATCGTTGACTCTCATGCCAGTTTGTGCCAAGCATATCAAATAGCACAGTGTAAGTGAAATGCGGCAATAATATTTTGTACTGAAGGAACATATTGTTATGTAATGTGAACCTTGAACCTCATCCCTTAATCTATGTAGAGCTTTGGTAATAGAAGTCTATCTCTAGACCCACAGACAGAGTTATACAACTTTGCTGCTTAAACCTCTTTATGTGTGCCTGTGTCTTTAATATAAGGCATTGCTATGATTACCTCTTCAACTTGGACATCACATCAGAACTCTGTACAATGAAGGTGTTTGACATGTCTTAGATGTATGTTCCATACTTATCTGTAGCCTTTTTAGTCATGAACATATTCTAATAAGAATTATTGAATATTTTGAAAAAGGAAAGATAAAATGAGGAAGCATTTGAGAGGGAAAAAGGAGAGAGAGACAGAGACAGACAGAGAGAGAGAGAGAGAGAGAGAGAGAGAGAGAGAGAGAGAGAGGAAGAAAGTGAATTTGCAGTTGCAGCAACTAAATAGAATCAGCACCAGGTGGTTCTCAGTTGATAGATAAAATCAGGCAATTCATTGTGACTTCTGTACTCTGGAGCCAAGATGCTCGGGGATTTAAGAGCATTCCAATGTGTTCGTTATCAATTGCGTCAAACATACAAATTCTTTCCACTTAAGTAAACGGTGGTTATACCTAAAGTCCTGAAAGGCAAGTCAGACTTCTTCCACTTAAGGAAATATGCCTCATATTTGGTATATTTCTCTAGTTATGTAAATGTTTACTGAAATGCCTTCACTGATCATGTATTAGGCTGTGAAAACTTGGAGAAACCATATATTATGTGAAAAATTACCCCTCCAAAGATGGACAACTTTACTTGGAATCTAGGTTCCTGATCAAAATACCTTTAAATATATTTAAACCACAAATACTAGAGCTACTATAGGTGGTTTGGGGGGAAAGCCGTGATTTGGGAAGAAATGTTTGAGATACTTGAAAATGTAGAGTAATCCATCAACTGCCAGCCTCAACTTTTATTTGGTCTTTCTCTGTACACAAACTTAAAAAGCTGGAGTAGACTTTACATGATCTCATTTTGTATTCATTCTTGATTGAGAAGGCCTTACACGTCAGGAAGGGAAAGGAGAAACTCTAAGTCCTCTTTATATGAAACTCAGGGTGGGCTGTGCAAAGACCCTGTTGCACATTTCAGACAAAGTCAAACTAGTTTAGCTCCCTCTTAGGCAAAGGGAGGGACCCTGGGAGCATAGAGAAAGAGGAAAGAAGAAATGAAGGAGAGTAGATAAGGTGGAAAGGGGACAGTTTTTACAGAGCATCACTCTAAGTCCCCTCCACACTATGTGTTATGATTACTACAAATTCCTTCATTATTACTAGTCACAGCCAGGAGGTGTCAGGTCACCAAATTATTTGGGTCTGGACCAAAGCAAAGATAGGGTGTTTCAGTCTAAAGACTCACTTTTTAATATATAACTCTACACATAACTCTCAAGTCTCCATGTGAAACATCAAAAGCAGTAAATAGATTTCTGTGGGGGTGTGTTTTAAATGAAATAGTACAGAGGCTATAAGGCGCTACTGCTCAATGATTGACAAACCAAAGTGACGAGTGAGATAGTAAATCTGTGAGCCATCCTTTACTTCTCCTTTCCCTCCTACCCCATCAAATATATGACCTGGCTGTACCAATGTGCATCTCATAGTTATTTCCAGAATCTCCCTCCTTGCTCCTCAGCCCTCACTGCTCTATTTAGGTTTTCATCATCTCTTGTCTAGGCAGTTGCACCATGAAATAGCCATTGACTGTCTACCCTATGTGTCACCCTATGCCAAATACACAGACTTAACACTGATGCACATGGGTACTGCTTTCATGGAGCTTATGTTTTTTTCAGGAGTAACATAAAGTGAACAACCAATTACACGATTCATTATTAATTAAAATGATGACAAATGCAACAAGGGCCGTTTTGGGTGCTGAGGAGTATACAAAAGGCCCCCCCCCCCCCCCAAAAGGCTTTCTTGAGAAACTAATTTGTGAGTGAGCTATGAAGGATCAGCAAGAATTAATCTGGAATAGAGGGAAGTTCCAGACAGGGAAGGGCATTCCAGAAGGTCCTTGAACATGAAGGAATGCTGGAAAGGCTAAGAATGCCAAGTGGTGCTGAAGCAGAGAGAGGCAGGCAGTTGTAAGACTGATGAAGGTGGGAAAGCTAGAGCCCAGATAACCTGAAAGTTAGAAAAGGATTTTGGTCTCTGTTTGGATAATATTCACTCATCCTTTGAAGGTCAGCTCATGTGTCTTCTCCTCCAGGCAGCTTTCCTTGATGTTCTCTGTGTCCCCAGCTCCTCTCACTGGGCTGCTTGGTGCCTATGGTCCAGCACTGCACACAGTATAATGCATTTTTTTTTAGAGAGAGAGGAAAGGAGAGAGATAGAGAGATAGAAACATGGGTGAAAGAGAAACATGGATTGGCAGCCTCCTGCATGCCTCGCACTGGGGACGGAGCTGGCAACCTGGGCATGTGCCCTAACCGGCAATCAAACCATGACCTTCTGGTTCATGGATTGCTGCTCAACCACTGAGCCACACCAACTGGGCAATATAATGCAATTTTTTAGTGTGTCTCTACTCAATATGAGTATTTAGTGAATTAGGACAGTTCTTTTAAATCATGTGACTAAGAAATTGTATGTGAAAGATCTGAGGTACTAGACAAGACCAGGAAAGGCAAATACCTGACAGAACCCCTGTGTTTTCTGAGAGCATTAGAAAGGGCCCCCATTCTAGTAAGAAGGCATTTCTGGACCCCATGTCATAAAGTTGGCCACAGGTGCCTCTGAAAACAGCGTGTAATTAGAGATTACTGTTATTTTTAAAACTTTAGAATCACATTATGCCCATGTCTGCCAGGCTTTCATAAAACTAAAAAGGTATCAGCTTTAAACTTATACAATCATTTAAAGAACTGAAATGATATTTGAGGCTCTGTGTTTGTTAATATGCAACTCTTTCTGATTATATAAATCGTCCCAATTTGTATCTAACGAGGTAGGTTAATTATTAAATTTGCAAGTTTTTTTAAAGAACGATTTGGTTATTCCAAATATATTATGAAAGCTTTCCAAAGGTTTATGAATTAATACCTCCCCCCTTCATATGTTCATTCTGTAAGCAAAAGTATCCAAAATCATTCCCCTGACCTTAAAACTGAACTTTTCAAATAGCCTTTACTTCTCCCTTCCTCTCTTTCTCTCCTCTCATCCAATCACCAGTTGAGTCAATGAATGAGTAATTTAAAAAGCTGAAAATTTTAATGTAGCTCTATTTAAGCCAAGTCATATGAACAGCTGAGAAGCTGGTCTTGCCTCTACAGGGGTATCATCCTTTCTGTTTCTGTTGTCATCTTGTCATCCTTACAGCTAGAGGTCTGCTCCAGTCACCTACTGCTGGGAAGACTCAGTGGCAAGATATGCATTATTAGGACAAGACCTCAGAAATCCAGATGTATTAACCCGTGTCCAGTGTGTGAATTTATTGTAGGAAGCAGCAGTGTTTTCTAAGAGATGTGAATTCTGCCCACTAAGCATTTATAATTTAGTCTTTTAAAATGAAATATGTCAAGTATACAAAATGCATAGTGATCAACAAAATAAATTTGTTCTTCCAAAGTCTTCAAGAGTCATTTATAATTTTATTGAGGTAGCCAAATAACCAAGCAACTCTTAATTATCCCTGCCCATGAAAAAAATCAATAGCTAGTCTTCATATATTGTTCAGACAATGTTGTAGACTTAACAATATACATACTAATAAGTAGAGAAATACAAAAGAATGATAAGTACAGGAAGGAGATGGAGGAAAAGTCACTGGTGGATTCTCTACAAACTGAGCAGGCAGCCCCAGCACTTATTTCTATTTGGCAAGAGTGTTTTTTGTTAAATCCTCAAACACACACACACACACACACACACACACACACACACACACAAGCTCATACTCTTCTGAGTGTTAACATGGTTGCTAAGTGGCATTTCAAGAATACAGCCCAGCCAGACCAAGAGAGCCACTGGGTTTACTCAGATTTTGTGATTCACTTGTCATGACAAGCAAACAGTGTTCAGTATTTCGGGTACCCACGCTGTCCATGTCCCAGGCAGCATATCTTCTCTGGCTTGCATTCCTGTTATTATTCTTGTCCTATTATAGAAGAACTTGCCTTTGCATTTCTTTGGTTATTAAATAACTGGATATTTTTAAAGGTTTCAACAAATTCAGACAAATATGCTGGTGGGCCTGTGTACTTTGTACTTAGATACTGTGCTATGCTGGTCATTTTAATATGCAAGACAGGGAGCCTGTCTCTTTGCAGCAGGCACACATCTATGTGACATCATCATTTCATCTGCGCCAAAATATTGTCTAACAGAGAGTTGGTTATACATGGACATTTAAGCATGTTGTCTTATTGTGCGAAACTAAATGATATTTTAAATTTCCAATTCTTTGTGAACAATATATGTGTAGATAACTAATCTTGCACGAAGTGATTTCTCAGCTAGATTTATTTTAAATTCATTCCACATACGGGATAATGCACAACCTGATTTGTACCTTTCGAAGACATGTTTCAGGGATGACAGAAAATAGTGGTAAACTTTCCCTTTTGGAACAGATTGCTGTGCTAGCACCTGTAGATGCCCCAGGGCTGAAGTTCCTTTTTAAATTATTTTTAATCTGCTTGAATCCTCAACCTTTCACCATCCCCCACATGGCAAGTTCTTAATAGTGCTACTTCAAAGGAAATCCATGTGTGATGCGATGTGTATTTGTGAGTGTGTTAGAAAAGGAAAGGAATATACAGGGTGGGCAAAAGTAGGCTTACTGTTGTTCATATGGAAAAAGGCACACCGGTTATGATGATTACAATAGGTTTATTAACTCTGTTTTGCATACTCACAACTGTAAACCTATTTTTGCTTACCCATGTATAAACCTGGAAAAAAAAACAACTTACTTTAAAAGATCTTTATTTGTTCAGAAACTATATCCATCTATTTCTCATCCTGTCAAAATTAATGGATCCTCGCTGTTCTTTACTGTACTTTGTTAAACCTGTATTATGCCTGCTTTCATAGTCAGATTTGAAATATTGTTGTGCATGTCTTTTAGTTCACTTAACAGTGACTCCTTGGAAAGTTTTGTGACCAGGTTTTGTGTTTTCTTTCTACTCGCGGGATACTCAGCCAGTGTGCATAGTAGATGCTCAGTTTTTAATCACGTGACTTGAATGCAGCATTTCAGACATTTGGAGGAAACCAGTAAGACAATTTCACTTTATTTATCTGTGAAGGACTATATTCACTTTATTTATCTGTGAAGGACTATATTCTGGAGACCGAGATCAGAGTCACACTGGGGAATCTTCCTGTGTTTTGAAACATATTTATGTTCATAACGTAAATAAAAGAGCATTGTTGCATTAGTCCTTCACCTCATGGAGGCCTTTGATTTCTTTTCTAAACTCAGGATGGTGCTCATCTCAAAGGCACGCAGAATGACACTTTCAGTCGCTGAACCCTGCAGCAGCCACAACCCCAGTTATTGAAGATGCAGAGGGTGTATATCGAGGTGGAGGTGGGAATGGAGAGGTAGGACAAGGTAAGGAGGAATTCAGCCAAGATATCACTATTTCTAACACCAAATCTTTCATTGTTGTATCGGGTAAAGCTGTTGGGAATTGTTCCGGAAAATCTAGTTTATGAAATGTCTGGATGAAATGCTACAGGGCAAACAAACAAACAAATCTCATATACTGAACTGTTTTTAAAAAGCAATCTGTGTGAAATTATACCACTATTTTTAGGAGAATGTCAACTATAATTTGAAGTGTGGGGATGTTTTCAAATCTGTACACTGTGGCCATGCATCAGGAGTATGAACTATGATCTTTGTGAAAACCACACCAGCCATTCCTTTCGAGTGGAGCCCAGTGGCAGGAAAACTATTGAGTCAAACTTTCTCTTGCTCTGCTCAGGACTCATTGAGGAGTGCTTCCATTCCCCACATGAGCAATATTATGGGTCATCTTGATTCCTTGTCCCACACAAAGTAATATCCTGGAGTTACTAAGTGAAAAAGGTGAAGCACATGGTATAGGTTGATCCAGGCTGTTCTAGCATCTCCCGAGGAGCTTAAAACCACATGTACTGATGCCTGAGCTCAACCCCAAGTGTTCGGATTAATTGGCGCAGGTTGGGCCTGGTCATCTGTATTTTATAAAAGGGATTCGGGTGATTCTAATAGAGGTACGGTAGAGAACCACTATGTCAAATGTTAAGAACAGCATAGAGCTTCACAGCACCACTGCAACTGAACAGGTCTGTGGAGACAGCGGGGCTGTGGAGACATCAGTGTGGGGCGGAGGCGGGGGCTCCTGCAGCAACCAAGAGTAACCCCAAGGGCAGCAGCAGCAGTAACAGGAGCCACCCTTGGCTGGGAGAATGCCAGGTGGCTTACTCATATCCTAGGCTGTCCCTGGCAGTGGCCAGAAGCCCAGACTCACTCTTCAGGGGGGCCAGCAGGTCCATGCTCATGTGTTCAGTGCACACCATGTTCCCAGCACGGGGTTGAGGACTGAGCAGGTAGAGGAACAAGGCCTGGTCTCCGTATGTGAGTGAGGGAGGTGAGCATTCGTGGGGGGTGATGGAAGTGTGAACAGAGCCACCTGGGGTGGAAGCTGTGTGACAGGAAAGTGAAAAGATTATCACTATCTTTGTGTTCATCAGGTGACTTGGGGTTGGGGTGTAGAGTGGTTCCAAGGTGACGATGGTGGTGGTGGCCATGGGAGGTAGGAAAAGCAGCCTGGTGTGTTGAGAGAGCTCTAAGCATTTAGTGTAATGAGCATGGAGGTGAGTCAGGGCCATGTGGGGGGAGCTGGAGTGTCCCCTTAATGAGCATCAGCTTTCTCCAGTGTCAGTGAAGACACAGGAAAGGGGTTCAGGGAGGGAGTCATGTGGTCAGGGCTGGCTCTGGAGAAATCATTCTGACAGTTGTATTACATTGGAGGGACCGTGACAGATTGTACAGACACAGCTGAGAGGAACGAGGGAATACAAGAGGGAACTGCTGGACAGAGAGAAGGGAGACATCAGAGAGAAGACAGGATGTACTTTTCTTTCCTGAGTGGTTTATCAACACCTACTGTCCTGGCCGCCTGAGTGCCAATAAGTGCACTTACCCCACAAAGCAAGAAATGACAGACTAGTGTCTCTTGGCATTTAATGATCTTAATGTTCATGAATTAATCACTAAAAATGTATGAATAACACAATCCTCACCCTACTAAATTTGTACTCCAGGATATTATAATAGATCCTAAATCATATAGTCTCATAGATAAAAGAATACTATTCCCTGTTTTTGAAAAGCAAGCATTGGTTGGATGAGAGGTAAGATGAGGTCAGTTGGTATTCAACATTTCCTGAAGAATTGAACTCGGAATACGTAGAGTGATAGATTAATTTTGCTGTTCTACCTGCCAAGTGTATGGGAGGTGAAGAGCAGCAGTGAGGGGGGTGGGAAGGAACCCACTTCTGGTCTTCCTTCCACTTTCAGGATGTGTCCAGGTGCTGTGGTCCCTGGTCTCCCTGGTCCCAGGAGGTCTGTGTGCTGCAGGCAGAGGGTGGGAACCCAGCAGAGGCACCTCCAGGCCAAGCAGAGCTCACAGCCTGGGTTGGCCTGGATCTAGCTGATGTGATCTGGATATTAGCAAAATCTTAGCTCTTTCCAGAGCTCCAGTGCTGCCTTCCGCCTGCCATGCCTAGGCGTTACCACCTGGTGTAACAGTAACCACCCTTAAGAACATCTCTGGGTCTTGAAATATTGTCAAGTGTAAAGAAAACTATGGCTTGACTCTGAGCTGTTGTCTCCACTCAGGGGAAGTAGCAGTCAAGATTGTACCTGCTGGATATCATTTCAGGCAAATCCTTCAATTTTCCAGGAGAAATGACTGTAGGGGAAAAAAATCCTAAATGGTGTATAGGATATCTCTCATTTAGCAAGATAAAAGCCAGCCTGCTCAATGAAAAATGGCACATTCTTAGGATTGCAAGGGACAGCCCTGGGTTTGTTCAGTGGCTGCCAAAGGACGCATTATCCTGATGATGTCATCAGGGCAGGGGAAGTGGCAGTGCAGGGCATTGGGCACAGACCTGGGAACCAAAGATGGGTGACTCTTAGGGGACAACTTATTCATCGCATTAGACTATAGTCACGGTTTCTCTGCTTGTAAAAGTCATATAGTACTTGTTTGGAATAAACTCACAAAATATTTTAGAGCCTCAGAGGATCTAGAATTAGAAATGGCAAATATTTATTAAATTTCTCCCAACCTTTACCTTTTAGAGATTTACTCCTCCCTTTGAAAACTGGAAATAGTGGGGTGAAGAAGAGATGTGACTCTATTACTTCTCTTTACCAGCAGTGCTCATTTCTCTCGAAGGAGCTGGGCAGGATACGTTGTACATCTGATTCCTGAGAACAGTCTCTTAGGGGAGCATTCAAATTGTTAGACTAAATTCATTGCAGTGTTGGAAATTTCCAACCCACCCACCACCCAGTAACTTTAACTGGGTGGGTTCTTAATTTCCTGAGCTTACACCACACCCTGAATACAGTTCTGTGAGGAAATGGATGTAGCAATTCTTTCATTAGATGATACAGAGAGCTGATGTTTTGATTTCCCCTTCAAGAGAAAATATTTAATAGCAGTGGAAACAAGTGATAACAACATTGAGAAGGACAACCTTAACAGAGAATAGATTTCCTGTGTTCATGTAGGGGAGAGAGAAGCAACTGGAAGGTAGGATTTCTAATGAAGACCTGCTTTAATTTGCAGTATGACTATACCCATGGCAATTCAAAACTGCTTTTCAACACTTTGCATCAATATAATAACTCCAGGATCTTGAAGAAATTTTTTTTTTTGTTAGTTAAGACAGGACAAGTTAAAGAATATAAGTACCCCCAAGCTAAATATAGTCATGGTAAGAAAAATGATGTGGCTTATTGCAGTATTGATTGTAATTGGAAACAATTTAAATATTTAAAATAGTTAAATAAATAATGGTATGTCCATTTAAACAAATGTTATACAGTACTTATAAAATGAGGAAAGTTGAGGTATTGACTTAGGAAAATGACCAGGCAGTAGAAAGTGGGAGCAATTATAGAACAATATGGACATCATAATTCCATCTTGATGAAAACAATTCAGTCTACATATATTGTATGTGAGAATGCACATGTACACAACATATAAATCTATAATGAGGTGTGGCAGTGTGGTGGGTGCACATGTATAGGGGTGGGTAAATAACTGTGGAAGTGGAATATGGGAAAGCAAACATTATAAGTCTTCCTTTTTGTACCACTGCAGTAAATATAAATAAATAAATAGACCTAATACTTTTGTAATAAAAAAAACATTACCAACACAATAGATGGCTTTCATCCAAATAAATGTATTATATTATATTTTAAAACCACCATCAAGTTATTTTGAAACATAAAGTGAAAATATAAGTGTTTCTGAGCCAGACCAGAGTGCCTGGCAATTATGACTTGATGTTTTTAAGATCTTTCTACTTATAGCTCCAACTATTTGCATTCATTTAAGAACGTATACTTCAGCTTTTTAGGTGAGTAGTCCAGAGACGGAAGCAGTGCATTTTAGCACTGCAGAGTGATTGTCATTAGGCCACTAACAGATTATTAGATTCTAAGCATGTTCTCGTTGCCCAGTGTAAATATTTTGACAATAGCCTATGTGCTGTAACAACATTTTGCATAATAAAAAATAACAGGTGCAGCTAAAATGCAGGTGCGTTTCTTGAGGATGCATTTTTAATTTATTATGTGTCTTGACTTTTCTAAATATATAACAATCATAGTTATTTTTGCTATTGCTGTGTAATTGGTTGCTATGGATAGCACATGGTAGTGAAAACCTTTTGTAATATAGTAAGAAATCTAACCCAGATGAGTTTTGGAGACCAGCAAGAGGTACTCTAACCACAAACTCCCAGGGATGCTCTGGTGCTCTGTGGTGATCTTTCCCTGAAGTTTGTAAGTTAGAGAGGGTGACAGGAAAATAACAAGTCAGGAATGCCGATTCAGTAATCATAGGCAGTGCTCATAAGCACTGGTCTCCCCCACAGCAGATGGAGGCAACATGAGCGTTTGCTAATTTAAAAAGGACCAATAATACTCACAGCCAGCCAGGGCCAGGGGATGTGGCACATTCTTTCTTGGCAGGTAGATACCCCTCTCCCCCCTCTTAATGGCTATATTTAAAAATCCAGTCGAACGTCCACTTGTGGTTAGAAGAGAAACTAGAAAAAGGTCTTTCTTATCATGATAAAGTGATCAAGGAAGGTGATTATGTTAGGACATGTAAACCAAACACATATATTTCATGCTGTTCTCATTTGGGGAGTCTTCCTGAAAATAGATTAAAAAAAAATTCAGGCTAATACAAAAAGTACTATCTAAAGTCCTTTTTAGCTGTCTTGGCATTGAAATCATGGATAAGATGATTAAATGGAATACAAATTCCTGGAAATTAATTTAATAATACTGTGCTAATGGTTGCAGAGAAAAATTTTACTCCAAATCCACTCACTCAACATGAAGTAAAATGCATTGATCCTCCCCCGCCCCCATACACACACTTTTTGAGGTTACTAGTTTTGGGATTTCACTTCATATAGTTTTATGAAAATATGATAAATATAGCTTTCTGATTAGATATAGGCTTATTTCTCTCTCTTGCTCACTCTCACTATCTCTCTCTGTCCTTGGTATAAGTCACTTCATCTCAGTTGCCCTAATAAGAATTTTTAATTTGTGCAAACACTACTTTTTATATCCCTTTCTGAAACTGAGTGGAGGGCTGTCACTTTAAAAGTACTTACTGATTGAACATTTCTCCTTATATAATTTTAGTTCATCTCTACTGAAGAGCGCAAGACAAGATATCAAACACCAGCATTTTATTCATTCATTAACTCTTCTTTTACAATAGACATGAATGTTCTATTTCATGGCTTTCATAACCAGTTGTGTAGACTTTTGCTCCTTATCCCTGTTGAATAAAATTTAAAGTATAGCACATTTAACTGCAGAAAATACCCTGTATGTTTCTCCTGTCTGTTGAGTTATAAATTCTTATCTCTGACTTAGACCACTCTTGCTCCTCAGCATTCTTATATTGTTGATGAAAGAAGAGTAATGGAAACTCAAACAAGAAGATAGAATGACACACTGACAGATCAATGGCTGACTGAAGACACATAGAACTATACGCAGAGTAAGAGTTCAACACATGCTGAATTGATGGGGAAAGTATTCAGGGTTTTTGGATCTGAGTCTTGTAGAGTATTCACTCAATTATACTAGGCTTAGGAAGGCTGAAAGAGAAATCAGGTTTCTCTTTCTGGAAGCTGGTTCTGGGGAACTAAATCATTTCTTCAGGAAAGAGAGCATCAGCCACCTATGCTGACTCCAGGTGACATCTCACTGGACATGTTCTCAGAAGCCCTACCAGGGTTTGAGTTGTCTTAGATTCTGACATGCCTGGTCTGACTCTCGGGGGAAAATCTTTAAATTATATATTGCTACATGGTGTGCCAAGCATCAGAAGTTTGATTCCATGCAGCCATTTTTACAAGAATTATTTCTAGAAACCCAGAAATGAATTATTTAATACATTTCAAGTGAAAGTAACTGGGGAGTCAGGAAGAGTTAACCAGTTGAACCCAATTAAAATTCTTTCAGGGAATAAATTCAAACTCCTTGGATTCATGAATAAACGGCAGAATTAAATGTTTCAAAAGCTGACTCATATGTGTTCTTTGGTGTTTGTAATATACATTTCCTCCCTGCATATTTGAGAAAGTGACCTTCCTCATTTGATCAATGAAACTCTCAAGCCCTTACTATGCCCGGTACCACGTTGGGTTCAGGATTACAAAGATGGATAAGAAGGTCTCTGTCCTTGAGTTTACCCATTGGTCAGGGTTACTATTCAATGATTTTACCAATTTCAGATAAATCTATTAATAAAATACTATGTTCCAGGCAAGCAAGGGCTTATAAAATGAGCATGACACAGGCATTCTTCCCAAGGTGTTTAATATCAAAAGAGGGAGACAGATTTCTGACTATCTAATCATAATACAATATATTCCATACTATAATTAAGGTCACGTTTTGGAAGGAGAGAGAAAATTCATCTCAAATTATAGGAATTTTCCATTTCCAAAAGCAAGAGGCCTTCCTAGTACAGCATGTGTAAAATTTTTGTATAAAATATAGTTTTAAAAACGTTCTTTTAATGCAATTTTCACTTGCAAGAAAATCTGTGAATTCCTTGAAGGCCAGGAAAAACATTTATAGGCAGTATAGAAGTTAACTTTTTGTGGGGTTATTGGCATAAACTTACATTTTTAAAACACACATGGGACATCTCTGGAAATCAATTGGATATATTCGCCTTTAAGGAAGATCTCAATTTTTTTTGAAAGATTAGCAATATGCCTAGCACATTTTCTTATTATAATGCAATAAATAGATCATTGAAATTGTTCTATGCATTCAGAACATTTAGAACACATTTCTAAATCAATCAAAAAGAATTAATAGAAATTATGAAATTCTTAGAAATAAAGAATAACCAAAATGTTATATGCCAGAACTTGTGATATGTAACTAAGACTGTGCTGAGAGATAAATGTATAGCCTTAAATGCATATATAAAGAAGGAAGAAATGCAAAAAATTAGCTAAGAGTCCAATTTAAGAAGTCAGGAGGAAAACCAAACTCACTGAATAACCCAAATAAACTTGAAGAGACAGAAGTTACATTTTCATGTGGGAAGATTAAGAAGGAAACACAGAGAATGATTATAGAGTATAGTAAGTGCTCATAAAGGAGGAAATAAACAGAATGATATGATAGTAATGTGGGAGGAGCCTTCAGACAATGTGCACAGGGACAGCTCTGCTGAACAGGTGATACTACAGTGGAGACTTTCAGATGAGGGGGAACAGTCATGCTTACAATAGAAGTGAATATTTTCCTGGCACAGGCATAGCCAATGTTCTGCATTGGAAAAAGCAAGGCATAGTAAAGCTTAGCATATCTAGAATACAGTGTGTGAGAGACAGAGTGGCAGAAAAAAGGTACTGGGATGGTAGATGCATAGAGACTTGTTGTCGAGGCCAAGGAGTTTATTTTTTTAATTGTTTTTTTTTATTAATTTCAGAGAGGAAGGGAGAGGGAGAGGGTGAGAGAGAGAGAGAGAGAGAGAGAGAGAGAGAGAGAGAGAGAAACATCAATGATGAGAGAGAATCATTGATTGGCTGCCTCCTGCATGCCCCCCACTGGGGATCCAAGCCCGCAACCCAGGTGCCCGGAATTGAACCATGACCTCATGGTTCATAGGTCGATGCTCAACCCTTGAGCCATGCCAGCCCGAGGTTAAGGAGTTTAGATTTTATTCTAAGTGCAGAAGAAAACCACAGCTACTTTTAAATGGGACAGGTTGGGGGTGATATCGGACATTGACATTTTCAAAGATTACTTTCTGTGTGCAAGGCTGATGGTGGAGAATGATAGCAGAAGCAAGGAAACACCAGGGAGGCTCTTGCAATAACCTAGGTGAGAGGTGATGGCAGCTTTGACTGGAGGGTAGCAGACAAGATGGGGATAGGTGGACAAGTTGAGATCTCTTTGGAGGGAGACGGCAGCTAGGATATTTGTGGCAGGTTCATGATTGGCTATGTGGCAGACGTAGGTCAGGCTGTTGAGTCAAAAACCACGCAACCTCTCCTTCCCATGATGGTAAGTGGCGAGAATGCTGACCAATCCCATAGGTTTAAAATACAAGTTCCCATTTGTCCCTTAGACCCTTAGGATAGTTATACTGTGGTTATTCTAACACCCTACTGCCTTCCAAGGGTGAGATGCTACTTGTGCCCAGGGATCATTTCTAGCTGCTAAATTCAATATTCTGGGGGACACTTAGGACTCACATGACTACCCCCTCTGTCAGAGGTAGAACAAATCTAGACTTCATTAGTCTCAAGAGGTCTGCTCTGGATATAGGGCAGGACCCAGAATCGATGGGGCATCTGTGGTGTGACTTATTCTGAGGAAGCACCAAGGAGTCCTGACCTCACCTGAAACTTGGGACTCCCCCTTGTGGGGTCTGGAGTTTACCTGCTTCTTGGGGGCATTTTCTGAACTGAAGCCCGTCCAAGCCCAGGTCAGACTCCTCCTTTTCTCTGTACTCTTCCTCCTTGTGGCTGGTGGCTGTAATCTTCTTGTGTTCACCCCCATCCTGCTTAGTTCCTGGGCCAGCGGCTCAGTAACTGGGGGAAGGGAGTGGGGAGGGTGTGTGACCTGAATGCTGGGACAGTTGTGGTGGGAAAAAGCAGGAATGGAGTTAGCAAATACTTCCCTTCCCCATTTCCTATTAGAAGATAATGGTGAGATATTGTGCAACCCACAACTCTCATATGGCATATGTACATATGACATGATGGGACATTCCTTAGTACCCAGCCTTAAAGAAAATATAAATAAACCAGTGTGTAAGTCAAAAGACACACCTGATGGGCAAAATAGGTCCAGAGACATGGATGCATGGAACAGACTAACAGATCTCAGAGGGGAGGGATGTGTGTGTGTGTGAAAATGGGGGCATCTGTAATACTGTCAACAATAAAAAAGACACACCTATTGTCATTAGCATTAGAAAAGCTATTTGTATCTTGTGTGCATATTAGCTACAGATTATGAGGGTGCTCCCAAGAATATGATTCAAATTCCTTATCTCATCCACGGAAAAATGCTTATAAAGGACTTGGACCTTTATGCTCATGGCATTGTGTGAGGGGTCAGGAATAAACCTAGAAACACTTTGAAAATGTGCGAGTTGGAACCAAATATTTTGCAACTTAAAAATACCAAATAGTGATGGGGACATAAATGTAGTGAGAATGGTAAATATTATGTGAAGAACTTATTTAGATCCTCTTGAAAAGCAAGTTTTAAAACAATACATACATAAACTATTTAATTAAAAACTAACACATTTAGCCCTAGCCGGTTTGGCTCAGTGGATAAAGCATCGTCACATGGACTGAAGGGTCAATTTTGGTCAAGGGGACATACCTTGGTTGCAGCTCAATCCCTGGCCCTGGTCGGGGTGCGTGCGGGAGGCAACCAATCGATGTGTCTCTCTCACATAGATATTTCTCTCTCTGTCTCTCCCCCTCCCTTCTACTCTCTCAATGGAAGAATATCCTCAGGTGAGGATTAACAACAACAACAAAAATATATATATTGTTTTAAAAAAATAAAGCAAAAATATTTAGTGTTTTATTGAATCTAAGAAACTATTGAATGTAAGACAATCCAATGTCAGAAATGTTAATATGTCAAAACATGTGCATAAAAATAATTATGGATTCTTATACATGTTTTTTATAATTGTTTTTAAATAGATGCTTTAAATGCATATACTTTAAAATGTTAAGAGAGAAATATTTTACTTTAAAATGTTAACACAATACCTCTGGGAGAGAGGAATGGGGTGAGGTAGAAAAAGACCTTATAAGTTTTTATTATATATGCTTTTATATTACTTGACTTTTTACAATGAACATGTATTCAGATAATGTGTGTGTGTGTAAATGACACTGGTTCACATGGGTAATGCTATGTGTAAATTTGTTAGGCGAAAGAAGTTTTGTGTATGTAGCAAATAGCCTAACAGATCCTGACTTTATTAAGCATGACAAACACACAATTTAGGGAAGGCCAAAGAAATTTTCTGTTTGTGCTGCAACTGCATATTCCTACCTACTGTGAAATAAACCTAACCTTCCTGCTGGGGTCTGTTGATTCAGCTTTGCCATCTGGAGCAATCCAGCACTAACAGTTTGAATGGAATAATGCGGCTTTGGTCAGGGGCTCTGCTGGTAGCCGTGTGGGGTATGTGGTGTTAGTGACATTCTTTCCATAAAATAGCAGTGCTCTGTGCATGAAGCTGTCGGAAGCGGTAGAGCACAGGAGGCAGCCAGGATTCAGGATAAAGGTGATTTCCTTGGGTTTCATGTTATCTCTCATGGCAGAAGAGGGGATCCAGACTCGGGTCAGGAGACAAAAGGTTTGTGGGCAAGGGAGGACACTGGGCAGACGAGACTGTACAGTCCAGGAAGTGGCTGCCTTATTATTCATGAGTCCCATTGCTTCTGAGAACATTCTGTACCATGTGCACAGCTGGCTTAGTACAAATTCCAAAGCCATTTTTATTATCGTTTAGAATCTCATTTTCGCAGGAGGTAGATAAGTAAGCTGATAGTTAAACATTTGTAAACCGATACATTCCAACAAAATCCACCCCTTTGACCACAAGAGCAAAGAACATTACAGTGCTTTAGTGTCAGCTCAGAAGGCAGCATTCTCCAGTCTACTGGAAAAGAACACTCATTCACTCATTCATTCATTTCTTCACTCATTCAAGCAATGACTTACTGAGGGTCTTCTTTGTGCCTGTCATTGTGCTGGAAATACATGATGATTTGAACAGAGAACTTCCTGCCCTCGTAGGGTTAATATTCAGGTGAAAGATAATAAACAACAAAAAAAATGAAATAATTACACATTGTGACAATGCTATGAAGAGCATGAACAGGGTGAACAGATAGAGAGTCAGTGGGAATGAGAATGAGTGGGCAATCCTTCATATGGTTTAGGGTGCAAATAAGGCCTTTCTGGGGTCTTAGTGCTGAGGAATGATGGGCAGCAGTAGAAGCTGAGTGTCAGGAGGCCCGGGTCTCAGTGGGCTTTGCCCTTGCTGGCAGGTGGCTTATGTTTCTTCAGTTCTCCCACCCTTTCTGGTCATAATTTCCTTACCTGTGAAAGGAGCAAGGAGCTACTTGTCTATTAACCTAAATAATTATAAACCAGTTAACTGAAGACTAATAGCTTTATGTGAAAGTATTTTATAAACTATAGAGTGTTATAATGTTATTCCCTCTTTGATCTACATAATAACTCTTCTAAGTAGGTCAGGTAGGAATTAAAATTAGTCGGATACTGGCAAGTCTGGCTACATAATTTGCAGTTCTCAGCACAAAAGGAAAAAGCAGGTTCCCTTGTTAAAAAAATGATTAAGAACTTCAAGAGGGCATCAACAGAGTACTACCAGGTAAATGGTTAAACTTCAATGTCAGGCCCTGTGTGCCCGGACAGATGTGTGCTCACAAAGGCTGGATAATACACTACCATCAGATTTGGTGGTGGGGAGGGGTGTCATTTTTTACCACATTTAGTTCCAGAGGACATATTTCTGCAAATTACTAAATTGTCAAATGTTCATTTTTATCAATATAACTATACCATTGAGCTTATTCCAGGAAGTCTAGTCTATTTCTTCATTTAGTGTTTTCTGTACTCTTCTTTCAATAGTTTAAAAATCAGGGAGATCATGTAGAGGGCCAATATCTTTTCTAAAACTCTGTAGCAGTTGAGTTGTTTTGATGCAAATTGTCTTGAAAAAAAAATGACTTTTGTGCAAGAAAGAGATCTTTGTTTGAACTACGGGCACCTAAATGTGAGTCTGTTCTGCCATTTAATATTTATGTGACCTTGAGTCAATCACTTCGTCTCACTGAACTGGAGTGGCTTCTGCAAAACTGAAGAAATATTCCTTTATAAATGTGTCCGGGTTGTGGGTTAGGATTCAGTGAAACTATACTTGAGGGTCTGCAATGTGTGGCCCACACAGAAAATGATTCTTTGGTGTTTTTCTGTCTGAAGGCTGGCAGGGATGACTTCAGCTGGTTTGCACTAATTTTAATGGGATGTGTCATTTCTCACTGGGGGCATGTGTGCCTTGCTGGTTATTAATATTTTGAACATCACTCTTGTAAGGTAGGATGTGTACTATACTGATTTGCAAAAAAAAAGACAAATTTATCATTTCACTTAGTTATTAATAACATCTCAATGGGAAGACATGCAATTTTTATAATTGATACAAGATTCAATTAACATGGAATTAACCATTTAAAACTGAACAACTCAGTGACATTTAGTACATTCACAATGTACAACCACGACCTTCATTTAGTTCTAAAACATTTTCATCCTCTTAAAGGGAAATCTTATACCCATTAAGCAATTATTGCCCTATTTTTCCTTTCCCTGTCTACCATTAATATGCTTTCTATCTCGATGGATTTATAGATTCTTAATATTTCACAGAAATGGAATCATGCAATATATGACATTTCTGTCTAGCTTCTTTCACTTAGCATGATGTTCTCCAGGTTCATCATGTTGTAGCATCTATTAGAACTATTCTTTTTAATGGCTGACTAATATTCCCCTCTATGTCTGTGCCACAATTGTTTATTTATTTATCTGTTGATGAACATGGGGCTTTTTCCATTCTTTGACTGCTGTGAATAGTGCTGCTATGAACACGTGTGGAAATGTATTTGTTTTGAGTTAAGATTGAAGATAGGGAGAAAGTAAAATGGAGTCACTTTAACAAAGCTCCTAAAATTATTAAAATTATGACAGTTGAGGTATAAGGAGACTCTATTCCTATTCTAACTAGCCTGGAGTCCTGTGTCAGTGTCTGGATATACTTCTGGACATATGCCAGACCTCCAGATAACCTTCTGATTCCCACCTGAAAGGCTCATGTATCCAGACCACTGGACATCCATTATCCAAACCACTGGAAAAGACCAGACCCCCTGACACACATCCTCAAGACCTCCTGGCGTGCATCATGCAGACCGTCAGAATCTGATTGAAACTGTCCTAGACCAATCCAGGGCTAAGGATGTAGGACTGATTTATTCTCAAAAATGCACTTTTTACTACAAAAACTCTTAACTTTTTTTTCTTTGAAACACTTCTGGGTTTTTGTCTAGCTGTGTTTTTAATTTTCAAACTCTAAGACCCTTAAGTACATCTTCATCATTTATTTCTAGCCAACATCTCTAAACTCTTGTTTAATTTGTTCAACAGTTTCAATACCTGTTTTCAACTCTTTTGGGCATAGTAGTCACCACTTACCTGTGGTTTTACTTTCCATGATTTCGGTTATCCACTATCAACCATGGTCTGAAATATTAAATGGGAAATTCCAGAAATCAAGCATTCATAAGTTACAAATTGCATGCTGTTTTAAGTAGTGTGGGAATCTCAAGCTGTGCCACTGGATCTCACCTGGAATATGAATCCTCCCTTTGTCCAGCATATCCATGCTGTATATGCCCCACACTTGTTAGTCACTTAATAGCTATATCACTTGTCAGATCAGCTGTGGTGGCATCGCAGTACTTGTGTTCAAGTAACCCTTATTTTACTTACTAATAGCCCCAAAGTGCAAGGGTAGTGATGCTGGCAATTTGGATATACCAAAGAGAAGCCACAAAGTCCTTCAAGTGAAAAAAAAATATATATATGGAAATGTGGTATATATAGGGCTTGGTACTACCTATGGTTTCAGGCATTCACTGGGGGTCTTAGAACATACCATATGGGTCTTGGATATGAGAGGACTAGTTAATCCCCCTATTAGTGAAAGTGCTGGGTCATATGGCAGTTCTATGTTTAACTTTTTGAGGAACAAGACTGCAGTTTTAAGCTAAATAATTAATTATATAGGCTATTTTATTATAAAATATTATAATAGCAAGTAAATAGTTCCTTTTTTTCTTGACCTTCTATCCTAGCTACTGGTTTTTAAACTGCTGCTACCTTAAGGCTGACTGATCAAAATCAAAGATGTGAACTCAGAGCCCTGGCTTTTGATCAGGAGGCCTCCTGGCTGAGAGCTCAAATAGATAGGCACATGTTAGATCTCAATACCAGAACATATGATCCAAATTGAATTTTGTGTTTCCATCTTCTACCATCTATTATGTAAGCTTGTTGCTTTTAACAATCCTTGAGTCAGTCTAGTGAAGAGAACTATTAGCCAAAGTTAATTGCCATCCCTGAAATGTAAGTAAATGAAGGAAAGTGAGTCATGCACTTGGGCGATTTTATGATGGTTATGAGGGAAGGGTAAATCAAATGTACAAATCTAAACTACAGGGAACATTTCAGTGGCTGAATCATACATCTGAGTGAGTATATATTTTATAGAGTGTGCCTGCATATCCTTAACATAATTGTCCTACTCCTTTGGTCAGACTGTTCTCTTCCTGGAGACCCAGTGGTGACCTCTCCAAACATAGTAAAAGAAGCCCAGGACACATCAAATAAAGGCCACTCTTATGGGAAGAAAGACAACAGAAAGAGAAGAAAAGGAGCAGCAAAGTCCCATTTCTACTTCAGAGTTTCATCAAGAGTTAGTTCACTTCCTGCAGTCAGCTATTTTCCCTACAACTTATCCATTTTCACAAATGTTAGCACATCAGTTTATGCAAAGTGGCATGTAGGGAGTCCTTGGGAATGAAGTGACCAAAGAGAAAAGATGTTGTTCCTCCAGCCCCATTACCACCAATGTGTTTTCCATGAATGTGTTCTTGCTGTCTAGTTGATTCTAGATGCCTTTATACCTTCTTGACTCATTTACTTAATGATTTGATTTCTAAGTCTGCCCCAGGCACCATTTTAAATGTTATATAGAATATAAACATGAATCATAATGAACTCTGTTCTCAATAAGCTTTCGGGAAAGAAGAAAAGGTTGGGAATATATGCCTATAACCTAAAATGGTTAAGGAGGTATAAAGTAGAGATTATTAGAACATGAACTATGGGCCTACACCACATTGGTTTGAATCTTGATCCACATTAACAGAGTTATCTCCTTATTCCTTAGGCCCTCATCTACAAAATACAAATAATATTAGAATTTATCACATAGGATTGTTTTGAGGAAAGCACTGGAACAGTGTTGGCACTAGGTAAATGCTATGTAAGAGTTTTCTAAACAAAAAGGTAACACATATCCTTTAACACAGAAATAACTGAAGTGCTCTGGGATTCAGAAGCAGACATGTTCTGGGAGACTAGAAAGGCTCAAGACAGAGATAGCATTTGAACTAGGCCTTGAAGAATCAGTTGAACTCTCTCTATGATGCTCTTTGTTCATCTAAGTCAGTATTCCCAGCATTAGGTAGCAAGACTTTGCTCAGATTCCTCTGTGTATCTCTATCAGAGTTTAATATACAACCGGCTCTTTAAACATGCATTCTGAGGACACTGGGGGAAAATATTTCTTACATAAGAATTTATTTGTCTTTTAAATAATCAAATCACTAATTTTTTGGATTTGAGTAAGTCACTTAACTACTCTGAGACCCGGTATATCCATTTGAAGTAGAAAAGGCTCAGTAATAAGCATTATAGATTTTTAAAGCCAACTCTAACCTATTGAGATTATTAACAATATTGTTACAAGTTATGCCTTGTACATCATTCACATTGTTTATACAAAGTTAACTACAAACCATGTAGGACCTGGGCCTGAGTTTTAGTGACTGATTTATCTCTTAAGTTTTATTTTTTGAGGTCTTGAAAGGAGCTTTCCAAAACCAAAATTCTGCCAAAAATTCTATTTGACCAACAAAGTTTACAGTGCCTATGACCATATTTAAAAATTCATCCTTATGCATGTAGTCACACTTCTGTCCACTTCCCCCCATTTCATGGTTAGGGAAAAACGACAAGCTTACTACTGCAGTAAAGTCAGAAATACAGAAATCTCTAAAGGGAATAGACATCTTTTAGAGATTTGGGACCTAATTTCAATTAGACCTACCACCTAATTTCACTCTACTTTGATTTATTCATACTTGTTATGGATCTATAAACTGTACTGCTCAAAGAAAAAATAGAACTTCTGTTTTCTATGAGCTAAAATTGTTGGTGCATTTTTGAGCATCGCGGTATCCTTTAGTCAGGATACAGGACACACATTGTAGATTACAGAATCCACTGGACTTAGTGTTAGAGAAAGGTTTGAAGTCAGAGAATGGGAAGGGCAGAAGCAGGTTCTAGGTTGAGTTTTTATTTTTTATTTTTTAATGCTCACCTGAGGATATTTTCCCATTGATTTTAGAGAGAGTGGAAGAAAGAGGGAAAGACAGAGAGAAATATCAATATGAAAGAAACACATTGATTGGTTGCCTTCTGCATGCACCCTGACCGAAGTACCTTGACCGGAATCAAACCTGGAACCCTTCAGTCCTGAGGCCAACGCTCTATCCACTGGGCCAAACTGGGCTAGATTGAGTTTTTAAGAACCACTACTAAATTGGCTACCAACATAGCTGCTTCCTTTAAGATAATAAGGAATCTAGGAAATTAAAAAAACGGAACCTATAACTGCTGGCTCTAGGAGCATCCCACTATGCTATCATGTGCATCATCAAAATGGATATTACCCTCTCCCCATTCCCTACCTCTCCACAACTACAAAGCTATGGACCAGATATTGGGACCTGTATTATTATTATTATTATTTTAAATTTCTTTATTGGTTAAGATATTACAAAGAACCTGCATTATTTTGCCAGAAAAAAATTAACTTGGACAACATAAATTTATTGTCTCACAGGTGTGGAGGCTAGAAGTCTGAGAACAAGGAGTCAGGAGGGTTGATTCCTTGTGAAGGCTATGAGGGAAAATCTCTTTCATGCTTCTCTCTTAACTTCTGGTGGTTTGCCAGCAAACTTTGGCTTTCATTGGCTTGTAGATGCATTACTTTGATCTCTACTTTCATGTCCACCTGATGTTCTCCTTGTGTATGCATCTATCTCTGTGCCCAAATTTCCCCTTCTTATAAGGATACAGCATATCAAATTAAACCCACTCTAATAACTTCATTTTAACTTGATTATATGCAAAGACCCTATTGCCAAATAAGATCATATTCACAGGTACTGGGGGGTTAGGATTTCAACATTCTGGGAGGACACAATTCAACCCATAACAGGACCTCTGCAATAATTGCTGCAAAAAAACACAACAAAACCGAATACCACTCTGATGATGCTATTAGAAATAGCAGAGGTGGCAGAATGGCCTCGACATTATGAAGATTACCTCTGTCTTTCAAATCTTGCATGGGTAGGTCTGTTTTGTGGAAACTACTTGGAAAAAAAACTAGAACTATAATTACATTTGGGAAATGATATAAGATCTTTAGCTTTTCAGCCTCTAGGACACTGTTGGGTATGTGTGGAATGGAGATGAATGGACCAGAATGCAGTTGGATAAGCCAATCTGTATTTAGAAAGTGAAGACCTGTAAGAGATATTCTGAAGACTAATGACATAATGAGTTATGAAGTAAGTAAGATCATTAGTTGGTAGTAAATTACTACTTTCAGTCCCAGGACAGAATTTATTAAATCTCCTTTTCAACTACTACAAGCAATTTATTTGTACACTAGGAATTGTAAGTATCTAAAAAGGCAAGTGATTTATTCTCTTTTTACCAACAAAGCTATACTAGGCCCAATGTTTTTGTAGCCTTTCAGAGCTTGGATATATGCCTGGCCTGGTTAATAGTGTCTATGGACCTGGTCTTCTCTGTTAGACCAAATTAGCTGTCATTCCTTTTTAATACTGTCATAGAGTGCGATGACCAACCTTCCTGAAACAGCCTTGCCTCCTGAGATTTTTTTCATTTATATTCTACTGAGGCTCATGTGTTGTTCTAGGTAAGAGTGGGGGTTTTTTTGTTTGCTTTATTTTGCTTTGCTAGGAGTCTCCCATTCTTCAGCTGTCTGCCATTTAGTGGCAAATTGCTTGAAAAGGTATCAGTGAAATTAATAAATAAAGCACAGGAAATGGAAGCTGTGGGGAAACCTGGCATGTCTGTTTGTTTTAAAGACAATATATGATCAAGTTAAATGAACAAATATTTATTTAATACCTACTTAGACATGAGGTCTGACAGATTCTGCAAGGGATACACAGGAAGTACAATGGAACTCAAGCTCAAGGAGTTTAAAATATTCTACAGGATATTTTATATATCCATTACATAAATAATGCTACTTTCCCAGGACTCCTAATAATAGCAGCTACTTTTGGAATGTCTACAGATTGTCGACTTGATTAAATATTTAATTTCATTTAGCATAACAAAGAAGTACTACTATTCCAGGTGTAAGAATGAGGAGACGAAGCCACAGAGAGTTTGCCCGGCTGGTGTCACTCAGTGGTTGAACATCAACCCAGGAATGAAGTTACTGGTTTGATTTTGGTCAGGGCACATGCCTGGGCTGTGGGCTCAATCCCTAGTAGGGGTTGTGCAAGAGGCAGACAATTGATGATGTTTCTCTCTTATGGATGTTTCTATCTCTCTATCCCTCTCCTTTCCTGTCTCTCTAAAAAAAGAGTCAATAAAAACATATATATTTATATATATGGCACAGAGAGTTTAAGTTCCTTGTCCTAGGACACATAGACCAAGTGGCACAATCAAAATGTTAACTTACATTGGTTTGACTTCAGCTTGTACTTTTTATGAAAGCTTGAGATGTACTTCCTGTTGGAAATCAAATGTCTAATTACACACAGTGTTTTGCAGTCTGAGATGTCATGCTTGTTTTCTCCCAAATTTGACTCATCCAAATAATTAGGGACAGAAGCAAGCAGCACTTAATTTTAGAAATTAGTTGATAGCCAGACAGAATTCTGCCAAGAACCATTTCTAGTGAAGTTTTGTTTTCTATTCCAGTTCTGGACTGGAAAGCACTATAGAACTCCACTGAGAATCAATAATGAAAGATGTTAGCATGTGTGGGCGACCTGGGTTTAGTCTGAGAGATTTGTTTATTTACTTGTACGTTGTAGCGTACCATAGAGGTTCTTTTGCGGTCAGAGGAATTAGCAGATTTTTTTTCTTTGAAGAACCAGTATCCGTTTGCTGTTTATAAAGATAAAGTTATTTATGGCACTGCTAAATCTAAATGGCTGTTATGTAGGACCTCCTCCAGGATCACTGCCAATTGAATCCAATACAGGTTAACTCATACACATCTGTTCAAACAAGACAGGGGCTTCCAACTGACTATGTTTGATTAGGCTGGTGGTAATAAAACAAGATTGGACATCCTAAAGCTTCATTATCTTTATGTCCTTTCACAGACAGACTATGAGAATTTGACCTTTGGGTCTAATTACCTGTCTGAAACATAACAGTAATAGGCACCTTGGTACTACCTACTTATCTCCTGTTTTGGTATATTAAGGATTTAAGAGTTAAGTTCCCTTAGTTATCTAACTGCATGGCTTGACATAGCACCAACTATGATTAAAGAAATGGGTAAAGTGACAGGCATTCTACCACCAGAAGGTATTTCTAGAATGAACTAACTTACCTCTTGATTTTCCATTATCGAACCCATCCTGAGATACTGTTTAATATTAAGCAGGTAGAATAAATTGCCTTCACTGTTAAGGCTCTGAAGAGCTTTACTTAATTAGGGGTTGGTCTGGAACAAGGGGTTAAAGAGATGTATCAATGATTACTCCTTACACTTTGAAATAATTTTTAAGGTCTTAAAATGCCCCTAATCCTAATTTAAAAGAATGGAAAGAATTATTGTATGAAAGTAAATCAGAAGGGATTATGTTCTTCCTATAAATGGCAACACATGGTGTTTTAACAAAACTCTTCACTCATTCCCTGCTTCCTGAGTTAACTTTTGATCTTCTTGATGGAACAAATTGTGCAAGTAATATTTGTGTAAATTTTTTTTTCAATTTGTCTATGCTATGTCAGAGGAAGGCTAATCTTGGAAAATTTATGCTAAAGTAAAACACAGTGGGAAATAAGGAGAAAGAATAGGGGCCACAACTGTATGTTCCTTTGCAACTTTCCCCGTGGGAGAATTTTGTGCTAAGATATGTATGGATAAGAAGAAACAATAATTGGTTTGTTGGTTCTAGTCCTCTGTGACTTTAATTCAAGAAACATTGAACATCTACTTTGTATAGGCATCGGTCCTGGTACTCAGGGAACACCAAAATGATAAGCCACAGACACTGAACTCAATGCTCCTTCTGTCTAATAGAGGAGACTGAAGTGTAAGCACCAAATAGCAGATGGCTTTAAGAGTCCGAATAGAAGTAGGACACATGATATACATGGGGAAAATAAAGGAAGAAAAGATTCAATTTGATTTGGGTGGTCAGGGAGAGATTTTGAGAAGACTTTGCTTTTGGTTGGAGCTCTAGGTAGATTTGAGGAGAGAGCATTTGATGTTGAGCATTGACAAAAATTTAGGACCCAGAAGGGCCTGTTTTGGAAGTGATGAGAAGACCGATAAGGCTAGAGAGTAGGATGTAGTGGGAGACAATGTTGGATGGTAAATTGGGGTCAGATTATGGGAGAAGATTGATGCTCTTTTCTGACTAGTAAGTCTTTTTGGGAACTAACCTGAGATGACAGTACAAACACTCTTCTTCGGCAGCACTTGCTCTTTACAATAAGCAACACCTGGTTAACAGTCTTGTCAAAATGTTCCTTTTAACAAGGGCTATTAAGGCACCCAAGTACTGCACAGTCTGGTCCACTTAGCAATGAATCATAGCTATAAAATAGCAATTACAGAAATCACCTAGTACAACCCTGTTTTAGTTTCTCATTGCCACCTTAACAAATTAGCACAAATTTAGTGCTTTTAAACAACACAGATTTACTATCTTAAAGTTCTATAGGTCAGAAGTCCAGGATAAGTTTAACTGGGCTAAAATCAAGAAGACTGTTTTCTGCTAGTGGATGCCTGTATTCATTGGCTTGTGGCCACTTCTTCTACGTTCAAATCGCATCAGTGCGTCAGGGCTTCCATCATCACCTTGCCTTCTCCTCTGCCTGACTCCTTCTGGGTCCCTTTTATAAGGACAGTTGTGATTACCTCAGGCCCATGCAGATAATGTAAGATAATCTCCCCATCTCAAGTTTCTTAACCTCATCACATCTGCAAAGTCTTTTTTGTCATATAAAGTAACATAGCTTTCTAGGATTAGGATATAGACATATTGGGGGATGGGGGAAATTGTTTAGCCTGAAACAAACCTCCACATGGTACAGATAGAAACCATCAGGTCCAGTATGGACTAAGGCCAGGCAAGGAGCTAGTAACAGAGCTGGGCCTACAACTCATTGTCCCTGATGACTCCCAGTTTTCTCTTCACTGTACCATGATGCTCATATTTCATGATTTCCAGGAGGAATTGGTGGTGCTCTCTGAAGGTAGAGCTCTCAGCCAGATGAGAATGGCACTGACCTGGAGTATCCAGAGTGGCCATTTAGGATTAGTGTCATTGGGCAAGGAACAATTTGAGAGAAAATAAATGATCTTTTTTTTTGGACCAAGAAATTCTGGGGAAATGTTCTTTCATTGAGTAAAGAAGAGACTGGGGAAAGGATAAGAAAAATGTGCAAGAAAGGAGAAGAAAAGAGAGAGTAGAATGTAGAGAAGGAGCCGTGGCAGTTGAGTAGAGTCAAAGGGAAAGAACATAATCATGTATATCCTATAATAATGCAACCCTTGTATGTATATAGTTTCTGAAACTAAGTATATCCTGTAATACTTTCTCTTCATTAATGCCTAGAGCTTATCTTCTAAAATAACTACATTATCTTGTTGTTTTATGTATTTGTTGCTCACAATTTATGTCCTTTAAAATGCATTCTCCTTAATATTAGATTCCCTAGAGAAGAGCAGTAATTTCCATCTCTTTGTATACCACAGAGCACAAATAGGTGCTTTATAACAGTTTTAATCATTTTAATGATGACATACAGAGTATATCACCCTACTATCATTAGCATTTTTCTTTGGAAAAGATCTGGAAAAATTCCAACTTAATTTTGTACTTTAACTGAAAGAAGAGCATGAGGCTAATATAAAGGGCATATTGTTCTTGAAACTAATAAAGAAAGTGAAGATTACCAAGAAATAGCAAAGGCATATCAACCTAAAGTTGGAAAAGCAATGCAAGAGATGAAATGGAATGCTTGAGAGGAAAGAAAAAAATTAAAAATTACTTCTAACTATAAATGGAATAGGGAAAAGAGAATATAAAAATTTCCCCATTTTCACATGAGAATTTATGATACTAAAATAGAAGCTTAAAAAATTCATCTTTGTCCCTCAAAAATGACCTATATGAATATTTGGACTACATATTATTTACAAGAGAGGGAAATCAAGTTGAAAGAATATTATCAACATATTTAATAGAAAATATTGAGTATATTTAAGTTAATATTTATATGACAATTTCCTAGTCAAATTTTATCTACTGTTGCAATTTGTCCAATATCTGTTAAAATATTTTAATACACAATGACTACTTAGTTAATATGTGATAAGGATTATTAATATTAATTAAGGCTGTTGAAAATATTTTGTTTTAGCCATATGAACAAACTTAGATATTTAACTTAAAATATTTATTTATGCTCATTAACAGAATATATCAAAATTAAAGTGAATCTAGTGTAACAGAATTTTTATTTTTAGCACTTTATTTCAGGAAAATGTCTGAAAAACCTATTCAAATACTATCCATTCCTGTTCATAGAAATCTAACCTATTCTTTAAGATGCAATGTAGTGAACACCTTCTCACAAGACCTTCTTTGATCTTCTTAGTCATTTGTGACTCTTCCAGATATCCACAATATTTTAGGTAAATCACAATGTCCTCATAATTACATTTTAATTAATATTCTTTTTGCTAAGTCTATATCATCTACTAAATAATAATTCTTCAAAGATTAAGTATGTCTATTCATCTTTGCATCTTGTATGTCTAGCGTACTAGTTATCTACAATATAGATATAGACAGATATAAATAAGTATGAACAAATCAATATAATAACTATTTATAATAGTAACTCAGAATTACCTTCATGAGGTCCTACATGATTAACTTCCTCTGGGTACAAGTGTGGGATCTAAATATCTATTATTCTGAAAACACTTTTCAGGTTATGCACATATAGCCAGCTAGGCACCTGGTACCAGCAGCATTTGTGAATCATTCAGCTTAAATCAACTAGAGGTGACATGGTTTGATAATTCAGGTAAAGTTAATCTTCTGAGAGAAATCTGGGTCAGTCTGCCTAGCAAGCTCAGCCCCATCCATACCCAAATGAAGAAGTAAATTAAGACTGGTAAGTATGCTCTGGAGTTCTATTTCCTGTTCTCTATGAGCCATCAGAGTAAGTATGAGTCATTCTTTCTCCTTTCCATTAAGACATGTATCAATAACTCCATCTATATGTCTACTTATTAATTTTACAGTAAATATGAAGACTACCTTTAGAATTCTAAGTACCAAAACTTTACCTCATTTTTCATGTTGCCAATAGTTACCTAGAGAGAGTTTTCATTAGAGACAATAACTTGAATCCTTCTCAGGAACCTAACATGCTAGTAAAGAAAAAATTACAAAGCCTCAAAGACAAAGAAAACAGAAGAAAAATCAGGAGATAAAAACCTTTATCTTTATATTTCAACCTTTATATTTCAACCTTTTTGTGAAATAGAGAGAGGATGGAGAAGTGGTAACTAACTCAAAAGAGAAGAGGAAATTATAACCTATAGGGCCTCCAAAGTAAAGTACTAATGAAAAATGAGTTTATTCTCATCACAAAATCAGTAAGACTCACTAGAATTAAAGAGACCAGGTTCTGCAGAGGGTGGTAATTTAAAACAAAGGGATTGATTGTGAGTCATGCTGTTGAGTGACTAGATCTCTTTCTGTACCAAAGATTACCTGTGATTAACCTACATTCGAAGCAAGGGCAGGAGATGAAGTTTATTCTCAAGCATTGAATGGGGGAAATTTAAAATATGGAGGCATCAAGAAGATGGGTGAGACATGAGCTGATCATGGGGGAATGGAAAGAGTCTGCATGAATGGCAGGAACTCCCTTTTCTGCTCTATTTCTATCCATGAGATATTTACTTCTTAGGCAGAAGACAGAGAATTCCTTTTTGAAGAAAGTGAATGAATGACACCTGGGAAGAAATTTTCATCTTGATATGGGGGGGGGGGGCATCGAGGAGTGTCTCACTTAAAGAATCTGATTCTTCTGATTCTGTTGATTGCAATGAGTCTCATCAGTTGGTAAAGTCTGTGCTTGCACACAAAGCTTTTTAGTGCCTTGTTGTTAACTGTTTGTTGGTGGCCAAGGATCACCAGATATTCCAGGAGAGTTTGCAACACAAAAGAGAAATCAAATATACAAATAGAAAAGAAGAAACCTTAGAAATTCAGGTCATTTAGGGAATGGCTTCATTTTTCCCCCTTCTTTCACTTAATGCTAGCCCTACCCCAGTTCTAATAAATGGATTTTTGAACTCTTTTTTTTTTTAATGACTGAATTATCCTCTTGTACCTCTTCTGGGGGTCCCTGTCTTGTTTTCCTATGCCCAAGACTGTGCTTTGCCAGCCCACCCAGCGCTCACTCCTTCCTGTTCTTATTCCCAGCACACACAGGTAATTTCTCCCAGTGTATTCAACTCCTGCCCCAGAAACTCAGCCCTGCAACATTGTCCTTGTTACTTGCCCACAGTCTTCTCTGACCTGCCCATCTGCTTGTGAACTTAGACTTCTCCTTGCTTTGCTCTACCCACCTGCTGTAATATTCAAATTTTGCTGGTCTTGTTGATGTCTACTAGCTACCTACATCATACCCTCTTGCCAATCTTCAACCTTTAGATACCAACTGATCTTCTCCTATTGCCTACAATTGCATCTGCTCCTTAAAAACTTAACCCACTTAGATGTATACTTGTTCTTTTTAATTCCTGGACCCTCTGTGGCTGAGTCATTCTAACGAATCATTAACTGGGTATTAAGTACCAAATGGCTCAGGCACTTAAAAGTCATCTACTACCTTCAGCTCAGGAAATAAGTTGGTCCAAAGTTGCCCATTAAAAGAACATAGCATTTTGGTTAAAGGATGAAAGAACCTCTATGATTCAGAATTCCCTTACTGGAAGTTGAATCCTGATTGCCTGGGACACATGTGACATAGATTGGCAGTGTTAGAGAACTGCTCTTACTATCTGTCTCCACTAGTAAAACAGGCTCCACTACCCCAGCTGGATGCTGACTGTAATCTCTGGGAGGTCTCTCTTCCCAGAATTCCACAAGTGAATTGCTGCAGCTCTGAATATCCTCTAAACAAAAAAGTTCTTTGGAGATGACTTTTTAAACTTGAAAAATTTCAGGATGATTAAAAGAAAGACTGATGCATGAAACACTTCCAAGAGATATCTTCAAGTAATAGACTTTAATTTTTCTTTTTAGGTTCTGGAAGAAATAAAGGAGATAAAAAACATTAATTAAAAATGTTTAACTTATCTTTCAGAAGTACGCATTCTACTCAGTGAGCCAGTAAGTGCCCATAATAAGAGAAATAATATTAAGGTGTAAATTGACATAAGGAATGATTCTAAATCCACCTACGGTTTTTCATTGTTCTTTCTTCAAAAGTCTTATTTAAGTGTAACTTATTTTCTCATAAAATAAAGTTCATATTTTAACTCCAGAACATTGCCTACTTAGATAAATACTGTAAATCCTTAAAAACTGGTCAAGTATTGTCTTTAGCAAAACACATTGTCATGATGCAAAACACATGATCATAAATCAGGACTCTGATTTAAAAATTGTAATTTTAATCCACCAGTTGATTGTTTTAGTTATGGTTGTATTTCCCTAATGCAAGCTGGTGCCCTTCATAGTATGGAAGTGATTTTCAGAGGGACATAATAACAAGGATTAATATTAAATAAATAACATGGAGAAAAGGTCACGTCCTTTTTAAACTCTTTTCCGTCCTCTTCTCAGTGGTAGCTTTCTTTACAACTCTTTAACTTAATGCCCCTTCTTGAATGAAGAAAGCAGGCCTAAGACAATGAGGCGTTCCTACATTCCAGCTAGAGTTACAATCACATTGTTATGTTTTATTGTTTCTTTAAAAATAATTGCCTCTTATTTATGACAAATGATGTTGGCATTTAATTTGATTGTTGTATTCCAAGAATTATTAAGTTTACTGCAGTGTAGGTGAAACACAGATATAGTACCCATTGGGCATCTGGTATGTGAACAATAAAAACTTAGGAAACAATGGTTTCTGGGAAGTGCTATGTTTGAGTGTTGCTCAAGCTAGATTTCTTCACTGGGTCAACCAAGTCAATTGGTCGTTTGATGTAAATAAATGTAATTGCTGGTAATTACAAATTTGCCATGTATTAATAAAATGCAACTGGTCTGAGACATTTAGCTCTAATGAAGGTTTTAAAGAAGATGAAGCCTTTAAATTCCCCTGAGGTAAATAAACATCCACTGGTAGCTCCTTGTATCTTTAAACTTGATGGAAGTCTCTGAAAATTAGTCTGTTGACATCAACAAACTCACAAGGAATTTTGTGACAAGACTTTAAAAAAAAATCACAAACACTAAGAATATTTGTATGTTTTGAAAACTCACTAAGTGAAAATATTAAAATCAAAATGTTTATAGAACTCTGGAGCTTATCACAGAATAGATACAAGATCCCCCTTGTACCTCAGATGCTTGAGAAACATTTGGTTTCTCAAACATATTTGCTTAACTATTTTTTTTCTAATCCCCTACTCTTTAAAACTAAAAAACCCTGAATAATATTGTCCATAAAGCTTCAATGAAAGAAAACAACTGTTCTCCCCTGATTGTATCTATACATTACTAACAAACCATATTGTAACTGGAACCTCTATAGTGGTGCCTGGACCACTGGCTCAGTGGAACAGAGCTACAGAAAAAAACAAGGCCTACGGAAGGAGCTCATAGGCTAGTGGGACAGAGAGAAGAAAGCAAGGCAACCACAAGATAAGACAGGATCTGACTGAAGACATTAATTGCACAAATCAAAGTTATGGGGATTTAAATGAGGAAAACTTCTTAACAGTATGGGAATAGCAACAAATTCCTGGAAGAGATGGCATTTGAGATGAGCATTGAAGAGTAAGGAGAATTTAGACAGGATTGGTATTCTACATAGATCACCCTGAAACTTATATTGAGAATATGCTCTTTACCAAGAGCTAAGTGCACAAAGATTAATATAATAATGATAATACCAATAATAAATAATTGCCCACAGTAAATTTGCTTGGTGTGTTATAGAAAAACATCTTGGTGGAATACATGGGTACAAACAAATTGTTACCAAGTAATGTATTACTAGCATCATAGAACTCTTTAGAAACAATTATAGAGGAAGAAATTAGTTTTATCTGGGGAATTGAGAAAACATTTATGAGGGAAATTAGCTTTGACCTGGGCTTTGAATGATGACTGGAATTTTACTAGCTGGAAAAAGATGAGAAAAATATTTCAGGTAGTGAGCAAAACATATGACAAGGCATGAAGACACAAAAGAGCAAAATGTGCTTGTAAAGGGTGAGCACCTTCTATGTGGTTTCAGTGTGGGAGGAATGGGGATTAATAGAAAAACTGCCTGGGAATATACGTAGTGACTAATTTGTGAAAGGCAATATATTCCATGCTATGAAACTTAAACTTTATCCTATAAAGAATAGTTTTTAGGAGTATTACTTTGGTGACATGATGGAAAGGATACATGAGATATAGTGCCAGAGAGGTAAGGAAAATGCACCCTAAACAGAAAAAGTCTTGCATAGGAATATTGCCTAGCAGTAGGAAAATTTGGAGTGAATTGTAGAGAGTCTTGAGGCTAGATGAAAAGCTGACATTGAGTTCTGTGACAATAGAAAACCACCAATGTTGTACTTTACCAATCTGAAAAGGATCTATGAAACAGATTGTCATGGAGATACCCTAGGGCCTGGGGCACAGTTTGGAGTCTACAGTGACAGCTCAGGCAGGAGATGCATACACACCTCTAGTAGTCACTCCTCCATGAGTTCTTTCCCTGCCTTTCCTTCCTAACTAGATCCTGATTTGTTCCATTGTCCACCCTCCTCTTTCTAGCCACAGTCTCCAGCAGAGGAAGCCCCATCCCCTCTGGAAACCACTAATGGGGATAACTCTGCTTTTGAATTATGCCATTTCTAGCCAATGGGATGTGAAGGAAGTCCTCCAGGGGCCTTCTGGGAAATGCCTTTTGTTTTTGAAAAACGGAAACACAGGAAGAGATGATCTCTTCTTCTCCATGTGACACTTGGAACTACCATGCCACCATTTTGCTGTGATAAGAAGAGCTCATCTGTGAACAAAGCAAATATCTATGTTTCCTGATTTTTTGAAGATGTTATTGAGCCACTGATTTAAACAAACCTGAAACTGCCTTCTCTTCAGACATCTTAAAAGATGAGCTGGTTTGGGAAAGAAGTTAATAAACCAAATTTTATACATTCATATTGAGTGTGAAGTGAAGATATCTACAAATACAGTTTAGGGTTGGCATGCTGAGAAATGATACCAAAGCCAAACACATGTTTTTTTGTTGTTTGTTTGTTTTCTTGCTGTAAGCTTGATGGAATTCTTGTTATAAATGCTTGCTCCTTACTGCATTTTCTACTATTAAATATTTATGTCTTCATAACTAAAATTAATACAATTTATATCAATAACAATAATGAATAACGCAGTGTAACAAACAGATAATTTTTTATTTGGCAAATTTCATTAGTACTTTCACAGCATTAATGTTGGTGAAAGTATTCTGCTCTTACATTGATTCATAAAATGGGTCCATGTGCAGCAGGACAGAGAAGAAGCACAGACCTGGGCTCAGACATCTGCTCCTCTAGTAGTTTACCATTTGGCCTTGGCAAAGTACCTTATTCACCATGAACTTCAACTTGACTAAATTGTGAGTTTCATAAAACTTATTCAAAGGAGTACACCTGGTGAGCTCATTTGGGCCCTATTTGTGCCTTATAACCAAGTTTTCTCACCTATACACTAGTTTCCAGTGGCTGGGTCCAGCAAGAACCCTGCTCTACTTTTGATGATCCTGGCTGACAGGGTTTAGCATATTTTCACTACTCATCCATCTTGACAGTATCCTGGATAATCTGAACACTTGGATTCATTACTTTTTAATTTAGTGATCACATGTCCCTCTTTAGGGCATAGTCTACTTTGTCTTTTCCTGTGTATGAGAAAGTTGCCTGATAATTATGGGTGTCAGTTTTCCTTTCATATTTGGGAACGAAAGTGTTTCCAATTCACTTGAGAAACTCAAAATTTTGCTCTTATGGCAATACATTTATTATATAAACTCTAAAATATATCAGACACATTTGGCCATTTGATGATTCACTTCTTTTTTTTTTATAAACACTCCCCCAGGGTAGGAAGGAAAAACATATTCAGTTTACTTTCCTCTTCCTGGGAGTCGCCCAGGAGAAAAATATATATAGTGGACACACACTGATGTGTAAAGAAGGGAAAACTTCAGTATATATTTCTCAACCTGCACTCCCTACTTTCTGGGTGAACTTGGGTTTGTTTGCCTTCCCTTTATTACACATACACTCAGAGTTTGAGCTTGAGATGAGTAAAGTAGAGGAAGATGAGACAGATATTCATTCAATTTATTTGAGTACATTCTGTCCACCTGTGTTCATCTTCCTATAAAAAAGCACCCATATGAAAACATTATAACTATTATATGAAAATAAATGCATATCTCATAAGCCTCCATTAGCATGAAGATATTCTGAGCTGAGTGGGATTCTTTACATTTTTTTTTAGCCAGGGTTCTATACTGAATATTTTGGAACAGTGCCTGGAAAATTGCACAGAAACAAGTCTGCTACAATAATTCATAGAAAATTTGTATTTATATAAAATCCTAACTTCTTCCTCTAGGCTACAAGGCCCTCCATGAGCAAGAATCTTTCTCAGGGGCCTAGCTCTCTCTACCACTCCCTCTCCTGGCCTTCTCTTCAGGCACACTGGCTTTCTGTCTTTCTTTTCCAACTCACCAAGCTGGGTCCCACCTCAGGCTCTCTGCAATTATTGTCCCCTTGCCTGAACCACTTTGCCCCCAGACCTTCACATGGCCAGCCCTGTCCTAAGTGTATTATCACCTCCTCGGTCAGCCTTACTTACCCACTCTGTCTAAAACAGTGCTGGGTAGACATATTAGGAGAGACAAATGTGGGTCATATATGTGATTGTAAGTTCTTTAGTAGCCACATTAAAATTTTTTCAAGAGGTGAAATTAATTTTAATAATATATCTATTTAACCTATTATATCTGAAATATCATCATTTCAATAGGCAATCAGTATAAAGATATTCATGAAACATTTTGCATTCTTTTTCTCATACTAACCTTTGAAAATTGAACACATCTCTTACAGGACATCTAAATTTGGACTAGCCACACTTAAATTGCTCAAGAGCCACATGTAACTAGTGACTACTCTATTGGACAGCACAGGCCTAAACTAACCCCCCACCTCCAGTCACTTGCTGTTAAATTGCCATGGTTTATCATGATAGTAATGCTTGATAGTGTTTGAAATGATACTTTGTTTGTTTATTTATTTGTATATTATCTCTCTGTCTCCATCCCCTATCTGCCTCTGTCTTGAAATGAGAAGTTTAAAAGACCAGGGGTTTCAATTTGTTTTGTTGTATCCCAAAGCTTAGTATACTGCCAATTTTCAGTAAATATTTGTTGAGAATTAAATGAATAAAAAAAAATCAATATGCTCTTAAGACAATAGACTTGTGTGTGGCTGTTGCTCTTGGAGTCTTCCCTATCAGGTAGGTAGAATAATAATAACTACCCATGTGCTGTGCCCCTCCCCCTTCTTCAACCATGTCCCATTGTAGCCGTGTTGCTGTGTCCTACTGATTTTCTGAAATGGGTTGCCTCCTAAAGAGAAAGCACTTTCCAGTCTACCTTTAAAACTGCTTTCAAGTTAGCATGCAACTCACTCTACGCAGGAGAAAAAAGGGCAGCATCTGGACTTTCTCTCCTTTCCCTTACTAACCATTACAGGATTATCTCAGAAGGTGGTCAGGCTGTAACCTGCACTTATTATACTTTTAGCCAATGGGAGGAAAAACAGGATCTGTGATTTGGTGAAGGCTTTGGAAACTGCCTAGGTGGCCCAGTCTTGCCTGCCACTGAGGCTCTGTATGATAGCGGTCAAGGTTCCAGATTTGCCTGTGCTTGTTTCCTCCTCCATCTGCAAAAGGAAAATAAAAAGCATTGCTTATTTCAGTATTAGACTATCAGGAAAATAGCCACAGAGTCCCTTATGCCCAGTAATGAGAAGCGTTGTTGCTGACATACAAAGCAAAGGGCATTGACTCAGTACCTAAGATTCTGTCCTAAGTGCAGATACCACCATAGAAACTGTCGGAGTCTTGGAGGGTAGGTGAGTAGGACAGGGAAATGGTAAAATGTAGCAGGGTTTGAAAAGAATTCTTACCCTTTCTACAGTTAGAGAGGTTTGTGGAAAGAGAAAAGTCTCTACAAACTTGTTTGGCATTTAATTAGATTAGCATACAACTACTCCTAGGTGAAACAGGATGAAAATTGGCCCCATTTGGCCCAGCCCTCCCTGCCTTCTCTCTTCTTGTCCTGGGTATCTTTGAAACTGTACTCTATAATAAACCTAGCTCTGGCTTATCTGCAAAACCTAAAAGAGGGGTTATCAAACTTGAGAAAGTTGAGTTTTCTATGCAGAATATGTTTATTTTTTTAAAAAAATTTAGTTTGCACCTACACCTACTATGTACAAAAAAATTTGAAATTCAAACACAAGTAAATAAGACCCTTGGAGGGGTTGCATTTGAGCAGATGACACACTCATTAAACAACAATTTCGGTGATTAATTATTTAATTACATAGTAACGAATGCTTTGGAGGAGAAAAACCAGGTGGTATGAAATTTAGTGGAGTCCTATTTAATCTTCCCTGCAAAGGTGTCCTTTCAGATAAATTTTCAAGGAGGGTTAGGGTTTAGTGGGTGAAGGAGGTTGGAGAGCTTTTTAGGCAGAGAGAGCAGCACGGATGTCAAATGTACTGAGGCAGAAGGAACCTGGCAGAGTTAAGAGAATGAGCAATGGCCAGCGTGGCTAAGGCAGCACCCCAGCGGGCTCCCCCATGAGAGGCTAAGGAGGACAAGACCCAGAGTTCAGAGTCTCTGCCATTCTCCTCAACAGAGCCTACTGTTACTGGGTTGAGTGTTCTTCTCTATGCATTTACCTTGTACATAGTTAGTGCCTAGCTAATCTGTGAAGTCATCAAATGCTGTGGCTTTCCCATGTGCCATTAGCAGTAGACTTATGCCTCTATTCCTGCCCAGAAGATGCCTCTTCTGAATCACCTGCTGCAATTACAGGCAAGAAGCACCAGGGGGCGGATGGTATTCTCCTGCCTTTGCTTTGGTAGACCACAAATTGGTGAAAATGTATGGACATTAATTTTGACTTCAAATGTTGACTGAGGGTTTAGCAAACAGGGCTACTACCAGAGTCTGAGGCCACTGTTCCCTAATCTCAACAGAGCATCACAAAAACAAAAGAACAAAACCCGTAGTGAGTTTATCTGGGATAATGTAATTCAATGTGAATTAAAGCAGAAAGCAAAATTAATGTGTCTTAATAAAGTTGTGGCAATCACATAATCATGATTTCTTTTAACGCTATTTGAGAGGACTTTTCAAAACATACTACTAGGCAGCAAGAAAGAATAATTTTTCAGCTCTTTCAAGACTGATCTATACTGGAATAAAGGTTGGAGGAGACCCTAAGAGAAATGTAGAAGGCCTTTACATATGCAATTTGATAAGCCAATGCAATCTGAGAGTTGATATGCTATTAGTATAAAGATCATGCAACTTTCACTTGAATGAAGTTAGATGCAGTCTCCCCAGGTTTATGCTAAACTTCTGGCAGCTTTGTTTCTAACACATGATATATAATGATACCTTCGGGGAAAACAAAACAAAAAAAATAGACAAAGCCACTCATTACTACAAATTGGTCTGGGTAGTGTTAACCTCACACTGATCATGTCTTACTGGTTGCTGTAGATGGAAGTCTACTGCCAGCTATGAGTCAAACCAAATAAATAGCAGATGTTACCAATGGCAATCTGCTGATATTTAAAAATGGAGCAAGTGAATCAGCAAACTATTTAGGAAGGTAAGGCCGTGCCAACCATTCTGTAGTCAAAAGCCTTGTGTGGACAACGCGGTCTATGTGTCATCAAGGCCCCTCGGCATGATCGTGGGGGAAAAAATGGGAGCATAAGTGTAACCATGAACATAGACCATTTATAAATACCGTATCATGCAGATATAAAACATAATCTCAAAATAGTTATTAGAGCTAATCACTAGGGCATGACTCCCTGTTACTATGATCATTGTCAGTCATCAATTAAAAGCAAATGGTACTGTTTAAGGGAGGCACGATCTTTTCCTTCTGGAAGCACATTAATATAGAACACTAATATGCATGGATGTAAGAAACATACAAGAAGTAAATACACAGGGAGCTAATACAGAAAAGCTTAACACAGGAGCAATTAAAATAACTAAGGGTGGTCTGATAATGGAAAGTGTGCCAGGCATGGTGCCAGGCACTTCATAAACATTACTGTATGTATACTTCAAAGCAGCCCTGTAGAGTTGGGTCTACTATTATCCCCACCTTACAACTTGGGAGAGTCAGGTAGTTTGCACAGCAAATAGCAGGGCTTGATTTGAAAACACGTCTGTCTGACTCTATAGTGGACCTGTGTTGACATTGATCACCCAGGACCATCCCTTTTACCCATTAGCAGCTCTATTTCATTTGGGGAATTAGCTTCTCCTTGGTGTGGGTAGTATTGGTAGGGCAAAGAATGCAGATATCTGTTCTTCCTCAGGGATGGCAAAGAGGTTCCAGTGGTAGCCTTTGGCCAGATGCTTTCAAATAGTAGCATATCTAGGAAACCATGAAAACAGTCCTTGAACCTGGCCTGTCTGAGCCCAAAGCTTCATATACTCCTATAGGTACATCTGCTCCAGCGCCCTATGGAAAAGCAGGGTTCCTCCTCACCAGAACCCTTCAAGTTGGGCGGCATTGTCAACAAGTCACAGATGAGAAAATGAGGACTAAGAGAAATTAAGTGTCTTGCCACAGTTCACATCGATAATAAACAACTGAGTCAGTTTGTTATGAGAAGTCCCTGTCACTCTAAAGCCACCACTGCACTGAGTTACCTCCCTGGGAGTTTTTATGGCATGTAGATTAAGTAAAAGTGTAGTCACAGCATGTTTATAAAATGGTTATGATTCTCCAGTGCATTGCATGCTTCCAAGAATGCAAAGCACTTTTACCAACCACCTGGATTTATTTTTAAGCCAAGATAGCTCACCAGTAAGTAAATGTGTAATAAATATATGCTGAATCATTGGAGACACGCTATTAAAATATTACTCCTCATCGAATGATATTTGGCAAAACACAGAATTCTGGAGTAGAAAGGGAACTTACAGGTGACTTAGTCACCCCCCCCCCATTTTTAGAATCTCAGTGGGGAATCTAAGAGACAAACACAATGGAAGACTTTCTCCAAGGCTCAGAGTTTCTGAGTCACAGACTAGAAACTAGGGTGCCAGTCTCTAGATTCTCAGGGGATTGCTCCTTTCACAGAAATACGTTTTCTTCCCTGGGTACTATTTGAACAGAAAGTACAGGCTAGCTTAAGAGAACATCAGTAGACTGATTAGATAATCAAGTTTCCTCAGGTTTTAGCTCCTTAAAAACCATTCTTATGCAAGGGCATCTGCCTGCTGAACATAGTCTACTTATGTGAAATCAGATGCATTTTAGGTTTGCTTAATTTGGAGCATGAATGCTAGATGGTGAAATACAAAATTTTAGCAGACAAGGAGATAGTGTGATGGGTGGGTGCAGAAGAAATGCAGGCTGCCCACTCATGCCACCTCTCAACATTCTCTAAAACTGCAAGGTATTCCCCTCATGTTCAACTCACTAAGTGATCACCCCCTCTTTCTCTCTCCTCCTGCTAAATAATCTTGAGATTTTGATTGACAGCTTGCTTCAGTCTTCCCACACAGTGTGTGCAGCTCCCACCTCTATCCCTAAAATGCACTTACTCAGCCCTTGTGTTCAATATATCTTATTTTTCATTGCTCACTCATGTTGAGATAATTTTGTCAGTTCCCAAAGGACTGTGCCTTTGTTATCTTCCTTGCCTAGCATCTAGCATGGATACAATTAAAAGCTGGGGATGAGGGGAAAGTAGCAGGACAGGGGTCCATAAGACAGTCTAAGCTTCAATATTTAGTCTTTTCATTTTTAAAAAAGTGCAATACTGTTAAATAGATCAGTTGAAATAGAAGGAATGCATGTCATTTTCTTTCTCTCTAACATTCCCTCTAAATTGGGAGGCCCATGAAATGATCCTGTCACCCACTGCAGGATGGATGGGAACTTGGACTGACCAGGTATAGGCTCTGTGTGCTCTTTGGACCCGTGACACACATTCAGCAGTTGGATGGGGAATTCCCTGGATGAGAGCCAATGGTTATTTTTTTGCTGATGCTGTCAGCAACATGGATTATGGCAAGTGCCTATCTTTGTATTCTTCTCCTTCCTTGCCCATTTTTAAATTAATGTGTAATCCTTTGGCTATTCTGGCTCTTCCTTGACCCCTTTCCTCAACCACTACACAGGAGATATTGGCAGTAAGATGGCATTGGCATGCTACCTATATAGAATTGCCTGTAGCTTTTAAGCCAGACCAAGAGAAGCTTAGAATAGGAATTTTTGGATGATAACTTTTGTTTTGATGCTTCCCAAAGGCACTCACTAAAGACTAGAGACAGATGGTTTGCAACTTAGCACCAGGAGCAAAAGTTGTCTGGTTTTATGTTATGACTGTTGAATTCTGAACTGGCTGTTGGAAGTGATTTATTCTAAGGGGTCTCCAGATGACCATGGAGAGGACTCACCTTCAAAGAAGAAGGCCTGGAGGAGCAGCTTCATGTTCCCAAGTTCCCAAGTGGGGGAGGGAGACATGCTTGTCAAGCCAGTGGACAATCTTACTAGCTTTGCATCCATTTGCTTTCTTTCTGAATGCTAGAGGCGAAGGACCTGAGAGATGGTATTAACATGTTAAGGAACTTGTCCAAGTTCATATGGCCAGTAAGTAGCAGAGTTGGAGATGAATGTCACATTCCAACTGTACTCATGACTCCACTTCCATTCCACTTATTTAAAAAATAAATGTAAATTAGCTAACTCTATTCTCAGCATAAAAATACCTATCCTTTCATGGGAGTAGGTCTTATCTCTTCAATTAGATTATTGGCCCTTTAGCAGGTTGTAAGTCTAATATTGTATTCTCATCCTTGCAAATAGTAAGTACTCCATGAATAAATACTAATGTTATAGTAAGTGGCTTCAAGAATATGTTTTCAGTCCTGGCCACCTTACAACTTTTTTCTTTATTTTTACTTTACAATTACCAAGCCAGTACCTGCTTATTGTAAAAAGATGTTGTATATGGGTTAATTGTCTCCCCATCTCAGCCCCATTCCATCTATCCAAAATAACCAATGTTGTTAGGTAGGTAGTCTTCCACACCTATTTTTATGCTCATACAAGCACATTCAAACATATGGGCAGATATACAGGATTCCTCTTATTTTTATAATGACTTTTTAAAAATTTATCTTTATTGTTGAATATATTATGGTTGTCCCCTATTTTCCCCATTGACCCTTTCCACGTGCCCGCCTCTCCAGGCCTTCACCACACTATTATCTGTGTCTATGGGTTATGCATATATGCATATAAGTTCCCCACTTTATCTCTCTCCATCCACCCCCCACATATTTTTAAAGCAAAAATAGCATTATCCTCTATACATTACTCTGCAACCTTGTTTTTTCATATACATGTATGCCATAGACGTCTTCCCAAATCAGTTAATATAAAGCTTACACATTCACTCTAAAAGCTGAATAATAGTCCCTCTAATGAGTGTATTATAATTTACTTGACCATTTTTATATTAATGTATACTCAGATTCCCACTGTTTTCTAAATAGCTTCCTATTTGATCAACACGCTGTATGGCTTCTTGTATATCTACTTCTGCTTTATAACTAAGAACAGACCATGTCTAAAATGATATTTACTCCTTGGGAAAGTGCCTCCAACACAGGGGAAAGTGTGCTCTAAAGGCATTATTTATCCTGAAGCCATAATATATGTCTCCATTGGTTAAATAAATCATAATATAGTGGAGTACTATGCTGTCATTAAACATGATGTAAAAAAACATTGAATGATATGAAGAGTATGATCTCATTTTAGTTAAAGGAAATATATAGCTTTCTATTTGTACATGCATAGAACCAGAAGAGACACCCTGAAATTTTAATAATGTCTCTACATGAAGTGATTATGAGTAAATTTTTAAAAATTTTCTTCTGTTTGCTTATTTTTCCTCTCAAAAAGTTTCTAAAAGAGTAACAAGATTGGAAGGATTGTTTTTATGAATATTACATCTTAAATTATAGCAGTTGTTTTCTTTGAGCTAAAACTCTACAACATAATGCTTTAAAAGGAAGATGGGGAAGGTGAGATATGCTCCCCAAACCAAAGAACTAACAAGACTCATTACCAAAGGATCTGGAAAAATAGGCCAGGATTATTTTCCCCCCTTGAAAGTGTTGAGAACTGTGATTTACCTGGCTATTATGCTGACAAGTTCTAGTTGCAGAAAAATAGGTGTAATTATAACACTTCTTGACAATTGCAAAGTGGTTTTCCTCACAACACTGACAAGTTTTGTGTAGAACTATCTTATTTTGCTTCGAGCTCTCCCACTGGTAACATGGAGCAGCTGTACCTTGCATGAGCTTTCAGATCAGGGACAGGCAGCATGGGAACAAATTTTGCAGCAATTGGAGATTAACCACCTCTCAAACTGGGTACACTTTACTTTAAGTGGCTTTCCTGGGACCAGCCACCGGTTTGCTGTTTTGCTTCATGCTTCATAGTCTTCACTGCTTATAAAAGTAGCTAAACCTTTAGTTGTTCCTTCTAGTTCCTGATCATCACCAGCTGTGAAGCATTATATTCTGGAATTTCGGGTTGGGTGTGAAGCGTCAGAGTAGCCCCAAGTGCTGACACTTCATTGGAAATCACAGGAAAGCAGTTAGAAAATGACTGGGTTCTTGCAGCTCTTGCTTGGGAGGCTTTGTGCAGTTGGTGGCTTGGGAAAAATCCATGTCTCTAGCACAATCCTGGCACAGGGAAGGTTCCCAGTAAAAATTTGTTAAGTGAACAAATTTATAATGTAGATGTCCAGATACAGGACCACACCCTGAAGTCACAATTTCTCTCAAGCACCCCTCTCTCATTTGCTTCATGCAATTTAACTAAAATGTAACCATCTCTTCAGTTAATTCTTATATAGTTCTGCTGAAAACGGGTCTTGTGTTTTTCTTGACCTTTCGAAAAATACCTACAAAGTTTGTGTCCAGATTTCATTTCTTTAATTCTATGAACAAAACAAAAATGAATACACTAAAGTCAGTATAGCATATATGCAGTTAAACATTCCGCTAACAATATTTCTTGTAAAAAGGAGTGTGCGCGCGCGCGCGCGCGCGCGCACACACACACACACACACACACACACACACACACACACACACACGGCATTGACTGGCACCTATACATAAATAGCAAACCTCTGGAGTATGTAATAACCTGTCATTTTATTGGGAGATTTTTATAATGTCTGAATTCACTAAACTCACTCTTTGTTCTCCTCTTCTACTTTCTCACTATTTTAAAGCAACTAATAAATAGAACTATACCTAGAGAAGGTAGTAAAAGAGGGCAGGTAGAAAGGACCTTATTATTAAACATCTATTGTGTAACAGGCATTTCTCCAGGCATTTTAAATATAATATTTCTTCTAATCCTCACAACCTTCTTGACAAGTAGATATGAGCATAATTTTATGCATCAGGAGGCATATTTCGAGAGGGAAGAGACTTGCACACACTCGAGCAACTAAAAAATGACTGAGCTCACCCAGCCAGCATGGCTCAGGGGTTGAGCATCCACCTATGAACCAGGAGTCATGGTTTCATTCCCGAGTTGTGGGCTTGATCCCCAATAGGGGATGTGCAGAAGGCAGCCGATCAATGATTCTCTCTCATCATTGATGTTTCTCTCTCTATATCCCTCTCCCTTCCTTTCTGAAATCAATTTAAAAAAAAGACTAAGTTGGACCAGGACCCCAGTCTTTGGGTTTTAAAAGCTTAAGACAACAGGGTAGAAATAGTCCCATCCTCTAGCAGTTCTCTTCAATCATTGTCACTTGGGTAATAGTCATTTAACTCGTGGTGTCGTTCCTTCACCTACACCTGTTTGACTCTAATGTCTAATTTTGAGCAAGTGACTCCGGAAGCTTGAGCAATAAAAGGACTGTGATGTCGCAGACTGCACTGGCTGACTCAACACTCGTCTGGGACAGAGTCCTTATTTAGTCCCCTTCCTCTTCTCAGTTTCAGGTCCCAGCCTGTGTCTGTGCCCTTTGCACAGGGAACAGGTGGCCTTCCACGCTGCCACAGGATGACAGTCCACACACAATGTTTGTGGTGATTCGTCTCACAATGTACAGTACATTTTTTATTGCACCAGAGATCAGCGGGGACTTGAGTTTTGAACAAGGTGAAAGATCTCTCTGACAAGAGCTGGGCTCAATCTTGACACTTCTTTCAGCCTGGTTGTTTTTTTATTTGTGTTCCTAACAAATGTTCTAGATTTAAATAACTTGTTTATTTTTCAGTTAAACTTTACAATACTTAACATTGTTCCTATGGCACAAAAAGTAATTTTGATGAGGCAATGATAACAGAAGTACATTGGGCTATTCATGTTTGCAAATGATTTATGAATGTTAATTTGCCTATTTACCCTGGAAGCTAAGAAGGTGACACTCACTGATATATGTATTTAGAGTCTGTAAAAAATACATATAGTCTTTCTGATATTTATGTTCATGGTTTTCAGGGTTCACGGACTCAAAAAGGGGAAATGGGATCCCTTTGCAGTGGTTCTCAACCTGTGGGTCACGATCCCTTTAAATACATCCTGCATATCAGATATTTACAATACGATTCATAACAGTAGCAAAATTACAGTTATGAAGTAGCAATGAAAATAATTGTATGGTTGGGGGTCACTACAACATGAGAAACTGTATTAAAGGGTTGCGGCATTAGGAAGGTTGAGAACCACTGCATGGTTCATCATTAACATCATCTTCATCCAGTTAGTCAAACAGTCTACCTCAGAGGCATGGATGATGTAATCATATTTTTCCCTATTATGTCTATATATATATATATATATATACATATATATATGTTACAAAATTGATATTATGCTGTATATCACATTATTTACTTATATATTTCATAACTATTTCCCCCAAGTCAATAAATATTTTCCCAGCATGGGTAATATTCCTTTTTAGGATGTGACAGAACTTATTTAACTGATCCCCTATTGTTAGAAATTCTATTTGTTTCCAATTTGTCTTTGCTATGAAACATGTTTAAAATTATCTTTGTGTGTGGGTATCTGTACATAGCCATTCTTTTTTTTAAATATATTTTATTGATTTTTTTTACAGAGAGGAAGGTAGAGAGATAGAGAGTTAGAAACATCAATGAGAGAGAAACATCAATGAGAAAGAAACATTGATAAGCTGCCTCCTGCACACCCCCTACTGGGGACGTGCCCACAACCAAGGTACATGCCCTTGACTGGAATTGAACCTGGGACCCTTGAGTCTGCAGGCTGACACTCTATCCACTGAGGCAAACCGGCCAGGGCTACATAGCCATTCTTATAAATTTTTACACATATGAAATTGCTGAATAAATGGACAAGCTTTTGAGAGATTTTGATATATTCTGAAAAAGTGTGATTACGCAAGCTTTTATGTCCTCCACCAGTTTCACTTCCCTCTGTTTCTTTGCCATTTCTGTGGTGACCTTATCCCCTAGCACATGATTAGGGCTCTTTTAGAAGCTGGGACATGTTCATCTTCATTCTGCTGAACGCCTACTTCTGTAACTTCCTCAAAATAAGCATTTGTGGAGTCAGAATGACTATGTATCTTTTATTTGGCACACTAAATATCTGTATTGAAAGTTAGATGATCCCGCATGTGTCAAATTAATTAATTATAGTTCTTTGTGAAGTCCAGTACCACATTGCATAATTCTATCACATAATGTTGGACTTTCCTTCAGATAAAAATTGATCAAACACACCATATAGAATTATATTTTGCATACATACGCAGGATCCATCAGTAATAATTTTAGACTCATTTCTTCACCTAAAAATACAGTGATCTTATATCCATCTATCAACTGGATGCATGTGAATCTAAATACAATACCAATTCATTTCTTTGTTCTGTCTCTTCTTTATTTCTGGCTGGTTTAAAGGACTGCAGATGATATTTATACTGGAAATATAGTTAGGCAAGTGTACCAGCCACCAGGTTACTATAAACACATAGGTCTTTGGCTTCGTACTAATAAGTCCTCTCATTTGATGGGTACACAATGTCCTGAACAGCTATTATGATTAATTAACTTTTCCATGTTGATGTAGGAAATTTTATTAGCTCTCAGAAAACTAGCTCCAACTAGCTTGTAGTCTGATCACATACAGAGAACAAGTCAAGTGAAAATGGAAAAAGCCAAGCAACTAATCCTTTAAGAGGCAATAATGATTTTTTAAAGGCATCTCAATCTAGTTAATAAATTGTTCCCTCTCTTTCTGAAAGGAATATTATTCTATATGGGGATTGTAAATATACACTTGAATTCTAACTTATACTATGTTTGCCACCATCTATTCATGTGTTGCAATCTCTACATAACCCTGCTTTGAGCTTTTTATGGAGGTCTGGCTTGGGAGTCTTTCACTCTTAGCCATACCCCTGTGTTAGAGCAGAACCTAACGACACAGGAACTGTTTTTTCACTCGTGAAAAACCTTGATGCCTAGGCAATGGTGCTTGATGCTAGTGGACTGTGTTAACATTTCATAATGATCAACACTTCAGTTTTTCAAGCACCTACTATGCGCTAGTACTTTACATTTGCTGCTTAAGTCTCATGGTAGTCCTGCAAGCTATTTGACAGGGCTAACGTGGCTAAGTCTCTTACTCACGATCAAACAGATAGTCAGTGGCAGTGGGATATTCAAACTCAGGTCCCTCTAACTCCAGAGTTATGTCCTTTCCACTACAGGACAGTTCTGAATCTTTTCATGCATCTGTTTATGCGATTAGTATGCAAACTGCAGTGGAAGAAACCGCAGATAAAGAAGGGCATGCTGAGCTCATCTCCCACAGCCATCTCCCATTCTGCTTCTGGAGACACGTCCTGGCCAGGAAATGTCAGCCTTTGAGAGCACAACTGACTCTCCCCTTCTCAAACCAACTCTGAGGAAGGAGCAGAGTGTAAATGTGGAGAAATGCTGCTTTCCATTCTATACAGGTAGCCTCTGCAGTGTTCCTGAGATATAATGTACAGAAAACTGAGAAACTACAGGGGAATTAAAAACACTCGTAATGCTCGCAGGCATGTGCCCTGTCGGCACACATGGAAAACACATTTGTCTTGTGTGGCACAGTTAATGGTAATAAGAACAATGAATAAAAATGGTCTGTTTAGATTCAGGCACTCTCAAATCTACCCGTGGTTTGTTAGGAATGTTGGAAATGGTGATGTGGCATTGTATGCTGAACAATGGCAAAAACACATGGGCATTCAGAAGAATATTTCTTCAGCCACTGACTTTCTTAAAAATTCTGGGCAGATTGCTCATTTTTATATATTTTTAAATAGTTTGATGAAACGTACTAAGATGATTTTTAAGTTAAATATTGAATATCAGCCACAAGTTCTCTGTAACTCCTGGTGCTCAGTTACATTTCCCTAACTAGAGATACTTCAGACATAGTCTCTCTTAAGGAAGTCAGGATGGCTAAAATAATCCAACTTTCCCCAAGATAATCGTTTCATTCTGTGCTACTTACAGGGCTTTCATTTTCAGGCAAAGCCCCTTTGAGATAGGCCAAATTATTGCACCCAATAGTTAGAGGAGAAAGCTGAGCCCCAAAAGGAGATTAATTAACTTGCCCAATAACATGGTGGGAAAATAGTGGAGTCAGGACTTGAACCCTGGTGGTTTGGTGCCAGCCTCTGGGGACTTAAAATGCCAGACTATACAATTCAGAGACAGCCAGGCTGCTAGTTGGGAAGTTAATTTTTCAATGAATGCTACACTGTGTTCAAAGTTACAGAAAGGACTCCAACCAGGGCTTTATAAGATCATCATAACCTTCAGTCACATGCTGGTAGCAAAATAGACCAGAGGGGGAAAAAGGAAGGAAACTGCTTAGGATTCAGGCCTGAGGACCTGTGGAACTCTTAAGGACCTATGGGAATTGAGAGGCACACATAGGGCATCATTTCCTGAGAAGAGCCAAGGGATAAGATGAAAAAAAAAAAATCTCTGGATGGAAAAATTACTTTAGACTTCATGAAAGGTTCACATTGTTAGAAAGGATGACTGTTGTTTACTGTTCTGTCTTTTGAGTTCATGCCTCGGGTTTTCAATGATCCTTGACTTTGGCTTCTGACATATGCAGAACCAAGCAGTCACTGCTTCTTACCCCCAGCATAGATCTTTCCCACATGCTGTGCTACCACATGTACTAGCAGACACACCCACATGGAGTTCCAGCACTTTTCCCTTTAGAAGCAAGTAAGGTTTCACAATTCCTTGGCCTTGCTTAGTCCATCCCTGGGTGAGGCGGTGTGTTTCTCAAAGCAAAATGGCTTCTACCTTTGAGAAGTTCATCTGAAACAGGCTCGGCCACTTCATTTGTAGGCTAACCACAAAGGCATAATTAGATGAGGTCTACCTGCCAGTCACCCTGAGATGCTTATGACATGTGCTTTCTCCAAGTCTGCCCATTTCCATTGTCTGGATCAGAGGGAAAGTAAAAGAAAAAGAGGTTGGTTATGTGGTGGGGTATTGCTGAGAGGTGATTCAGCATGGGTGTATTTTAGCGCTGGGTAGCACACATAAAGTATTTGCAAAAAGAGAAAAAAGGACAAAAAGAGTAGGATGCTGTGCGAGGAATAAGGTATAATCAACCCTTCCTATTTTGCTACTGCTTCTGACTATATTTAGGCTAATTTAAGGATTTTCTGGGTTATGTATTGTGGTTGCTTTAGTTCCGTTTTAATTTGAGATTTATTTGTTTCAGACTGTGGTTATTTTGTTTTATTGTTTATTTCATAGGTTAGAAGAACCATCATGATATAGAAGATCTTTTAGAATAAGGGTTGTGTGTTAAAAACAAGATAAAACTGAGAATCAGTGATGTAGATCTTGGTTTTGAGTCATGTACCTTTTCCATTTGCAAAAGGTTTTGGGCCATATTAGTGATACCCAAGTATGGCTGCCCATCACATTCACCTGATGGGTGTTTTAAAATGAGATGCCTCAATGGGAGAAAAAGGGGGACATATGTAATACTTTCAACAATAACAATTTAAAAATAAAATGAGATGCATTCTATAAAGCATAGTAGAACTTTTTGGGGAGATGAAATTGTTCTGTATCTTGATTATGATGGTAGTTATATGACTGTATATGTTTGTCAAAACCTGAGAACGGTACACTAAAAAGGGTGAATTTTACTGTATATAAATTATCTTAATTTAAAATTTTATACAAAATCATTTAAAACCATTTGAATATTACTATATTGAAAAAAAATGCTAGGGCTCTACCTGGAACCAACTATCTACTAAAGGGTAGCTAGTCTCTTAACCATCTCTGTACTTGTGATTCTAGTGTGAACCGACTCAAACACTCTAAGTTGTTGTGATCCCAGGTCCAGGTGTTCATGTCCATGAGGAATAACCTGAGTGACAGATAGTGTGGGTGACTACAGCTACAACGTGTCTGGACAGGCCACTTAAAGCACATGTCATATGTGGCTAGGTTCTGAGTATAATACTAAGTGAGGGCTCTCTTTGTGATCAATGAGAAGAAAATGTGGAAGCTGCCAAGAACTGATCACATATCAGAAACAAGTATAAAGACAGAAGATGTTGAACTATGACTGCCTGTTAATAAAGGGCATTGCTTTTTTCAGCATTAAAAAGAAACAATGCTGTGGATGAGTCTGACACCATTCATATGAAAGCATCCAGCAGAAACAGGCTCACTGATTTGAACTGTGTGGACTTGATGAGAGTAGACAATGCATCCTTGGGGCCTACAGATATTTTCAGGCCAGCATTGACCTCTGAGAGGATCCCACCCTAGCATTAAAACAGATATAGGAGACCCTCAGAATTAAAAATGTTTACGGACAGCATTCATAATACATTGGACTTCTAATAGGAAAATGGGATGTTGAAAATAGCTTTGTTTAAATTTCATGGAAGAATGTAATAGGTATGTTTTTGGGTGTATCTTAGGAACACCTTTCACCCTTCTGAGGCTGAGGGTTTAGGTGACTGCATTCCTATAGTGAGGCCACCATCCCTGGCTTCAGTGGTGGAACCCAGGAAGGCACCGAAGTCAGATTGATTGGGAACACCACAATGGTTCTCTGGGGGAACAGGAATGCAAGGTCACAGAAGAAGTGAGGTGCAGTTGTGCATGGGAAGCCAAAGCCAGGAGCAAGCTACAGTTAGAGGGAAGCAGTAACTACAGTAGTGATAGCAATAGCACCAACAATAATAAGTAATAGTAATAACAGAAGCTTATGAAATGCGTATGTGTGCCAAGCACTGGGCTAATCCCTTCCGGTAGCTCATATTGCTATCTTGATTATAGCACAAGGAGACTAAGACTTGGGATGTTATCACTTTCCTAAGATCACATAGCTGTTAAGTGACAGAGCTGGGAGGCAACCCAGGTAAAGCACTTCTCAATATAGTTTACAAAACCTCTACAAGTACTATTCTGTCTCATAGGAATCCGAGGAGAGATCTGCAGTGAGGAGAATGGAAGGGTTGTGAAAAACAAGCAGAGCCATGAGATGCAGTGACACGGGGAGAAAGGGTAGAGAAGGGACCCCATTCCTGAGAACTCTGGGGTCCCCGCTCTAGTCTGCATGTGACCTTGCTGTGCTTAGGGGGAGTTCTATATCTTAAACAACCCTCCCTCACCTTCTCCCTGCCTTTATGAAGATCTAGTTTCACAGGATCTCTATTCCTTGAAATTAAAGAACATTAAACTAGAATGAAGAAATATGCAAAACAAGGGTGAGGCTGAGGGAACATTTTTCATATAGAGGTCAGGGCAGAGAGAATTATCCCAGCTCTCTCTGGTTGTGATGCTATTTTTTTCAGTCTTCTCAGGTTGAGGAAGCTGAGCACCTGCTGCAGTTTATTAAGGAAATGTCTTATCAAGGGAGAGTCCACAAGAGGATGCTAAGCTGCTGAGTATGCTTGGAATTACTCAGCAATACACTTAGCTACATTAGAGCTGTTGAATCCAGTTTCTTAAGATGTTCTCTTTGCAGACCTTTGTCCCATTTCCCATAATGGAATTAACTGTCCATTTTTCAAAGGTTTTACCCATGATTAGGTCCCTCACCCCACTCATCACCTTTCTTTGATGCAAGGCACCATGTATCATTTCTCCTTAAGAATCAAAAGTTCAAATCCCAAACAATGTGCTGGAGTCTGAGATATTCCTCTTTGAGGAAGCGTCCTATTATGGAAACAAAATGAACTGGCAGGCTTCCTCAGTCCCTTGGGTTTGCCAAGGAGGATCAGACCAAGGAATTACCCAAGAGCCCAGGTCCAGGCACAATCACTAGGAGAGAGCTTTTCATTTTGAAAGGCTCTGAGGGACAACAGGGCTTATGCAGAAGTGCCAGTGGGGGAGGACGCTCACTAAATGGCAAGCCGGCCCCTGTGCAAATTTCAGCGCTGTGGGCTCATGGGGTCAGTCTTTAGTTCTCAGTGTCTGGAGAGAAGCCTCTGTTTTTTTCAATTACACTGAAACACACCAGCAAGGGAAAAATCCACTCTGGCTCACCTGTTTGTTTATTCTGCTCTCTTGTGACTTCCCAAAGGGCTACCTTAATACTCTATGACTTTAGCTATTTGATCCCCTTTCCCTGTAATCTTACCTCACTGTTCCTTCTGAATCGAGTCACTGGAGACTTCCTGTTCGAGGCTGAAAAATATTTAAGCAAGCAAGCAGCTCTCACCAGTTTAACAGGGCATCGGAGCTGTTGCTAGGCAGGGCATTTTAATACAAGAGCATCAGCCTGGGTTGACAGGTTGGCACAAAGGCACAGGTTACCTCACCTGTCCTCCTAGTTAATCTTGTTTTGTTAATGGCTGCAATTTCCCCCGCTGTGGAGACTCGGTGTTCTTGGCACCTGGATAGTGCCCTAAGGCTTGACTCAGAGGTGTATAAGAACTTGAGAACTCATTTGTTGCCAGAAGGGACGGCAGGCACTCCCAGACCAGCAGTGATCCCAGGTTCGCAGGAATGTGCCACTAGTGGACCTTGAAAGACCTGTTCCAAGAAAGCAGCCTGGGACAAAAGGGCGGGACTTCAGGAGATGCTTTTGGTCCTTAGAACATACTTCACATTCTTTATGGAATCCTGGCCTTCTTTTCCTTTCCCAAGGGAAATGTATGTTTTCACATCTTTGTGGTACCCGGATGTGGCATCCTAGCTAAAGCATGATGACATCCTTGTCCATCTGAAAGAGCTGTCTCTGTAACAGGGATTTGCTTCATAAAACACAACACACCTAGTCTAAGCAGAGCATTAAGTGAGAGGGTTGGAGAGCTAGATTTAGGGCACCCCTCAATCATATGTGTAGAGCAGCCCCCCCATTTCTCCAAAGGGCATTTATTAATTTCCCCAAAGCCTGCGTGGGTAACCTATATCTTTGAAAGTGGTGGGCCTCATCTGGCAATGCCACAGTGCCTAGCAGCCTGGGGATTTGCCATTATCTCTTTGTAGAGTTGGTTTACCAAGCACAGAAAGAATCTGTTATTATTATTCTTGGCTTTAGTTATGATCCACAAAGTACCTAGGAGAAAACTCATTTACTAATAGACTTTCATTTTCTGATTTAAGGGGGGGAAATCAAGTTTGAAGCTTATTTTGAGTTATGTAGAAAAAGTTAGGTTATTTTTAAAACATTTGAAAGGAGATTCTATTAGACCAAAAAAAGAGGAGCTAATAAAGGCAGACTTGTTTTTTATTAACTAGCTGAAAGCTTTATTCTTTGAGAGGTGGGTTAGAATTCCAGTTCTGTCTCTTTCCAGCTCTGTCTGAGGTTGGGAGAGTAATGACTCAAGTTCAGAAAAGCCCCTTCACAGGATGGGTGAGCAGTCTACATGAGAACACATTAGTAAACTGGCCTGCCCAGCCTGACACACAGTAGGCCTAAACAGGACATTTGGATGCCTGTCTAGTTTTTTTGAGCTGGAAGTTTTTAGCATTCTTCCAAAGGAGGCAGTTCAGAATCAGTTTCTGGATTTCCTTTGCATAAGGGCCACTTCAAATCATAAGAGAATGAGAGAGGGTCAAAAAAGGACCTTGCAATCCTTCATATTAAGAATACTTGAAATAAATTCAGCATAATAAAACTTTATTTCACTTATTTTGCCCATTATGGGCTTTCCTATCAAAGCTACGTTAACTACATCAGGATAGAGGCACATACTCAAAGTCCTGGAATTCGTTGTGCCCCAAAGCCTTTTTGATGACGGATTTTGTGGGAAGCCTGCATGGATGACTGTGATCATGGGCTCATGAAGTCACTGAACAAGAATCATGGTCATTCTGGGCCACTCCCAAGTTGAAGGAGGCATTACTTCTGTCACATTGGGGGTAACAGCCATTTGATTAGAATACAAGCAATTAATATACTCACAAATGTGGAAATGTATACTTACATCAAAATATTTGGGTTTACCTACATTTTTTAGTGTGTTTTTTAATAAAAGCAGGCTTCCTCTGTGTTCCCTGGGCTGCCTGTGCATGCTTTTAAAGTAGTATGATGTACTCAAGACTGTCACCCGTTTCTAAGTGTCTCCCTACTAGACTGAGCTGATCAAGAGCACCAAGTTGAACTCCCAATTACTTCTGTTATGAGATGTATGAGCTTGGCATTATTTATTCAGCACAGCCTCTGTTTCTTTCCTTCATCTACAAAACTGTGATAATAATAGTATTCATCCCTTGTTGTAGGTGTTTTGGTGAAGATTAAATGAGGGTAGAGAGCTTAGCATGGTGTTTCTCATATAAAAGGAGTTCTAGCAATTATTATTGCTATTATTGTTGTGATGCCAGTGACTAGCATGGTTGTTGACTCACATGAGATGCAAAAAGTTTTAAAAATTGAATTATTGTGCCTAAACCACAGTCCTGCTTATTCAGCTCTATGTTCATGCTGTGCTTTTACCTACAGGGCTAACTGTGGCTAGAGAATAACAACCGTGTTGACTGGCTTAACTTTAAATTCCTGACCATTAATCTCAAGTGGGCACTTAACTCTGCCCAGTTATCATACTGTATTTCTCTAATCCAGTCATCCTCTCACTCTCTAAGGTGAGTAGTTCATACTTTTCTGTCTAGCCTCGAACCTCCCCCATTCTCACTCTCAGCTAATAATCATGTGTCTATTTCAATGCGGGGGGGAGGGGGGACAAAGATGTAATTAGAGGAAGTTGCTTCTTTCCTACTTGTCTAGCAGCTGTGTAGTCTATATTCTCTTCTGTAACATGGGTGAACTGTTGTGTCCTTGGCTGAAACCATCCCCTCCACTGAAGCATATAACCCCTCCCCTCTTGCCCACTCAAGCACATTGCTCCGGCATTCTCCTCTCCTTCTGCATCTGTTTATACTGATCATTCCCCTTAGGGTTCAAATATTTTATTTTTTCTCCCACCATTAAAGATCTTATTTTGATCTTTTCTCATTCAGTCATACCCTTATTTCTTTCATTCCCGTTAGAGAGAAGCTCCCTGAAAGTTTACCATGTCAGCTGTCTCCAACTTCTCTCCTCCCATCTCTCTTGAACCCTTTCCAATCAGGTGCAACCCCTGCCACCCCACTATAGCTATTCTTGTCGTCACTGGTGCCTTATGCACTGCCAGTTCCGATGGTCAGTTTTCATCTTATGTGACCTATCAGAAGCATTTGCAGAGTTCATCCTTCCAGGATGACACACATACCTGGTTTTTCATTTACCTCTAGTTGTTTCTCCTTTGCTGATTCTCCGACCTCTAACTGTTGGAGAACTTCCAGACTCAGACTATGTATTTCTTTTCTTCACTACCTACAGGACACCCTTTCATTATTCCTACTCAGTGCTGAAAACCTTCTTACTCAATGTCAACTTAACCTGGTTGAGTGTTAGAAATGCCCCACCCCAGATTGTTTAATCAGAATCTGCCTTCTAGCTAAAGCCCTAGATGACCTATTTGCATATTCATATTTATGATCACCCTAAATGATCCTATCCAGTTTCATGGCTTTAAATGCCATTTATTTGCTGAGTTGATTCCCAAATTTATATTTCTAGCCAAGAATCTCCCATGAAATACAAACGCATTCATCCAACTACCTATCAACTTTTCTACATGGTTGATTTATAGTTAGTCCCATCTTAACCTGTCCATAACTGAGCTCCTGATATTTCCACTAAACCTGCTTCTCCAGTATTCTTTCCTCTCATCATTAATAGCAACTCCATTCTTCCATTGCTCGAGCCAAAACCCTTAGAGTCATTCTTGCCTCTTTTCCATATCTGGTCTGTCAACAATCAAGTCAGCTCTACATTTGCCATGTCATCAACATTTAATCTTTCATATCACTCTGTTATCTTGGACCACCACCCCTGCTTCTATTCTTTCTTATAGTACAATCTGAAAATGACAGACATAATAAATTTTGATAGATCATGACACTCCTCTGTTCAAAGCCTTCCAACATTTCCACTGTATTTAAGATAGGACCCACAAGACCCCACATGGCTTGTTTTCCACCCGCCTCTGATTCTTTGGTTATTTCTCTCCTTTTTTAATGAACTCAAACCTCATTGACTTTCTTGTTGTTTCTGATACTCAGCAGGCATGTTCCTGCCTCAGGGCCTTTTTGTACTTTCTGTTCTCTCTGCCTGAATGCTCTTCCTCCAGATACCTGTGTGGCTCCCTCTACTTAAAAGTTACTTTCTTATGAGCCTTCCCTGATCTTTCTATCTAAAATCTCAGCCTTAGCCCTCTCCCTTCACGTCATACCCCCTTTCCCTTATTTATTAATTCATTTATTTATTAGCAAATCTAACATTCTGTCCTCTCTCTTTTTCTCTCTATTATCAGGGTTCTCCAGAGGAACGGATCCAATAGGAGATAGATGATAGATAGATAGATAGATAGATAGAGATTTATTATGACGGATTGGCTCACACAATGAGGCTGAGAAGTCTCTCAATCTGCCATCTGGAGGCTAGAGGCCCTGGAAAGCAGGTGATGTAGGTCCAGTCCAAGCAGAAGACATGAGAACCAAGGGAATCAGTGCTGTAAGTCCCAGTCTGGATCTGAAATTCCCTAGAACCAGGAGCTACAATGTCTCAGAGCAGGAGAAGATGGATGACTAGGCTCAAGCAAAGAGAGAACAAATTTCCCCTTCCTCTGCCTTTTTGTTCCATTCAGGCCCTCAAGACTTGATGATGCCAATCTGCATTGATGAGGGTGATCCCCTTTACTCAGTCTACACATTCAAATGCTAATCTCTTCCAGAAACATCCAGACAGTACCAGAAATAATGTTTCACCAGCTATCTGGGCATCAATCAAAGATTTGAGGGGCTCCTTCTGCTATCAAGCTCTCTCTCTCTCTCTCTCTCTCTCTCTCTCTCTCTCTCTTTCTCTCCATATATATAGTGTTGTATAAACACTTTAAGAGTTTTCTTGCCATATATATATATATATATATATATATATATATATATATATATATATATATTTGTGTGTGTGTATTTGAATATGTAACCATAAAAAAAGCAGACAACTATATCAGGCTACTTGTTTTAAATTCTCATTCTGCTGAATTCAAGGAGATAAATCTAAGATTCAGGGGTGCCCACTGCAAAGTATTGAGTAGTAGGTTGAGGTGGAATTCTCTGGAACACCAATGAGCAAAGGAAGTGATGAGAAAAACTGAGGAGAAAATGTGAGAACTCTAGAAGAACTGGAGGATTCTTGAGCCAAGAAAATAGAAATTTGCAGAAATAAGGAGTCCTCAACAAGGTCAAATGCAGCAGAACACTCCAGGAAGCTAAGGACTGAAAGAGACCATTTCAGAAGGCACTGTGGGAGGGCTTTGGTGGTGCAGCCACATAGAACTTCAATGCACCTCAAATCCAAGTTCACAATTCTGAGGCTACCCTCCTCCTCTCTAATCATACTCTTCCTCCTGCATTTTCTATTTTAATTTTTTGGCGTCTAGCCACAAACTAGAAAGCTGAGAATAATTATATGCTCCTAGAACACCCACATCCACTCAATGTCATGCAGATTTCTATTCCTGATTATTTCTCAGATCACCCTCTTCTATCCATCTGTACCCCATAGCCATAATTCAAGCTCTTGTTAGCATTTGCCTGAACAATTGTATGGTCTCCTAACCAGCATCCGTGCCTCTGTCCTTATTTCTGTAAATCTGTATGAGTTATCTATGTTTGTATAACAAATTATCCTAAAATTTTATAACTTAAAATAACAATAAACATTCATTATCTCTCACAGATCCTGTGGGTCAGGAATTTGAAAGTTAGTTATAAAGTTTTAGTTAAGATGACTGAGATTTCAGTTATCTGAGGCCTTGACTGAGACTAGAAGATCCAATTTCTAGGTGGCTCCCGCACATGATTCATATATTTCACAGTTGTTGGTGGGAGGCCTCTATATCTCTATGATAGTCTTCCCCACAGAGTGGCTTGGATAACCTCATGGCTAGACAGCTTAACTTTCATGAGGGCAAGTAAACCAAGATGCCAAGGCAGAGGCTATATTTTCTTCTATGACCTAGCCTTGAAAGTCACCTGCACCATACTTTGCATAATCAACAAAGTCTATTGGAGAGAGAAGACCACACAAGGGCACGGATATCAGAAGGTGTTGGGAGTTTAGCTAAGCTATTCTATGGTATTGGTGACTCATCATCCATTTTTTTTTGTCTAAACTGCTTGAAGTGACCTCAAACTGACACGGGTCCCTTCATACAAATGCATGCCCTAGATAGCACCCCACAGTGTCACAAGCAAATGAAACTTCCTGATATGACTTCCCCAATGGCCCTCATGATAAGCATTCTTCCTTGCCCCTCAGCACCTCATATCTCCTTAGATAAAACCATTGCAAGGCTTATAAGAACTCTACTCTTTTGTTTTAAATTAACCAATCCAGCCACACCCTGGAAACCCCAAAGCACTCTTTAATGGACCCTAACAAAGGCATACGCTGCAGGTGCTACATTTCTCTGTCTGAACTCCGCCTTGACCTTCCCATGTGACCCCTCGAGGTGTGCCATGTACTTCCTCCAGGATCTTGTGGGTAATAAACTTCTCTATTTCAATTTCTCTTGTGATCTGTTGTTGAATCTTGGTTCACCATTTAGTACCATGTGCTCCACTTAACAAATGTTAATTTGACGAAGTCATAACAGACCAGGTTCAGATCAAGCATGTCAAACTCAAAGGCTAACACGGGCCAAATAAACAAGGTTTAAGTTTATGTGGGCCGCAAAAAAGCAAAAGCTTCAATTTTCATAGAAATGTAGGTTTACTTCGAAAAGTATAGCATAAAGAAAAAGAACAAGAGCAATGATAAAATTAATGTTTTCTTCCTCACACTTGATATCTCTTCTCTGCTACCATCTTTCCTACTTCAGGGGAAATCTTGTTCACAGTGATTACTTTCAAAACTGACCCAAGGTTATTGTCAGTAATTCTGGATCTGACAGGAGACTTAGTTCCTTTCATAACTGTAAATAACTGCTCACACTGTTATATTGGCTGGGCTGCAAAACTATTTGTTGTGGGCTGCATGTAGCCCGTGGGCTGGGAGTTTATCTTGCTTGATCTAGATCATCTTTGAAGCTGGCTACCTTAACATCCTCTTCATTGATATCAGAGTGATCTCTTAAACTGTACCTGTTGATTTAAAGTGGAAGTGGTGACAGTATAGTGTGGGTAGAAACAGTGCAGAATAGTGAAGGTTTAGCACAGTTGCAGAGAGTGGGAGAGAAAGCAGTAGTTCAGGTGGCCAAGCAAAGAGATTTGTTGAATAGAATTGAGAATTCAGTTGAAGTCATGAATCTGTAGTGACATCAACCTGATTGTTCAGAATGTTTCTTTCCAATGCTATACATTCTAGCTGTAGAAGAAGAGAGCACAGATTTTGCATGTAATGCAGTGTTTGGACTTTATTAAGAGCATACAGTGTAGAAAGGGGAATACCTGGGAGTTGGGTTGCTGGTGAAGAATTCAAGTCATTAACCATGGTTCCAGACTGAGTAGAAAAATAAATGAGTTTAGGAATAAACTGATAAGTTGATTTAAAAATGGAGTTATCAGAAAATGCAGGAATCAGAAACATAGAACACCAAAGGCAGATTTAAAGGTATTAAATGTATGTGAAAAACTTCAAAAAACAGGAGATAGATCAGAGTGGAGATTGGAGTTCAGTGTGTCATATGCAGAAGGGTTCTGGTTTATTTCTACAATGTGGCCATGGGTGTAGGAGGTTAGAGGGTAGAGAAAGGAAATGCCTCTGTAATTCATACATTCAAGAAACTGAGAAGCTTGAGTGTTGGAAAAGTCATGTACACAGACATTGGTAGGTGTCAGTGTTATTCTATATGATAGAAGGACATGATGTAGAGAAGTAAGCTGTGAGTGAGGTACCACGGTCTAGAATAAATGTCAAGTGTTTAGTAAGGGACAGAAATCAAGAAGGCAGAAGCCAGAATAGTCAGATGCAATGGGGTCTTTATGCAAAGATGGAGGAACAAGAGTTCGGAAGAGGCATTGAGATGTTGGAAAGCTGGGAGAATACTGACACTATCTGTGGCCACACAGTCAGTTGATGGCTCCATTCTTTGGCAGGCTTCTACTGATGTGCAACAAGGAAGAATTAACATCTTCCACGTAAGCTTTTCTAGGGAAATGGTGACTTTGTGAAGAAGTCTAGTCTTACTTAAAATAAAAAAATATGTAGTTATCATTTTGTGAAGATGTACTTAGGTTTGTGTGTGTGTATGTGTCTGCAAGAGAAGTTAATTATCATAGGAATTTCAGAAAATATAGTTGAAAATTTGGGGGAAAAGGAAAGATGTGGAAGAGTGGGCTAGTGCAAAGGACACAACACTGAGCTCTCTGAGAATGAGAATGGGAAAAAGAGATGAGACAAAGCTTGAATTTCAGACAGTGGCATCCTGGGATGGGATTTGATGCAAAGTAGAAACAACTGTCCTTGTGGAGTCAAATAAAATCTGGCATGAGGTCTTGGTGGAGATACAGAAGAACTGGTTTTGAGATTGTGTGTTTGTGACAACAGCATTTGAGTAGAATCTCCTTAATCAGGGAAGTCTGAAATGTTCCAGGTGAGTCTGAGAGACCTCAGCTTCAGGTTTCCAAGAGAGAAGAAACTCTTTCCTACCTAGGAAGGGACTGGAAGTTTAAGAATGAGGAAAATGTCAATCAATGACAAGGAGTATGGGTTTAAATTTCAATAATACTGTCTGTATTATTTTTGCAATTTTCAACAAATTAATAATTATTTCAAAATAAAAAGTTAACAAAGAGGGAGGACATATGGTGTAGTCTGAGGGGATCATAGTCTTAAGAGGGAGAAAATGAAGGCAATGCACACTGTGGGACTCAATGTTAGGGCATGGATGGTTGAGGGAGATGTCTTCACAATTGTTTCCAAGTGACTGGGGATTAGAGGGGCCTCGTTCAAATCTCTGTGGGTAGGATGCATAGGAAGTTTACTCTGTGGATCTCATTAGATGCAAAACCAAAGTTCCTTTAGGACAGCAACTTTTTTCCTGCTTGGGTGACTGCTGAATCTCCAGTACCTAGGGCAGTCAGTATTTGGTTGAATGAATGAATGAATTATATCTCAGGAGCTAATATGGTGGTCTAGGTTCTGAAAGGTCATTTATCTATTTGTTCCATGTTTTCCTCAGTTTAATTTCTAGGAACTCAAATGTACCCAATATAGCCATTATTCTCTCAAGAAAGGTAAACAAATGCCTTTTGGAGTATATCCTCAATATTTTTGAGAAAGAATTAAAAGGAATTCTTGTGGGAGAACAAGATTTTGCTTAGGAAATAAGAGAAATGTCCTCTTTTTATGGGGCAGTAGTGTTCTTAACATGCTTTCTAACCAAACTTCTATTTCCTTTTTAAAAGAGAAACTGACACAAGTCTATCTAGAAACCTCTGTCCTGAACAACCTCTTAGCTCTTTAATAGGGGGATGAAAACAATAGCTACCATTTTTTTTTTGCTGGTGGGGGCAGGGAACTTGCATAGCCTGGCATTGTGATGAACAATTATATATGCTCTGCAGTTGTTAAATCTATTTTACAAGTTAAGAAAATGAGACACATAAAGGTTACATAAACTATGGTCATATGGCTGAAATGTGGAGGAGCCAGGGTTTATATGCAGTCTGACTCTGAATGCCTGGACTTACAAAACAATTTTTTTCTCTAAGGTATAATTTTTTAAAAATATATTTTTTACAGAGAGGAAGGGAGAGGGAGAGTTAGAAATATCAATGAGAGAGAAACATCAATCAGCTGCCTCCTGCACACTCCCTATTGGGTATGTGCCCGCAACCAAGGTACATGCCCTTGACCGGAATCGAACCTGGGACCCTTGAGTCCACAGGCCGATGCTCTATCCACTGAACCAAACCAGTTAGGGCCCTAAGGTATAATTTACCTACTGAATAATTCATCACTTTCAATGTCCAGTTCTGTGAGTTTTGACTAATGCATATAATAGAGTAACTACCACCACATTGAAAATGTAGAATATTTCCATCATTCCAAAAAGGCCCCTCATGCCACTTTGTAGTCAGCTGGTACACCCAGCTCCTGGCAGCCACTGATCTGAAAAGTCAATAAACTCTTCTTTGCACCATAATGGAAATGAGGTCACAGGGCAAACTATTGCCCTCAAAAATGGGAGAGACAGACAGATAGATAAGACTCAGATTGGGAGAAAATATTTGTAAAAACCACATCTAATAAAGACTTGTTATCCAAAATACAAACAATTCTTAAATCTGAACAATAAGAAAACAACCAACATGGTTAAAAATTAGACCCAAGACCTTAATAGACAGCTCACCAAAGAAGATATACAGATGGCAAATAAGCATATGAAAAGATCCTCCACATCTTCTGTCATTAGGGAAATTCAAATTAAAATGCGATGCCATTACTCCCCTGTTAGAATGGCTAAAATCCAGAACAATGATGTGGAGTAGCAGAAACTCTCATTCATTACAGGTGGGAACACAAAACGGTGCAGCCACTTTGAAAGACATGTGATGATTTGTAACAAAACTAAACAGACTCTTACCATACGCTCTAGCAATCACACTCCTTGGTATTTACCAAAAAAAGAGTTGGAAATTAGGTCTACTCAGAAACCTTCACAAAACCACTTATTAATAACTGCCAACAGTTGGGTGCAACCAAGATGTCCTTCAGCAGGTGAATGGATAACCTGTCGTGCCACCATACAATTGACTATCATTCCGTTCTAACAAGGAAATGAGCTACCAAGTCATGAAAATATATGGAGGAACCTTGAATACATATTATTAAGTGAAGGAAGCCATTATGAAAAGGCTAAGTACTATATGACTCCAGCTATATGACATTCTGAAAAAGGCAAAACTATGGTGACAGTAAGAAAGATGGGTGATTTCCAGGTTTTAGAAAGAAAGAAAAGATGAATAGGTGAAAAAAAAAATATTGTAGGTCAATGAAACTACTTGGTATCCTATAAATAAAAGGCTAATATGCAAATCAACCAAATGGCAGAACAGCCAGTCTCTACGATGCACACTGACCACCAGGGGGCAGACGCTTAATGCAGGAGCTGCCCCGTAGTAGTCAGTGCACTCCCACAGGGGGAGTGCCACTCAGCCAGAAGCCCTGAGCTGGGCTAATGGTTGGCGAGCATGTGGTGGTGGCAGGAGCCTCTCCCGCCTCCATGGCAGCACTAAGTCGTCTGTTGGACATCCCCCGAGGGCTCCTGAGCTGTGAGAGCGTGCAGGCCAGGCTGAGGGACTTCCCCACAAATGCACAAATTTCATGCACTGGGCCTCTAGTAATATTATAATGATGGATATATGTCATTATACATTTGTATAAACCCGTATAATTTACAGCACTAAGAGTGAACCCTACTGTAAACTATAGACTTTGGTGATAATGGTGTGTCAGTGTGGATTAATCAATTGTAACAGCTCTACCCCTCTGGTAGGGGATGTTGATAATGAGAAAGACTATGCATGGGAGGACAAGGGGAATATGGAAAATCTCTTTACCTCCCACTATTTTTTTTTCTATGAACCTAAAACTGCTCTAAAATATAGTCTATTAAAAACAAACAAACAGGCAAATCTAAACAAACAAATATATTATCTCACTATTTTAGAGTCAGAAGAACTTCATGGCTAAGAGCTAAGTCTCTGGTACCAGGTAATCTGAATTTGGCCCTGATGGAGCTGTTTACTAGCTGCAAAACACTGAGCACTTTCCTAACTTCTTTGTGCCTCAGCTTCTTCATTAAAAAACAGGGCACCATAAGTGCTGTTGGTGATTACTATTGAGTATCTGTGTGCTACTTAGAACAGAACCATTTAAAGTCTATCTGTTACTGTTATTTTATTTTAAGATTGTTGTGAAAATTAAATGAGACAAACTAAGCAAAAGCACCCAGTATACAGTAAATGCATAATAGGCATGCACTTCTAAATAGATGGCCTGCCTGCAAACTGTCTTAAGCTCTATTTCAAGGGAACCCAGACTCAACCGGCACCTATGTGCCATCACTGTGCCTTCATGAACAAAAACTTAAAAAAACAAAAATATAATAGAAATACTTAGTGTTCTACTCCAAAGACATTGTTACAGAATAAAGTGTTATCATCTCAATTACAGCCTTTTAAAAAAAATACAAGACTCCTTCATCTTTAAGATTTGATTTTAGCTCTAACCGCTTTGGCTCAGTGGATAGAGCGTCAGCCTGCAGACTCAGGGGTCCCAGGTTCGATTCCGGCTAAGGGCATGTACCTTGGTTGCGGGCACATCCCCAGTAGGGGGTGTGCAAGAGGCAGCTGATCGATGTTTCGCTCTCATCGATGTTTCTAACTCTCTATCCCTCTCCCTTCCTCTCTGTAAAAAAATCAATAAAATATATTTTTAAAAAATCTTAAAAAAAGATTTGATTTTAGGATTAGTGTCTCACAACTCTATGTTCAAAAAAAATAAGATGCCTTCTACTATTACAGAGTGAAGCCTTTTGGTGCAAATATTTAAAAAGTCCCAAATATAGCTTATATAGGTAGATATCAATGCACTGTCAAATAGGAGCCTTACATGTGTCCACTCGTAAAAGGCATGACAGGCAAAGTAGGGCTGGGAGAATGGGAGAATGCTAACTTCTCTCTTTCCAATCAATGAAAGTTCAAAAACCCAGAATTGCTCCAAATTCCCAAATCATTGGTGCTTGCTCAATAAATACTGTAGATTTGAACTTGATCTGAGAGTGTTTCCACTTCTGCACACCAGCTATTTTTCTCCCCTGTCAAGCAGCCAGTGGGGAATCCACGTGTCACTCTAAATGGCTTATAGAAGTGTCTGTCAAGGACCCTCTGCCAAAGACTCAGAAATAGCCAAGGGCTTAGAACAAGCTCTAAACAAGGGGCCTGCGTTAGGACGGTCAGCGGGGTAGGCAGCACGGTAGTCACAGCTCAGAGGAGTCCTCAGGCGGGTGCTACAAGATGACTTATCATCACAGGCCCTCATCACAGGCTTCCCAAACAAGTTGACCTGTGAGGAAGGCTGAGGCAAGGATCAGAACTGAGGAGGACATTTCATTGCTGAAATAGACCCCTCCTTACCGCCAAACTCTTACATTGCCCTGCAGTGCAATCAATCTACTGCCTTCCTACTTAATGCCGCAGAATGAGCTCAGTCCCAGGGAAATCAGTGACGCCTGCTCTGAGGGGAGCACACAGGTTCTGGCCTGAAAAAAAAAAATGTTGCCAAATAACCACCCAGACCCTCAGTAAAGGAGGGAAAACTCCTACACTGAACTCACTGACATTTCTCTTTCCTGGTCCACATGCAGTGTGGCCTCTGTGTCTCAGTACAGCTGAGGACTCGTGGATGTGTGTCCAGTTCTGGTCTTGGGACCACGTGACAGTTCAGAAGACACAGTCCTGGTCCAGCAAGCTCAGGGGTGTGATAGCCTCTTTTGGGCGAACGTGTCCATTGAGTGATACCCAAAGCACCTGTGTAAGCTGAGCAGGGTCCCCATTCGGAGCCGCTGCTGTTGTCTGCCTGACTTTCCCCCCTGCCTGACCTTCAGCCCCTTTTTCGCCCGGAGCAATGTCACCTTACTTCTTACAAAGTCATACTGCCATGCCCAGCAGGTCTCTCACATCACACTGTGTTGGTAAAGAGGCCCTACGGAGAGGACACAGGCAGCTAAAATCCAACCCGGCTTTCCCAGCCAAGGTTGTTTCCATTTGGCAACATGGCATCACCTTCACAAGACTTTATGGCCAGAAGGTTCTTCATGTATTCCAATAACACCTTTACAAAAAATTTTAAAATATGCACGTGAAACCCCCCACAAACAACACCTAGACCTCTGTTTCTGGCTGGCCTGCCAGGCCCTACCTTCCTTACCAGCCTCTGCTCCCCGTCCAGGCAGCCAGAGGTAGGGACTCAGGTCTGTGGTAGGATGACCAGGCTACCCCCTAACTACAGCTGTATGCCCCCAGCATGGGAGAGATGGGGGTCAGGAAAATCCACCTTGAAGAAACTTGCCTTGGATTTTTGTCCTTAGCCTATATCCACATTTTAACTTTGTCTCCTTTATTCCACACTGTATTTTTCTACTTTATTGGACACTGCTAAACTATTATGGACAATTATGTCAGCTAGGCCCTATGAGTAATATGAAAATGGACAGGGTGGATACAGTGCCCTGGGAACTCACTAACTGATGGTTCTGAAGAGTTAAATAAAAATGCATCTTTTCCCACATTGCTAAACCTGATTTGGTGGCTGATTTAGTAGAAGGGACTAGAATTTGAGGTTGACTATGAATCAAGCAAGCTCTTGAAAACCCAGATTGATTTTCTATAAAGAAAGAGAAGTTTTGGCACTACAAGGCCAACTGAACTAAACAAAATAAATTATAAATTGTCTGAGTTTTATTCATTTAAACATAGAAATATGTTACCAGAATTTGAAAAGGGAGGAATAATCTGGAAACAGGAAAATATGAAGAGAACAAAAATTATAGGGGGAAAAAGAATGCATGGAATTTTTAGAACTTTAAATTCTCCTGGGCTGGATTGAGGCCTATTGACATACAAAGGACTCTTACCTAAAGTAAACAGGGCAACTTAACCAACAAAGAAAAGATGATTATCATGACTAATTATAAAAATCCCCAATAGATTGTAAGTCCCTCATCCTGCAACATTTCCCCAAGGTGTCCAAGTCTGACCCAATGCATCCAGACCAAGGTAGTGGTCTCTGCTTCCACATCATACTTCTCTCCACCTGCATCTGGCTCATTGTCATAGGGTGGATCTCAGCTGACTGCGGTGACATGATCTCCTCCATTTCAGTTTTCTGGGCTCGTCCGTTCTCTCTTGGGATGAGCATGGGCTCTAAGTATTGCTTCCAATTCACAAAGAAAGGAACCACCTGTGTTTCCACATGGGGCATGACCTCTCCAGGGTTTACTCTTGAGGCCGAGTCGGCAGGACTCCAGCCTCCTTCTATTGCTTGTTTGTAGGGGACAGTCCAGAACATCCTTTTCTGATAGGAACACTGCTCATGCCTTTCATCTCCCTGATGTAAGTTCTGCCAATTCAGTGATCATTTTTATGAGTTGATACCGAGCACTCCTACATCTGGGTACCGGCCCCCATTCTTCTGTGCCTTTTCTCATAGACCATTTTTTAAAAATTCGTGATCAATCTATTTCCCTTCCTTTCTCTATCTGTCACAAGACCAAAAATGAGCTTGTGCTTTGAAGTGACATTAGAAGGAATAATAAGTCTCATTTAGTCACTTGTGACTTAAACACACACACACACACACACACACACACACACACACACGGTGAAAAGAAGGCAGCTGTATGTAGCATTTATCCGCTGGAGTTGACAGGCTTCAGAGATGATCTCAGCATGATGACATCTTCAAATAACACATTACCTTCCAAGACATTGCAGCTTTGTGATTTATTATCTAGCACTGCCGCTCTCACCTGTTATTATTCCCTTTCACGGTCCTGTCCATGGAGGGATTTCATTTTTAAGACATGTGATGCATAAAATTAAGAACAGCCACTTTCATTTTCTCTTTTATGAGCAGGTTGGAGGTATTCAAATGCCTGAGGCCAGATGACTGAATTTAGAGTGAGGCATCGTCAATCAGAACTAGAGAGGGTGGCTGATGCCTAGCATAGCGCCAGGAGCTGCAGTTTCTGCTCTGCAGCCTGAAGACTGCTGAGCAGGGCGCTGTACACTGCCCCTCCTGGGCCCCAGCAGGAGGTACAGGTCAAGGGGTCAGACACTGAATGTTTTCCCAAGGAATAAATACACTGCAGTCAGCATCTCACCCTCAGCTGGGTAACACAGAAAGGGGAGAGAGAATTTGATTCTTCCAATGGTAGCAATGGTTCTTTGATATGTCAGCAATACGGAGTTCAACTAAACTGTGCTATATCCATTTGATGGACTATTATGTTTATGATAAAATTATTGTATAAAAATCAGAATGCCCAATTTCATCAATACTATGAGTGAAGAAAAGAGGGAAGTAATATGAAAAAAGAAATAGAGAAAATAGATGATTTTTATATGGGTTGAGCTGGGAGCTTTTTTTTCTTTTTATATATGTATAATATTTGTTATATTATGATTGTATTGCTTTTTAAAGTGGAGTCTAGACAGAAATGATTTTCAGCCCTGTATTTAATGATTGTATTATAAAATACTTGATTTTTTAAGCCATGTATTTTGATAGAGGGGCAAGATCTAGAGTAGTATAACCCCTTCCACTCCCTCTTTCTCTATTTTTTAAATCTCCAGAACCTGTGAGCTAGATGTTATAAAGTATCATCACTTTAGAGAATTTATAAGAGAATCTTTGAAGCACAAGCATAAAAGATTAGAATTATCATATAAAAATTTCAGATTAAAACAAACAAAAAGGCCTTTCATGTTTTTCTAAATAGTATTGATTTCTAAAATTAATTTTATTTTATTTTTTAGAAAAGCTTCAGATTTACAGAAAAGTTAGGAAGGTAATACAGAGTTCTGATATATCCTCTAATCAGTTTCCCATTATTAACACCTTACATTATTATGATATATTTATTAAAACTATTAAGCCAATATTGATACATTGTTATTAACTAAAGCCCACACTTTATTCACATCTTAGTTTTCGCCTAGTGTCCCTTTTCTGTCTCAGGATCCTATCTAAGACACCACATGACATTTGCTCATCATCTCCTTATATCTCATGGCTGTGACTTGCTTTTTTATAACCCTGGCAGTGGTGAGAGTAGTGGTCAGGTACTTTCTAGAATGTTCCTCAATGGTGATTTTTCTGGGGTTATGTGTTTTTGTGTCTGTTTTTTTAAACAACAACACAGAAGTAAAGAGCTATTTTCACATCATATCAAGGGTACATACTATCACCATGACTTACACTGTTGATATTTACCTTGATCACCTAGTAAAAAACCTTTTAAAGCATTTCACAACTTGCCAAAAAAGATGAGTTAAAAAATGGCAAACAAAAAACATAAACAACAAACTCACAAACAAACATGAAAAAAGTCTAATCTGTGACTCTCAGAATTTATTAAATTATGTAGTCCCCTTCTTCTCCTCCTCCTCATATATCCAACTGCCCCAGTCCTTCCTGCCTTGATATCTATATTTGTTTGCTTTTATAGTTTAATGAGATATTTACATTGATATCATTTTAGAGATTGAAATGCCAAAAACCGACCTGCTTGTGTTGCTCAGTGGTTGAGCATTGACCTAGCTACCAGGAGGCCATGGTTTGATTCCCGGTCAGGGCACATGCCCTGGTAACAGGCTCAATCCCTAGTTGGGGGTGTGCAGGATGCAGCCAATCCATGATTCTCTCATCATTGATGTTTCTATCTTTCTCTCTTCCTCTCTGAAATCAATCAATCAATCAATCAATCAAATGTCACAATTTAATACTGCAATGTTAAATTTTGCCCTATGATGACACAAGCTGATTTGTCATGTGCAGGTGGAGGTTATGCATACAGAGACATCTTTCCTTCATACTGACAGAATAAGTACATTTCATAGAGCGGTCAAGTCACAATGTGCTCTCAGAGATGAATGCCAACCACGGGAACCTCTGCAGCTCTGTGAGGGCATGAAACTTGCAGTGAAGGGAGTCACTAGAAAACAAGTGCTTGTAACAAACTCACTTTCTGCCTTACGTTGTTTTTTCTCCCTTATATCTGATCCATTGAGGTTGCTTAATAAAAATGTTAGATGAATAACTGAATATTTTAATAATGAACAGATGGGATATCAAAACTAAAGTGTCCTAGAGATATCAGTCACTGTCAGCCCCACTGCAGGCCTTTCAAAGGAATGCACTTCATCCTTTGCTCTGGGAAGTCTTGACTTCTTTCATGAGCTGCACGCTCCCCAACTTCCCCCTGCCACACACACACACACACACACACACACACACACACACACACACACTGAGATTGGACAAGCCAGGCCCAAGGACAGCCAAATCATAGACTTATCATCACCTACTCCGGAGATGACATGCTAGAGTCTTTGCCTTGCAAATCTAGCATAAGAAACAAGGAATGAATTGCCAAGAAGCAATTTTACTAGAGCTGTCAAATTGCCATAGGGTTGAGTAAGCCAAAGCCACGTGCAAGATGAAGTTGTGAAGTGGCATAGGAAAGAGAAAAAGCTGCCTGGGAGAGAATGTCCTTGTGAGAGACTGAATTGGAGAGAGGCCATGAAAGGGGATAAGAAAGAGACCAAGGGAGGGAGATTAGGGCCTAAAACTAGGTAACATCTAGGGCCTATAACCTCTGATTCTTTCTGATTTGTGTAAATATGTTGAGATAACACCAGCTCCTCTTCCCTGAAGTCAAGTGAGTTTTTGTTTCTTTATGTTTCAAAGAGCATTTCCTAGAGCAGTAATGTTCTGTAGGCCCCTGGCCCACATACAACTATTAGAAGATTTTTCAAACTTGAATAATTGTTCTTGCAAAAAATATTTTTAATGTATTATGACCGTGTATCCTATGGTCAAAGTTCCCAGTTTATTATTTCCCAAACAGTTTTTATACATAGTGCAGGAAAGAGCAAGAAGATGAAAACCATACTGGGGCCACACCATCACCTTTCTCAAGGCTAACCTATAGCTCTTCTTCCAGGTCACACCCACACCCTTCTTTTTCTTTCTGGAATGGAACCCATTGCAAAGCTTTGAAGTCCAACCAGGCAAATGCACCTCATGATGCATAAATGTGCTTGCTCCTAGAAATTACTGGGCTGCCATCCTTACTCATAGCATAGGCATGCATCTTCCCCTTTACTAATGATGTTTTCATAAGATGAGTTATGCTATGTGCTTGTTGAGCAATAATAGCACTGTATTTGTTATTTTATAACTGTGCAAAAACATGACCAAAGAGTCTATTAAAACATGCCACAAGTTGCCCTAGCTGGTTTGGCACAGTGGATAGAGCATTGGCCTGTGGGCTGAAGGGTCCCTGATTTGATTCTGTCAAGGGTAGATGCCTGGGTTGTGGGCTCAGTCCCAAGTAGGAGGCATGCAAGAGGAAGGCAACCAATGATTCTCTCTCATCATTGATGTTTCTATCTCTCTCTACCTCTCCCTTCCTCTCTTAAATCAATAAAAATATTTTAAAAATGTCATAAGTAGAATATTATGCATAGCAACAGATTCATAAAACATTAATTAAAAAATGATTGCTATTCAGACCAACAAAATCTTTAAAAACAAATGTTTGAATAATTATGCTGTTCTTGAATATAGTCTCTGCTTCTTTTTTTGTTAATCCTCACCTGAGGATATGTTCTATTGATTTTAGAGAGAGAAGAAGGGATAGGGAGATAGAGAGAAAGAAGCATCAATCAGTTGCCTCCCACACACTCCCTGACCAGGGATGGAAACTGCAACCTAGGCATGTGCCCTGATCCAGAATTGAACTCGTAACCTTTTAGTATACAGGGCAACACTCCAATCAACTGAGCCACCCCACCAGAGCCATAGTCTCTGCTTCTTATCCATATTACATTTATTCAACTTCCTAATTAGGAGAGGAAATTTAAAACCAACTTATTTAAAAAATATAATTGAGGAGCCATCATTGAATTTTTAAAAGCAACTATTCTTTTCTTGTAATGGACAAAGGGTGGCAATATTTGTGCTTCATTTTCTGAGTATAAAATTTGAAATGATTTTATTAGAGCATATCCTTGCCTGAAAAGGAGAATTATATAATTGCATTTTAATTAGATTTATATAATTATATCGGCCATATAATTGAATGGAATTAGAGTTTCCTTGAGTTCAATAACATATCAGCAAATAGTGACTTCATGTGGTTGATATTGATATGGATTTTTAATTCAATTTTGCTTTTTTAAGTAAGAACCAAACCAAGGTGTCAAACAGATGGAGTGAGAAAGTTGCAAAACTAGATTATTGCATTGAATTTCTTTTCATGTTTGAAGTTGAGCTTCCCTTAAGCTTGAAATGAACTTTATATTTTAACTACTAAAGTCTAAGAGAATATTAGTACAACTAAAAGAACAGAATATTTACGTGTTTCACTGGGGTGATTCCTGGGGGGGATTGCAGTATTGAGTAGAGCACTCACATGACAGTACACATGGTTTAAAAAATGTAGGGGGAGTAGGGAAGTAGCAAAGGAAGGTAGAAGGTTTGGGTGTGTGAACTTTGCAAACCATCAAAGCCAACAGCCACTATGTATCCAATGCTTTAATTATGTATTCAATGGTCCCCTTACAGAGGGATTATTAACATTTAACTTGAATTATCAGAAGTTTTTATGTCTTAGTCTAGATTTGCTTTGTTACACAAAGATTGACATACATTTTATTTATAAGAGGCATAATAAGTTTACCTATTTAATTTGGTGGAGTTACACTTGTTGAGCATTGAAGTATTAAATATATATATCCATGATATATATATATATCTTATCTAATAATAGATAAACATGATAATTGACCATACCTTCACTACTCCTCCCATTGGCTAATCAGTGAGATATACAAATTAACCACCAACAAAGATGGCAGTTAATTTGCATACGTAGGCGCAAAGCGGCCGAGTGAAGACTGAAGGTGGCTCCGGCCAGAGCAGCGAAGGCTTGAAGGCGGATCCTTCTGGAGCAGTGAAGACTGAAGGCGGCTCCGGCCCAAGTGAAGGCCTGGGTTCCGGGTGCCAGAGGAAAACCGGTGCCGGCAGCCAGGGGAAGGGAAGGCCTATTGCACGAATCTTTTCGTGCAACAGGCCTATAAAATATATATATATATATATATATATATAAAACAATAAAAGCATAATATGCTAATTAGACTGGACATCCTTCCGTCCTTCTGGATGAAGCCGGGGCTGCAAGGGAAGCCCAGGTCCTGGGTGCCTGCCAGAAGCTGGAGAGAAGCCTGGGTCCCGGGTGCCAGAGGAAGCCGGTGCTGACAGCCAGGGGAAGGAAGGCCTACTCTTGTATGAATTTCATGCATCGGGCCTCTAGTATATATATATAATCATATTACCAAAACAAAACTGTCCTCAGCTGCTATACACACTCACTGTACTAGTATTTGTATTTCTAAGCATTATAATTTGTATCCATCTCATCTGTGCCATTTTCTTGGATGCTCTCATGGGTTAAGAACATGTCTTCTCCTTTCCTTTCCTTGAAAGCTGACACAGTACCTGAGATAATGTTGTGCCTACAGGGATGGTTCAATGAACACTATGGTCTCTGAGAGACAATTATGCTGTTTCTACCTTTGTAAGAATATGGGAAAAATAATAATTTCTTTTCTTTGTTTAAAATCTAGAGGTTAGTTGTTTCTGTTCTTACCTTTTATAAACTGTGTTACTTATGGCTCTCACATCGGGAGATCCCTTCTTATTTTCATCACTGCATTCTTCTACCCATTCCCTCAAATTATAAAAGTGATGAGGATTATTATGAATATTTCTGTGGAAAACAAGAAAAATATTCTCATGACACTTTACTCTTGCACCAATGGCATTTGCATTTTCTTCTTTAATGCTTTTTAGACTTATCCAATAAAGTAGCTCCAAGTGGCAAAAGGTCATGAACACAAACTCAGAAACCCCCAGTCTTCAGCTAGAAGTTGAAGCAAGCTGCTTGACGCTTAACATTTCTTGGATGATTTTTGTTTTTATCTTATTCATTTTTCTTTCTACTTTATAATATACTAGTGGCCCGGTGCACGAAATTCATGCACGGGGGAGGGTGTGTTCCTCAGCCTGGCCTGCATCCTCTCCAATTTGGGACCCCTCAAAGGATGTCCTACTGCCAGTTTACAGGGATCAGGCCTAAACCAGCAGTCGGACATCCCTCTCGCAGTCTGGGACTGCTGGCTCCTAACCGCTCACCTGCCTGCCTGCCTGCCTGATTGCCTCTAACCACTCTGCCTGTCGGCCTGCTCACCCCCAACTGCCCCCCGCCCCCGCTGCCGGTCTGCTTGCCCCCAAATGCCCCCTCACCAGCCTTATCACCCCAAACTGCCCCCCCTGCTGGCCTGCTCACTCCAAACTGCCCATCCCCCCGCTGTCCTGATCACCTCCAACTGACCCCCACTGATGGCCTGCTTGCCCCCAACTGGACCCCCTGCTGGTCTGCTTACCCCCAATGGCCCCGCCCCCCACCAGCCTGATCACCCACAACTGCCCTCCCTTCTTGGCCTCTAACTGCTTCTACCTCAGCCCCGCCACCATGGCTTTGTCCAGAAGAACATCTGGAAGGTTTCCTGGAAGGTCTCCCAGTCTAATTAGCATATTACTTTTATTAATATAGATATATTTGTCTGTAAATATGGTTATGATTGCAGATATGAGTAGGACCAGGTAAAATTTTATAGAATGGGCCTTTTATTACAGATGGTTTGCCATGTATGCATTTTTTCTAAAGAAGTAAAAATTACTTTAAAAAATGTTTCAGGAAGACTTTGAGAAATTTACAGTATCTGTTTTTCTTCCAAGAAAGTTGTCACTTTTATGCCAGAGTGAGAATTATTTGTATGCTTTGTATGTAAGCATTGGGCCACTGTGACTGGGGGGCACTTAGCTTGACTTGAGAGTAATTATCTTGCTCACTGGCTGGGAGGGAGGGTGTGTGGCAGAGGAGATAAATACTCGGTTCTGGATTATTCATAGATTGCTGACTTTCTGGATTGATTGTGCAAGCCCCTCCTTTTATTGCTGTCCACCTTCTATTGACAGACATCTACCCTGGGAGAGAAATGAGATGAAACTCTCTTTCTTGTCATTGTAAAAAGCATTTCAATTCCTAAGGTGTGATAAGGCCACCCAGCCATCCACAGTCAAGGTACACATTTTCATGGAGGATGTTCCCACTCTTGAATAAATTAAAACAGTTTTTTTCTTTTAATTTAAACTTTCTTCTATAACTGTTTTCTTGTTACTTAAAAGCTAGTTTTTTTTGAAACTACTTCCAAAGCTTTTCAAGCTATATATGTCCTTGGAATGAATTTATAAATAAGAATTGAGCCCGGCTGCTGTGACTCAGTGGTTTAGCATCGACCTATGAACCAGGAAGTCACAGTGTGATTCCAGGTCAGGCCACATGCCCGGATTGTGGGCTTGATCCCCAGTACAGGGCGTGTAGGAGGCAGCCTATCAATGATTCTCTCTCATCATTGATGTTTCTATCTCTCTCCCTCTCCCTCTCTGAATCAGTAAGAATATATTTGAGAGAGAGAGAGTATATATGTTTGTAAATAAGAAAACATATATTTGATGCTCTTAGAAAGTCTTATTTTCTTTCATTAAAACTTATGCAGTATAGGGAACTCCATAGATTCTCTTAATTTGAAGAAAGTTAGAAGGAAAGGTACTAATTCAGAGTTCCTTGGGAAAATGTGTCACTTATATATTTTTTTATGTTTATTTTTTTAAATCAAAAACTGAAATATTTTCTATTCAGAAAATATATTTGGATCTAAATATCTTCTATAATTTTAACCCTAAAATATCAATTTAAATATTTTAAAAATGGTTGAGATGATTGTTTTTTTAAATAAGTTAGGTTACTGGAGTTCTACATGTTACTGGATCACCTGGGGTAATTTTCTGATTGGAAAATTAAGAATTATAGTCAGAGGGGAGGACATGAGAAATTTTAAAGAACATATTCAATTTACTTTAGAAGCCGAACCTCTCTTATCATGTGACTTGTTTGGTATGTTTGTTAAACTATATTATCACATAAGCATTGCTGCTATTGGGACAAACAGTGACAATTGATTCGGGTCATTTGAATGTCCACTGTCTGTTTTAATTTGTATGTTCGTTTTGACTCTGTCATATGCTCAAACTTCAGTGGAAGTCATGAGAACCTATTATTTTTGCCTGTTCCCTCCTTTACGTTGGAAATATTTTTTTTTACCCAGACGGACCTTAACTTTGATGTAAGGGATTGTTTCCGTTGCCAACTGTTTTCTTCCTTGCCAAGTAAAAGAGTTCTTGCGAACTCTTCAGTGATGCCTTCCCCAGGATATTTGCAGATGTGGTTGGGAAAAGTCATTTCATCCCTGACCTTTGCATGTCAGGTGCTGGGGTGCCACCTAGCCTGCACCCCGGCTCTCTGATCCCGATGCGGCTCTCTCTCCCTCCAATCGCCATGGCGACCACCGGATGCAGGCCGGGCGGCAGCCCCAGAGCTCTTGCCTGCTGTCTGGGTTTCTGATCACTGCACTTTCGTCCTTTCCCTTTCGCCTCCCATCACTGTGCCTATGTATGCAAATTAACCGCCATCTTTGTTGGCAGTTAATTTGCATATTACCCTGATTAGCTAATGGGAAGCGTAGCAGAGGTACAGTTAATTACCCTTTTGTCTTTTATTAGATAGGATACTCACATTTGATTTAACATAAGTACCTCTAAATCTTCATATAAATGTGGATATTCCCAAGTGATGTATCTTGTACTTCCTGTGATCTGGCTACATGCACATTGGTGTGTGTACTCCTGTTTGAGAAGTATTAGCTAAGACTATCAGAAAATAGACTCTTTTGCTATGTTTTAAAGAATAAGCTACTTCATTCGTGATTTAAAGCAGTAATTACATATGATTTAGATATACAAAGAGAACTATCAAGTTTTTGGCATCCTATAATGAAAACTTCTGACTGAATCTTGTTAAGAAATATGTAATGGTTTGTTTTTGTAAGCTTTGCCTAAAAGTTAACTAGAAATAATAATACCATAATATTTTTTTAAAATCATAATAAATATAGCACCATGAGTGGCTAAGACAGCCTCCGGGGTGTTTTTGTTCCTGGCATTACCACTTACATACCATGTGACCTACACATGTCATTTCACCTTCTGAGCTCATTTTCCTCACCTATAAAATGGGAACAATGATACTACTTTTAAGTAGGGTTGCAATGATTATTCAATTAGTAAATATATGTAAAACACTTTGAATGTTGCCTAGTTTTACAAAACTATTGGACAAAAATTTACATTCATAAGTGAAGTTGATCACATATTGAGATTTGTTTTATTAAAGGACCTGCATTAGTTCAGGGCTAAATAAAGGACTTGGTTATCAAAGGACTTGGTTATCAAAGGACTTGGAGGGTGGAAATCAGACTTTGCACTCCCATGAGTTAGAACACCAAAAATTGACCTTTCTTCCCACCCCCCACCCCCATCAAATGGTGACAACAGTTTATAGTCTGCTATCTCCCCTACTTCTCTGTCCCAAAAGATAAGCCATGAAGCTATTGGAAAGAGACCATCCATCATGACATCACTTGATAAAATTATTCTTTAGCAACTGGGTTCTCAGCCTTAGGGGAAGTGTACTGGGCAGGGCTGTCAGGAAACACAGCTGAACAGGCTTTGTCTTTCTGGCGCTGTCTTGTCTCTGCAGATTATTATTCCAGGGTATACATTTTTTTGTTTGTTCTCACATTTGGACTGGGAAACTTTAACCTTTTCAAAAAGACAATGGTGAAGATGCTTGTTGACATTGACCTCAGAGACCACCTCTCAATGGAACCACTGACAATTGATTGTTTTTCCATCACCTTGGTCCTTTATTATCTTCTGGTGATGTGGATATTTTTCATTGTGTTGATAGCCTAGCAACCAGTTTCTGGGAACCCATGTTTACACTGTTTACAATAAGCCCAGTTTTCAACTGAATCTGCTCCTACTATAGCACTGAGGTAGTATTTCAGAATGAAAAGGGCATTGCTGTGGTCGTAAGAACATACAACAAGAATAGGTTTTATGCACAAAAGCAAAATGTAGATATTGTATATGTAAAAGGACAATGAGAACAAAGCTCACTTGATGTTCATATACTTGAACCTCTAAAAAGTGAGAAGAACCATGAACATTTAGAGTTCAAAGAATTTAATTGTGGCTCTAGAGAAACTCACAGTGTACTAGAGCTGATACGTTTTTATGTTCTTACATTGGGTCAGACCTAAGCCTTACTGGACAGAGGTCTTGTTTTGTATTTATTAAGTGTGAAGAAAATCATGTTGTGTGGTATAATATGCTTAATGATTGTGATGATAAAAACTAATTTTAGGAAGTACCATATCAAGAAGTTACTCAGAGAAATGCATAATGGTGGAGTTATAGTTAATAATATTGAAATTGCATCTTTTCACATTTTATAGTAAACTCTACATATTCAAGGTTAAATAAAATAAGACAATTTTTATCTTGCCCTAAGAATTTTTTCTTTTAAAAAAATATATTTTTATTGATTTCAGAGAGGAAGGGAGAGGGAGAGAGAGAGAAACATCAATGATGAGAGAGAATCATTGAGTGGTTGCCTCCTGCATGCCCCCTACTGGGAATTAAGCCTGCAACCCGGGCATGTGCCCTTGGCTGGAATGGAACCTGGGACCCTTCATTTCGCAGGCTGATGCTTTATCCACTGAGCCAAATCAGCTAGAGCTCCTTAATTATGAATTACTATCACAACCCATTCACCATGATTCATAACTCATCCATCTAGCATATTCCTATTGGTCATTTCGTCAGCCTCCAGCACCATCAGCATCAATTTACAGTAAAGACAAGCAGAAGAGAAACTCAGATCAGTGATTTGTCATATTTATTAGCTGTTACCATCAAAGGTTATATACTGGGCAGAAAAGTGAAATTGTCAATTAGTTTGATTATACTTTGAATAATCAGAATTTGACCTTCCTTGGTCATTTGGTGATCTACGTATTCCCATTGTAGACTATGTGACTCCACACTCACCTCCAACAGTGACCACAAACCTAAGCTGATCAATGCATCTCATCCTCCCTGAAATCGGGCCTTATTTCAGGGATTAGAACATGACTCAATTAAAACCAGTGAGATTTCTCTAGGTTTTCTAGGAAAGGTATCCTTGACCTTCCCTACTGGATGTGAATCTAAAAGAATAAAGCACAAGATTCCACTGCTGCTATTTCCCAGTTTAGCTGACATTGCAATAATACAGCTGAAGGCAGAGCCGAGGTTTCCATGGTATCAGTTCAGGCCTGAATACAGATATGCTGAAGGCATCTCCTACTTCTAAAAATTGTAGTAATAACATTTTATTTTTGCCTAAACCAGTTTAGCTATTGTGTGTAACTTTCAACCAAGAGTCTACATATATTTTTACTTTTCAGAACAGTTCCAATTTTAGATAACTTTCTTCTTTTCAATTAAGACAATTAGTTGAGTGTTAGTTAATTGCAAGATTCTGTAGACCTTAACTTTTATACTACTGACAAAATTTTTATATAAAAGACTTTGCAATAAGTCTCCCACCTTTTGCATATTTTTTTTCCTTTTCTGGTATGAAAATTATTGTTTTTTTATCTTTGCATATCAAAGATAATTCTTACATTCTTATATTTTCCTTAAGTGGGAATTATTAAAGTAAGATATTTAAGAAAAACAAAAACACCAGATAAGAACTCCCTAAAGTTGTCCCTACCACACAATCCACCAAATCAGATCTGTATGGATTTCCTCAGAGGAAATCTGTATGTTTTTCCTGTGAGGAAGAGGCACAACTATGAAAGGCCAATCCCTTGCTCATACTTTGATTCTTATCCTTTCTTTTCTTTGACAAAAAAATTAGAGAATCAACTTCCCCCTTTCTTCAGCCTCTTTCTCATAATTTTGTCTAGTCTTTCCCCCCTAAAAAATAACAAAAACACAAAAAAGACAACAAGAAAGCCTATACCCATATTTAAACAGTAAATGAATGAATAAATAAATGAATAAACCATCTCCCTCAGCTTCATTTACCCTTATCATCCTCTTCTTCACAGTCAAACTTCTCAAAATAAGTATCTTCACTTACCGTCTCTATGTTTTAATTTTTCATTTATCCCTTTGTCCACTCCAAGCTGACTTTTACTCCCTTTCCTCCACCAAATTCCTCTCATCAAGGTCATTAATAATCCCATTGTCAAGAAATCCTATGGTCATTTTTTTTTTTTTTAGTTCTAGTCTTCCTTGTATTTTCAGCGGTATTTACTTTTGGATACTCATTCCTTTTGAAATACCCTTGTGCCATGCCAGCACGGCCAAGCGTGAACTTGAGGAGGGGTAGTGAAGGATTAAAGAAGACAGACAAGAGAATACAGCTGGGGCTTTGCGAATCTCCTGTGCCTGGATGAGGACACAGAAAGACCCAGCTTGCAAGCTGAGGCTTTGTTTTATAGTCAGATCAAAACAAGGGTAGTGGTCAACATGTTTACAATGTTCTTGTGAGTTTCACGTTGTTTTGGCGGCTCTTGCTGCACCTCCCACAGCCCATTAGCTACCTAGGAAGGAACTAGGGAGGGCTATAAGGTTAAGCTTAATTATGCTAAGAGGGCTCTGCCCTCCAAGCTGGGACTTGTTTGTGTCTCTGCCACAGGTCAATCCGAAGCTTGACCCTGGAGCTGCTCCCTACATACCCTAACCCTTAATTCCCATATCACACATACTTGACTCTTCTCTAACATATTTGACTACTTTTCCATTTTCCTTTCCAGGCTGATCTCTGCACAGACAACAAATGTCAGAATTCCTTGAAGTTCAAGCCTACAGTATATGTATCTCACCATACTCTCTCCCTGGGCAAAGTCATGTAAACCTACTCTTTTAATTGCCACCTGTACCGGTTGGGGCAAAAGTAGGTTTACATTGTGAGTTTATTTTTGTATTATTATTAAATTATTGTGTTATTTTTATACAAATAATTGTAAACCTACTTTTACTCTACCCCATATGTGGATAACTCTAAATCTCTTTTTTCTATCTTTTTCATGTTCTCATACATCCAGCAACACCTTTGACTTTGCTCCTTGAATATTTCAAGTTGACCCAAACACAGCTCACCCTCTTGGGGTTCCCAAGATAAATTTGTTTTTCAGAGAGCTTCAAGTACTTTTTAGATATTTTTTTAAATGCCCCAAATCAAAAATATCTAGTAGTATCAAGTAATACACTAATAAGAAACAAAAAGAAAAACAGGGCAAGAAAGAAAGAGAGATGAGAGGAGGGGAAGAGAAGGATGGAAGTGAGAGTGAAAGAAATAAAGTTTTCTGATAAGTGTCCAAAGTTCTAAAACCTTTACCTGGGTCTTACAAAATGGATCAAAATTAATGGTCTTTTTCTGTCTTTCATATTTTGACTAGCTAGTGAGCATGTTGAGGATTTGAGAATAATTATATTCTAAGTTTCCTGACAAGGAAGCTCCTGGGGGGTATGGAAATCAAGCCCCTGCAACAATCCAGACCATCTCTCTTCAGTGTCTCCCATGAATGTTGTTTCTACAGGTCAGTGCAGAAAACCTCAGTGCTGAATGGGATGGGGAAAAATGGTCTAAATCCTTTAATCTATTCCTAGTAGATCACTATCATTATCTGCAATCAGTTCTATATATAATTAGAGGGTTTATTTTTGCATTACAAAAACTATCCTTAATTATGTGTTATTTGCAAATTGCTGCAGATCTACATTCAGCTATATGATTAAATGAGGGTCTTGCGCCTCACTGTATTGATATCATTTCTACACTCTTTCTCTCCTACCCCAAATCCTCTGATTTAGTGACAGAGCATGTTCAAAATGTTTTCTAAAAGCACTCACCTGTCCTTCCAGCACTCACACAACATGCTCTGTGTCAAAACACCCATTCATCACTTGCTTGTTATCTGGCAGAAGCAATATGAGATAAGTCATGATGGGCAAAACCAAACACTAGAACAGGCTGTTAGACAAATGCTGCCTTTGCTCCCTTAAGGTTCTGACACAGGTGCTTACTATCAGCATTTTCTTGTTCTTTGTTTTAAAATGTCCAGCAAAGTTACAATAAGGGATATTCTTTTGGGGTAGACCCCCTTCGAAGAAGGATATTCTTTTACCCTAAACACATTAGTCAAGGCTCTCCTGTAACTGAGTCCAGACGGGATAATGGAGAAGTTCTATGTTTCTTCAAACTTTTAGTTCACCTATGGTTTCACGGACCTACACGTGAAAGAAAATGTCTTTGAACCAAAACAAACATATTAGAAATCCAAGGAATATGCAACTGGAGCAAATAATTGTCAAAATTTATTTCAATGTTTGACTAAATTATTGACAGAATATTGTCTTATAGGCTAAATAAAGGCCTTTATTTTGTGTCTCCTAACATGTAGATCAACAAAATCTTGCCAGCACTATCACACTGCTCACAAACAAATAATAGGAAATTCAGGGGGTTAAAATGTATCCCTATGACTAGACAAGGATTGTAGAAACTGAGAATTAGTAAATTCCAAGCATTTGCTAATATTAAGAAAACCATTTTCATGTTCATGTTTGAGGTTGGCTGAGATATTGAGGATGAATTGTGCAAAAATGACCAGAATTTAAATCCCTATTCTGATGCTTGTTTTCATTACAACTGGATAACTTAACAGTAACAAAAGCAGTTCTTCACATTGTCATCCATTATTTTATATTCACCTGTAAAGCATATTCATTTTAAAAATTTTAACTTAGGTTATATTCTCTCTCACCATTTCTTCCCTTTTTGGCAGTGTAAAAAATCCAATGTACAACTTAGCTGGTTTGGCTCAGTGAATAGAGCGTTGGCCTCTGGACTAAAGGGTCCTGGCTTCGATTCTGGTCAAGGGCACATACTTGGGTTGCAGGCTCCTCCGCAGCCAGTGCCTTGCGGTGTGTCTGTGTAGGAGGCAACCAGTTGATGTTTCTTTCACATTGATGTTTCTTTCTTTCTTTCCTTCTCTCTAAGAAGTCAATGGAAAAATATCCTGGGGTGAGGATTAAATAATAACAACAAACAAACAAAATAAAAAACCAAAATCCAATGTAGTTGAGAATACTATGAAGAAATGTCACAGTATGCCATTAAATAGTAACTTAGTAAAGAAATCCTTCAGGATACCTGAGAATACCCAAGTTTCCATCATCAATATTATTACCAAAATATTTATAAAAAATATTTCTGCATTTGTATTCTCTGTGTTAAGAAATATAGCATTCCTTAAAAACCCAGTATGGGTTCAAATCCTTTTTTAGTCTCTTTTAATCTTCTACCTTCATCTGCCACTCATATTTGGTGTTTTCCAGGATTATGTGTTTGGCCCATAAACATGACACCTTTCTGGGCAATCTCACTCCCTTTGCCACTATTAATTACTTTCAGCAACTATTATGGTAATGTGAGGGCTAGAATAGCATAACGATTAAAAACACAGGCTCTCGCCATGACATTAGCCTGCCTGATTTCAAATCTCATCTTTGCCACTCACAAACCTCTTGAGGTTCAGTTTTTTAATCTGTAAAATGCAGGCAATAATAATACCTACTTGATAGACATGTGAAGTTTATACAAAGTGCTTAGAATGGTTTGCTACATTGCAAATGGTTAGTGTTGGTTATCATCTTTATTTCAGTGTTCACAAATCTTTATTTCTAAACTATCACCCAAACTCTAGATTTAAACAAATTGCCTCCACAAATTGTCTTATTAACCTGCACTAGAATAACCTGGGATACATACTCAAAATGCAGATTCCTAGACCTCATTCCATATTTCATGAATCAGAATGTCTGAGGATGAGACTTTAAAAAACTGTATTTTAACTAATGTTCTAGGCAACCTGATACAAAATAAAATTTGTGTCCATTTTTTCCTTCTGAGTTACCTGTTGGGCTGACAATCTTCAATCACCTAGAGCTGAACTTGTCCCAAACTTGTTTCATCATCTCATCCTCAGAGGACATCCCTTCTTAGTCATTGGCATCATCTATCTGTTCAAACACTCACCGAGACATTCTGGAATTATCCTTGATTTCTAACCCTGTCAGTCCTACATTTGATGCCTATGATTTCCATCTTTCCTAAATACATCCTGAATTTATTCATTCATTCCACATTTAGTAACTAAGCACCTACTTATTTCCAGACATGTGCACAGAATTTTTTGCAAGATATGAGAGCATAGATAAAGGGCCTATGTGTCAGGCAAGGGATTCATCCATGTGTATATCAAGATATGGATTTAGTATAGCTCAGACCCTTACCTTCTCTCTCTTGGATTATAATAACTGCCTACTAACTGGTTCTTTGTGTCTTCAGTCCAGTGCTTTTCAATAATCCTTCATGTTGCTAGCTAAAATGAAGTCTTTTGTTTAAAGCTTTGTCACTTCTAACATAAGGTGAACGTCCACAGTGTCAGAAACAACATTTGCCAAAGATGTGCCGAAACTTCGACCCTAATTCATGTTAGCTCTCTACACCTAGGACTTTTGTTCCAAGAACATTAAGATATTTTAGGTTTCTCTCTCACACCACAACTGTGTCAGTTAAACACACAAATGCTTCTTTCCGGACATGTGCACAGAATTTTTTGCGAGACATGAGAGCATAAATAAAGGGCCTTGCAGGGTAGGAAAGTTTCCTGCTTCATACCTCATTGCCTTTGTGGGTAGTGATTTTCATCACAACCTCTGCAAACTCACTGTCCTTCTCACCTCAATTCCTTCTTTCCTTATTTACCCCATTCACCCTTCAGGAGTCATTCTTTTCAGTTAATCCCTACATCCTCATCCCAGGCTGACCTAAGTGACTTCCTCAGGTATCTCAAAGAATCCTAAGCATCACATTCATTGTGTTGGACTAATGTTATCTATTTACGTGTCCATCTTTCTGGACAGACTGAAACTCTGTAAGAGCAGAAGTCTTTATCATCCATGAATTCCTGGCAGTCCAAGGTCAAGGCAACCATGGGAATAGAGGCACTCTCTCAGCCTGATCCACTCTCTTTCTCTTCTCACCCCTAATTTCTTTTTTTGTATGAAAACATATTCCAGCTCTGTCCAAAATCCATTATCCTTCTCCTTGCTCTGCAAACAGTCATCTCTTGGCTGTCCCTTGGACCTAAGAACCATCATCCCAGAGATGATATCCGTACCCTTGAAGATAAACCTGAGAAAGTCTGTACCAACCCTGGGAGAGGCTCAGGTCACTTGGGCAGGTAATTCCAGGCCCCAAGTAATCGGAGCATGGTCTGGGTTGGGTGTGGAACTTGGGCAGATATGTCTCCTTTACCTCGTGGGGAGGGAAGAGGTTGGAGAAGGGGGTTTCTAAAGCATAGGACCCAAGGGAGGAACCCTGGACATCTGGGTCTAAAGGCAGGACTGACCTTGTGTTGAGCACAGAGCAATGCCTGGTACATACCAAGTACTAAATACATGTAGTAAAAATGGAACCTTGAATAATCATCTGACTGAGCATTTCCCAACCTGCCAATCACAATGTCATGGTAAACTCTCATAGTGCCATTAACTTTGAGATGGGTGCTCAGGTAATTTGTAAATTTTTAAAAAATATAAATGAATTACCACAAGTTTAGAGTTGTCATTCTAATGATGCCATTCCCACTTGCAGTCTGAGTTGCTTTATGTGGGAGAGAAGGTGGTGTGAGGATTGAGAGCTGCTGTGGGCTTTGCACAGCCCACACAACCATATCATACCTACTCAGGAGTGGATTTCACTGTGAATAGTTGTGAAGATGATAAATTGTTTTACTTTTCCACAATTTTATTTTGGTGGGGCACTTTTATAAAATTTTGATTTTCATATGACCTAGAATGCCAAAAAATAAATGCACTTAGAAATACTGGTAGTTTAAAGTTTCAAACACTCTAAAGGAAGATTAATTGCTCTTAATTGGAGGGATACAGAGTGAAATGTCATGGGCTTTGAAGTTTCAGATGTAGAAATCACGTGTAAGTTGTTTTTCCTTGAAAAGTAACTTCAGCTTTCTGAGACTTAATCTTCCCATTAAAAAAAGGGAGGCCCAGCCAGTGTGGTTGAGCTTTGACCTATGAACCATGAGTTCACAGCTCAGCTCCTGGTCAAGGCACATGCCCGGGTTGTGGGTTTGATCCCCAGTGTGGGGCATGCAGGAGATAGCCAATCAATGATTCTCTGTCATCATTGATGTTTCCATCTCTCTTTTTCTCTCACTTCCTCTCTGAAATCAGTATGTGTATATGTATACATATATATGTAATATATAATATATATATGGAGCAGGGGCTGATGAAACCCACCTCACAATCTGTGGTGAAGTATAAAAGAGCCAGTATATAGTAATGCTTGGCTCCGCCTGGCATGGGCTCTCTTGGCATGTAAGAGGTGACATGTGATAGACTTTTATTTTCATCTGGTATCTATGTAAACAGGACATGGGGTGAGGAAGCAATAAAAGCAGAACACAGACCAAACTAGGTGGAAAAAAAGAAAGATGACCTGTAATAGAACCAAAATCGTGGTAGAGACATTCTTTTGACCATTCTTGATAGATAAAACAGAACAAACAAAAATCAAAACAACTAAACCTCCTTCTGTCTGCCTTTTGCAGAACTCTTTAGTTCATCAGAGAACAGGAAGAAAGAGAGCCTTTACCTGCCCCAGGAGTGGGGGATGGATGGATGGGGGCCAGGGGGGGGGAAGCAGCTCTCAGGGCACAGCCACTGCAGGCACAGTCAGGCCAGACTTTCCTGGGTGAGGCAGGCAGGTGTCACAGCATCACTAAGGCAGTTTAGAACAAAGTCACACTAACACACCATTCATGCTCCAAGTCACATCGCATAGGAAGGAACTGTGTGTTCACCCAGGGGATCACTTAGACACACACCATGGGTTTCTGTGACTCTGTGAGAACATTTTTAGGGATTCATGGGCCCTGGCTTGGGTTGGAGAAGTGGGATAAAGAAATAAAAAGTTTCAGATAACTGATTCTTGGGCCCCAAGTACACTGCAATCTGGCTTTGGACAACCACAATAGAAGAAAAACACCTTTACATAGATAGTATAAATGAGTTAATTCTGTGGGTCCATGTAATGGACACTATCACCAAGTTTTATACAAAAGAACCAATTTATACAGATGTTATTTAAATTATGACTTAATATAGTTGCATATATCTAGGTTTATATTTGTACTAGTACCCCAGTGCATGTATTCATGCACATTGAAAGGAAATTAATTAGAAGATGGCTGGCAGGGCGGGGCTGGGAAAGATGGGCCAGACATGCCCTGGAGGCAACGTCCCGGGTTCAGCGGCTCAAAGGGGATCTGTGGAATGAGCAGGGTCCCTCCATCAGGTGGGGTCCCTCGGCCTGGCCTGCGGGGATCAGGCCGAAACTGGCTCTCTGACATCCCCTTAGGGGTCCCAGATTCTGAGAGAGCAGTTCTCAGGTGACACACCCCAGAATCAGGTTCCCTCCTATCTGATTCCAGGGTGTGTCACCTGAGAACCATCGCTGTCAAGTCACCACAGTTTGGCACCTTCTGCATTGAGCGTCTGCCCCCTGATGGTCATTGTGTGTCATAGCTACCAGTTGGACGGTCAGACAGTCACTTAGCCTTTTATATATATAGATACCTTTAAATAATAGAGTAGGTATTTGACCTATAGGACGAGCATAAGGAATTTAGAAAGTTCCATATCATCTATTTTCTTATTAAAACAAAATAAAAACAGCAGTTGAGCTGGGTCTCAGGGAGGTGGAGGGCTTGCCTGGAATTTAAGAGAGCAACTGAGAAAGGCCAATATATAGGTGTCTACAGAATGAGAACTCTGTTGCAAAGGAGCCCAGTAGTGAGCAGAGAACTAGGTGAAGGTCAACTTAACAGTAAGGAGAATGTAGCTGCAAATAAGAAGCTGAAATTCACTTCCCAGATCTAAAGGGCTCATTTAATACTAATACCTCTGAGTATAGGTGAAACTAAAGAGTCTTCTGGGAGAATGGGGAGGCAGGAAAGCACAGGGTCAGCTGGGATGTGCATTTATACTGGGGAGTATCAGCTTGCCAAACTATTTATCCTTAAAATAGCTATTGCTAAACTCAAGCTCCTCCATCTCTTTTGGAATTAGTTTTCCTAAACTCACTTTTTTCTAATCTTCCAGAATATTTTGGACATTGATAAGTAAAAATACCAGTCATTTGTGCAGACACTCTTCTTCTGCCCTTATAGGTAAATACACTTTACAAAATAGTGTCCAAATAGAAACCATTTTGATTCTGGTGGATAAATATGAAACTAGAACAGCAGTTAAAAAAACACAAACATTTTGGCCCTGACAAGTGTGGTTCAGTTGGTCGGGCGTCGTCCCATGAGGGAAAGGCTGCAGGTTGATTTCTGGTCAGGGCACATACCTGGCGTTGTAGGCTTGATCCTGGGTAAGGTGAATGAAGGAGATAGCCATCAATGTTTTGCTCTCACATCAATGTTTCTCTTTCTCTCTCCCTCTCCCTTTGTCTCTTTCTAAATATCAATAAACTATTTAAAAAAACACACCCATAAACATTTGGTCCACTGATTTAGAAAATTCTTTTAACCACAGGCAAACACAGTTTACAGGGTACAATGTATGTGCATGTCTTATTAAAGACACAGGGGAGCTGCTTTGGGTGAAGAAAGAGGATATGTATTGAGCATGGGACCAGAGAATCTAGAGCTCCACTAGATTGCTTTCCCTCACCAGCACCTATTCCCTGCTCAGAGAGTAGAGTTTGAAAAATCCAATCTAGTCCAGCTACCAATTCCTTATCCCCTTCTTTAAAATCCATGTCACATATCTGCCCCATCTCGGAAGCAGCACATTCTATTTTGATCAATTCTTCCCTTTTTTTTGTACCCCAAGCTTTGCCTTGCTGGAATGTCCACACATCAGCACTCTTTGGTACCACATTAGGACATTCTATCTTGAGACCCGATGGTTCAAATCAAAGGATTTCACAAAACTCCTGACCTATATCTTTGGAGTATGTGCTTCATTCCTTATCATGAACATTACTAGTGGCCCGGTGCACGAAATTCGTGTGTGTGTGTGTGGGGGGGGGGAGCTGCCCGTGAGCCCGGCCTGCACCCTCTCCAATCTGGGACCCCTTGGGGGATGTCCGACTGCCGGTTTAAGCCTAAACCGGCAGTCGGACATCCTTCTTGCAGTCTGGGACCACTGGCTCCTAACCGCTCATCTGTCTGCCGGCCTGATCACCCCCTGCAGGCCTGATCACTCCCACCTGCCCCCCCTTGCCAGCCCGATCACCCCAACTGCCGCCCCCTGCCGGCCTGATCGCCCCTAATCGCCTCTGCCCCACCACCATGGCTTTGTCCAGAAGGATGTCTGGAAGGTCTCCCGAAAGGTCTTCTGGTCTAATTAGCATATTACCCTTTTATTAGTATAGATTATACTGAAAACAGAAGAAAAAAAGAGTATTTAGAAAAGGGAAAATCTGCTGGGAAGAAATTTCAGTAAAATTTGTGAAATAAATAGCATTTAATATATATATATATATATATATATATATATGTAATATATAATAGCATTTAAATATATATATTTAAATATATATATATTTAAATGCTATTATATATTATATATATATATATATATTCAAAAACACAGTCCCTAAGATGAAATTTTTAATCAATGTTGGAATATCAAAATAAAAACAACTGACTACAGTAAAAAAAAATTGCTTTGGTAATAAAACCTTATTGAATGAAGAAAAGATAGCAAATCAAATTTAGGTCACATAAGCATATCAAAAGAAGTAATGTGTGTTAACCTACAAAGAAATAGTGTGAACATCAGGCATCATTTTAACTTATCATTCTGCGGTAATATGCATTATTTAATCTCAAAATTAAGGTAACTGTTAAAGTGAACTGTCCTTTGCATTTCGTGACTTACATGTAGCACAGTTTCTGTATTACAAACCTGTAAATATTTAATTTGTGATTGAAAATACCTATATCAGATTGGCATTAGGCTAGAGTGAGTTTCACTATCATAAGTAAATGAACTTTCTGGTTGTACCAGACAACTTCATTAAGCACCACAATGTGACTGTAGCCACCAAAAAAGATTAATATAATTTTTAAACTGTAAATAAAAATATATCTCTGGGCAGCAAAACCTAGGTTTGACATTTAAGACAAAGGACTGGAGCTCCAACCAGCCTCACACAGCTGGAATACTTTAAAATGGTGTGTATTCTTAGTTGAGTGGACAGAATGGAAACTGTATCATACAAAGATCAAAGTAAGTGGTAATATCCAATTTGGACATTACCTTCTGCTCGTAAGGGATTTGACAGTCATTCCCAGTCCCTGGCAGGCTATCACAGAAACAGCAGAGACATGGACCTGCTTCCACGCATAGAAATGTTCATGAATAAAATAGTTACAGAAGAATTCAGATTCCTTTAATAGGGTGTTCAACCAAAAAGCCAGGGAAACATTTACTGGAGATGTTTTAGTTAAAGTGTCTTTTTCAAATGTGGTTCAAGACCTGGTTGAGAGTCATAAAATGAAATCTTAGTGGATCATTACAATTTGTGTTTCTTTAAAAAAGTGAAATAGGAAATATGTGTGTTCTGGATCTGCAGGAAAGTGGCATATCATTTTGTTATTGTTTCATGAAACTCTTGTTACACATACACACTGAGCTGTGCTCTAGGTGTTAGTAAAAGATAAATTTCTTCTTGTGAATTGCAGTCAGAAAAAGTGTGAGAATCACTGTCTTAGTTATCATCTTCATAACTCTCAGGAGAGAATCTGGAGCCAGACACGCTTGAGCTGGCATCTCAGACACAAAACTTTTATTTAACCTCTGGTTATGGTCCCCACTTGAAAAATGAAGGAAAGAATGACAGTTACCTTTGAAATTTTTAAAAAGATCTCAATGCTAAATGCTTTTTAAAAAAAAACAGATCTAAATGTTTAGTGCTTTTAAAAGATCATGTAAGTCATTATTTCTGCCCTTAACTTCTTTAAAATTACTTTAAAGAAAATCAATGTTTTTAAACCTCATTCCTTGTTTTCTTCATTGACACTGACATGTACAGATCAGGTGGCCCTGATAAGATAAATCAATAGGACAACATCCTTGGGAACAGGTGGTGGGGGCGGGAAGGTAACAGAACATGAGCTCAGTTTCTTGCTACAATAGCATGATTCATTCCCAGACACGCAGATGTAGCTCCGCTGCACTCTGCAATGACTTTGGAGGGAAAGGAAGCCTTTCCACTCTTCTTCAATGGCTCTTTTGCAACTGTTAACTTTGGCTGTTGGTGTCTCCCCAGCTGGGACTAGACATTCATGTTATCAGAGGACTGGACGTCTCCGCTCCTCATGCGTAAGCCCAGTTGTCTGACAAAGGCTACTGTACAGGGCGCTGCACTATTGCTGTTTATTGCTGTTTGGATAACAGGAAGAAACCTGGTACTTTTGTACTGTTCAAACACTCATCCTATTCATGCCCATTTTTTATACCAGAGGAAAATGTTCTCACAGAGAGACCAATCATTTAGAAAATATTTGAACCGGAGGCTGAATAGTGTCTATTGGTGTCTTTATTAGTGAGCTGTATTTCTGAATACAATGCAAGTCTGTTACAAAGTGTTCTTTTGATTTGTTGCAAGCCAAAGCTTGTTCCCCATGTACAGAATAAATCTCTATTGCTGCAAGAAAAAAGCCTGTAATATGTGCAATTCTCATTCTTGACTTCTGGGATAGTAGGATGGGCTTTAGTGAAAAAAATAAATACATATTCAGCTCTCATTTTAGAAGATGAATAAACTAAACAAAATAAAATAAAGCATGAGAAGCCATTTCAGAAGTTTTAGAAAGTACAAAAGTACTACCATTAATTACCATTAAACTTTCAAAGTTTTCCAAATTAGAATACTGAGTTGCATAGATTCAGGAGAGATTTGGACTCAGGAATACCTGAAGATTTTGTAAGCTGTTGACACATCCCCCCAACTTTTGATTAAAGTAAACCAGTACAACTGAGGAGGATCCGAGTCTTTGAAATGTGACTTATGGCATACAGTGGGTTAAAAGTCTTCAAAGTCATGTGTGCAGATATAACAACTTCATTTATCTCTACTGGAGGGAATGTCTATTTTAGCCCCAGTTCTCCTGGGTTTGCTTATGTTCCTGGAGGACCTTTCCCAGGCCAAGGCTTTGACAGAATAGCAGCATCTGGTCCTTGAAGACATTCCTGAAAATCCCTCGGTCTTTTTGGCCTTTCATCATTGTTCCATGCAGATCCATGCTGGGTTGTCCCATGCTCCCCAATACAATGCCAGATGGCTTTCAGCCCTCTTTTTTTTTTTTTTTAATCCTCACCCAAGGATATTTTTCCATTGATTTTTAGAGAGAGGGAAAGACAGGGAGAAGCACATCGATTGGTTGCCTCTTGCACGAGCCCTGACCAGGGCCCGGCCCAGGGAGGAGCTTGCAACCAAGGTACAAGCTTTTGACTGGAATCGAACCCAGAGCCCTTTGGTCCACAGGTGGAGACTCTATCCACTGAGCCAAACCAGCTAGGGCCAGCCCTTTTTTAAGACTACCAAGGCCCTCTAGGGGGCACAGGGATCATTCTGCCCCTGCTGGGCCATGCTGAGCCGTGGAAAACTCCCTCTTCACTGTCAGCCCACGCAGTGCTATCTTCACATGCAAAGGAGATGGCATCAGTCACGAATCACTTTGAAATAAGGAGGAACTATGAGGCTCCCTGAGGCCTGACCTGCATCATGCTCTTCTCAAACTCTGTTTCCCACCCAAACTGGACCTATGATCCCAGAAGGTCTAGTTCAGTGATGGCGAACCTTTTGAGCTCGGCGTGTCAGCATTTTGAAAAACCCTAACTTAACTCTGGTGCCGCGTCACATATAGAAATTTTTTGATATTTGCAACCATAGTATAAAAAACATTTATATTTTTGATATTTATTTTATATATTTAAATGCCATTTAAGATAGGAAAATCAACCAAAAAAAATGAATTCGCGTGTCACCTCTGACACGCGTGTCATAGGTTCGCCACCCCTGGCCTAGGGCCTTCTCTTCCTATGCACTGGTCTTGCTCCTCCCAGTCTTTCTATCCTTGAAAATCACAAACTTATCTAAGGTCTTACTGTCATTCCTCTCAGGGTTTGGCCTTTGGAAAGGGACAAGGCACAAGACTCATCTTTCTCAGGGATGCACTCTGTCTTTACAGCTCTGTCTCTTCCTTCCCTCAACCAGAGGCCTTGCCCAGAATCTTGAAAATCTGGAAAACTTTTTTCTTATGCATTAAATGTTCTCCTAGATAAGCTATCTAATTTTTGAAACCCCAACGCCAGGAACTGACCCATTTGTTCTCTGCTTTCTGCTGTGTCATTGATTTCTAGAGAAAGATCAAGTTTATTAAAAGGGAAAAGGTCAGGTGATACAGGAAACGGAGAAAAATACATAACTTTCTCTTTCCAAGAAATTTTTTTGGCCATAGTAATTGTGTTTTTATTGGTTTTGTTGGCTTTAGACTCAATTATTTGAGGAGCCATAGAGAGCTTGTGACGATGAGAATGATGATTAAACTGGTGTTTCTCTTTCTCTTCCATTAGAAAACTAGGCAAAGCACAGTGAGAAACTCTGATCATTAGACTAGATAGAGGTACTTTAAAAATGTCACCTCAGGTCAACAACCACCAATCGAGCTCACTTTTAACAGGGGTAGCAGGGACCATATTATAATCTCTTTTCACGATCTCAATGAATGAAGGCATCATCCTTAACTTTCTTCAAAATTTACTATTTATTCATGAGTTCTCTGTTTTCTTTGCAGTCTATTTATATGTCTTATTTACCTATTATTCTAGGATAACATATTTCAAATTCTTGTTTGTTAGAGAAGGTAGAATTTTCTTTCAATTTTAATAAATTTTAAGAGTTTCTCTAGTATGAAGGAATTAGAGAAATAGCACCTACTTCTAAAAACTGTAGAAACCAATCTTGCCTTATCCACTTTTGTAATTTGAAGTATCATCTTGAAGTTCTCCTATGTTTTTCTTGAAGGATAGGAAAAAGGATTAAACATAGTAAAATTCTAGATATGGATGCTATAAGATTTTATAACAAGTAGACTTTCCAGTATTCTTTCTAATAAAATCAAAATAGGTAGATCATTTTGTTTCTAGAAAAATACAGACTTATACATGCACACAAGTTGTGTTAATGCTAAAATACCTTCTTACAAAGAATATAGATAAATAGATAGATGATAAATAGTTATATAGATATAGATATTGATAGATATGGAATACTACTCATCCATAAAAATGATAAAATCTTGCCATTTGTGACAACATGGATAAATCTTAAGGGCATTATGCTAAGTGAAATATGTCAGATTGCAAAAGAGAAATATATAGGATTTAAGTTATATGTGGAATATATATTTAAAAACAAACTAACTCATAGAGGCAGATAACAGATTGGTGGTTACCAGAGAAAAAGGAGGGTGGAGGGAGGGAAAAATGGGTAAAAGAGGTCAATTGTATGGTGACAGATGGAAATGACTTTTGGCAGTGAGCATCCTATAGTATATACAGTAGTCATATACAGTTGTACAGTATATATATATATATATATATATATATATATATATATATCCCACATTCAAAGGCTATTAAATTGTGTTGTTTACCCATATCTTCAGAAAAAAATCACTTCTATTGTCGTGGTAAACAACCTGCTTCCCTATTTATAATGGGCTGGCCCTCTAGCAACTTCAGCATGAAATTATAGCTAATTTGCCTACAAATGTCAGGTGGTCATAATAATCTGGCCACTCAGTGTATAATGTATATCTGGATTTTATATAATGTTATAAACCAATGTTAGCTAATTTAAAAATAAAATATAAATTCCACTTAAAACTCATTAAAGTCTCATTCTTATAAAAAATATTTGCCTGGACATGGTCTGAGTCTGCCTATTATGAGAACTCCCAGTCTTGACTTGGGAGTTTGAAGTATATCTGGCTTTTTTGTTCACTCAGACTACTCTGAGATTAGGTGGGCATTATAGGAGAAAGATGATGGGATTTGAAGCCAGATGTCTGAGTTCTAATAATGTCTTCGTTCTCTCTGTGTGATCTGGGAAACTATTTCACTTGTCTGAATCTCAGTTCTCTCAGGTATAGAAAGCAATTAATAATATTAGCTCTCAGGTTTGGAGATAAAATATTCTCCTGTGCTGAGCAAATTGCAAAGATTAATTGTTGATATTTGTATCATCTTGAAGCCATTGACTCTTTGGGTACCCAGGGAAAACCAATCCATTCACCCCTGCTCTCAATTAAGTCTCTTTCAACCCAGGCGATATCAAATGGGGTCCTGTTTGATGGCATATGCTGGAGGCACAGGGCAGTACCCTCAGTTGCAGATATCAGGCTTTTAGTTGGAATTTTTTCACAAGAACCCATGTATGGCTTCTTAGACTCAAAGGAGTTTCATGATTCATTGATCCACTTGTGCACTCAATAAGCATTCTTTGAGCACTTACTATATACTAAGCATTGTGCTGCGCATTGAGGAATAAATCTGAATAGAATATGCTCCTTGCTTTCATAGTCTAGTTAGAGGTAAAGGTGGGCAGAAATATACACAATAATTATAACATAAAATATGTAAGTTTCATATTAGACATATGCCTGAAGAACAAAGAAAGCGCAGAGGAGGAAACTACAAATTTTGCCTGGGGCAGGGAAAGGAAGGTTTCACAAACAATTATCTTAGCTCTTTGACCAAGAAAGACTGAAAAAAAATTGTGTGTGTGTGTGTGTGTGTGTGTGTGTGTGTGTGTGTTGGATTTTCAATGTATCCTAATTGTGCTAATATAAAATTGGTCATATACGATCCTATTTTTATAAAATGCAATGAGTGCCTCTGACCCCCTAAATACTCTATACCTTTCCTTTTTTTTGAAGATGCATTCATTCTTCTACTGGGCAGTATATTCTTAGAAGGCATTCATCAAGTTGATTAATGGACAGGTTACTTAGTATGTTCTGAGTATAGTATGTCAATAACTATAATTCTGTTTTTGACATGAGTCATTTTTCCCTTGAGGTCCTCTCTCACATGGTTCAGTTCTCTCTACTAATTCTGGTAAGAGTTTTTATAGCTGTGATTATCTGAGACTGGGATAGACTATCTCTGAGGTAGTTTATCTCTCCAAAGTGGTCCAAAGGGAACTAAAAAATTCAAAAAGCAATGTTCTTATGTAAGAGAAGTGAGGAGAGAGACAAAATGGGATGAGCTGAAAACCTAGACTTCACTTTTCAGTGATGAACATTTGTGATTTCTCAGTGGCTTTGGGGCTAGTTTTAATGGTTTACACCTCCATTTACCAATATTCTCTGAAATAAAAACTACCAAAGCAGTTAACTGTTTTCAGAATCTATGTGAAAAACCAATAGATAGGTTCTGAGAAGTGCATCAGGAATCAATAAAAGTATCTAAATTTATAAATATGTTTTGATAAGAATTTTTATTTATTATTCATCCCTTTAAACTTCAGGAGGGTAGAGTAAGCTGAGTTGCATCCTGAATGCCACAATGAGTCTATTTTTTTACAAGTATGGAAAAAGCAGACACATACAGATATTCTGAAACAGATGAACCAAAAAGAAGGCTAATGACTCAACATTTTTAACACTTAACAGTGGATTGACTTGGTTTTAGTTCCAGGCATGGGCAAAGGTTCAAGTTGGATCTCATTTTATTCAAGCTGCTTTTCCCACTATCTTGAGTTACATCGTGACAGTACTCCCACTACTATGCCTCAAATACCAAACACTTTGCCATTACTTTTATTGGATTAAAGAAAAGAGAGCTAGAGTAAACATGTTTTGATACTGCAAAGAGCACATATCTTTTTATTACTAGTGCCCCTTATTCCTTATTTTTCTATGCTCTTTTGTTGATGTGAGGCTGAACTCAGACAAGACACACCTCTTTACTACCAGTTGTTTTTGTAAAGAAGGAATCTGTAAAGGGAAAATACACTAATTTCATTGCCCAACCAACTTCCAACTAAGCCAAAACCAGTTTAGCTGCAAATACAATATCATTATTTTGTATAAAATATTTAGCCACTGTCCTTGAGAGTAGTCTTAAAATTTGTACAATCCAGGGAATACAGGGAATACCTCAGCGTAGCTATCACATAAGGGGAGAAAAGTGGTTTCATCTTGTCTGAAAGCTCTAAGATATTCTATCTACAAAGGCTACTCGATCTACCGGGCAGTAATGCTGATAGATTAAACTGCTCTTCTCTCCACAGTAACATATATGTCACCTACAAGGTTTGGCCAACTGCATAAAGTACACTGGGTTTGTTACCATAAATCCAGGCTCTGGACTGAGTTTTGATGAGCAAAAGTTCACATGCTCAGGAAAATACAAAATGCACCTATTGCAAGAATACTTAGGGAAATGTTAATTTTTGCCTCCATAATGTCTTAAAGGCACCTCGTTCTTCACCTCTGTCACCCACGTCTATGCTCAGTGTGAACCATTCCTTCAAAATGAGATGACGGTCGCTTTTCCATTCCATGGCATCAATTGACCTGAACAAACCAATGCTCTTTCTTCTCTTCATAATAACATACTTCCCCAAGGATGCCTCCAAACAGTTACTTAAAAGGTTTCCGTGGCTGAATTCTTTTCAAGCTAGAGTAATTTAAGAGTCCTTGGTAAAGGGCACAGGGACAAGGAGAGCCCAAGACAGCTGGTACACTTGATTGAAAAGGAGTCCTGACTTAGGGTCAGAAATTACTGCTTATGCTTGGAATTCAATAGATACTACATTGAGTTATTAGCAATGCATCTCAGTAAAGACAAGCAGCATTATCATAATCACAAAACATGCAGAGATTTGAATAAAAGAACACATAATACTTTAGATGTTCCTGACAGTTTTTCACCAAGTACTATGCTGAATAAAATGAATGCAGTAAAGAAAACATAGGACATAGGGCTCAATCAGTGATCAGTTATAATTATTTTCTGTGTGAGGTCTTGGAAGGCAAAGAATAGGATTCTACCAGTAGCATGTACATGTCATTTCCTGCCCAGTTATGCCCAAAAGGCCAAATGGGTTTTTGTTTTATTAGGAGAGTATAAGAGTTTGGTCTAATAATGAGCTTTAGTTCAAGAATGGGGATCCATTATATGTAGCTGTTCCCTTCTAAAGAAGCATTCTGGAAATTATTGCATCACTTAAAAGTGCAGTGCTAGTTTCACAGTAATAAATCCTGGCAAACTCTAGAAAGTTGGACAAACAATGCTCTATTGGACCATTTATGACTCACAGCTGATCAGCTTCAGCCCTTATCTGTATCATGGCCACAATCCTATATAATAAAAGCCTAATATGCAAATCAACTGAACAGCAGAGCAACTGGTGGAATGACCAGTGGAAGGACCGGTCGCTATGATGTGCATTGACCACCAGGGGGCAGATACTCAATGCAGGAGCTGCCCCCAGCCCGCAGGCCCCAGGCCAGCCAAGGTGGGTGCCAGTGGGGGCCCCTGATTGCCCCGCTGGTTACCCCACAGATTGGCCCTGATTGCCAGCCAGGCCTAGAGACCCTACCCATGCAAAAATTTTGTGCATTGGGCCTCTAGTGTTACATAAATACCAGTTATCTCTTTATTCAAGACATAAGGCTATATTTTCTTTCTTTATATCAAAAAGATATCATGAAAAGATTAGCCTATATAATAAAGAGGTAATATGCAAATTGACCATCACTCCAACACACAAGATAGCCACCCCATGTGGACACAAGATGGCCACCACAAGATGGCCTGCAGGGGAGGGCAGTTGTGGGTGATCAGGCCAGCAGGGGAGGGCAGTTGGGGGGGGGACCAGGCCTGCAGGAGAGGGAGGTTGGGGGCAACCAGGCCTGCAGGGGAGAGCAGTTAAGGGAGACCAGGCTGGCAGGGCAGGGCAGTTAGGAGTGACTGGGCCAGCAGTTAGGGGTGACCAGGCTGGCAGGGGAGAGCAGTTAGGGGCAATCGGGCCAGCAGGGGAGGGCAGTTAGGGGAGACCAGGCCGGCAGGGGAGGGCAGTTGGGGGGGACCAGGCTGGCTGGGAAGGGCAGTTAGGAGTGACTGGGCCAGCAGTTAGGGTTGACCAGGCTGGCAGGGGAGAGTAGTTAGGGGCAATCGGGCCAGCAGGGGAGGGCAGTTAGTGGCAACCAGGCCGGCAGGGGAGGGCAGTTAGGGGTGACCAGGCCATCAGGGGAGGGCAGGTAGGGGCAATCAGGCCAGCAGGGGAGCAGTTGGGCGTCAATCATGCTGGCAGGGGAGTGGTTAGGGGGTGACCAGGCTGGCAGGCAGAAGAGGTTAGGGGCAGATAGGCAGGCGAGCGGTTGAGAGCCAGCAGTCCTGGATTGTGAGAGGTATGTACAACTGCCTGTTTAGGCCTGATCCCAGCAGGCAGTTGGATATCCCTTGAAGGGTCCCAGATTGGAGAGGATGCAGGCTAGGCTGAGGGACACCCCCCATGCATGAATTTCATGCACCAGGCCTCTAGCATGTATATAAAGGTGGGGGTGGGTGGGAGGTGGTGAAACGGGAGGAAGGGAATATTCCCTAATATAGCCAATTCACACTTTAACTACATAATAAAACCATCTAAGAAATATTCTAATCATTGCTTTCATTGGTCCTTGATTCAAGAGTTTCTGTCTTCAGGATGATGCATTTGCTGTAGACCACCTTCATGGCAATTAGTGACAGAAGCATCATTGTGTCTACCAATCACATTACCTTCTAATATTGCTGATCAGAGTGTCAAAAGTCAATAGCAATTCTGGAATAATTATGTGACAAAAGGCGATATAACCAAAATGCCACAATTCCAATGACTTTTAAAGGATGTGTTAAAGCCTGTCTGACTAACATTTTCATAAAGGGAATAAAAGGAGGCTGTGCTATAGTTGAATATTCCAAAGAAGAAAGGCATCCTAAAAAGAAATGTCAATAAAAATACTTGCAAGAAAAATTCAACAATATATTACCTAAATAAGCTATAAAGTATATGTTCTAATTATTGTGTCCTTAAGCCCCATAACATTATATTATATAGAAATATAATAAAGCAGTATAATTACTTAATGAGGCAAATGTATAAACTAATATAGAAAGCAGTTACCAAAAATCTTTAGTAAATAAAAATCTATTTGAAAGCTTTTTAAATTGATTTCATTACAGCACCCAAGAATATTGGAAAGGGAAGGAGCAAATACAAATAATCAGCAATAATATGTGGAGAGGTTAAGATCGGTACCTTTCATTTTCTTTCCCATTATGAAAGAATCAAAATAAATGGAATAATTTACCAACAGTACAAAGCTTTGAAATTCAAGTTGCTATCAAATCCAGAGAAGTTTTTCCATATTATCAGGATGAAAGGTTGAACATTGAGTTGGTTATTTGAAATCATTTAGCTGCTTAACACCAGGTATTTAGGACATCATGCACAGATAATAACTAAAATTCTACCTGTGTGCCCACAGGGAAGGGAATTCCAAGGCTCCTTCATCTACTAACATGTACAATATATTCAGGTTTTCATATCTCAAGATGACTACATATGAGAAGAAAATTCCACTTTCTACTTTTAAGGTACAAGAAAAAAAAGAATGTAAGAGTATGGATGAACAATTAGTTTTTGCTAGCTATTACCTTTCCTTTTGTTAGCCAAGCATTTTAAATCATATGGAAATTATTCCACTAACATGATATGAAATAAGAATATTCCTACACAAATGAATAAAAAAGAAAGGCACAGGTGAAAAATGTATTTGTCAAAAGAACATTCCAATAAAATAAAGGGCACCAGTTAACATGACTAAAAGTCAAATTAACCTTTCTGGAAACAGGGAGGCCACTTGATTGCTTCAGAGGACTACAACTGTATTTCTTTACCTTTTCTTGAAACCATTCCTGAGCCATTCTAGAAGGTAAGTGGAACCTTTTCAGGAAAATGCACCTCAGCACCTCTCTTAGGGACCTGCTTCAAAATTTTTATTCCACATAGTGGCCTAAAATTGGAGGGGAAGAGGGGGAGGTATTGTGGCCAAGGTACTGATTGTGACCTTAGAGCTGTAAGAAAAATACTTGAAAATCATAGGCACAGAACAAACAGTAGGAACATATGAAAATTTTCTAGAGGGAATATTTAATGCCACATTCTAGAACATGAAGTCAGGAATTTAAAGCCAGATATTTTTATGTGTCATCATACAAATAGAAGGTAATATAAGCTGTGGTTGATAAATTTTTTGACATTCTCTATTGCATGTGAAACAGGACCCCAAAACAGGAATTGGATTTTTTTTTTTTTTTGGTCTGGCTATAGATCTGTGCTGTCCAATATGGTAGTCACTAGCTAAACGTGGCTGTTTAAATTTAGATCAAAGTTCATAACATTAAAAATTCAGTTCCTCATTTGTACTAGCCATATTTCAAATGCTCAATAGCCCAACAGTGGCCATTATATTGAATAGCAAAATCATAGAACATTTCTTTCATTTAAGAAAGTTCTATTGGACAGTCTTGCTCTAAAGCATAGATTATTATCTCTGATATCGTACATTTGCATTAGGCAACTGCTTCAGAGACGGGTATCACTAGTTGTATTTTACAAGTAGAAAAAAAGTGAGACAAAGAGGTCAAACAGCTTGTCAAGGTGACACAGAAAATGGGATCTTGAAAAAAGCTGAGACTCTCAACTAGTTTTAAGCAGTCCTCTGACTTCTATTAAGTATACTTTCACAGAAACTTCACAGTGATCAACACTCAAGACAGATCACTAATATGTTTCTATTGTCTTAATGTTAAGCTCATTGATTCTTTTCTTAGCCATTTCCAGCCTATTCATAAGCCCCTCAGAGGCAGTCTTCATGTCTGTTACAGGTTATTTTTAGTATTTAATTTTTATTTTTTCTTAGAGTTTACATCTCTCCTTACATGTTGTTTACTTTTTCCATATTCCATACTTTCCTCCTACGTATTGATCATAGAATTTAAAAATCAGATCATAGTTATTTTAAATTCTCTGTCAGATCATTCTCTTTTTTTAAAAAAAAAATATTTTTATTGATTTCAGAGAGGAAGGGAGAGGAAGAGAGAGAGAAACATCAGTGATGAGAAAGAATCATTAATCGGCTGCCTCCTGCACACCCCACATTGGGGATTGAGCCCACAACCTGGGCATGTGCCCTGACTGAGAATTGAACCATGACCTCCTGATTCATAAGTCAGTGCTCAACTGCTGAACCACACCAGCCGGGCTGTCAGATCACTCTAACATCTGTGTCACATCTGAGTCTAGTTCTGATGTTTTCTTTGTCTCTACAGATTGTGTTTTCCTTGCATTTGGCTTGCCTTGTAATTTTTTTGTTGGAAGCCAGATATGTTATATTGAGTAATAAAAACTAAGGTAAATTGGCCTCTAGTGTGAGGTTTTATGTTAATTTGCTAAGAGTCGGGCTATGTTTAATGTTTGAATTAGCAGTAGGTGCCAGTGGCTTTGAATTTCTATACTTGTATTTGACCCCTCTTAGTGTCTTGGCCCCCTAAATACTTGCCTTAGAGAGACTTTGCATCTTTCAGCTTTAAGGCTGTAGCTCCCGGAAGTTTCTGTCTGAGACTTAGACCACAGTTAGCCTCCAGCTTTTGTCAAAATTGTCATTTGCGTTCCCACCAATTTATGGCTCCAGAGACATCTGTTCCTTGGCAAGCAGGTCTCAGCTGTGATTCCCTGGATTCCAGATTTGGGGGGCTAATTTGTCCTGTGACCTCAGTTCTCTGCTGAGTCCAAGAAAAAGCATTAAGTTTTAGTTTGTTTAGTTTTATTTTCTTAAAAAATAAAGGGCATGACAACTTCTGAGGTCTCTACATGTCACAGCTAAAATTGGAAGTCTCATAGCAGAGGAGTACTTTAATAGATATTGGTAAGTTGCCTTTCAAAAATTTTTCACCAATTTACATTCCCAATTTCAATAATTTATATTACATCAATAATGTATGCAATGACTTAAATATACTTATTTTTAAATATCTTGACATTCACACTTGCTAGATTGACCTTGAGATTGTGAGACAAACCCTTATGAGAGTAGACATGGAAGTCTCAAAAATAACATTTCACAATGCAAATGAATTTTTGCTATGTATTCACGTATCTTTTAAAATTTTATTGTAGGGGTGATAGTTGTCTATTTTGATTTCCAGAGAGACTCATTAGTGAGGGTGAAATGGGTTGTGCTGTCATGTATTATAAGTTAAGCATTCCTCCAGTCCTGCTCTTTCTTAGTTAAATAATAATAATAATAATAATGAGCAAGAACACTAGTTTTGTTAAGAAATTGGTGGGTTTGCATGTACCTGGACTTACACATATAAAATGTGTCAGAATTTTCCATAAGTTAATAAATCAAAATTGAAATGTCTGCCCTTGGTCTGGCTCCAGGAGAAAGCACAGCTCAGCCATTGTGTGCGTGCTGCTGACTTCTACACAGGAAGTAATCCCAAATAGTTTCAAACCCTGCCTCTTTTTTTCTTTTTTAAAACAGAAATATCCTCCATTAGAATTCTCTTAGTTTCCTTGGTTATTGCCAGGAAAGTTATGAGTGCTTTTTCCCTATCTATCCATCTGTGTAGATATGATGAAGTGGCAATGAGTAGATTTTCTCTTTCCCCACATGAATGCTATTTTTCCACAAATGCTTTCTCTGTAAATGGAAAATACACTTCAAAATCCCATAAATGCTTTTTTAGCCAGCCAATGGCAAAATCTGAGCAAACCAATAATCTTTATGCGGAATACAACCCTTCAGCCATTATTTTACCTCATTGAAAATTTTATCCTGAAAATAGTCAATCTTTTGTATAAAAGAGAATGGATGAAAGAAAAGTTATATATATATTTCAGGGTCAAAATGCAAAAACTAAATTAAGTCAAATAATTCTGAATAAGCAAGCCATCTTAACTCAAACTTAATTACCTCCAAAGTGAAAGAAATAAAAGCTATTTTAAAAGGCTACTTAATTATTGTTAAGAACCACAATGTCATTGGTTCACTCACTCTGGTGCAAGTGTCCACTAATGGTAAATGATTCTATATATTCTAAGAAATGTCAAAAGACTCTCCACCTTTGTAAATATTAAACTATGGAAGAAAATGAATATAAAGTAAAGTCAAAGCTCTTATTGCTGCTTTGTTTTGTTAAGCTCTAGGCTCATCAAATACTGTCAGACATAATAAAATGTGACTTAACTAAATGTTTTCATCTAATGAAATGGAGGATGAAAAAACAAAACAAGTCACACTAGATGCTGAGGTTGGTAGAAACTGAAGACATTATTTCTACCTTTACATAATAATATTTCCATAAGTAATGTTAAAAACTGTCTAATATTTAAGTTATTTTTAAAAATTAAATCAGATTCAACTCCCTTTTAGCCATAGAAGTTTATCTATCTTGCAGTTTAAGGCATCATTCAACAAAAGTTAAAACTTTCATCTACATATGGATCCAATTCTTTTAGATATTCACTATCTTGTTCTAAAAACAATTTCAAGACCTAAGGATTTGAAGTAAATATATGTTGTTTTTTAAGAGATTTTACAGCCAATGAAAGTAAATTTAACTACCAAAATGAAAGCTTACTATATGAACATAAGGCCTTCCACTTCAAATCGCTCTGCTTCTGTTTTAACAGTTTCTGAGTGGGAGAATGTACTGAAATCGCCCACTTTACAGCTCTCTCTTTAAACCAGCATCCTAGGATGAGAGAATTTTTTTCCCATATACAAATAGGCAACAATAGTTAGAGCATTTTCTACATCCAGTCATAGGAATCACCCTCATTCTATTATTTTTCCTAAAGTCAAAAAGAAGTTTATTAAAAGGTTCTCATGCTACTAAATTTATGCTTCAATATTTATCTCATCAAAACTGTGGCACCTATAATTTATGTGTCTTTTCTTATTTCTTGGTTTGGATTGAAAATACCATTCCAGAGAAATCTCTCAAACTTAAAAAATTAAAAAAAAAATACTTGTTTATAATGACAGAAATAATTGAACATTAAATTCTAAGCTTTTGACATGAGTCTTGCTGATGAGAATCTAGTCAATTTCATGATGATCTGGGACTAACAGTTTGTGAATTTAAGGACTAGAGATGAACTACTTTCAATAAGTGATATGTCAACTCTTTATCAGTGAGCTAGATCAGAGATTCATTTTATCCTCAGAAGATTAGAAACAAAGGTAGGAAATGAAAAAGAATGGGGAAGTGAAGTGGGAAATAGAGTTGATTTTTTTTAAAAATCCTCACTGAAGGATAATTTTTCCATTGATTTTAGAGTGGAAGGAAAAGAAGGAGGGGGAGAGACACACACACACATCCATTGGTTGCTTCCTGCACACAGCCCAACCCAGAAATGTGCTTTTGATCAGGACTTGAACCTGCGACCCTTCAGTGCATGGGCCAACACTCTAACCACTGAGAAACACTGTCCAGGGCTAGAGTTGATTTTTTTACTGTTAGAAGAATAGGCATTTTATATTTCAGATGAAATCGTTAGGTAGTTCTCGTAGTTACAACCAACCCATGTACCCGTAAAAATTGTGAAGCTGGCGCCTTGTGAAGCTTATGAGCAGTAGGCCACCAACTCTTTCTGAAGACTCATTGCATCCTCTCTTTTTCCTTGATCAATCTGACTGCATGTTAGCTCCTCCAAGGATGTGGCATTGTTCACAACCAATGTTTTGTTTCCTTGGCCCTATTTTTACTGATTTTTCTTTTTTGAGCTGTAGTAGTGGCATACGGCACCAATTTGTACCTAAAGAAGTCTACACCGTTCAGTAGTCTGTTTTATGAAAATGTGCTTTTTCTAGCCTGTTGGATGCTATCAAACACAACCTCTGGTACAATGAAATAGGGTTCAATGTAGAATAGTAAGAGCTCAAGTACCAATGCAAGAAGGCGTAGGGTCATGCCCCATCTCTACTACAAAGGACTTTTATTCTCTTAGTCCTTGTTTTCTCATTGGCAAGTGAATATAATAATAGAATTTGCTTCATGAGTTTTGAGTCCATATGAAATGAGCTCCTCCCCAAATAGTGTTTAGCATAGAGCCTGGGATATAAAAAAAAATACTATGTCACCATACAAGAAAGGCTGAGCAAATAACACTGCAAATATACTCTAACTGAAAGAAATTGAACACAGTATCCATAGTTTGTTTAAAATGATCTCCTGGGAATATGGTGAGGACTTTAAAAGCAGTTAAAATTTGTGGGCTGAGTGTGCAGCTTTCTGGATTCAAGCCTGCTTTAATCCCTATAGGCAACAGTACCTAAACATAATCCATTGGGCCTAAACTGTCAGATAAACTCATGGTATTCTTAACAGCAGTCATTATTAATCAATTTAAATATTAAAGCTGAGTTACATGCCAGGGACAGTTCCTGCCACTCAAGTAGGTCTTAAGACTTTTATCAAACAAGGTCCAAAAACAGATGATGCATTTTGTGAACCTCTTTCTTATAGGCTGACAGAACTTTCTAAAAGTTTCCTTCTATAATCATGGAGACTTGGTCTTTTGACGCCATATTATGACTCAGAAAAAAAAAAAAAAGCTAAAGAATCAGTAATTATTTCCTAGCCAATTCCTCCTTGCTAATTTTGAATGAACCCACATTTCTATAAGAAAGTATGACTTGGAATTTAAAAGATGTCTGTTAAGTGATGCAAATATTGCTCAAGTTACTAGGCTCAGTGTTTCAGTTTTGTTCTTTGTGAGCTCTTATAGTTGCATGATGTAGTCATGTAGGGTCAAAGCAGATTAGTCATTTTTTCATAGCAATTGTTCATTCATTTGTTATCCTTTGTTTGTTTATGGCTATCCAACTATGCTCTGACCCAGAGCACTGACATTTATTTTTGCCAGTCAGCAGATGACACACAAAAACATTAAACACTAAGTTGTAAATTGAGTCTTTGTTAATAAGTCTGGTGGAAAATTGATAGAAAAGTAGCAGTTAAAAACAACTGTTTAAAATAAAATGTGTGAATTATGTATGGCTTTCAATAACCTATTCTTGCCTGTTTCTTCTTTACAACTGAATATCAAGATTTGGCTATAAATAACTCTCCAGATGCAAGGCTAAAACTGCCAATCAACATTCTCTGCAGAGTTTTATGAGTTCCTGGATGAGCGCCTTCCCATTTTTTTTCTGAGAAGGAAATATGTCCAGCATGCCTTATGCTAGGTATTTCAATATTAACTCTTTTTCCTCAGGACATTCTAGTTTGACATCTACAAAGTTATAGATATTAGTTGACATATAAAAATCTATGTAAGATATTGATAATATCACTAAGAAATTTCTTGAAAATGAGTCACATTCCAAAGCAGTGTTTCTCAAAACGGTGCCATTGCCACTCAACGGAGCCAAAATAAGCAATCTTTAAAAGCCTCTGCAGTCTCCTATGAAAGGCGCTGCAGTGTCCCAGTGTCTTATAACCCATATTGAAGATCCTAGAGTAACATTTAACCTATTCCCTCTTGCACTGCTCCTTCCATCTAGCTTCCTGGTTGACAAGGGAGCCTTCTGGGCTTGAACTTCCCCTGTCCAAAATGAAAAAGAGACAATGGACGAGCTATCTGGGTCATTGTTGTAGGACCTTGAATGAGGGAGGTTAAAATTGGCAATAGCCATTAAGATGTAAGCTCAAATCATTTCACTCTTCAGCTCTAATTTAATAAAAAATCTGACTCAGACAGTTCAATTATTTCTCCGGGTGTATTTCCCTGCATTGTTGCTGGTTTCAATGAGGTTGTTATAAATCGCAGCACTATTGGTAGTCTTACTGCATTGTTTCTGTGAGGCTGGGGTTATAAACTGTAGGAGATTTTGCTGATCCCAAAAGGGTTTCTGAAGTAGCTCTGTGATCATAATAAGAAGTAATGATTGGTAAGAAGCAGTTTCTCTAGGCAATAGTTAAGAGAGAGTTGGGAATGTTAGTCCATTGCTCCCAGGGCTGGCTTCAAAGCATGCAAACTGTGAAGTCATACAGGTGTTCAGGAGGGCCTTGGACTTGATTTAATGCTCTATTATTGCCATCTTAAGATTCTTAATAATGTTATCTTTGAACTCATGCTTTTATTTTAGTGAAATCAATGGAACATGAGCAGGAGCAGAGGAGACACATACAATATGTATGACTACTATGATACCTTGTTACCCCATTTTTATATAGTATTCACTGTGGCCCGTGAGCACAACAGTCAGGTAGAACCATAATGCACAGGAGTTCTTAGAAACACAAACTCTATCATGTCCTTTCTTACTTGTGTTACTTTCCTATATTAGCCAATCACATATGCTAAAAATTATGACTTAAAGGAAAGAGAAAGATAGAGTGATCTATAGTTACGTTTCCTTTCAGTCCTTCCTTACCCATCTGTATGCTGAAGGTAGACAGTATTGGTAGAATATATCAATACTGAAAAGTGAAATAAAATCAGTTAAGTTTAGTATTCTGCAGTATATCCACTCTTCTGGTAAAAACAAAATACATATGCTTGTATGAGCTACAAAATACGAAGTGCATAATTTTGATAATTCTATATATGAGTTAAATGCTTTTATATTTATATCTAAATAGGAATGCACAATATAAAGATGAATGGTAAAATGTATGCAAATAACTTAAATTTTTATTTTTACTTATAATGGCATTAAATAAAAAATTAAAACACACACCCACAAACACCATGATGATTCAAGAGAAAGACTGGGAGAAAAGAAAAAGCTTTATATTTTAGTACCTCTAATGGTATGCTTTTTTTTTTTTTTTTTTGCTTTCTGAATATGAGGTTCTGTGTTTTCATTTTATTCTGGCCCTACGAATTATGAAGCAAGCTCTGGTTGCTCCAGATCTGTCTGCTTCCTGACCTTGCTAAGTTGTTAACAGATGGGGGTTGGGAAGAAGGTAAGAGGAAGTGAGGCCCAGAGGAACTCCTCAAGCCCTTTCCCGCCTGAGGCCCTGTGGGCTCTCTTCCTTATTGGTTTAATAAAGGTCTTTCTTGCCTTACTCTGAAATTATTTTAATAATAGTGGTTTCTCTCAGTTTCCTAGCCAAAGAATGGTTCTAATATTCCTCCTTTTTTTCTGATTTTCAAAATACACATGACTCTTGGTTGAACTCAAGTTACTCTTGTTACTTCCTATATGCTAGGTTCCAGAGTTCATATTCAGTCATCTACCTTTAAAACCATGTCCTTTTCATTCCATTTTTAATTCCATAATTTGTAGATACTAAAGGTATTTTACACATACCCTTCAGAGTTTACTCCTCTCTCTCTTTTTTTCTTGTGCCCCGATTTCTTTCTCATTTATTCTTAGATGCACAGAATTGCAGTCAGGACCCGGGTCTTTGTAGTTGTCCCGTTGGTTGCTTCTAAGAACGAGAGAGAGAGAGTCACATTGCTAATGGTCTTTAAAATTCTCATTAAAAAGCCGTAACCAACTCGCCAAGATGCCATAATCAATTGGCCAAGATATCAATACTGTTTTACCCCTGTCTTCAATTCTAAGATCCTTCCTCTCCTTTAAATAAAACTTTTGCCTTTTCAGTTTCTTTGTTACCTAAAATCGCTTATTCTAATTCCTGATGTCATAATACTAAGATCTGAATCTTGTTCTGATTTCCTTTTCTTATATCCTAACAGAAGCTTTAAAATACAAGGACAGTCTTCGTGCCTGATCCCTGCAGGTGCGCCCTGCCCCATTTCTGACACTCTCAGTGTTTCAGAAATACCAAGTTACTGCTGTTCTTCAAACGTGCCTGTGTTTCAGCCCCCGTACTCTTCTCTTCTGTCTACACTCTCTTCCCGGTTTTCTTCACCTAGACACATGCTTTTCAAGCTTTAGGTGTAATCTCAGACATTAGTCCTGTTGGAAGCCTTTTCTGCTTCTTCACAAGGTGAGTTAGGGTCCTAGTTAGGGCCCATGCTACCATGGGCACCACTCCCATCGTCACATACTATGTTATCTCAAAACCAACTGTTTATATGATTGTGATGTCCTTGAGCGCAGGGATGTATCTTATTATTTGCTGCAAGTTATATAATACTGGGCATATGGCATTTATTTTGGCCTAAATTCAAATTAACTGGATTAGATGTACTTTAGTCTAATATGTGATATTCTTCTAGACGTTATTTATGTGGCCCTAACCCAGAGAATACCAATATATGTATATAAATTATATACAGCAGCATTATTCTCCTAGGATTTTTGAAGTCATAGAATCTTAGAATTGGAAAAAAAAAACCCAGAATATCTCACTACAATTCAATGCAGGACTCTTCTTTATGAAGTTTTGGCTACTAGTTATTCATTTTTAAAATTATTTTATTTTATTCTTAAAAGAATATAATTAAAATTAGAGAAGGGGATGATTGAAGAGGAAATAGTTCCACACATTTCCTTTCTACGCAAAGCCAATAACTAGTTTAAATTCTCTTTTCCAGAAGCCTATCAAAATCAGGGGTAAGCTACTCAAGTCAGAGTAGGACAAGGGTCATCAGACACTCCTGTTATGCCTAGATTGGACAAATCCTTTTCCACGAATATCTCAAAAAGACTCCACAAAATTTCCAGGTATTCAAGAGTTCTGTTTTTAGGTCAGCTTAAGATAAGCCTTTTTGAGAGCAGTTTTTGGTCCACTTCATGAGGTTTAGCTAGAATTTTAATTTCTTGGTACTCTTTCAATTTCCCTTCTTGGGTAAGTTAACTACCTGAGTTATTATTTTTATTAATGTCTTACGTCAATTATATGATTGACGTTTGTTCTTTTTAGAGTAGAACAAGTACACTGGATTCCAAGAAACTACTTCCAGGTTTTTCAAGTTTTCCGGAATCAGTATCTCCATGTATATCTGTCACATCTACCTTCATATACACAGAGCCATAAGTAGGACTTCAGCCTTCTGGTGGTCATGAAAGCCACCTTCCATGGTCAGTTAGGAGATTGGCCGTGTGTCCATATGCCTAGGGGACCTGATCTGATAAACAGGGCTGGGCAGGAACCAGACACATGAGTTTTCCTTCATGGGCTGCTACTAGCTTTTTATGAGTTTCAGAGTGTCTAACCTTGTTCTATCCTCTCTCTACTGATTCCCTGTACTGCTGAAATAGACAATCCCTGCCTTACTTTGTCAGATTATTTTCAGAGTCAGAAGAAAAAAAAATATATGAAGAGTTAAAAATGTCATGAAAGTAAAAAAGTATTGTGTTCATTCTTCTTTCCTCACTGACAGTCCATTGCTTAAGTCCCTTTGCATTATAAGCTGATTAGCAAGTGACAGATGAGAGGAGGTGCTTTGCAAGAAGAAAAGATGGACTAAACAGTGTGGAGTTGTTTCTCCATGTACTGATTTAGACCTCTCTTAGTCAGAGAGACCCTTTAGTGGGTCCAGAATGTTTTTGAGAAGATGGATTGCTAAATTATAAAACTAGAGCAATGGAATAAAGAGACTTTTCACTTATGATTTGACACTGGATTACTTCCTCCCCATTTTGTCCTTGAAGAGTCAGAATTACCCCACAGTGGATAATTGCTTTTGGGTAAGTTCTATTAGGCCTGCAGCACTCAGACCTATATTTAAGTTCCACCATTTGTGGCCGTGGCTTTGTGCCCACTGTGATAGCTAAAGCAACAAATACTTCCCGCTCCTGAAGTCACCAAGCACGCACATGCTGCCCAAGGGTCATCAGGGCTGCTCCGTGTTCTTCCCCAACATAGCAAGTGCTCCCTCAGTGAGCCAGGGTGGCGAAGGCTTTGATTGTTTTTTATTTTTAATGTTCCTTCTAGGCTCCAGACTCACTGGAGTCATCCTGACACAAAATGCTTTGCCCAGCACAATGGGATGCCCTTTACCTAGTACAAGAGTGAGTCTCGCAAAGGTGCTGCCTTCCCCCCAAAACAAACAACGGAAATGCATCAGGAGAGCCCAACTGCAGACAGAATGCACATCTTGAAGCAGAAGCCACTACGGGATTCCTCAGATGAAAGCCGATTTCAATGAACATTGTGTTTCAAAGCCTGTTTCCTCTTGCTCTGTAAGAGCTGCAGAACGAACATCCCACTTGCGTCTGCTGACACAAAGAATGCTGCGGCGGGGAGATCTTATCAAGCCTTCCTGTGCCACAGTAACAGAGCTCCGGTTGTGTCTTGTAAGAATTGCTCATTGTTTCACGGGGACGACTGGCTCCTTTGGGTGGGATCTGATGGCATCTCATGGCGTGGAGGTAGGTGGTGCTGGGAGGTCAGCCAACCACGTGACCCAGCTTGCTGGCTTCAGGGAAGTCAGATAGAGGAGCAAACTTCACCCAGGTCTGTTGAAGAACTAAACATTTCAAATTAAACTATTAAAAGACACATGTGCTGTTTACTAACTAGTATCTTCAACTGCACAAGTTAGGAACAAAAATTAGAAGAGATAGTCAGGGTGTCTCTGTTGGTATAAGCTGTTTCTTCTCTTTTAATCAATTCACTCAATTTTTTATGATAAAATTAAAAAGAATAAAGGAGAAAATTATTGATTTAAAACCATCTCTGGAGAATTTAGAAGCTAATAAAGAAAACTTTAGCCTGGCCGGTGGTGCTCAGTGGTTGAGGTTTGACCCAGGAACTAAGAGGTCACTGGTTCGATTCCTGGTCAGGGCATATGCCCAGGTTGCAAGCTCAATCCCCAGTAGGGGGCATGCAGGAGCTAGCCAATCGATGTTTCTCTCTCACCATGTTTTTACCTCTCTATTCTCACTAACTACCTCTATCTGAAATCAATAAAAACATTTTATAAAAAAGAAAACTGTAGCATTTATGACATAAATCTGAAAAATATGTATTTGTTTTATGAGTATGAACTTCAGGTTTAAAATCATCTCATTTATATTTAAGGGTGAAAGGTAATAATATTGGCTTAATTAAAATTGGCCAATTCTAAGTAATGCATCATTTGCTTAGAAAGTTCATGGCTTCTCAGTTTTGGCCTCTTATAAAAGTAAAATGAATGGTTACCTAATCATCTATTTGGAGAATAGATTTGGATTTTCTTCCCTTTCCTCTTCTTTCTAAAGGCTTGCTGCAGTAATTGGTACATATGAGAAATATGTAACAGTCAGGAAGATATGCCCAGCAAAAAAGGTGACCATGAGTTCCCTACAAGGACAATTCCCTTCTGTATCTCCATGTAGTACTTTCTGAAATGCCCTTTGCCGTAAATGTACCCATATTCCATTATTTCAACAACAAAACACAAGAATTCTCCTATTGCTCAATACAGGTTTTGAGGATGAAGATATTACCAAAATATCATCCCTATTCTTAACATATTTATTATTGAAATGATCAAATGTTGTAATTAGTTATGTATAAATTTGATTTCTTTCAGTGAACTGTGAGCATCTTGAGGAAAGAACCTTAATCATATTGATTTCCTGTCTCCATTGCCAAGCTCAATGTCTTATACATATTATGTCTACTAAATATTTATTGGATGGATGGATGGATGCATGCATGCATGCATGGATGGACAGATGGGTGGTAGATAATTGGCTGATTAGGCTGCAATACCCACAATTAAAAATGGACATTTGATTGTGGTTGTCTACATGGTTCTTGGCATGACCACACCTGTTAATCTTCCAGGCCTGTATTATCCCACTCTTACATACATTGAATAAAGAGAGTTTTTTAAATCACATTGTCCAACTCCTTTAATTTACAATTGAGGAAATGAGATTCAGAAAGAGAATCCGATTTATCCATAGTTCCCAGTTAAGTAAGTGCCAGATCTCGGTTAAAATCCATTTCTCTTGCTTTTCAGTCAAATGCCCACTACATTAGGTTGTTTTCCATGACTCATATTTAGAGGCTTACAGGGACCCTGTGGAACAATCTGTCACTCATCACTTATCTGAACAAAGAGAGAGAAAACTAGGCGAGAGTAAAATTAGGGGAAAGGAGCCACTCTGGGGCTGCTGAATTCCTATGTAGATGGTGCTGAAGAAAGGTAAGAATAAGAATGATTCATCTTGCCCTATCCAGTTTGGCTCAGTGGATAGAGTGTTGGCCTGCGGACTGAAGGGTCCCAGGTTCGATTCCGGTCAAAGGCATGGACCCTGGTTGCGGGCACATCCCCAGTAGGGGGTGTGCAGGAGGCAGCTGATCGATGTTTCTAACTCTCTTCCTCTCTGTAAAATATCAATAAAATATGTTTTTAAAAAATAATGACTCATCTTTATTTAGGCTGATGTCATTCCATGTTTCTCTAAGAACATGCCAGATTCAAAATTCAGTGGGTAGTGTCCTATTCTCTCCCTAGTCTCCTAAACTATCAGTAGTTCTGCTTCTCTGAATGATGCTCAGTCACACTGCATCTTCTAAATGCTTGTGATTGACTTCTACTTAAAATGCTGTTCATTAAGAATTTAACCTTTTAGTTTAAACTATTTTAGAATTAACATATAACAACACAGATGAGTCTCAAAATAATTATGCTGAGCGAAATAAGCCAGGCATAAAAAGAGCACATACTGCATGATTCCGTTTATACAAAACTCTAGAAAATGCAAACTATTTTAGGGTGAGTAAGAAAAAGCACATCAGTGGGTGCCTTGGAGGTGGAAAGGAGAGGCAGGGGGAAGGGATGTAGAAAGACAAAGTAGTAAACTTTTGAGGGTGACAGATATCTTCACTCTTTTGAATATAGTGATAGTTTCATGGGTGCATGCATATGTCAAAGCTTATCAAATTAAGTATGTGTAGTTTACTGCATGTCAATTACACATCAATAAAACTGAGGGTTGCTTTTTTTAAGGCATGTAACCTTTTAAAATTCAACCAAAATGCTGTATCAGTCAGGGTTCAATGACAGAAGCACGCACACTACAATGTCTATATCTATATGTCATATAGTTACAGGAATTTGACCTTATATAAATGTGATGTATGGTTAGGTCATGTCTGTAAAGTTGTCCCCACATCTGATGCTGGAGCTTGAAGTCCAAGGACAGGCTGTCAGGAACAGAAGATGGATATAAAATGGGGGAGATCCAGAACAAGCTGGAACCCACAAGCACAAGCACAAGGACAGACTGAAACTTGTCATAGTTCTTAATGCGTCTGACTTTGGTTGCATGGCTGTCCTGAAGAAGCAGAGCCCGTCATCAGAGAGCTAAACACACACACCTGGCCATGGAGTTGGAGGAGCTGGAGGAGGGGTTTGGGGAGGTGGAGTCCTTACAGACCCAGCTGCTGCCCCAGGCAGGAGGTGAGACAGCAGCGAAGAGGCAACAGTATGAGCTATAAAATTGCTGCTGCTTCACTCCCCCTCCAAATGCTGCACAAGAGTGTCTTCTCTGGCCCACTCTAACCAGAAATTCCTGTCACTGACATTTCAGGTACCATTGGACCTTCTGGATTATATGGTGGCAGAGCTGTTGTCACAGCAGCCTGGACTTCTTAAAGAGCTTCGTCTCATTCTGGGCCCTACTCAGAATTGCTAGGTTTTTGGGTCATTCAGTAAATGGGTCAGAAAGGGTACTCAACATGCCTTAGACTGGACCCCTAGACATTTCACTGAAGTTTGAGGTCCCTGATTTTTTGTGATTTGTTTCCCACCCTCTGGCATGCAAACATCTGATAGGTAAGTCGCTACTTTCCGCTCATCAGGTGCAGGAATCAGAGAAACTGGAGTAGAACCCAGAGGAAGATGAAGCACTTGCAAGCCAGCCACTGCCCCACACCTGTCAGGAGAGCCAGCAGAGAAGTAGCAGTGTGAGTGAGCTCAAATACAGCTGCTGCTTCGCTTCTATCCTCCACATTGCCTACAAGCATCTTTCTTATAACCCACCTTAACCAGAAGTATACAAGAACAGGAATTCTGGGAAATGGAGCTCATCCTAGCCAAGCCAACACATCACAAAACTACCACAAATATAATTTATAGTAGATTATTATAGGGTAGAGAATTCAATTAAAAAAAAAAAAGTAGTAGATGCGTATCCTGGCATAATCTTCTTTCCTGAAGAATTTATCTGACAAAATGATGTCTCTCACCTAGAAGGCCTTGAGTCCTTAGAATATATGTGTGTTCTGGCCCTGGGGAGATTATCAAAAGAGAGCTGATTCTAGAATTATGTATTATTTTTTAAAAATAAATAACTGCTTAACAGTATGGAAATGTTTTCACAGTTTGAGTCTATTTATCAATTGCTTTTTCCAGAGAGATTGAAATTCATTTAGGTTTGAGTTTAATTTCTGTTGTTTTTGTTTTTGTTTTTTTTTTGCTTAGCCTTCAGAGAATTAGAATTTGCTTTTAAGGTAAAGAGTGTGCTGCAGGCCAAAGTCAGGCAGTGCGACAAGCTCTGGCATTGTGATGAAAAGACAGCCTCAGGATTTGCTCTCTGGGGACCTGGCATGCTGCTCGTGCCGCTGCTGGTGAGGGAAGGGGCATTGTGGTGGCAGAATTGGCTGTCCCAGAAGCAAGCATCCCAATCTGTGGAGCTGCTCCACTGCAGGCAGCCCTCTTTTCTCGTGTTTCTGAAGTCTATCTTCTAAGAGAGAGCTGACATCCACTTCCGCTTTTATCATCTGAGTCTCTGCGTTTCTCTTAGAAAATGGCAGGGATGGAGTGTGTATGTGCCGAGCGAATGCCAGGAGGATAAGCTTTGCAATGATTGAAAGGACAACATTCACAGCAGAGAGCAGCTAAAGGAAGAGAAAGAGCAAATGAGACCAAGGGGGAATGGTTTTCAGATGGGCCCTTCCTTATCACAAACCAATTCATGACTTCCTGATGAAGACATTTGTCCGCCCAAAAGGGCCGGTGCTTCTAGAAATTCCCATCACGGGATAAAACTGTCAGCACCTGCCTCAGACTCAGGAGTCGGGCAAGACCACCAGCGGGAAAGAGACTGAAATGCACAGTGTGACCATTTTAGCGACAAAATGTGTTCTCTTAGTTCATTTGTTGAATGGAAGATTACAAAAAAGATATATGGTGTCTTTAACATAGTATTGGCTGAATATTCATTTAACAAAAATAATTGGATGATTGACTAAGTAAGAAGTCACATTTGTTCTCTTACAGGCATTTGGCAAACATTTGGTCTTATCCCAAAAGCATTTTGATTCCTCCCCGCCCCCCGACCCCCATCACCACCATTTTGGTCCTTGATGCTTTAAAATCTCAAATAAAGTTGGTCCTCAGCATGAGAGTGTGTTAGGATCCCAATGGACAGAGACCCTGAACAAAGGAACAAAGAAGGGAGGAACATAGAACTGCATGGGGCGGGGCGGAAATCATGGAAAATTTCCACCCATGGGCTAGATACACCCTCATGCAAACAAAACTTTTGAGCTAATGCTTTATTTTATAAAAATGTGATAAAACACTTGATAGGCCCTGAGAGGACAAGCAATAGTTTTGTTCTGTGTGTTTTTTTTTAATCCACCAAAATCCACATGCAGAACTGTTGAAGGGAAAAACCTTTGGTCATATCTGTTTCCAAATGCTATTTCCTTTCCGGAGCCTCAGAAGGGTGAGTGGCTGTCAAAGTGAGAGGCTGTGTGTCAGCAGCTCTGACCAGGCATCTGCCCTGCTCTGACCAGGTCCTCTGCCACCACTAGCTGGCCAGCTCTGGCAGGAGGCTGTCGGCTGGGTTTTGCAGGCACGTTTCTCTGGCCGTCGCTGTTCTCCAGCTCTGCCGTTTGCTCTGCATCGCTCAGGAGAAGTCAGAGCAAGGCAGAGGCAAGCCCCTGGTGAGCCTTTCTCCTTCACCTCCAGTGCTCTGTCCTGGGAGCAAACGATCGAGGTCGCCGGAGAACACTGCCCTTGTTCTTCCCTCAATACCTCTTTGAACAACTTTGTAAAAAAAAAAAAAAAGTCTGCATATTTTTATGATCATACTGAAATAAAATTGCTTCAATTCTGTTGCTTAATATTAAGCACTTGAATATGTCAAATATGATCTTAAAAATCTGGCTATTGGATAAGCTGCCTTTTCCCTAAAAATGATGTAACTCTGCTCTTCCGTTTTCTTTGGTACGTATTTGACTTTCGACTGCCAGGCCCAAGAACAGATGCTGTTTATTTGTGGCCTTGTGTGATATGTGACTCTGGTGCTTTACAGCTTTCACAGAGATTTCACACACAGTAATCTCAATGGGCCCTCAGATAGTCCTGTGAGGTGGGTAGAGTTGATAGTATTTCTACTACCATTTCTCATAGGAGAAAAGGAGAGTAAATAAGTTATGTCACATAGCCAAGGTCACGCTGCACTTCGTGATGGAACTAGATTACAACAGAGTCATCTATCTAGAGGTTTTATTTAAAAAATATATATCTTATTGACTTCAGAGAGGAAGGAGAGAGAGAGAGAGAGAGAGAGAGAGAGAGAGAGAGAGAGAGAGAGAGAAGAGAGAGACGCATCAATGATGAGAGAGAATCACTGATCAGCTGCCTCCTGCACACCGCCTACTGGGGATCGAGCCCATAACCCAGGCATGTGCCCTTGATCAGAATCCAACCCAGGACCTTTCAGTCCTCAGGCCGACGCTCTATCCACTGAGCCAAAGCAGCTAGGGCTAGAGGTTTTTGTTTTTTAATCTATTTCATCACACCAAGCCATCTTTATGAAGGAAAGATTCATCCATCTTTATAATTCAACATTCTGGTTAAATATTTGCAAAATTAGAGCCACAATTATAGCCATGGTTTGCTAGTCTCAGTAGGAATCAACTTTTTTTATAGTTTCATATTCTCTTTTTCTACCGCCACTATCATTTTCTTTCCTATCCATCATCCCCTATTTATTCATGAAAGTAATAACTTTTTATCTTTCCTCTCTTCTTTCCACCCCTGTCTCTCTCCTTTTTCTCTCCCTATTTATCCTTCTTTCTGTCCCAATATCTCTCTCTCTCAGCATTTGCTCAGTGAGGATTATAAAAAAGAAATTGTTATTACAATTTTAAGCTTAGTTCTCATATATTCCAGTCATGTGTTACTTTCAGTACCCAAAGAGCAAGAGAGATAGAGATATAGAGATAGAGATAGAGATAGAGATAGATAGATATCATTGGTCAGTTGAAACTCAATACCCAGGTATGTGCCCTCACTGGCAACTTTTTCTGTACCCACAAGGAAGCTCAACCAATTAATTGAGCCACTCCAGACAGGCATAACAATATCTTATAATTTCTATGGATCTCTGTTTTTATATTTGCAATTTTTTTTCTAGAATAATGATTTTCCTGCAGGAATGAAGAATAGAAAATGGCAAATGTAATCTTTGTGCTAATTTAAAAAAAATTGTATATGATTAAATAGTTGAGAGCTACTTAATTTATAGGTTTTCTTATTTTAAGTTACAGATGCAGTGATCAAACACAGATCTTTTTTCTGTCTTTAAGTCAAATATTTAGTGATTTTGTTTTTATAGTTGTTTCCGTTAGCCTCATCAATAAGCCATTTTTAATATGAAATGCCAAGACAGATTATCCAAAATATAGGAAAAAAACAAATCAGAATTTTAAGATAATCTCCTATTCACCACTATTATCTGATAATTTTTCATAATGATATTATTATTTTTTAAACTAAACTCTAACAGTCAACAAAACAACAAGCAAAGGAATAAAAAGATGAGGTGGTCATTCCAGAACTCTTTTTTGGTTTTCTTTGTCAAGCTAAGGGGTGCCGGTGTACTGACTGGAAATGAGCTGCATTTAGATCCTATCTACCAAGGTTTCTCCTAGGATGAAGCCCTAATTTAGCTAAACCCACGGTCTGTAGACACAGCTGCAAAATTAGCAAACATCATTCATCATTTCTACTTCTGTACTTCTATCACCAACAAAATTATAGAAACCTATATTTTTAGTAAACTTTAATTGCAAGTTTAAATCGATATTTATTTATTTAAAAAGCAGTTTACTGAACTGATTATACAAATCTAAAAATATTTCTAAAGATAGAAATAAACTTTCATCAGGAATAAATAGGATTTGCAAAAAAAGACAGCCTGTCAGAAAAAAAAAGAAAGAAAAGTAACAAAATCAGGCTTCCAGGCCCTTCTACCTTTAATGTGAAAATGAGTATCATGAGGGATGACTTTATATACCTATTGAAAAATGCATAACAAACAACAGATGTATAATTTATGGAACTGATTGCTTTAAGCAGAGAAGCTTCAAAATGAGTATTTGCAACTCAGGTTGTTCTCATGAGGCAAACATATGCCAATTATTCAGAACTGAGACCTGACCATGAAATATACAACACAAAGGAAAAGACACTTAAAAAATGTTTGAGAAGTATTCTACCACTCTCAGAAATATTTACTTTCCTTTTTCTGTAAAAAGAAATCAGATGGCTGTTAATACCCTTGAAAACTTCAATAGATGGTGAGATTGGAACTGTAAAGTTCTTTCATGAAACTGTGGTGGACATAGATTTCTGTGCTGAATCCAGATCTCCAAGCTTTGCTGGCTCAGTGGATGGGTGGATCTATCAGCCAGAGCTGATAAATGTCCTCTCAGCCAGACTCAACACATGAAGAAGACAGTGGCTTGTTTCTTTTATGAAATAGAGCCATAACAGACTCAAGACCAAAGCCTAACATTAAAGATTTATAACACAGAATTAGCACTGTCAGACTTACATTATGTCCTGAAGAACTGAATTATAAAAGCCAAGTCATGTGTTTTCAGCAGCCTGAAGTATGCAAGGAAATTCTCCCATGAAGGCAGGCCCTTGTAAAAAAATGTCCTGAAATGGAATCTGATACCTGTTAGTACAAAAGTGCCTTGAATGTTTTTAACTGGTAGGAGAAGGGCATGGGAGAAGGGCTGTCTCTAAAGTAACTAGAGCCCTTCAATCACATGCAGGAACTGGTGATTAAAAAAAATACACAAAAAAACAAAAAACTAAAATGTCACAACAAATCAAGTTTGAGCATGCTAAGCCAAGTTTTCACTCCCCTAAGAACAAAGAGTTTCAAGGAGAGATATTCTAGGCTTTCCAAATGTTCTACAAAGAGTATCTTATTCCTTGCTGTTGTTTTGTTTTGTTTTGTGTTCACTTTAATGTCCCCTTTGAAAGAGATAAGTTTTCTCCAATTTAAAAAGAGAAATTACCCTCAAGTGTAATGCATAAGATAGAGTAGAACACTTTAGGGTAAATGAATTAACTACTAGTTACAAGCAGTAGCTACTTACATGATTCTCAAAATTATAATATTGAGCAAAAACAAGTCACAGGATCCTAATATATAAAAACCCGGGGTCTGTAACAACCAACCAAAGGCTCAGCCAAACACCAGAAGTCAGTCCTGCAGTCAATGCTGGTTTGCCGTGGTGACACTGCACTGACTGCCGAGGGGGCTGTGGACCAGGCCTGAAGAGAGGCCCAGAGAGAGGCAGGGTCTGATCCGCAGCCTCAGTGGCAGCTGTTGATCATCTGTTGCCTCTCTCTCTCCAGGCTTCACCATCAGCTGCGCCTCTGTTTCTCTCCAAGACTCCTCAGGGGCTGCTGATCAGCCCTGCCTCTCTGATTAGGCCCGGAGATAGGCCCAGAGATGCTGACTGGCATAGAAACCTACCAATCAGAACCAAATCTGGGTGAACTGTGAGGAGCCAATGGCTGCCTAGGAGGCAGAGCTTTTGATGCTGACTGGCATAGAAACCGACCAATCAGAACCAAATTGGCCAGCAGGGGAGGGCAGTTAGGGGTGATCAGGAAGGCAGGCAGAGAGGTTAGGGGAGATCAGGCAGGCAGAGGGGTTAGGGACAATCAGGCAGGCAGGCAGAGGCAGTTAGGGGCGATCAGGCAATCGGATATCCCCAAGGGGTCCCCAGTTGGAGAGGGTACAGGCTGGGCTGAGAGAACGCCCCCCCGCCCCTGTGCATGAATTTTGTGCAACCAGCCACTATTATCCTATATAATAAAAAGCCTAATATGCTAATTGTCTGGTCATCTGGTCATCTGTTCAACCAATCAAAGTGTAATATGCTAAAAATATGCTAAGGCCACTCAACCACTTGCTATGATGTGCACTGACCACCAGGGGGCACATGCTCTGACTAGTAGGTTAGCTTGCTGCTGGGGTCTGGCTGATCAGGACTGAGCAAGATGGGCCAGATATGCCCTGGAGCCCTCCCCTGGACCCTCCCCACCTGGCCAACCTCCCGCATCCACCAATCATACACGGATGGAATCCCTCAGCCTGGCCGTCACCCTCTCACAATCTGGGACCCCTCAGGGATGTCAGAGAGTTGGTTTTGGCCTGATCCAGCAGGCCAGGCCGAGGGACCCCAGTGGCACATGACTTTGTGCACCAGGCTTCTAGTATAAAATATGATTCCATCTATACAAAAGTCAAAAGTAGATAAAAATAAATGATATATTTAGAGGAATTGATATATAGATAGTAAACTATAAATAACAGCAAGGAACAACTAACAAAATTCAGGATTATTGTTTCATGAAATGGGACAATAAGAGAGAGGAACATGTAATTAAGGAAGCTGTTGTGAGGGTAGGGGTGTCACAAATACTGTCAATATTCTATTATTTCTTCTCTGGTGGTGAGTGCCTGAATGTTCAAGTTGTTATTATTCTTTAAACTGAGTATAAATGTTATCATATACTCTTGTAAATGTATGACTCTCAAATTTGATTTTTTTAAAAAGAGTTGGGTCAATTTTTATCATCTCATGTCATTTCTTGAAATCCTAACATTTCTATCTTCTGAAGGTAACCCCCATCCAGAAATACCTTTGAAACTAAAGAGGCAGGGTTTCTAGACCTGCAGTCAATGCTGTCATAGAGCAAAAATTAAACAAGTACAATAAAAATCAGAAAAAAATCCCTGGTTGAATGATTTTTAAAAGTTTGCACTCACATATTACCTGCAATGACCTGAGACTCAAAACCTTTGACCAGCTGAACCCAATCTTTCTAAACATATTTCCAAGAATTTCCTTCTGGAACTTTTACCTAGTTATATATGATTCCCTGAGCATGACTTACATATTCCATCTTTGTGCTTTGATTATCTCATTCCAGCGACCTACATTTCTCACCCTCTTGATGACTGGCCATCATAGTTTGACCTCTTCTGGGAAACTACCATGATAACCTTATGACTCAGCCTGAAATGCTCTGGCCTTTTTCTGAACTATTTAACAACTGCTTATTTCATCCTCCTAGCAGTTAACCTTGTGTGCCTTGTAACACCTGTATCTTCACCAACCAGATTCCTTTTCCTCCTCGGCACAGAGCTGAACTGTATTTCCTATCCTCCATGCGGGTAGCGGCAGCCATGTGACTGTGTTTTGCCCAAAGGAATACAGACACCAGATGAATATGAATCTACCTTCTCCAGGCCTGGTTCTAACACCTCCCACAAGATCCTCCACATCCTCTTTCTCCTCTCATCAGCGGTTACTTATAGGGGACCTAGGGAAGCATTTTGAAGTTCCAGGGAATTGCTGACTCATATCAGGGATTAGCAAACTTTTTCTGTAAAGGGTCAAATAGTAAATATTTTAGGGCTTCACAGGTACATAAAGTCTCTGTTGTTGCTTCTGTTGCTTGTACAGCCCTTAAAAACATGAAAACCTTTCTGAGCTTCCAGAATTAGGCTGGATTTGACCTGTGGCCTGTGGTTTGCTGAGTGTTCCACAAGGTAGAAAGATCTTGGATTTCAGGATGTCTGTGGTAAGCAGAGCCTCCCTCCCCCTCTCCCCCACCCCCCAACCCAATCTCTGCAACTAACTTACTCAGATTCTGATGGGAACAATACTTCTTACTATGATTAGCTTTTTCTGAACTATAGCTATGGGACCTTCTGTGATCCAAATAGTAAAACTATTTGGTGAATTTGAACCAATTTAAATTCCAATTTCAAGTAGAGGTCCAATTTCAATTTGGGGTCTATTCACCTCAATTAGTCTTCTTTACTAAAATAGTGACTACACTAGAAATATCCTATTTGTTTACTGTAGTTAGCCTAGGAAACCATCATGAGCCAAACAATCTAGCTAAGCCAGAACAGCTTGCTTTAAAATCTAGCAGAACAAATCTCCAAGTGGGAGGAAGAATCAAGAGGAGAATACGGAAGAGTAAATGAAGAAAGATGTGTGCTTCACAAATAAATTGAATCTGCAAAACACATGGAAACTTCAGGTATGTCTGACTCATAATATTAATGTTTTCCTGAGAACCACAACCTCCTTTCTCTTCTCCACTTTTCTGAACTAACCCACACTTGTGAAGTTTCTTTTCTCTCTCTCTCTTTAAAATATTCTCAGTCCCTACTGATGCATAGAACTCACTGGAATCAACATGCCCAGGCAGCCTTCGTAGCAAGTCAGAGTGGGCTAATGAAAGGTTTGAGGAGGAAACCGCCCCACAGCAGCCTGGTGCGCCCAAACACCTTGCCAGGAGGGTGCAGTTCTCCTGGGAAGAAAGCACTCCTTCACCTGTTTCAACAAGTTGTGCCCTTAAAACAGTAGATTGCAGTTATTTGACAATGTGCAGGTTGCTGTTTCCTTTCCTATGCTGACATTTGTTTTGTTTCTTGAAGCTGCAGGCTACCTCAGGGCAAATTTTTCTTTCTACACACACTTACTCATGTGCAAAACTTGGGAGGCACAAAAGGACCACCAATATCAAGCAAAACGCCAACAGATTCTTGTACTTTTTCTTGTAACATACTTCTAGAACCAAGGGAATGAGGTGTGTTTTGGTTGTGATATAAAAGGCAGATGAGAAAAGCAATAGTTGGTTTAGAAATAGGGTCAAAGCCTCCTCCCATTTTCCTATCTCTGAAATCATACTCATACACATATCCTTTCACTGGAGTAGGCTAGAGAATAGACTTTTATTCTCAGCAACCACAGAAAATGGACTCTGACAGCTTATTTACTGGTGAGCTTTGACTCTACAAGCCTCTGTTAATTGTCTGGTGAACTAGTATTAATCAAGTGCATTTGTTAACTCTTTCGGGGAATTAGCATTTTACTCTGACCTTTAAAAATTATCATTGTGGGCCTTTAAGAAGTAATAACAAAAACTCAACTGAATAATAATAACAATAAAAAGACCTCCTTCCGGGCTGCCCTGGTAGATGGTGATTAGTAGCTGCAGACTTTATGGTCCCTGTCACCCAGGACCAGGACACTAGAAGCCCCATGCCTGAGTCTAATGCCTCCAGGGAACCACAGGTGGGGTGGTGGAAAGTGAGGAGAGAGTGCGGACTGGCTTTCCCCCTTCCACAAATGAGTGAATGCTGGTCTAGTTTGTTTAGCCTAGTCCAGAATGACCCAATGGAATAGAGTAGAATTGACTTTGTTTACTCTCCTAATTTCTTTCTTCTAATGCAATTGTTTGAAATATACTCAAAAGAGCAACTCTCCTATAAGTTTCTTGAAATGTTTATTTCATAGGAAGGTTTTTACTTAATTGATTAATTTTTAAGAATTTTTAGCATGATATTTTCCCCTCAAAATACACGAAAAGATGATTATGTTTTTAATAATTTTTTAAACTTTTTAGTTACAGTTGACATACAATATTATGAGTTTCAGGTGTACAACATAGTGATTAGACATTTATATAACTTACAAAGTGATCTCCCCAATAAGTCTAGTACCCACCTGGCAACATACATAGTTATTACAATTTTATTGACTATACTAGAGGCCTGGTGCATGAAGATTCATGCACTGGGGGTGGGCAGGTCCCTCAGCCCAGCCTGCCCCCTCTCAAGGTCCGGGAGCCCTCAGGGGATGTCCCATGGGGAGTGGGTCTAAGTCGCAGTCTGGCCTCCCTGTGCAGGAGGCAATGGGCTGATCAAAGGAAGGCACCACCCCCATCGCCCCACTGTTGCTTCCACTGCCCATCACGGAGGCGCCTGAGCCCCAGGCCTCACAGCCACTGTGGCTTTGTCCAAAAGGACGTCTGGAAGATGTCTGCCCTAATTAGCATATTACCCTTTTATTAGTATAGATTCCCTATGCTGTACTTTACATCCCCAAAGATAAACAGTTTTAGATTTTGAGTATCTTAAGAGAGGCCTTGGCCCTTGCTAAATTTTGTTAGAGAAATTCATAGAAAGCTACTGTGAAGCGACTCTATTCTTAGAAAGCTCCTTATTCAAGGCTTATTTGGGTCAGTTTTGAGGTTATTCTGGGACTGGGTGCATGTGTGCTCTCTCTGAGTCACTGATTCTGACATGTTACTTTACAAGTTCTTGGTCTTTTTCTGAACATTGACAGGCATATGAAAAATTTAATAATTCAGTGAATAAAATATGCCTATGTCTACAAGCAAACAGAGATGAGAAAAAGACACCCTATTTTTTTACCGTGAATCTTCCTAAGAGTATTAAAAATGTAAACCCAAATTTGACAAAGGAAAGGTACAGTTTCTCATTTAATATTTTCTGAAGTTTTCCATTGTCATGCAGTGTCTTCATTTTCCTTGAGATGAAACTACTTAGAGCCCCGCTTTATTTTAGATGACTATATCTTGTAGTATGGAATCAATAGAATTAAAAAAGGGAAAAGGGCTCTTAGAACATGTGGCTTCTGTGAAATATAGCTATATTTCATCAAAATGGCTATCTCTACATTATGTCTGTTCAACTGATACATAGATTTGAGGATGATTGTCTTTTAAATGACACTAATGTCTTTTGTGAATGCATAGATGTAAATCAAATCTGCTGTCTCTTAATGGGATAGGACTTACCTAATCACTAATATTGTCTCTTCTTTTATAATTCTTTGCAATAATATTTCATTTATATTTTAAAAGCAGCTTTCAAAGTATAAAAATAGCTTCCGAGCCCATATAACAACATAGCATCTTCAAACTAAAGGTAAATACTCTTTTTTTAAAGCTTGGGAAGTCCAATTGCTTGGGTTGCCCTTCCATTTGTCCATAACTTTGCAGAAACTTTCCTACCAGAAGCCCAGACTTAGGTAGATAATTTGTGAAGATGCTACATAAATTCATGGAAAGAAAGGAAACCCTTTGTGCTAACAGATTGTGGGCAGTGGAGCAGGCTCTTTCCCCCTGGAAACCTTGGTTTCCTTTGCCTGGGGTTCTCTTTTCTCCATCTTTGCACGGCTGCCTCCTTCTTGTCTTAGGATCTCACCTTAAAGGTCACCCTAGAGCAGCCGTGGGCAAACTACGGCCAGCGGGCCAGATCCGTCCCGTTTGAAATGAATAAAACTATTGGAAAAAAAGACCGTACCCTTTTATGTAATGATGTTTACTTTGAATTTATATTAGTTCACACAAACACTCCATCCATGCTTTTGTTCCGGCCCTCCGGTCCAGTTTAAGAACCCATTGTGGCCCTTGAGTCAAAAAGTTTGCCCACCCCTGCTAGAGTGATCTGTCTGACCACCCAAACTAAGCAGTTGCTCTATTATATAACTGCCTCTGTAGCCCTTATCACTAACTCATAGTCTTGGGTTTTGTTTGTTTAATGTCAATCTCTTTGCACTTGGAGAACATGAGCTTTGCCTTATTTCTGCTGAAAACCCAGAATCTAGAATGCCTGGTAGGGCAGGTATTATGGGTTGAAATATGTTCCCCAAAAGGATATGTTGGCATCCTAAACCTCAACACCTCAGAATGACTTTATTTGGAATGTAGTCCTTACAGTTATGAGTTAAGATGAGATCATAAGGAGTAGGGAGTGGCCCCTAATCCAAAAAGACATCTTTGTCCTATAAGAAGAAGAACACAGAGAGAACACGATGTGAAGACACAGACACTTGAAGAAGGTGGTTATGTAAAGGCAGAGCCAGAGATTGGAGTTATGGTACAAACAGGGGATGCTTTGGGCCACCAGACTCTCTGGAAGACACAAGGAAGGATTCTCTCCCAGAGAACTGGAAGGAGCATGGCCCTGCTAACACCTGAACTCTCTTTTCAGATACTGAGGGCTGACATGTCACTCCCTCAACCAGTAGTCAAATATATGCCTTAAAAATGAAACTAAAGAAAAATAGGATTTTTGCAATAAAAACCTGTATAGCAAATGAGCTAAAACATATCATTCTATGTTTTAACTGCTCATTCTATTACAGTTCTCTAGTTTGGCTTGAAATATTATTATAATTTCATCAGAAACATAGGGAGGAAGATTTTTTGCCATTATTTTATGCTCATTCTTACTGTAAATTTGTAAGTTCAGCTTGTATAGTTTACAAATTTGTAATGCATCATATATATTGTTTCCTTTTTTTGCAACCATCGGAGCATACCTTTGAGGCACTGAATGGAATCTGATAGTTGAAGTGAAGCCAACTTCAGATTTTAAGGAGAAATTTTCATATTCCATGTGGGCAGATTCAAAGGCTGGATGAATAAGTGACAAAACAATGAAGAAAATATTCTGCGTTATTCATTCCTAAAGTCTGAGAGACCAAAATGGTACTAAGAAATACAAATTCCAAATTTGCTCATTTTGTGTATGTGTGTGTTTGTTTTTTTGTTTTAATCCTCACCTGAGGATATTTCCATTGATTTTTAGAGAGAGTAGAAGAGAGAGGAAAAGACAGAAATATCAATGTGAGAGAAACACATCGATTGGTTGCCTCCTGCATGAGCCCCAACGAGGGCCTCAGCCACGGAGGAGCCTGCAACTGAGGTATGTGCCTTTGACCAGAATTGCACCCAGGACCCTTCATCCGAAGGCCAATGCTCAATCCACTCAGCCAAACTGGGTAGGGCTTGCTCCTTGTTTAAAAGGCTTGCTCCTTGTTTAAAATGATTTTTAGGGATCGCCTTTTTAAAAATCTAAAATCACCCAAAAACCAATCATATATGTGTACGCATGTGTGTGTGAAATCATTAACATTTGGGAACTGAAAACTTCTATGAGATTCTTTGTAAAGCTGCTAAACAAGTCCTTTTGCTTAAACTGAATATTTCTTCATAAATTAGTGGTAACCATTTTAATTTATTCCTTGGTGCTATAAGAGCAATGTGTTTAGTAGGCATATTGTCCTATAATTTCAGTTTTCTCTCTCTCTCATCTGAACACAAGACACAGAATTAAGCACAAAGAAGCAAATGGATGTACTGAAAACAAAGAGGAAATGTTATAGGTCATGTGCAGGGTCTGAGAGCGTTTCCTGTCTCAGAGGAAACATTTACATCATGACTTGTCATCTGTACTGTCTGTCTAGCCTAGTGTCTCCTAACTTCCTGGAATAAAACCAAAATAAGCAAAACAATAAAAATGACATTTTTGTGTGTGTGTTGGAATTCCAATCCCTTATTACTGGAATGCTAAATCTTTCAACCCTACTGGCTGTTATGCCTTTCAAAATTAACAGCATTTTTTATGTGTGTTTTTTTAAGTGTAATGCTCATATATATCCCCTTATTATAACAAATTATTTTAAGTGTTACTCTGAAATTCTGCTAATCCTTGCATCAAGAGAAAACTACTGCTTTATTTTCAAATTAACTTTTGTTTTTACTTCTGTAAATAGCTTTAACAAATATCATTCTCCCTGAAATACTAATTTGATTTTAGATGTCGGCAAATAATGGAGAAGTAATATAAAACCCATCCTTTGCTTACTTTCTAAATTTAGCATTCTTTCCCCCCTACATGCACTTGTTGGTCCAATGGTTTCCAAAGCTGATACATAAGCATCAACTTTGCCTTTATAAGAAACCATCCAAATAGAGATGGAGATATATTTTATCAGCATTATCACTACCAGCTGCTTCACCATCACCACTTTTCAATTTGTAGAAAATCCAGCATTATCTGCCAAGTTGGCAAGATGTCAAAAGTGCACCGACTGTTTTCAATGAGAATAACTTGTTCAGTTGTAGATGAGCTTTAAGGACTCATGCCAGGTTTGTGGAGAGCTTTTGTATTCTAAGCTTCCACACTGCATAGATTAGTAGAACGGTATAGGTACAGAGGTCTGAAAAAATCAACAAAACCTCTGTTTTTCAAACCAAGTCAAGAGTTCTGCTTTGAGGTTTTTGTGCAGCCATGAGCGCGGTGTGTCCAGAGTAAAAGGACATGCATGGGCTGCAGGATGTGGTGAGGTGCGTGTGTGGGGGATGGGGAGAGGTTTAGCTGGTAAACAATTTGATATCTGTTTTTAAAATATTAAAACAATTATGGAAGCAAAGGCAAAGTTTTCATAAAAATATTTTAAAGTTATTTTTGGTTTAGAACAAATATTCATAGGGAATACATATTCATTTAGCCTAGGAGAAAATTTTCAGATTTTCCTTATCCAAGGTCTTTATTATACTGGTCAGGAAATAAAAGTGATTTATCAAGCCACTAGAATCCAGATTTTCTGACTGTCAGGCTTCAGTCCTGATTGATAGCTCTTTGAGGAAAGAGGAAATGCAGAATAACATCTATTCAATTTCATCCATGGGCCAGACACTGTCATTGTCACAGCAGTGGTTAAGGGCTAAGCTCCCAGTCAGACTTCCTCAGTGGGAAATTGGTACCACCTCTATTTACCTGTGACCTTGAACAGGTCACAAGTTCTCTGATTACTAGTCTCTTCCTGTATAAAATGAGAATCATAAAGGGACCTTCCTCACTGACAAGGTTTAAGTGAGATCATCCTCAGAAAAGGCCTAACAGTATTTGGCACATTAATGTTTCTCACCAAATACTGAATGAAGGAAAAGAGAGAGAGAAAAAACTTTGTATGTCATAGCAGTGGGGAGAATGAAATGGGAGTAAATTTTGTGCCTGATTTGCAAATGAGAAAAATTAGGTTGAGTAAAATTCAGTATTTGCCAACAAGTTACAAAACCAGAAGGTACAGTTGTCTCTATTTGAACCCAAAGTTCAGGTTGTGTCTGTTCCACCACCATGCCTTCTTATGAGAGGAGCAGGAGGTGGAAAGCATAGGGAGACCCTCCACTTTGAGAGCTGGCTGCTTCCCAGCAATTCTAGAAATCTGTGAGGCCCCAAACAGGGTGCTGCCCAGGTGGCAGAACCCCATGAGAATACTGAGGTGATAGTGCAAATATCTCTCTAGGTTGAAGTCTGGAATGGAACCTTGGCTCCCTTTAGCTAATTACCAGTTCATTCTCAAGGACAGGTGCCGTGCCCTGTCTTTCTGCAGAACTGACTCGCCCCACACCCAACACTGTAAGAGCTCACTCTGTGCCAGCCCTGCCAACAACTTGACTTTGGACAAGGCACTGACCTCTTCAAGGCTGGATTAGGACAGATCCTCAGGCCACAGTCCTGACTAACCAACTCAGATTCTTACAGAGTGAGACCCTGAAATCGCTATTCTTTATGTAAACTTTTCACCGAAGTATACTTAAATCAGATCAAAACTACAAATAATGTAAGTACATAGCTCAATTAATTTTCACCCAGTGACCACTGTCTCAGCTCAGGTAATAGAGCAATCCAGTCCAGAAGGCACTCCTGTGTGCCCCCCGCTCTCCCAAGATAGCCACTATAGTCTCACCTCTAACATCATCCCTTGCTTATGCTATTTTTGTAATTTATATAAATGGAACTATGCAAAGTGCGCTCTTTTGCATCTGGCTTCTCTTATTCAAAAGTATGTTTGTGAAAATCATCCATGTTACTACATGTAGTTATGGTTTGTTCATTTTCATTCCTATATGGTAGCAGCTCTACCTCCTGTATGTAAATAAAGTTTTTTTGGAGCACCACCAGGCTAATTTGTTTCTGTGTCATCTGCAGCTGCTTTCACACTACTATGGCAGAGTTTAGTTGTGACAAAGACTATACCTAGCTGCCAAAGCTGCAAATATTTACTAGCTGGCATTTGACAGAAAAAAGTTTCCTGACCCCTGCTCTATAGTATCGTCACAAGTATCCAACATTTCTTCATTCATTCTACTATTGATGGGCATTTGGATGGTTTTTAGTTTTGCATTATTACAAGTAGTGCTGCTGTGAACATTCTTGTATCTGTCTTTTGGTGGCATATGTATAAATTTCTATTGGGTATATAGCATGTACTAGTATATATGTATACATATATATTTTTATGTATGTATGTATATAAATTTATATTTTAATCTCAGACTGATTCTAATGTACAGACAGGCTTGGAAACTTCTGCCTTAGACATGTTCAGAGAGTTTAAACCGTCTTGTCCAACCTCACGATAAAAATAATTGGCAGAGCTGAGATTGACAACCAAATTCCATTTCTTGGAACAGTTCTGTTTTTCCACTATAGTTCCTGTAGTCATTATCTTTAGAACATTAAAATAGAAAGGTCTTTACTTATCCAAGATCTTTCACAAATGTGATTCTTTTCTACCATATCTGGTTGTACATGTTTAAGAACAGGAAACTCATTGCTTTAATAGAATTTTAGAGAAGGAAGAGATTATATAAATCACTTAACCCAATCCCCTCATTTTATAAATTAGTAAATTGAGTTATAGAGATACTAATAATTTGCCCAAAATAGGCATTTTGAGTCTTGACTTTTATCATGTATTACAAAATGATTTTGAATGTGCTATTTTTGTCTTTGCATTTGATACTACTTAGATAAATTAACTTGCAAAAGTAGTACCTATACATTTTAACTATTTAAGCATTTCAGAAGTATCTAAAGTAAAATTAATTTTTCTCCTTCTTTCAACTGTATAGACTCTCATATATATATATATATATATATATATATATATATATATATATACTAATAAAAGAGAAACATGGTAATTGGCGTATGACCGCTACCCTTTTCATTGGCTAATCAGCGAGATATGCAAATTAACTCTCAGCCAAGATGGCGGCCGGCAGCCAGGCAGCTTGAAACTAACATGAGGCTTGCTTGCCTCAGTGACGGAGGATCCTTGGAGGAAACCAACATTCCCCGCCTGCGGCTGCAGGCCTCTGAGCGGGCAGTTTAAGGAACATTGTAACAAATATCGCCGGACTTCAGCCAGCAGATTTGCAACATTGTAAGCAAAGGCCAGAAACCTACTTTCAGCCACGGAGGCCTAAGAGCTGGAGCCAAGCCTCAAGGTAAAGCTGGCCCAGAATAAAAAAAAAAAGAAAAGAAAAAAAGGAGCGGTTGGGAACTTCAGTCACTCCCAGCTTGAAAACAGCCCTCAGCCCCTCACCCAGACTGGCCAGGCACCCCAGTGGGGACCCCTACCCTGATCCAGGACACCCTTCAGGGCAAACCAGCCGGCCCCACCCATGCGCCAGGCCTCTAGCCTATATAGTAAAAGGGTAATATGCCTCCCGGCACCGGGATCAGCGTGACAGGGGGCAGCGCCCAAACCCCCTGATCACCCTGCGGCTCTGTGTGTGACAGGGGGCGGGGCCCCAACCCCCTGAGCAGCCCTGCTCTATGTTTGATAGGGGGGAGCTCCCCAACCCCCCCCCCCACGGGCCCTGCTCTCTGTGTGACAGGGGCAGTGCCCCAACCCCCTGATTGGCCCTGCTCTGTGCGTGACAGGGGGTGGCGCCGCAACCTGTCCATGGACCCTGCCTTGAGTGTGACAGGGACAGTGCCCCAACCCCCCAATCGGCCCTACCCTGAGCGTGACTGAGGGTGGCATCACAACCTCCAGATTGCCCTGCTCTGTGTATGACAGGGGGCAGCGCCCCAACTCCCCAATCGGCCCCTCTCTGAGCCCGACCAGGGGCTGCACCTAGGGATTGGGCCTGCCCTCTGCCACCCGGGAGCAGGCCTAAGCCAGCAGGGTGTTATCTCCCGAGGGTTCCCAGACTGCGAGAGGGCACAGGCCGGGCTGAGGGACCCCCCTCCCCCCCGAGTGCACAAATTTTTGTGCACCAGGCCTCTAGTATATATATATAAAGATAAATAAATCCATGTAACTTACATGAGCCCATAACTTTAATGCGGGGGAGGGGGGTAAGGGCAGAGGGTGGGGTGGGAACCAGGTGGAGGGGAGCTATGGGGGAAAAAAGAGGAACAACTGCAATAATCTGAACAATAAAGATGAAAAAAATAAAATAAAATAAAATAAATGTACTAGACAATGTTCTAAATACTTTACATGCACTTAATCTTCATAAAAATTTCATAAGATAGATGTTGTTGCCATCTTTATACAGATGACAAACTTGAGACATATAAAGATGGCATAACTTACTTGAGGTCATAGTAAGTTATGGGTTTGAATCTTAATGAGTCTATTTATAGAGGCCATGCTTAAGCCATTACACAGTTCTGCCTCCCTCCTTTGGTAAGTGTCTTGAACACATGCTTATATACTTGATTTTTATTTCTGTCAGATAACTACCCAGAACTGAGATTGTAGGCAAAGTTCTGTGCATTGTGAAGACAGATTACTTTTGGATGGAAGCAAATTACAGAACCAGCCCCTATGTAACCCAAGAGTAATGATTGCCCCCAAGCCTACCACCACTTTTTGTCAGGACTTTTGTGAAGTTACAGTGCGCTGGTAGGAGCTCTGTCCTCCCACCGAAATGATGTTTAGGTGTTTGGATTTTCACTTCCCCGATTACTAATGTGTGACTGTCAGACATCTTTTCTTATGTTTATTGGCCTTTTGCATTGCCTCTGCCTTGGATTGCCTACTCACCTCTGTTATTTTCTAATTAATTTGCAAGAGCTCTTTGTGTATTAGGGATGTTAAGCCATTGTGTTATATGTGTTGTAAATATTTTTCTCTTAGAAGATCATTTGCTATCTACTTAATACTACATAGAAGTTATACATGTTTATTTACTCCACTATTCCCATTTTTTCTTTTATAAATTGGCTACAAAGTATTCTATAGTATGAATAGCATTTTTTAAATTTACAATCAGTTTTTTTACCTTAAGTTTCCTGTTTTGCTAAAGAACACTTTCCTCATTCCATAGCTATACAAATGTTTTTCTAATTTTTCTTCTAACATCTGTTTCCTTGTTTATATGTAGTTCCTTAATATATCTGGAATATACGTTTAGATATAAGATAGAATTTGCCATTATTTTTCTTTCCTATGTATAACCAATTATTTCGACTCCATTTATTATATGTACTTTGAAATGTATGTATGGTGGTAACCTGTAATCTGTGGAGGATACTTTCTAAAACCCCCAGTGGTGCCTGAAACCAAGGATAGTACCAAATCCTATCTATACTGTTTTTTTTTCTACATTTACATACCTATAATAAAATTTATAAATTATGCACTTAAGAGATTAATAAGAACAATAATAAGATAAGACAATTATAATAATATTCTGTAATAAAAGTTGAGAATGTGAGCTCTCTCTCAAAATATCTTATTGTACTGTATTCACCCTTCTTCTTGTGATAATGTGAGATGATAAAATGGCTATGTAATGAGGTGAATGAGACATTATTAAATAAAATAAGGGTTACTTGAACACAAATACTGCTATACTATGGCAGTGAATCTGATAACCAAAGTACTACTAAGTGGCTAACAGGTGGGTAGTGTATACAGTGTGGATACACTGGACAAAAAGATAATTCATGTCCTTGGGCAAGAAGGAGTGGGAGATGTGAGATTTCATCATGCTACTCAGAAAAACATGTAACTTAAAACTTATAATTTTTTTATTCCTGGAATTTTTCACATAGTATTTTCACACTGCATTTAACCAAGGTTAACTAAAACTATGAAAAGCAAATACGCAAATAAGAGAGGACTATTGTGTAGTGACTATTACATATCTTCTCCCAAAGACTTCTACTCCCAGATATATTTTAAGCTACTTCTGGGCTAATCTTTCCATTGATCAATCTATTATAATATCAGTACCATTCTGCTTTGATTACAATAGCTTTATTGTGTTCTAATGTCTTATAAATGAAGTATTCTTATTTCTGAAACAGAACTCAAAGGTCCACTAGACACTTTTCTTTTTTAAAAAATATATTTTATTGATATTTTACAGAGAGGAAGGGAGAAGGATAGAGAGCTAGAAACATCGATAAGAAGGGAATATCGATAAGCTGCCTCCTGCACACCCTGCACCGGGATGTGCCCGCAACCAAGGTATATGCCCTTGACCGGAATCGAACCCAGGACCCCTCAGTCTGCAGGCAGATGCTCTATCCACTGAGCCAAACAGGTCAGGGCTAGACACTTTTCTTTCCAGATATTTAACAATATCTCAGTAGGCCAGGATGCTACTTTCTTACAAATTGGTTGTCTCATAAATAAAGGAATGCATTGTTAGGCAAATAAAGAAGTTCATTATTTCTGAAAAGTTACATGATTTGATATCCTTCAAATTTAGTCATATAATGTTATCAATAAATTGACCTTGAATTTAGATTAGCATTGGCATTTTTTTTTTTAGCTTTGGATGTTGTCTGAAATCTAGACAATAGGAAAATTAGTCAATAAGGGAGAAAAACTTGCAAAAGTTATGACAGATAAAGATCATCATCTTGTTTCAATAGAAATAGTTGAGTTTAAAATAATTTCACTGAAAAGATAAATACTCATTACTCTTGTAGGGCAATGGATCTTTGGTGCCCTCCCCATATTTACCACTAATTTTCATACAGCTTTAATTTTAAAGATATAAAGATATAGAACGCATCACATAGTTTTTATTCTAAGCTTCATTATAAATGTGAGAGAGCTGAAACTTATTATTTTTTTCATGCCAAGATTTTAATTTTCCACTAAATTCCAAGGGTAAGTTGGTTCTTAGATGACGATCAACTAGGTTATTCTTGTTTTCAAATGCAGCTACATAGGCATATTTCTCTAGATAGATTCTCTAGAACAACTATCTATGTTCAAGTAATCTAAATAGAACCACTCTGCATATAGTATATCCCTAATTTGTCATCTAGAATTGGCATAACAATGATCCATGTGTTGGGATACCCATTACTAAAAACTTCTTCCTAAAAATCTTGGAATAACTTTGTATTTGGAGAAGAATTCTGTCTCAGTATCCTCCACAGCGGGGTTTTGCCCTCATTTCCTTTGTATGTATTCTGGGTGATGTTTGCAAGACAGCGAGAATCTATTTTTGTTGGGGACACTGTTCTCTTTCTGGAGGAGGAAGTGAGAGGCTACGCTTTGTCTCCAGCCCCAAAGCTGTTAGACAGATCAGACAGGGACCCTTGTCAGCCAGGCTCCAGGAAGGCTTCTCTCTTCGATGGAACAACTAAACAATGGCTCCCATTTACAATGGACAAATGGAGAAGTATTCTTAGAACAATAAGAAAAGGGAAAGTCGGCCGCCCGGCAGGAAAGAGTCTGTTAAGCCATATCTTACTCAGAGAACGTGAGTGTCTTTTCAATGTAAACAGCTTATAGGAGCCCATCTCCAAATAACAATACCAGGAGTGCTTGCCCTGTGCCAGACCCTTGACATACGCTATTATCTCTAATCCCATAAACACTGCACCAGGCAAGTATTATCCCAATTTTATATATGAAGAACCCGAAGCCAGAGAGGTTATAATAACCTCTTCATGTCTGGTTAATGTGGAATTCAAACACAAACTTGTATAATACACTTAGAATATTAGATATGCCCATGCTCTTATCTACCTCTTTTTTAAATTAAGAAGTAGATGGAAAGTTTATAATTCTTAGTGAGTGAATCTATAATTTCCTTATAAAGAGCATAACGCTGCACTGAGAGCTCTGTTAATAGTTGGAACAATTACTGAGCTCTCGGTTTGTTCTGTAAGTATTACCTGAAATGGGCTATTATCTCTGACTTAAAATACCTTTGTTATTAAGATTTTTGCATAGAGATTCATTATGATTGCTATCTGACCTGTAGCTTTTGGTTTTGGTGCAATATTGATGAATGTTTTTCACCAAGTAGGACATCGGTGTCTTTTAAAGAACACAAATTCTCACATACCTGCGGCGCTGACTTGATATTTTTATTATTGTAGCTATAGTTTCTATACAAATGAAAAGCAAAATAAATTTGCAAACTAACCACATTGACCAAATCTAATAATATCTAAGTTAACTAAGATAGCTGAAAGCGATGAGTAATGTATCTTTGCAGAAGTTTAACTGTGGCTGGCAGCATGCCTATCCTGTGGCTCCCACTACTCTAGCAGATAGGCAGATGCTACTACTGAATTGCCTGAGATCTGTATTCACCAATGACTTTATGTTCTAACCAAACTGCAGCAAAACCTTCCTACGTACAGGATGCTATGATATCATTGCTCTTCACTCATGTTCCTATTAGCCAGAACTCTTGAATTCAGTGGGTACTAAATTACTGTGACCATACTCATTTTGGCAATAATCACTCTGATGATCCTGCACTTGATCATGTCAATTATTTTTATTATTTTTAGAAATGGAAACACAACACTTGAAAATTTTGTAGCGAACTTGAGTGACCTTGAGAGTGTGCCCTCAGAATCCAGTGTCAAAAGCCCTGCTTCTGATTGGAAAGCCTTGGGTAGGGCTGCAGGAAATGCCCTGCAGGCAGAGGAGGTACTCAGGGGTGACTTTATTCCTCAAGTTGGAAATACGCAAGCTTTGCGAAGTGTTCAGTGCTGTGCTAATTTGCTGGGGTCCAACCCCAGCGGGTCCAGGGGTCCCCAAAGGTGTGGACGGAGTCGGCGAAGAAGGAATGACACGGAGACAGCGTTCAGTTGGTCAGCAGCCTAGCCAGGATCTCCAGCCAAGTTCTGGTCTGGATCTCCAGAGAGGTTCTGCTTTGGATCTCCAGCCAGGTTCTGGTTAGGATCTCCAGCCAGGTTCTGTGTCCATGGTCTCTTGCTAGGTTCTCCAGCCAGGTTCTCCAGGTTCTCCAGCCAGGTTCTGTCCAGGTTCTCCAGCCAGGTTCAGTCACCAGGTTCTAGTCAGGTTCTCTTGCCAATTTCTGTAGTCAGGTTCAGTCCAGGATCTTTTGCCATGTTCTCTCGCTAGGTTCTGTCTCTAGGTTCTGAGGCCAGTTTCTGTCCAGGATCTTTTGCCATGTTCTCTCCAGCGAAGTTCTTCTGTCTCTAGAGAACGTTCTGTGTAGGTTCTGTGCCTAGGTTCTGTCTCCCTCGGTTCTGTCTTCTTACATCTGTATTTATACCAGTTGATTCCAATCCTATCAATCTCTATTTCAAAGGTTAGGGCGTTTCTTATCTCCATTCCAGGGAGTAAGGATTATGTAGCTTAAGCATGATTGTTCGTAGTTAAAGTGATTAATTACCCACCTGGCACTTAGTTAAGAGGTTTTATTCCCTCCCTAACTTCAGGGGAAAATCCCTACCTGGGGAAACAACCTTTCTCAGAGACCTTGGTTAAAACACATAGTGCCTAGAAGGTGAGCAAACATATTAAGAACAGTATGCCATATATGCCAGGTCCCTTGAAACAGCAAGCATGGACCAGCTCCCGGCAAATTCCCCCTTTTTTATTTTTTAAAAGCGGGCATTAAAAAGAAAAAAAAAACCCCAAATGCTCTCTTGTATCCATCTTAAGAGTAGGATTGGTGCTTTCCGCTATTACCTGAGGCCTGATCTATCACCCCAGGGAGAGCTTGCCAATCCTGCACTTTCCCGGGGTGGAAAGGCTGCAGTGGGGTTAAGGATAAGGCTCCTTGGGCCTACCTCCTCCCATGCCTTTACATTTACCTTTCCTTCCTCAGAAAAGCATGGACATACTTCTTGTATAAAACGTTCTGTCTGACTAGGAGTAACCTTAATTCCTCTGCTAGCAAGCATATGTGTTAAAAGATCAATACAGAGTATTATTTCTTTAGACTCAGTATGGCACGTCTTCTTAATCTAAAGATCAATACAGAGTCTTCTTTCTTTGGACTCAGTATGGCACATCTTCTCAATCTAAGAATCAATACAAAGTCTTCTTTCTTTGGACTCAGTATGGCACATCTTCTCAATCTAAGTTCTGTACTATCCATCTTCTTACCCTACTTATCCTCTATAGGGGGGTCTGAAGTACCCTGGTGGAGTCCTATCCGTCCCGAATGTGGGGGTTTTCAATGGGGGGGCTTACCTAGGGGAATCCTGTTCCAGGGGTTCCCAAAGGTGTGGACGGAGTCGGCAAAGACCATCCACCCTCTTCCTACGGTGGAGTCCTATCCATCCTGAGAGTGGGGCTTACCTAGGGGTCCCTGTTCGGGCGCCATATGCTGGGGTCCAACCCCAGCAGGTCCAGGGGTCCCCAAAGGTGTGGACGGAGTTGGCGAAGAAGGAATGACACGGAGACAGTGTTCAGTTGATCAGCAGCCTAGCCAGAATCTCCAGCCAGGATCTCCAGCCAAGTTCTGATCTGGATCTCCAGAGAGGTTCTGGTTAGGATCTCCAGCCAGGTTCTGTGTCCATGTTGTCTTGCTAGGTTCTCCAGCCAGGTACTCCAGGTTCTCCAGCCAGGTTCTGTAGCCAAGTTCCCTCACTAGGTTCTCCAGCCAGGTTCTGTCCAGGTTCTCCAGCCAGGTTCAGTCACCAGGTTCTAGTCAGGTTCTCTTGCCAATTTCTGTAGTCAGGTTCAGTCCAGGATCTTTTGCCATGTTCTCTCGCTAGGTTCTGTCTCTAGGTTCTGAGGCCAGTTTCTGTCCAGGATCTTTTGCCATGTTCTCTCCAGCGAAGTTCTTCTGTCTCTAGAGAACGTTCTGTGTAGGTTCTGTGCCTAGGTTCTGTCTCCCTCGGTTCTGTCTTCTTACATCTGTATTTATACCAGTTGATTCCAATCCTATCAATCTCTATTTCAAAGGTTAGGGCGTTTCTTATCTCCATTCCAGGGAGTAAGGATTATGTAGCTTAAGCATGATTGTTCGTAGTTAAAGTGATTAATTACCCACCTGGCACTTAGTTAAGAGGTTTTATTCCCTCCCTAACTTCAGGGGAAAATCCCTACCTGGGGAAACAACCTTTCTCAGAGACCTTGGTTAAAACACATAGTGCCTAGAAGGTGAGCAAACATATTAAGAACAGTATGCCATATATGCCAGGTCCCTTGAAACAGCAAGCATGGACCAGCTCCCAGCACTAAATAAATAGGTCATAAAATGGAGAAACCATTCCTGGAAAGAAATATTTTTATTTGGGAAAGTGAAATTTTACAGATTGATTCTCACCTTCCAAATAGGAATGGCATACCTTTCTCTACTACAAAGAGGAAGTTTCCATGTCAAGAACACTTTTTACTTGCAAATCTATAATAATAAAAGCATAATATGCTAATTAGACTGGACGACCTTTCCAATGAAGCCACGAAGGTGGGGGCCCGAGGCAGGGGCAGCCTCCACAGCCGCATGGGACCAAGGCAGCTGCTGCGGCAGCGGGTCGAGCCCCTTGAACAAATTTCATTCATCAGGGCTCCAGTTTTATATAAAAGTACTAGTGAATAAATTCTGGCAACATTGGCCCGATTCTAAAATCTAAAGCAAGAGTCAGCAAACTATACCACTTCAGAGTCAAATTCAGTTTACTGCCTGTTTTTGTACAGATGTGAGCTCAGGATGTTTTAAACATTTTTAAAGAATTGTTTTTTAGCACAGATAGTGTGGCTCAGTGGTTGAGCGTTGGCCTATGAACCAAGAGGTCACGGTTCGATTCCTGGTCAGGGCACATGCCTGGGTTGCAGGCTCAATCCCCAGTGTGGGGCGTGCAGGAGGCAGCTGATCAATGATTCTCTCATCATTGATGTTTCTATCTCTTTCTCCCTCTCCCTTCCTCTCTGAAATCAATAAATATATATACATTGACATATATATATAATGTATAAGTTTATATATAAAAAAATTATTTTTAAAAGGTAAAAAGAAAACAGAGAAGGCATGTGGTCTGAAAAATACAAAAATAGTTACCATCTTGCCCTTTATAGAAAAAGTTTGCCAACCCCTGCTCTAAAGACTTGACTATTTTTAAAAAACATTAGTCATATCTTGTGGGGTTAATGATATTTATATCTTCCCCTCTTCTTTCTTCTTGCTCCTCTTTTATTCTTTGTTTGCCTTTCACTTGCTTTCAAATTAAAGGCATTTAATATCTTGCTATATATGTTAAATAAGTTCTATTATTCAGTCCTTTATTTTAAAAACAGGTGAAAAGGTACTGTATTTTAATCCTCCTAATTCTAAAAAAAAACACTAAATAAAATACTCTGTTTTTTAAATTCATTTTTCTGTGGTTCAATAATTTTTGAGAAAAACACAATCTATTTACCTGGAATGACAACATTAAAGCAAAGCTATTCCTTTATGCCTTCGATTTGCATTCTCATTCTTTTCTTTAATAATAAGTAGGTCACTAATGTTCACTAAGTTTGGGAAAAACATGAAGAATGTTTAACTTGAGCTCAGGGCTTCCCTCCCAGATGGAGTAATTGTTAAACTCAGCAAAGGACAACTGAACATTAACCTCATTTTCTAAATCTCTTTTCCCAGGAATTAATGCATGAGTATTTGTTTGGTAAAATCTAAATGGCTTAATGCTCTCTAAGCCTGCAGAGAAATTCACTTTCAGAGCTGCTAAATGGTTTATAAGCTTCATTAATAGTCCATTTTAAATATGATTAAGTGCTTAGAGTATTGTTAAGTATCCAAGAATTACTTGTCGGTTAACAATGAAAATCCCCTTTACCTGACTCAGAGAACACATTTAAATAACTGAAGGCATATCATAATTACTCACTAAGGAAAAAAAAATGTGGTGGGTATATGAGTTCTCTGTCATCTTCAATGGACTATTTAGGGAAGAACATCTGAAAGTCAGTCCATGCGAAAGCGCTGCTGCTGAGGAAGGCACTGGGACACAGATTGCTGATGACAGGATTCGGTCATGAGCACTGAATCTGAAAGGCTGATGTGAACTGTTTTCTTCCCTGAAGGCAGATGGGTACTTGTTAAGAGCTTCCTTAAGCAAGAAAGTTAGGATCCCTGCCACATGCGCCACCCCCTCACCGCCTCCTCTTCCTCCATTCTGGAGTTCTCCACAGGCCGCAGGCAAGAGGCACCAGAAGAGGAAGGCTGTGGGGCACCCTTGAGGGTCTGAGGACTTGATCCCAATTAATCCGGGTGCTGCCCACGGACCTAGACAGTGAGCCCATCAAAACCAGGGAAGTCTGGCCTGTTGAGGAATGCTGATCCAGAACAGCCCAGGAAGCCCTTGTGGTGATGAGGGCTGCACCCAGCATGTCCTGGCACACCCTGCGCCTCACCTCTCTTGGAACTGGTACCAGCTGACAGCTCTGTACAGACTTTGGGGGAGACTGCCCTCCAGGACTCTGGTAAAACTATAAAGCTCTCTGAGGATGTAAAGAGCATTGCCTTCTCCAGCACTCGCAGAATCTTGCTGTGCATGGCACTATTATCTGCAAACTTTGGGCATGATGCCAGGCCCCCATGACAGCAGCCAGCAGCCCTCACCAGAGTCAGGACCACTGCTTGCTTAAGCTGCTCTCCTGGGTGCCTCAATACCGCTATTCAACTCCACTCTGAGCTCCATTCTTTTCCCGACTCCTTAGGCAGCTTGGACCTGAGTCCTGACATGCCCAGGCCCTCAGACTTTATTCTCCCAGGTGTGCATGAGTCAAGGCAGCTGGGATTTCTGGGTCTTAAAGAACCTCCTCCCCCGACCCCCACATTTCACCCCATGACCACTCCCCCAACTTTGCCTCATTGGATCTTGATCTTTGGCATTCTCAGAGCAGCCACACAGCTTGAAGTCTAAGCTTTGGCCCGCACCCAAGGATTCAACCTTGTCCCCTCCTCAGGCTTAATGTTCCTACATGTGTTTTATGAACTTACCCTCCAGCTCTGAGCTCTAACTCTGCCTTGGCCTGCCTGTCACGGCCACACAGCCAAGCTGGCAGAGGCCCTGTAGTCAGTCTCTTCATGCCTATTTCCCAAGTTTGCTGCAGCTATTTGTGTGTCTCCAGATTCCAAGGAATCTCAGATTTAGGACAAAAAGTTGAAACTAAGGGAAAGAGAGTAACAGAGAGCAAATTGATTCAACAAATTTCCTCTGTGAATGCTGGATGAGGGATTACCGAAAGGAAGTTCTTACATTACCACTGACAAGTATTCTTATGGGAAGATGAGGGATGGTAAGAGAGTGAGATAAATATTCACTGAAAGTTGGACAAGCCTGAATTGAAAGGCCATCTTTTTTATCTGGCTCCTGTCATAGATGAAAAAATGGAGGATGGAAAATATTAACTGACTTGGTCAATATCACTCTGGTTAAAAAAGAGCAATGTTGGAACCATAATCTTGCTTCCTGTCTGGATACAGTATTCTCTACCTTCATTCATTCCACAAGCATTCAGTGAGAATCTACTCTAGGCCATGTTGTTGCAATTTAACAACTGCTGGGTATGTAATAGGTGTTAGATAGATACAAAATAAATATAATAAAAGTAACTGTTTTAAGGGACATTAATGTAATAAAGATAATAATAAGGACATATATGTTAAGTATTTTAAAATAACCCAAGGTTACTTGTACTTGTGCAATAATAGAAGTATCCTGTATAATAAAAGGGTAATATGCAAATTGACTGAATGGTAGAATGACCAGTAGCTATGATGCGCACTGACCACCAGGGGGCAGACACTCAATGCAGAAGCTGCCCCCTGGTGATCAGTGTGCTCCCACAGGGGGAGCTCCGCTCAACCACAAGCCAGGCTGATGGTTGGAGAGCAATGGTGGCAGGCACCTCTCCTGCCTCCGTGGCAGCGCTAAGGATGTCTGACTGCTCCCCGCAGGGAGTGGGCCTAATCCGTCAGTTGGACATCCCCTGAGGGCTCCAAATTGCTAAAGGGTGAGGCCAGGCTGAGGGACACCCACTCCCTCCGAGTGCACTAATGTGGGGCACCAGGCCTCTAGTATGTAATAAATTTTCATGGGAATGCAGAAATAAGAACTATGAAGCTGGGCTATGATTCTTGAATAAGGCTTATGTTGGATGATACAGAAATTAACCTGGAAGACAAGGTAAGATTTAGATAAATTGAAAGGAATAAAAAAGGTTTTTAAGTGGGAGAAACTTTTTTGTTGGGGATTTAGAAGAGAAAGTTGTAATTTGTGTGGGGACAAATTATAGAAAGCCTTGGAGGAAATAAAATAAAAAGTGTTCAGTAGGCACGGGGGAGCCATTGAAGTGTTTGTCATGAGGAAGCAAGACTTTAGGAAGGCTAATCCAGTAATACTAGATTGAGAGACAGTGGGACTGGAGAAAGAGGGTGAGAACCCAGAATTGGCAAGACAAGTTACTTGGCCATTAAAACAATCCTCAATGATAAAATATTTTTTAAGGAAAATTAAGTATATCATTTCTAAGTACTTAGAATAATGTGATGTCATGATTAAAACATAGCTGCTGCCTTCAGTCCTGACAAATCTACTGTTTACAATTAGATTGTGTTTCTACCATGAGACTTTTATAGAAATGGATGAAGGTAATGCTTTAAAAGAATTGTTCTTAGATTAAGCAAACCATATACTCCCCATACAAAACTTCTTTCTTAGTTATAATTTGTGGTAATATCTCTTTCATAGTTGATACAAAATTAAACAAGACTAGTTTATACTCTTATAACTAAAAATTCCCCATGAGTACTAGGTTAATAAGTATTTGTTACTCTATCAGTTTAGAAAGGCAAATAACTTTAAATATATTTCTTTATTGATTTCAGAGAGTAAGGGAGAAGGAGAGAGAGAGAGAAACACCAATGATGAGAGAGAATCGTTGATTGGCTGCCTCCTGCACACCCCCTACTGGGGAACGAGCCTGCAACCCAGGCATGTGCCCTTGGCCGGAATCGAACCTGGGACCCTTCAGTCCACAGGCTGATGCTCTATCCACTGAGCCAAGCCGGCTAGGGCAAGAAAAATAACTTTAAAAACAACAATAAGGCCCTGGCTGGTTTAGCTCAGTTGATTGGAGCACTGTTCCATACACCGAAAGGTGGAAGGTTCGATTCCCCGTCAGGGTACATGTTGGAGTTTCAGGTTCCAACCTCTCGGGGCATGTATGGGGGAGGCGGCCATTCAATGTTGCTCTCTCTCCCTCTGCCTTCCTCTGTCTCTAAAATCAATAAAAGCATATCTTCAGTTTGGGGGCGGGGGAATAAGGAATATACAACAGAAATTCACTCCCAAGTCCAATACTCCAACGCCAATTGCTTTTCCTTTTCCCATGTTCTTTTTTCCAGGCTTTGTTCATATGCTGCTGTGTCACTTTTTATGAGGGTGAAACTGTCCACCCATAACAATAAATGTAGTAAAATTGACTATCTTTGTCCCTAACAGAACAATAATTATCTTATTATTATTAAATAGAACTGCTGGTTAGTAGACGGCTCTATGAAGTAAATGAACAATTGGTTTCCCTGCCTCGGAGCTCTTCAAAGTAAAGACCACACCATGTGGTGTCTCCTGCAGAAAGCTTAATTAAATCCAGCGAAGTGGTCCGCATGAACTGTCTTCCGCTCCAACTAGCTGACTAAATGATAAAGGACAATAGCTTGCAGAACTTTCTTTGTGTATGTGCTTTTGTGTCTGTGTTTTAATTGCCAAGTTCAATGCTAAATCTCTCTAGGGAGTGGAACATTAAGTAGTCATACAGAAAAAATAACTATACCTCTGCACATGAATTTTTAAAAAAACTTAAACCCTGGCTATTTATGACTAATATGTTTCTGAGACTTAGACATTTACTCCATTAATATTTAAATACAATTATATTCAGAGTATAGTTATATGAACTGTATATAGTGATTCACTTATCACTAGTCATTATTCCCAATGAACCAAATTTGCCTGCTTGGAGGTGATGTTCTCAGAGGTATGCATTTATTCAGAGGTTTTTTATTTATTTTAATAGCCCTTGTTAGCAATACCTGGAACTTAAAAGTTGTCCAAATTCACTACCAGAATGTAGCCAAAGCTCCAATTTGGTGATGAAAGTATAAAAAGGTCTGAATTCCTAATGACCTTCTGTATCTTGATTTATATAAATTTGCATATGTACTATAATCATTATTATGAGTTACAGAAGCTGAAATAACATTAGATAATATGGCTTTCAGCAATTGAACACATGCTGTAAAAATAAAACCAAAGTCCAAAAAAGCAAAAATGTTTAAATGTTTGATATAATTCCATCCTAGCAAATGTTTAATACCATTATATCTGCCATGAAGTTTATTTCGCTGCAAAAAATGACTTTTGTCATTTAGTTATGAAACTAAAATTTTTTTTATAGTTCTGGCTTCTATTCCATTAACTATTCTATGTGATGCTCATTCCCATTGAGCCAAATCAATAATTTTCTGTGCAGGAAGATATTGTTGTGACAGTGATGGTCTCCACTAAGGATTAATATGTTCGCTATTTTTATATGAATTTTTATGAGGAGATCAGCATTTTATACGAAAACATTTTTACCACAAATTAATTTTTGTTGCCCTTGCTTTTTAAATTAAAAACTTTCTTTAAAAAAATAAATTAATAAATAAATAAATAAAAACTTTCTGACTCTGAAAATTGTTTCAATAATAAGAACAATAAATACTAATAATGGAATACATTTATATAAGGGAATTTTTCACAAAGGCTATCTCAGTATAGCCTCATAAAATCTTGTGGTAGCAATTATTGTTTTCTTTTTTGATGGGTCAGAACATTAAAGGCCAAATTAATTTAAAAGTTTTTAAAATTCTTATAACAAGTTAATGGAAAACCCATAATTTGAGTTCATGGCTGGTTTCCCAGTACATTGTTCTTTTCATCAGCCTTGTATATCATGTGTTGATTGCAATGGAGCAATGATTGCAAGTACCCAGAAAGGTTACTTTTAAAACTTTTATTGCTGCAGCCAAAGTATTTTGTCATAGTCAAATGTGGCGATTGGTGCTCACGTGCTTGCTCTCCATTGGGCCCCAGCAGCTTTGCTTGGCACAGTTTTAAAGCCCTGGCTTATAAGTGGAAACATGTGCCCTCTCTCATCTCCTGTGTCCACTCTCGCCTCATCCAATATCCTCCCTCTCACCCGGATACTGCCACGTCTAATAAGCTTGCAATTATTTTTAAACTTTTTTCCATGAGGTGGTATCTGCATACCAGCTGCCGGAGAGAATGTAATTTATCCTGCAGAAGTTAAACCCTGGGTCATATGAAGAGCTAGAGGTAGTAAGAAGGCGATATTTAATGCAACTCTCCATGGAAATGTCAGACTCAATATCATATATTACCCGACTCCAGATTTTAAAGTTGAAAATGTTTGTGCTAGAACCAAGCAGTAGGATCAGTTTAAGTTTAGAGAAAATTTTCTCCCAGATTAACAAAGAAAGAAGGAATGAGAGTGAGAGAGCAAGAGAGAGAGACACAGTGAAAAAATATACAGAGGAATGAACACATGAAGGAATGAAAGAAAGAAAAGGAAAAGGTGAAGAGAAAGAAAAGGGAAGAAAGGACAAAAGAAAAGGAAAAAGGGACAGGGCTTTTTGTCCAGGCATGCTTTCTGTTCCTAAAAAATAAAGTTTTAACTAATTTAATTCATTTGGCCAATAAAATGGTTTTGGTTGAAGAATCAATAAATTTCATCTGGACAGTGACCTGAATTAATAAATTCATATCAGAGGTTATTAATCAGTAAACAGTGGTGTGATTGAAGAACTAGACAAAAGTGTAGAACAGTCCTGTTGAAGAACAATAAAATTAATGTGAAAGCAATTTGGGTAGCTCTCAAGCATCATACAGTTGGGAGCAGCTGGCATGCACATGCTTTACGTTCTATCCAGGTAAGGAAGGGATATTGCAAAGCCCAGCTCCTTGGCATTCTCATCTCAGTAAGCACCACTACCAGCTACTTAGGTCCAAGCCCAGGACCCATCAGTGCTTTATATGTTCTTCACTTAACACCAGCAAAGGAGATAAAAAGAAATCTCATCCTGACTAATTGGTGGGTGTGGCATGCCAACTCAGTCCCCTCCATCTCTCATCTTTCTTCTCTGCAGCTGTCTTACTGTAGGCATTCATTATCTTTTGCCAGTATAATTGCAACAGCAACTTGACTCTTCATTTCTCCCTAATCCTGCTGCCATGGTCTTTCCAAAACACAAATACGTTCAAGTTCCTTTGCTTAAGGAGCTTAAAATCCTTGAATGCCCTGCCTTTGCCTTAGGATAAAATTCAAAGGCCTTAACCAAACATACAGGGCCTTCTTATGAGTCAACCTCTATTTAACTGTTCAGTCTCCACTTTTCATGCCTTTGCCAGTGGAACTGGGCCTACCTGTGGAACAAAATCACATGCAGTCCCAGAAAAGGCCAATGTGTCATGATGTCATGTCTCTGCACGGCCTGCTCCTGTGGGATCATCCTCCCCATTAGAGCACCTGACTGGCTTGGGGCAGCCTCATCTCTTTCAAGCAATCTTGCCTGCCGGAGCCTGCCCCCTGGTCCTGTGACCAGCTTTAGATGTCCTTCTGGAGGCGCACTCCCATCTCACACTGTATTTCCCTTCGTCGTGGGACGTATCAGAATTTGTTTAGTGTGCTGTCTTTACACTAGACTTTGAACTCCTTCTCAGCAGGCATCTAACAGATTCCTAGCACAGATAGGTGCTCAGAACAGTAAATCTTGTTTAGTAATTTTAAGAATTAATGAACTAACAACATGGTAACCAAAATAAATGAAAGGGAAACGAGAACATGAAGTTTGGGGTGGGCATTAGTGGTGGTGGAGTTGTTTCTCTGCAGTGTTACCTGAATTGGGTAAAATAAAGAGTCCAGGAGAACTGGGTTCTAGTCCACTACCCCCTAGTTTCCCTTTTCTTCCTGCAAACTTTTGATTATTATTTTTATAGAGATGAAATTTACATACAAGTCAATTTTATCACTGTTGTCTTTTATAATCAGTGCTTTCGGTGCCCTATTTAAGACATCTTTAACTCAGTATCACACACGTTTTTTCTAATGCCTTTATCTATGAGTTTTATTACTCATATTGTGGACTGTGATCCATTTTGAATTTATTTTTGCTTATAGTCTGATGTAAGTACAAGGTTAAATTTTTTCAATCCATAGAGATAAACAATTGTTTCAGCACAATTGTTTAAAGAATATTCTATTCCCACATTGAATTACTTTGGCACTTATGTTAAAAATCAATTATATATATTTCTGGATTCTGTACCATTGATTTAATTGTACACCTTTAGACCATTACTATGCAAACTTGAAAACTATAGCTTTATAGTAAATTTTGAAATTTGGTAGTGTAAGTCCTCCAACTTTGTTCTTTATGTTTAAAATTATTATTGCTACTCTATTCCTTTGCCTCTCCTCATAAGCTTCAGAAGCATATTATTCATTTCTTCAAGCAAGCCTATTAGGAGTTTGATTGTTTTACATTGAATGCATAGATCCATTTAGGGAGATTTGCCATCTTAACAATATTGAATCTTCTAATCTATGAACATGTATATTTCTCCACTTATTTAAGTTTACTTTTATTTCTTTTAGCAATAATCTGTAGCTTTCAGTATGAAGGTCTTACCTATCCTTTAATAAATTTATCTTATGCTATTATAAATAAAAGTTTAAACTTTTTTCTAATTGTTTTTTTTAATTTTTATTGATTTCAGAGAGAAAGAGAGAGGGAGAGAGAGAGAGATAGAAATACCAATAATAAGAGAGAATTGTTGATTGGTTCCCTCCTGCATGCCCTGCACTGGGGACCAAGCCTGCAACCTGAGCATATGCCCCAACAGGAATCCAACCATGACCTCCTGATTCATAGGACAATGCTCAACCTCTGAGCCACACAGGCCAGGCAAATTTTTCTAATTGTTCATTGCTAGTATATAGAAATACAATTGATTTGGTTTATTGGCCTTATATTTTGTTTTCTGTCTTTATATTTAAAGTGTCTCTCTTATAGCTAGAATACAGGAGTGGGTAAAAGTAGGTTCACAGTTGTAATACAATAATTAATAAATAATAATACAAGAATAAACTATGTTTCACATATAACTATAAACCTACTTTTGCCGGCCCCTGTATATTTGGGTCATGTTTCTTTATCCATTTGAACTATCTCTATATTATAATTGGAGTGCTTAGACTGTTAGTGTATTTATTGCTATACTTGTGATTGGTTCTGCCATTTTATTACTTTTTTATTGGTCCTTCCTATATTTTGTTTCCCTTTCCTGATTCTTCTTAGAAATATTATTTTTTTTTAATTCTCACCCTAGAATATTTTTCCATTGATTTTTTAGAGAGTGGAATCAAGGGAAAGACAGAGAGAAACATCCATGTCAGAGAAACACATAGATCGGTTGCCTCCTGCACAAGCCTTGACGAGGGCCCAGCCAGGGAGGAGCCTGCAACGGAAGTACCTGCCCTTGACTGGAATCTAATCTGGGACCCTTCAGTCCCTGGGCAAATGCTCTGTCCACTGAGCTAAACTGGAAGTTGGGGCAGGGTCTAGAAGGCTAGGGTTCACAGGGGCAGCTGGGCACGAAGCCATCCAGAACAGTCAGGGCATTAGCCCCGTTTATCTTGGCCCCATGCATGGCCTGAGTCCACTCATTGTCTTGGCTCTCCAGGGTGATTACTGAGGCCATGGCATTGTCTTGGGAAAATAAGTAATAGGTTAATCAGATGAGCTTCCTCTCCTTGTAACATGGCTCTGTGAAGGTCTCAGGGAAATGCTAGCAAGTATTTCCACCACTTTTCTTTGAAAGGCTTTTCTATAATTACCTGTTCTCACTCAGGAAGATGGTTCCATGGCATGTAATCTAAATTTAGGTTTCTTAATCCCATTGCATTTCTTATGAAAATAATTTGGACAATGCAACTGATCATCCTCTTTGCTGATATTTCAAGGAGGCAAAGATTTAAATGACTCCTCTAACCAGAGCTTAAGTTGAATATGGATGCACAGCCGCAGGCATTTCCTTCAGTAAACCCAGAGCTGGGGAGTGGAGGGATTGGCTGGGGAGTGGAGGGATTGCCCACGCTGCTTGCTTAAGCAGGACTGAGGACTCACTAGTTCTTCAGCTTTGACCACAGGTCACCTTTCAGTAGACCCTGCGCTCTATTACTCACAGCGGTGGAGGACAGCGTTGGTGTTGACAAAGTGTACAGCTAACTGTCCCAAAGATAGAAAGCAGGCGCCCCTGGGGAAAGATAAACATGCCCTCTGCCTGACCTTGAACTGTGCAGCAGAGAGAAGAGGGACTCCTCCTACTCTGCACCAGTGGTTTGAGGGAAACCATGAACCATATACTGATGTTCCCTGTGCAAGTCTGGAGGCAATTGATTTAAGGTGATTTGAGTGTGACGGGCAGAGAGTCCAGAAGTATTCTTTTTATGAATGTTCCCTTAGAACATATGACCAGAGGTTTGGTGGTTCTTCTCTCAGCAATTGGATATGAGACTGAGAGAATAAACAGGGAAGGGCCATGAAAATACATGCGTGAGGTCCCTCTGCCTCCCAGTCGACGTTCCTCTAACTCTGTGCTACTGAAAATGTGGTCTATGGCCCAGCAGCACCGGCATCACCAGGGAGCTTGCTTCGAGTGCAGTCTCAGACCCTACTCCAGAGCAGCTGAATTACAATCTGCATTTTAACAAGATCCCTGGGTGAGCTGCATGCACATTTAAGCTCCAGAAACACTGCTCTAACACGCAGATGTGGGCAAAATGGCATCTCAGTCTTACCTGAGCTCGCCCTTTAGCCCCCATTCTCTTATGCTATAGAGATCTCCCAGACTTGGAGTCATAGTCTACTCCAGGGGTGGGCAAACTTTTTTACTCGAGGGCCACAATGGGTTCTTAAACTGGACCGGAAGGCCGGAACAAAAGCATGGATGGAGTGTTTGTGTGAACTAATATAAATTCAAAGTAAACATCATTACATAAAAGGGTACGGTCTTTCATTTCAATAGTTTTATTCATTTCAAATGGGCCGGATCCGGCCCGCGGGCCGTAGTTTGCCCACGGCTGCTCAGTAGGTGCATGTCCCAGCGTGGGTACCACTGAAGTGATGGGATGAGATATACCCTTCCTCTCTTGCCATCCTGTCCACTCAATTGACACAAAGCAAAAACACCAGTGAACAGTTAAAAGCAAATACCTTCATTTTTCATCAAAGACAATTTTACTAGCAGAAGCACCACCTAAAATAGAAGAGGGAAAGTTGAAACTCTCACTATCTTGAACTGCACCCTCTCAAGATTCTTCCTCTACAATTCCATCCACCTCCCAGGGCAAGAAGTAGGGACTCTCCTCACTCACAGAGCGGGTCTTACGCCTCACACCATCCTCCCTTCACTCTTGCAATGAGCCAAGTTTCTGATATTTTTTTTCTGAAGTGTAGGTTTCAGATGACTAGGGAGTAATGCTGGGACTCCAGGTCCCCTTGCCAGTGGAAACGATGGCACTTTTTGATCCAATTTGTTTCTTCACTTCCCCACCAATGGGAGCTGCAAACTAGGGGACTTATTAAAATAGCTTGTCATGAAGGAGGCAGTTCAGTGTGGCTGATAAAATCCAGTGTGGAGCTAGTCTCTCTGGGTTCTAACCCCAGCTCTCGTTCGAACAGCACCTGTTGAGCACTGGCTAAGTACCTGCTATCATCGTGTGGTTGCAGATATTTCTAAAAGTGTTTAAGAATACTCTAGCTTGAATATAAAGAGCAATTTATAGTGATTAACTTAAAGCCTGATACGGATTTATAGGTTTATGCTTCAGAGCTCTCAGATCATTTGTGCGGGGCAACAAGAGGAGTCAAGATTCTTGGTGCTTCTTCCTCAGCCTCATCACATGTTGGCTTATTGCATCTGTGTATCTTGACCTGCTCAGAAAATTGACACCCCTTTCCCATTGTTTCAATTCTCCCTATTTTGTTTCACTTGATTACCTCATGTTCTTTTCCTAATGCAAGTTTGTCAAGTGGGGCATCTGTGTTAATTTCCTTCTTAAAAATGATGGTGGAGTGGAGGAATTGCCATGAAATGATTTCCACATAATTGGGTAACTATAAGAAATAGAATTAAGGAATCAAATGAGCTATATACAGATAGGCAGAGAATTTGAGCATGGGCATTTCTATTTTTAAAACTATGCTAATTATAATAAAGTCTTTTTTTTGTTCAGGGATACTTAGAATAGCTCTCAGTAAATTTGGATCATTTAAAACAATACTCCTTGAGTCACTAGATATTCTGTGTGGTGACTCAGTCCTGGCATGGCGTTCTGCTCTGTGTATCTGCTAGCGTGGCTTCGGGAAGCATTGCCAGGCTGGTTAATTTGGTCCAGATATTAAGAAGATAGGAATCCTATTTTGAAAGTGCCAAACTTACAAAATATATGAAGATCTTTATCATCATATCAGGCAGAATTTGTGTGGGTTTAGAACATTTCTAGCTTTCTATGAATTTTAAGAAGTTATTTTTATTTTCTTTGACATGGCAAGATAATGAAATGTTATCTAAAGATGTAGAGGAAAGGACTGTTTGAATGATATAATTATGAAAATTCTAATTAGAAGAAACTTAAAAGATCATCACTGCACCATTTCATAAAATATTGTCACCCTTGTTGGATTCTAATTGCTTTATGATATAGCAGGGAAGTATGTAACCTTAGGAGCCAAATGGACCAGAGCTTAAATACCATCACTTCCTGGCTATTTGACCTAGGTCAAGTTAAGTAATTTTTTTTTAGCCTCAATTTCCTCATCCATAAAATGGTGCATCAAACCTACCCTAGAGTGGAAGGAGACTTAACTTTGGGTGGTGAACACACAATACAATATACAGATAATGTATTATAGAATTGCATACCTGCAACCTGTATGGTTTTATTAACTAATATCACTTCAATAAATTTAATAAAAATTTTAATAGTAAAATAATAAAACCTACCCTAGCGATATCAGTAAGGATTATATGATATATGTATAAAGCACTTACCACTATATCTATGTGTGCATTGATAAATGCCATATAAAACATTTAGTCACAGTAAGTGCTCGATATAACTTAATAAAAGTAAAACCATACAAAACTCATAGTTCTATGAGTCGTTTTTTTATTGTCCACCCATTTTGAAGAGTTGTTACTAGGAATGAATTTATAACATTTAAAACATCTAACATATGGTAGATGTTTTATAAATTATAAAGTTCATTATTATTTCTTCCAGATGATCATCCTACATCATTTATTCATTCATCAAATATTTATTAATGCGTGCCAGTGGTTTGAGAGAACCCAATGAATAAAACACATGTTCTCTGTCCAAAGTCTGGAGGCAATTGGTTTGATGTGGTCTGAGTGTGACAGGCAGAGAGAGGACAGAAGTTTGGGGCTAAGTAACATCTGATGGTGCCATTGATTGAGCTAGGGCAGACAAGGACAACAAGACTTTGGGACAAGGAATTATGAAGGGGAATCAAGAGTTCCATTTTCACATATTAAGTTTGGGATGTTCATGAAGCATTCAAATGAAAGGTCATACAGATAATTACATATATAAGGCTGGAGAGGATATTTGGCTGGAGAAAAATGGTGGGTTCATTATTATACATACATGGCATTTAAAACAATGAAACTATGCCCTAACCGGTTTAGCTCAGTGGATAGAGCCTCAGCCTGCGAACTCAAGGGTCCCAGGTTCGATTCCCATCAAGGACGTGTACCTTGGTTGAGGGCACATCCCCAGTAGAGAGTGTGCAGGAGGCAGCTGATTGATGTTTCTCTCTCATAGATGTTTCTAACTCTCTATCCCTCTCCCTTCCTCTCTGTAAAAAATCAATAAAATATATTTTTTTAAAAAAAACTACAATGAAACTGGATGAAGTATTGGGAAAAAAAAGTGTAGGAGGAAAAGATAGCCCCAAACTGAAATCTAAGGAGCCCCTACCGTTTAGAACTTGGTAGAGCACAAGTAACTCAATGATACCCCAGGAAGACAATGTCAATGTTGGATATGTTTAGGATGTTTTATTTTGAGCCTTCCTTTTTGGAATTCCAAATATTGGCCTTTTGGGAACAACACAGAACAAGTCTATTCCTTCAAGTAGATGAGGAAGGCTCCCTGCATGCCTTCTATTAGACTTCTCTTCTTTAGCCTAAAAATAGCCCCATGTCCTGGAATTGTTAATGGAGGGGAGAGGTCCTCATCTCCCCTGGTTGGTAGTGGGAGTGGATTTCTTGCAATACACTGAGAAAGAGAATTTTCTGAGACTCACATAGGAGGATGCGATATCATAGAAAGTTTTATTTCTGTGAAATCTAATCCCTGAGTTTCCAAAGCTCCATTTCCCTTTTTCCAGTCCTAGAAGAAATGTAACTGGGGCTTCTATAGAGTTAAAATCAGAGCCAGTGTCCAGAGTTTCCTTTCCATGTTGGAGCAGAGTCCAATCCAGCATCAGGCTAGCATAGACTGTGTTCCCAGTTGCAGTCCATCAGTTCATTGCATGTGGGACCCACATGGCCATGAGCCATACAGGTGAATGCAAGGAAGCAGGAACATGAGAGCCCCACAAGCCAAGAGTCATGAGAAATAATAGCACAAGAGTCAAGCTCAACAAGAGAGCAACAAGAGCAACAAGAAAAAGAGAACTCTTTTGTTTAGGAGATTATGTGTTCCCAAATATTCCTGGACTTGCAGTTGCCATGCCATTCTGGCCAATCATGTCTGTCCCCAGGTTTGACTGACAGGCAAGTACTTTCCCTATGTTACCTCAACTTCACTGGGCATGCACATACCTTCCCTTTGTTGGACCCCTTCCTCCAGTGTTTTGTAGGGAATAGGTGGCAACCTTGGAAGCCACATCTTGAGATGGCATCGTCACAAGGTAGAGGGAGCCTGTGTCTCTAAGTCATGATGAAGGGGAGTCCCTGCCAGTCTCCATCAGTCTCTATGTGAGCAGTAAATACACTGTGTGTGTGTGTGTGTGTGTGTGTGTGTGTGTGTGCTGAGCCACATGTATTTCACGATTAACTTGTTACTACAGCATGGCCAGGACTAAACAGAAGCAGCAACTTCTATGTAAAGTGCTGCCAAGAGAAGACCTAAGCCCAAGTCATCCTGACCCACTTTCCCAATTTCTTGTTCTCTTTCTCTCCCAAATAGCACACATACAACCATTTGACACCACAGAGGACAAATCATGCTAGTTACATGGGATAAAACAGCTGTGTTTAATAGTGAAAAAAATGTAGCTCCCACTTAAGCTGTGATTGACATTTTAGAAAAATCATTTTCAATTATTTTTAACTAGAGGCCCGGTGCACAAAAATTTGTGCACTTGGCGGGGAGGGGTGGTCCCTCAGCCCGGCCTGTACCCTCTCGCAGTCTGGGACCCCTCGGGAGATAACAACCTGCTGGCTTAAGCCTGCTCCCGGGTGGCAGAGGGCAGGCCTAATCCCTAGGTGCAGCCCCTGGTCGGGCTCAGAGCAGGGCCGATTGGGGAGTTGGGACGCTGCCCCCTGTCATGCACAGAGCAGAGCGGATTGGGAGGTTGCGATGCCACCCTCAGTCACGCTCAGGGTAGGGCCGATTGGGGGGTTAGGGCACCGCCCCCTGTCACACTCAAGGCAGGGTCGATGGGGAGGTTGCGGTGCCACCCCCTGTCATGCACAGAGCAGGGCCAATCAGGGGGTTGGGGAACTCTCCCCTGTCACTCACAGAGTAGGGCCGGTAGGGGAGTTGGGGCACCGCCCCCTGTCACACACAGAGCAGGGCGGATCAGGGGGTTGGGGCACCACCACTGTCACACTAAGGGCAGGGCCAATGGGGAGGTTATGGCTCTACCCCATCACACACAGAGCAGGGCCCATGGGGTGGTGGGGGGGCGGGTTGGGGCGCCGCACCCTGTCACACACAGAGCCGCAGGGCGATCAGGGGGTTGGGGAGCTCCCCCCTATCAGGCACAGAGCAGGGCCGATCAGGGGGTTGGGGCGCCTTCCCCTGTCAGGAACAGAGCAGGGCTGATAGGGAGGTTGTGGCCCTGCCCCCTGTCACACACAGAGCCGCAGGGTGATCAGGGGGTTTGGGTGCTGCCCCCTGTCACGCTGATCCTGGTGCCAGGAGGCCTCTCAGCTCTGCTGATCCCGGTGCTGGGAGGCATATTACCCTTTTACTATATAGGATAGAGGCCTGGTGCATGGGTGGGACTGGCTGGTTTGTCCTGAAGGGTGTCCTGGATCAGGGTGGGGATCCCCACTGGGGTGCCTGGCCAGCCTGGATGAGGGGATGATGCCTGTTTGCAGCTGGTCACACACCCTTCAGGGTGGGGGTCCCCACTGGGGTGCCTGGCCAGGCTGGGTGAGGAGCTGAGGGCTGTTTTCAGACTGGGACTGAAGCTCCCAACTGCTCCTTTTTTTCTTTTTTTCTTTTTTTATTCTGGGCCAGCTTTAGCTCTGGCTCCAGCTCTGAGGCTTCAGCTGCTGAAATCAGGTATCTGGTTTGTTTGTGTTCTATAATTGAAATAATGTATAACTCCAGCTCTGAGATCCCGGCCGGCTGAAAGCTGGTTTCTGGGGTTTTGTTTAGCTTCTATATTTGTTACAATGTTTCTTAAACTGCAAGCTCAGAGGCCGGCAAGGCAGGCGGGGAACATTGCAGTCCTCTGTCACTGAAGCAAGCAAGCCTCATGTTCAGTCTAAGCTGCCTGGCTGCCAGCCGCCATCTTGGCTGGCAGTTAATTTGCGTATCGCCCTGATTGGCCAATGGGAAGGGTAGCGGTGGTACACTAATTACCATGTTTCTCTTTTATTAGATAGGATTCCTTTAATGTTTCTCCTAACTCTTGTACATGCTATACCAAATGTGGCAAACTCCAGTGGGAAACTAAAATGCCTGCACAGGGCTACATCAACCTGCCATAGTAACTATGGCATCTATATATATAAAAGCCTAATATGCAAAGTGTCCCCTTGGGAGTTCAATCACTCACTATGATATGTGCTGAGCACCAGGGGGCAGCGTGGAATGAAAGGAGTCCCTGGCCGGCAGCTGGCAGCCGCTACCAGTGCATGAATTTTGCGCACTGGGCCTCTAGTAAAACTATAAATACTCCTGTCAAGTCAAAGAGTAATTTTTTAAATGTTAGTGTATAATGACACATGCTGTACAGGTATAAAAAATGTGAGGTGGAAGAATAGTAACTGGCAATAATAATGGGTAAAAACTATATATATAATTATAAGAGTTATATTATGATATGATTTTGTAATATAAAATGAGTAGAGAAAAGACTAGAAGTAGGATACATGTACCTAGTTAACAGAGTTCACTATCCACTCCTAGTTAACAGAATGGATATCTTTGGGTAGTAGGTTTATGGGTGATTCTTTTTTTTTTTAATGTTTTTATTTATTTCAGAGAGAGGAATGGAGAGGGAGAGATAGAAACATCAATAACGAGAGAGAATCATTGATCGGTTGCCTCCTACATGCCCCCTACTGGGGATCAAGCCCACAACCTGGGTACATGGTTCATAGGTTGACGTTCAACCATTGAGCCACACCATCCAGGTATAGGTGATTCTTATTAAGTTCGTGTGTGTGTGTGTGTGTGTGTGTGTGTTTCCATCTCTTCTAAAATACATACTGTTTCAGTCATCAAAAAAATGTTATCTTAAAAATTTGTATTTGGGAATAAAGGGAAAATATATAAATATGTCAACTATGAAATTTTCTGATATATTTTATTCTAACTATATAATTTGTAATGTAGTATATCATGTGTGATATATTTTAAGTATAGTAATGGTTGTACTAAATTATATAAAAACTAACCTGTAACTACCATTCATCTATAAATTCTAGTCAAGTTAAAAAACACACATCTATTATCCTTTATATATGTCAGAAGGAAATTTTGCCCATTTTAATGATTATCATTACTACCTTGCAAGAGAACAAAGCACAACATAAAAACATAACCAACATGGGGACAAGTTGTAACAGAAAATGAAAAATATCCTGTAATTAGAGCTACCAAAAGAATGCAAATGATTGAGAAGACTTTCTGTTCTCCAGATTTTGTTCCACTGTTTACTCATTGGAATAGTTTAGCATTAGTGAGTTCACAACTGACCTGAGACTGGTTCATTAAACTCTAATCTGATTAGGATTTTTTGTTTCTTTGTTCTCTGTGTTTTCAGGTGGCATTTTTGGCTGGACATTATAAATTTTTGCCTCACATAAGGTACAGTAACATAACTTTGCCTGTGTGTTACATAATAAAAACACAATTCTCAGGCATTAACCCTAAAAATTCAACTCTAGTGAGCAGAATTCTACTACTGTCCAAATAATCTTCAGCATATGAATTTCACTTACAATACATGTATGCATGAAAACACTATATATGCATTTATGTCTGGATAGCCATATGTACACAATTTTCCAGAACCATTAGCAGTTAATTATAAATATTTTTAAGTGAGATATAAGCTTTCTTAATGTTCTTTATCTAAATAAATTAAAGGTTGAACCAATGTAATCTAGAATCAGCAAGATAAGGGGGAAAACATGGTAAGCAAGGTTACTTGCCAGCAAAAAAGAATGCAAACTAAAGTCAGTTAGATAAGGAGAATCACCAAACCATCTGGAAAAGGCTTTATATTAGACTAGAGGCCTGGTGCACAGGAATTCATGCATTGGGCGGGGGCGGGGGGAGGGGGTCCCTCAACCAGGCCTGAGCCTTCTTGCAGTCCGAGACCCCTCAGGGGCTGTCCACCTGAGGGGCCTAAGCTGGCAGTCAGACATTCCTCTGACAGCCTGGGAACCCTTGCAGGATGTCCGACTAACGGCTTAGGACCTGGGGAGCAGGCCTAAGCCATTAGTCAGACATCCCTAGCGCTGCTGCGGAGGTGGGAAAGGCTCCTGCCACCACCTCTGTGCTGGCCAGTCATGAGTTGGCCTCTGGCTGTGAAAGCGCACTGACCACCAGGGGACAGCCTCTGTGTTGAGTGCCTCCTGGTGGTCAGTGCGCATCATAGCAACCAGTCATTCCCAGTTGTTCCATCTTTAGGGTCAATTTGCATATTACCCTTTTATTATATAGGATGTAAAATACAATTATGACTCAGTAAAATCTTCAATATTGAAAAGCAAGTATGAGTCATCCTGTGATGCTGGTGGTCAGAAAATATTGTGGGGGACAAAATTGGGCCCAGTCACTGCTGGATTACCCTATAGGCATAAATAAACATCAGGAAATTTTCACTTTAATGAAGTCACCCAGAAGTTTATAATCAAGCAACCATAGAAAAAAACAAACTTGTTCTGTTATCATCATATTTATAAATGTTATGCTACTTTATTTTTTAATATATATTTTTATTGATTTCAGAGAGGAAGGGGAGAGAGAGAGACCTCAATGATGAGAGAGAATGACTGATTGGCTTCCTCCTGCACACCCCCTACTGGGGATTGAGCCCACAACCCAGGCATGTGCCCTGTCCGGGAATCAAACTGTGACCTTCTGGTTTATAGATTGACACTCAACCACTGAGCCATGCTGGCCAGGATGTTATTTTAAAAAATAAGTTGTATTTTTCTTTTTGTGCTTAAGGGCTAGGGGCTCTAAAAGTCTTATTCTAGTCCTGGCAAAAATCCAGGTGGATACGGAATGGAAGACATGTGCCAGGGTAGGTTCCCAGACTCCAGTATGTTCTGGACAAGACAGGGTTTCATAGAGAAGGGTAGGCTTGCTTAAGGGTCTGGAAAGTTCTCAAATGGTGGCTTCTGGGGCCTGTGTGCACTCTCTAGCTTCAGCAGAGGTGTGTCTTCACACACCTTTCTGAACAGCATGCCATCATCTGCACATCAGGCCTCAGCTCCCGGGCAGTGGCTGGTTTAAAGGAGGCACATGCTACTTACACGAGGAAGCATTTTAATTGCAGTTGGTTTTGTACCACTTACACTGTTGGAGGTGTTTGACTCCTGGCTCCTTAAGTACTGTCTTAAGAAACTGAATATGAAAATGTGCGCCAGACTGCTGTCAACCTGTGACTGATGGCAGCACCATCTGATCAAAATAGGTATGATGACAGAGTCATTTGATCTACAAATGCTCTTCTTAAGTCTGTAATGACAACAAAATGAACTGTCCTCAACTGAAAGGAGCCAATAACTTTCATTTTAAAATCTACAGAAGCACACCTGTGTTTCCCATCACTGGAACAGGACTCCGACTTTTAAGTTTGCAAAATAGTGCAAGAAGCAGAAAATCCGTCTCTATCTTAAACTTCAGATCACTGGGCACTTGGAGACAGATCAAAAGAGCCCTTCAAGTCTCTATATTTCAGTTTTTGGTGCTTACCACGCACTCCTCACATTAACAAGCTTAGTTCCATGAGTCACCTTCTGGACCAAAAGATAAGACTTCCTTTCCCCTCAAATCACATTTTCTCAAATCGTTTTCAATACTGAGGTATAAACGTTTTAATAGAATTATGCAAATTATGCCCTAACTCCAAATGTTTTCAGAGCTAAATACCACTTTGAAGAGTTGCTGTGTTTGCAATGTCCACATTAGGAAAGGAAACTCGGACTGCAGGGAATGAGGACACCCCAAACTGGGTTTTATTTATCCCCAAGGTTATTTTGTGCAAACTTAAAGCAACCTCTGCTTCTGAAAGGTCAGACTCGCTGGGGTGAAAATGCTGACCGTTGGTCATTAGGGGATTATCCTCCTGGCAGAGGCGAAGCCCAGCTCGAATGCACCTCATTCCTGATTTGAACTGACCGGATGCTGGGAGAAAAACACCGAGGGTACAAGCCAGGACAATAAACAGTGAGGCAAAGAAGCTTACATCACTCCTAAATCTGAGATGCAAACATGTTCGATAAAAGGTCATGGCTCCGTGTGAAAAAAACTTTTTTTCTGTTTCCTAGTTTTTTGCTTAAAACAATAGAAAACATTTTCTTTTAAATGAGACTCAAGAAGAGATAACAGTAAATGATTTCTTCCAGTGTGACACATGCTTGCCATTTCAGACCAGGTAAGACTCCTTGTTTAACAGAAGAATAAGTAGATGCACAGATGGAAGATATACTGTAGAGAGGCACACCAACTGTTCTGATTCTGCAATTATTGAGCCGTCTGCAAATGGGTAACAAAATCCATATTAGAAATAGCCACAGGCCCAGGTGCAGTATTATGATTAAACTAATCCATTACAACTAAATGGCTGATGAAAGCAGTGATTTACTTTTATTATTTTATTTCATTTTATTTTATTTATTTGCTATAGTAATGTAGCAACAAGGAAAGGATGTTTCTGTTTAAAGCAGTCTGCCTGTTCTGCACTAAAGGACGCAGATTTTAGGCCCCGAGGCACGGCTCCAAAGCAGCTTGGAGCCCCAGCTGCCCTCTGCACTGTCCTTTTCCTCAGCTGTTCCCTCTTCAAGGTGAAGCACCTCTTCTCCTAAAAGCGGTGCTTGAAGGTGGAGGGCTTGGCAAAGCAGCCTCAGGACAAGGGAAGGACGCAGAGAAGGGCAGCACAGGGAGCCCTTGCCAAGGGATGATTTCTGAGGTCACAAGCTGTGGCTGACATCGATTGCCAGGCATTTCCTAAAAATGAGGCTTCAGCTGAAAATCCAACTCCAATCAACTTTCAAAAATTCACTTTTACATTTAAAAACACGTGACGATGAAAAAAAACCCCAACTCCAGCCATTTCTCTCTGCAAGCGTCACACCTGCCTGCCCGGGCACTGTCCCTATAATATGCCCTTCAAAGTAACCCTGTGCCTGCAGCTGGGAGGTGAGCTACCTGCCCAGGGGCTGTGTGCTGCCATCCGGCTCTGCAATGTGCACAGTCAGCTCGCATCTCTGCCAAGGAGCTAAATTCTGGAACATCGGCAGTCTCAAGTATGTAATCTGGATTTCCAAATAAAGTTCCTGCACTTCCAACCACCCCTGCCAGCGGGGGGTGGCGGGGGGGTGGGGGTGGATAGGGGGCAGTGTTTTACTGTCACTCTCAGCTGCTGTGTAACTTCTCTTGCAGGTTGCTTGATATTCATCTGGCTTTAAAACTGACATCTCTGTGTCGGCAGGAGGGGAGAGTTTCTGTCTTGATTTATTTTTCTCGTTCATTTTCAATTATGATTAGAAGCCACCACTACACAGTTGCACTGCATTTGCAGTGCCCTACAATTTGCACTGCATTTGCTCCTGGGGTTTCTCTAATAGCACTGTTCAGTGGAATAGCATTAATATTATGAAAATGGAATCAGTTTTTACCGTTTAGCATGAAGCGGATGGTGTTCTCTTATTAAAAATTGCTGAAGGCTGCAATTTGTAGGTAATTAGGTAATCCATGTGAGGTTTAACTTTCGCGTGTATTTTCCCCCAGAGAAAACTTTTTTTATAAGCAGAAACTCAACTGTGAGAAATTAAATCAAACCAAAAACAAACCTCCTAAACTAATTCTGATCAGAATACCAATGTCCTCTCTGCTGTTGATATATTTCTGAAGAAAACATGACTCCCCACTTTGGTCTGAAATGATCACAGGTTATGCAAAGAAAACATATAGATGTTGGTAGGTTATTTTGGTTTTGTTTATTTACCACCCTCTCTACCCCTGAAAACCAACAAGGACTTCATAGGCACAGATTAACAGCATGTTATTTTCCAAGCAATTTGTGCAGCAGGTTTTTTAGATGGGGTCATATGACAACTCCTAATATGAATAACACAGCAGAATGTTGTTTTGGCTGGTACATGTGGGTATTAGTTTGCAGGCTTGAAGCTAACTGAATATCCATAGACTCTGGGTGGAGTCCAGAGAAGGTTCTGATCCTCTACCCGGTTCAAACTGGTTTGGTTGCCTGAGTTAGAAGTGCTAAAAGGGAACAACAAACAAACCTCTTGATTGGCTGCTTTTCTGAGCATCATTACCTAGGGCGGAGTTGTGAGAGAAGGTTGGGAATGACAAGGAGACAGGCCTGTGTCTCAGGGAAAAAAAGATCAATCATAACCATATAGGCTGACTATACTGTAAACCTGACCATACATACATATGATTAAGTGAATCAGTTTCTGGTTTTGCAGTTTTAAGAATTTATAATTCAGCACCGTAGACTTAGAATAAACCATTTTGCATTGTTCTTATCATCTTCTAATATGCCATTTGATATGGGAGCAATACTAGATATTAGCTCTTACATTATTTTTCTGCCCTTCCTGCTAGAGTAAAAATGCTAAGGAACTTTTGCTTTATTTACTCCTCTAGATCTAGCCCAATACCAGGGACAACAGTTGGTGCTCAATAAATGTATCTAGATATATAAAAGGCTAACATGCAAATTGTCCCCTTGGAAGTTCGACCGAGAGACTGGGAGTTTGATGGCTCACTTGACGTGCACTGACCACCAGAGGGCAGCGCGAAACTTGGTGGGTGTCGGTAACATGATGAGAGCGGAACCACAGCAGGATGGTGAGCAGGTGAGCGGGTGGTGCCAGGCCAAGGTGGGGTGCCAGGCAGGGCTGTGCGGCTCCGAGGCTGGGGGTGAGCTGGGGCTGCTGGGGTGAGATGGGGCCAGACACACCCTGAAGCCCTCCTGCGATCCCTTCCAGGCAGGACAATCTCCCGTGGTCCCTCCCAGGCCAGCTGGCCCCAGTTGTACCTCTGCAGCCAGCATCATGGACAGAATATGTCTGAAGACCAACTATTGGCACAACGTACCTCTGCAGCCGAAAGAAAGCGGCGGCGTCAACAGAATATGTCTGAAAAACTGTCATGGACAAGTACTATCAATACTGGTAGGAACTGCCTTCACAGCGAAAATGGAGTAAATGAGGATGCAATTATCAAACATAGCTGTGGTGGAATGACTGTTACATGTTAATTTTGCCTATCACTAAATTTCTCCAATGAAAAATCATCTGATGGAAAATTTACTTGATATTGCAGCAAAGGTAAAGTTTGTCCAAATGATGTAAGTTTTTGAGAATACCCGGCATAAATTTTTAAAAAAATTAATGATAAACGAAGATTCTTTTTTTTTTTAAATATATTTTATTGATTTTTTACAGAGAGGAAGGGAGAGAGATAGAGGGTTAGAAACTTCGATGAGAGAGAAACATCGATCAGCTGCCTCCTGCACATCTCCTACTGGGGATGTGCCCGCAACCCAGGTACATGCCCTTGACCGGAATCGAACCTGAGACCTTTCAGTCCGCAGGCCGACGCTCTATCCACTGAGCCAAACCGGTTTCGGCATGATTCTGACAGTAAAAATTTTATGGAAAATATTCGTTTCATAAATAGTTCTTTTGCTTTTGCTTCAATGGGTGCAAATATCTCTTCATCATCAGGATATCGGCCATACTGTTTTAGAATACACGGTCAAGTTTATCACCTTACTGGAACTTTGCATGCTTCAGATGGTGTTTCTCAGAATTTTGTTCAACTCTACATTTTAGACATGGCTGAAGCAAGGAGTAAAAGATTAGCAATGCCAGAAAACCAAGGTTGCTCAGAAAGACTCATGATCAACATCAACAACCTCATGCAAAAAATAAACGAATTAACAAAATCATACAAGATGCTACATGAGGTAGAAAAGGAAGCCAAATCTGAAGCAGCAGTGAAAGATATTGCTCCCACAGAAGTAACAATGGTGATTAAATATGGTCCTAATAGTGATCTGGGTAGATATAATTATTCCCGTGTAACAGAAGTTGCCGTCATATTCAGAAACAAAGATAAAGAACCTCCTTTTGAAAGGGACCTGCTCATTCATTGTAAACCAGATCCCAATTATTCAAATGCCACTAAAATGAAACAAATCAGTATCCTGTTTCCTACATTAGATGCAATGACGTATCCTATTCTTTTTCCACATGGTGAAAAAGGCTGGGGAATTATATTGCATTAAGACTCAGAGACGACAGTTTAATTGACAATAATACTAGATTCAATGGATGATGCTAAAAAGGAAAATTTTGCCATCGAATTTCTTAAAAGTATTACTTCTTCGGGAATGCCATGTCATAAATTAGAATTGAAAGTAGGTGCAATCATCATGCTACTGAGAAATCTTAAAAGTAAATGGGGTCTTTGTAATGGTACTAGATTTATTATCAAAAGATTGTGACCTAACATAACCGAAGCTGAAATATTAACAAGATCTGTGGAGGAGAGGTTGTTCTGATTCCAAGAATTGATTTGCCCCCGTCTGACACCTGCCTCAGTGTTAGAATAAGTTTAATCAATTTACCAGTCATTGTTTTTATCAATGTTTTTATATCATGTTTTTGTTGTTGTTATTTATGTTGTTATTGTTTATTTATTAGTCAATTTATATATTATTTTTATATACATTTTACTAATCTTTTATCTCTGACACTTCTATTATAGAGAAAGGGCAAATAGCAATATTAAAATATTTCTTCTAATTAATTTCCTTTCAATGGGCATGAATTCGTGCACCAGGCCACTAGTATTAAATAAATATATATTTCTGATTAATCTCTTTTAGTTCTGTGTTCCATGAAGCTGATTGAAAATATGCTTATAGCTTTTGAAATATCATTACATTATTCCACACTCACTTTTTAGCAAAAGCAAAACCTTTACTTTTTTTATTTTAAGGTAAAATACAGACTGCTGACACCTAGAAAAATGTAATATTGCTTGAAATGAGTTGAGGCCTCCTTATTTGCAGAGTTACTGGTGGTTTTCAATTTAACTGCTTATGGATTTCTTGTTTCTTGAGTGGAGGCCAGTATAACATAGGAATAGAATACACTTTTCAAAGTTCTCTTACAAATGCACTATCCAATGAGAGGAAGCTGAGAAAACATTACTTCAAAGTGATTTCAAGAAAGTGAAGTCAAATTTTGTACACCAATGGTGTGCTGCTTTTATTTCACATAAGCACACATAACAGGATGTGGTTAGAGATATCTTGTTGCTGTGGGAAGGAAATGAAGAACAAATGTTCTCTTGCGACTCCCAAACTTCAGGCACTGGGTTCTGGGTTCTTGCAGTGGGCCTACGTCTCTGCTGGTGAGCTTTCCAACGAAGGCAGATTCCTGGTCCCCACCCCGAAACTTCTGATTTTATAGGTAAAAGTGAGGTGCAGAAATCAGAAATATTTATAATCAGCCATGTGATTTGTATGCAAATTGTCTGCCAACTTCACCTTGAGAAAAATAAAAAGTAGGAAAAAGCAACAACACGAATATGGAGAAAATCTTGTAAGATCTATGTTTCCTTTTGAGCTCAACTCTCACCAGATTGTACTTCAAGTTTCTGGCTATCAGATTATTACCCATATGTATTGATTATTAGAAAAATAAAATGGCCAAGAGACTATTAGAACATGCTTACATGGTTCTAAAAATGTTTATCTTTTCTATTCTTCGATAGACTGAGGCTTCTGTTTAGGCTGATGCTACAAAGGTTGCCAAAGTCAAGTGCAAACAAACAAACAAACAAAACTTTATAAAAATGCTTATTCTTCACTTGGCAAACCACAAAATATTTTCTCACATATTATCTAATTTGATTCTCAGAGTAACTGTGAGGGAGTCAGAGTAGGAGTGTGTTAATCTAATTTTGCACATGAGCAAATGTAGGTCCAAAGAGGTTTTCACTAACCCAAAGCCAGAGAAGTAGAAATATTTAGCACAGTGGGCATTCTTCATGCCTAGTTTAGTGTTTTTCACCTACCCTTTATGGTCCCCTGTAGCTATCAAAATATATTTTCTAATTGTCTTTCTTTCTTGACTCTTTCATTTCCATAGACATTGCCTGGGGATCTCTTAACACAGTGCCCATTTCATGATAGAAAGAAAGAGAAAGAAAGAAAGAAAGAAAGAAAGAAAGAAAGAAAGAAAGAAAGAAAGAAAAGAAAAGAAAAGAAAGATGAAAGAAGAAAGAAAGAAGAAAGAAAGAAAGAAAGAAAGAAAGAGAAAGAAAGAAAGAAAGAAAGAAAGAAAGAAAGAGAAAGAAAGAAAGAAAGAAAGAAAGAAAGAAAGAAAGAAAGAAAGAGAAAGAAAGAAAGAAAGAAAGAAAGAAAGAAAGAAAGAAAGAGAAAGAAAGAAAGAAAGAAAGAAAGAAAGAAAGAAAGAAAGAAAGAAAGGAAGAAAGGAAGGGAGAGATAGAGAGAAAGGAAGGAAGGAAGGAAGGAAGGAAGGAAGGAAGGAAGGAAGGAAGGAAGAGAGGGAGGGAGGGAGGAAGGAATAAAGGAGGGTTGAATGATATTGTTGATATTAGGATTAAATGAGATAATGTGTGTGAAAAGTGCTTTGTAAGTTATAAAACATTATATAATACACTAGGGGCCCGGTGCACGAAATTCGTGCACTGGGTGTGTGTGTGGCCGGGGGGGGGGGGGAGGAGTGTCCCTCAGCCCAGCCTGCCCCCTCTCATATACTGGGAGCCCTCAGGCGTTGACCCCCATCACCCTCTGATCACCTGATCGGCCCCTTGCCCAGGCCTGACGCCTCCACCAGGGGTGTCAGGCTTGGACAGGAGACCCCCATCTCCCCCCGATCACTGGCTCTGGCCCCCGCCCAGGCCTGAGGCATCTGGCCCAGGAATCATGCCTGGGCAGGGGACCCCCATCTCCCTCTGATCGCTTGCTCCACCCCCCGCCCAAGCCTGACGCCTCTGACCCAGGCTTCAGGCCTGGGCAAGGGGACCATCATATCCCCCCAATCCCCAGCTCCGCCCCCCGCCCAGGCCTGATGCCTCGGCCAGAGGAGTTGACCCTCATCACCCTCCGATCACCAATCACCGGATCGGCCCCTTGACCAGGCCTGAGGCCTCCGGCAGAGGTGTCAGGCCTGGGCAGGGGACCCCCAGCTCCCCGCGGTTGCAGGCTCCACCCCTGCCCAGGCCTAAGGCCTCTGGCTGAGGCATCCGGCTCGGGCAGCGGGGACCCGCAGCTGCAGCGGCCCCGTGATCGTGGGCTCCGCTTTAGGCCCAGGCAAGGGACCCCTAGCTCCCGGGACTGCCAGCTTCGACCGTGCCCAGCTCCCATCGCTGGCTCCACCCCTACTTCCTGCTATCACTGGCCAGGGCGGAAAAGGCACCTGATTCTCTGATCATGGCTGGGGGGCAGGGCAAAGGCGGCCCCAGGGCCGCCTTTGCCCTGCCCCCCAGCTCTTAGCTCCCCCCTGGGTTTCCGATCACTGTCAGTGGCAGGGGGCTTCTTCCTGCTTTCCCTTTCACCTCCCTGCATTGTGCCTACATATGCAAATTAACCGCCCTCTTGTTGGCAGTTAACTGCCAATCTTAGTTGGCAGTTAACTGCCAATCATAGTTGGCAGTTAATTTGCATATAGCCCTGATTAGCCAATGAAAAGGGTATCGTCGTACGCCAATTACCATTTTTCTCTTTTATTAGTGTAGATATGCATATATTATTGTATGCATATATGTATGTATTATCACCATCACTGTTATTACTTATTTTTTCTTAAATATTAAGGCTTCCAAAGGGAAACTTGAAAGAGAAGAAAATGGAGGAAGAAATATATGTAGAAAGAAATAATACTTTAAAAGAAAGTAAGAAGCTGGTTAAGGTATGCTGAACTTTGAGTAATTGCTCAAATGTGATTGAAGTTGACTTGTGGAAGGAGACATATGATTGTATCTAAAACATCACTAAAGGGCACATAAGTATACATATGCTTATAACTTTTCATTTTATTTTCTCAAAAAAAATTCTTGAGTCTGCCTGAGATGTTGAGCACTTTAAAGGTTGAGCACTTCAGAGCCACACAGGTTGAAACCTGTGCTGTGAAGTATCCTGACTTGACCAGGTCTGAAAGTGTCATTCATTCATTCATTCATACATTCATACATTTATGTAATTATGTATTTATTTATTCATTTGTTTGTTTTAAAGTGTTTTATTTTTTATTTTACCTTATTGATTTTGAGAAAGAGAGAGAGAGAAGCATTGATCTGTTGTTATATCCTAAAAACAAAGAGGTATTATTTAGCAGGATCTTAGCCTGATTCACAGCCTGCTAAGGCAATGTAATGCAGACTGTCTCACTGCCTTGTTATTTTTGTCCCTTAATGTTTCTTGGTCTCTGCACTTCATCTCTTTGCCCAGAACTTTGTATTGCTAGTTGTAGTCAAATTCCATCTTGAAAATGTCAGAAGAGCAGGAAGAGTGCAGTCATTCCAACAGCTGTCACTCTGGCCTCTTCTGCTGTGTGTCAGTGAGAGGTATAGTGAGATACTACGTGGAATTACCAGAGTCCTTTCCATCAAACAAACACTGCCTAATCCTGGCATAAATAAATGGGCTGATTAGTTTATCTAGGCAATTGTCCTGAACAGCAATGAAGTAAATATCAACTTATCACAAGGTCATGTCTATGGGTATATCCGAATAATTTATGTAAACGTTTGAGGGGCTTAAATGACCGTAATGACCCTTTTCTCATCTAGTTGAACTTAAAAAAGGAAAGAAAACATCACTTCTCACAGTTTCATAAAATCATACATCTTGCAACAAATTCAGATTCACGTTATTATTCAGACCCTTCACACATTTGCAGTAGGATTGGCTCTAACTTAAACCAGAGTCTGGGTCAGATAATACCTGATATGCTCACTCACCTTGTTGGGGGCACCGACTGTCAATGATTCAATGGTCCTGACCAAAACTGCCAATTCACTAAACTCATAAGTCTTAGCCCGCTCTAGAAGCTCATCAATCTCATTATCCCACCGCACCTGACATCACATAGTTGATGGGTATTTTCAAACAGTATTTGGAAAACAAAAGTCAACATGTTACTCTAGGAGTTCCCACTCTTTTTTTAAAAATATATATATATATATATTTTATTGATTTTTCACAGAGAGGAAGGGAGAGGGATAGAGAGTTAGAAACATCGATGAGAGAGAAACATCGATCAGCTGCCGCCTGCACACCTCCTACTGGGGATGTGCCCACAACCAAGGCACATGCCCTTGACCGGAATCGAACCTGGGACCTTTCAGTCCGCAAGCCGACGCTCTATCCACTGAGCCAAACCGGTCAGGGCTAGGAGTTCCCACTCTTAATTGTTTAAGGGAAATTTAAAAGTTGCTTTGAAATGAATGTTCTTCCACCTTCTTGATCCTTGTGAGGAGCTTGAAAGCAAAAGACATTTTTCTGTGGCATGTCTTCCTAGGAAGAGATGGATACATACATTTAATATGCTCAGAAGACACAGAAACTTGGTCTCTCCCACTACTCTGGGTCTTCTGAACCAGAAAAATATCAAAATATTTCAGATTCTTTACAGACCCACCGACCTTTGAGACAAGCACTTTCCATTCTCTCCTCTTCCTTCCAATGCTTTACTCCCACATCTGAATAATCTATAGGTGAAAGGCAACTCTATACCATAGACCAGGAGCTCGCAAACCCGACCTCATTTGGAATTTTCAATCCCTAGAGGTATTCTTTACTCACCTTGCAGACAATGAAATGAGGGTCAGAAAAGGTAGGTAATTTGCCTAAAGCAATACAGACAAAAAATGTCTGTATTTGTGCATCTGCACATCTATGATTTGTTGTACAAAGATACTGAGCTTCTCTTTGATTCAGAGTCTGTACTCACTAGTTATTTGACCATGAGCAAGTCACTTAACTTTCTAAAAGGTCATTTTCTTTGATTGAAAAATAGAAATGACAATTCTTGTTCCTTGCAGTTCATAGAACTATTGACGTGAAATGAGATAATTTATAAATTGTGCTTTTTAAACATTTTAAAGTTAGAGGAGTGCATTAGTTAGAGTTAGGTTTGGCTACACAACAGAAAAATCCAAAATGATTGTGGCATACATGCGAAAAAAATCGACTTCTCTCTCATGTGAAAGATGACCTGAGATAAGCAGTCCAAGCAAAGAATAGCTGACTCCCAATGCCCAGCACAGTCATGCTGCTTCCTTCCTGAGTATGTCATCTCATGTGACCAGATGGCCCCAGCCACAGGGACTATGCTCAGCAGATAAAAAGGAAAGCCAAGAGAAAGATGTGTCTCCTCCCTCAAAGGCTTCTTCCCAGAAGTGGCACACATTTCTTTATTCCCCGTTTTCCCATAATCTTAGACTATCCAAAAAGCATATAGAGATGTGTAAATTATGCTGATAAAATGAGAAGAATAGGCTAATTTAGATGCCATGTGTCATTTTTCCTCTGAGAGCATAAATGATGCTTTTAGAGTATTTCTAAGAGAAGATACTCATCAGATATTATCATTTCACAGGTTGCATATATGAAACACAGAGTGGCTATAGGGCTTGTTTAAAGTAACACAATTGGCTTGTTTAAAGTCACACAATCGGTATATGAATAAAATAACAATAAAAACATTTTATCGTTGTACCTTCAACATAATATTCTGTGCAAAACACTAGACATCAAGTATAAATTCACCCAAGCAGCCAAATGTTGGAAGACGAAGAATCCAAACATCCCGAAGTATGAGTTGAATTTGGCTTGAGAAAAGATAACTAAAACCAGGTTTTTTTCCCATCGATCCAGGATGCTATAGCCCCAGAACCAGTACTTGAAAAATTAGAAGGAAAGGAGTAATAAAAAAATCTAGCTAAGCACTCCCTCACCTCTGCCTTTTACTTTCATTTTCTGTTTAACAACATCAACATAAAAAAAAAAATGTAGTTTCTAGTTACTGACTCTGCTACAAGCCCTGCTCCTTTCTGTAGAAGGTTAGCAACTTGACCAATGATTACCACTACAAAATGCTTCCTCACGAATTTGAGATATGACAAGGTCACAAAGCTCAATCCTGGTTATAACAAATCATCTTTAAAGTGAAGTGTATGCATTATACTGTAGAGGAAAACACTGTGCATGGAATTTAGTCTAAAACGCAAACACCCTGTGGACAGCAGGGGAGCCTTGCTCTCCTCTCACTTCAATATTAGCTTGAGTATCAACTCCATGACTTCCTCCCAGACTCATCGAGGCCTCTACTTAAATGTCACCTCATTAACTTGGACTTGCACCCAACCCACTCTCTCTCCCTCACCTGTTTTAATTTTCCTCTTGGAACTTATTTACTACCTGGCACTTGCTATCTGGTTTCTTTCTTTCTTGTCTGTCCCCAAATTAAATGTGGCCTCCACATTTGGCCTGTCTAAGCAGCAGAGGAACTGAGCAACATTCAGAGCTGCTGCAGGAGAGCAGAGCGCCAGGCCTGGAGGCATGCAGCTAGGAGCACGGCCCACGGGCTGCTCCAGAGAAGCCTCCATGGCCATGGCCACTGAGCAGGGCCAACCCCAGTCCAGGCTGACACTGGACACCGGAAGCTCTGCCTCTGCTGCCAAAGCTCCAGCTGTCACTGTCACCCTCTCCAGAAACAGTATAAATAAAGTATTTCACAAGCTCTTGCTTCTCACCCACCTCTTCTGATAAGGGACACGTGATGGGCAGATTCCGGTCACAGGCTGCAGAAGAGTCTGCTGGTTTGTGGGGCTCTGGTTTCTAGCTTGAGAATTTGAGAGCATAAGCCCCCTGAAAGCTATTCATAAGGGCTTTACCACCAACCAACAAGGCAAGCATCCTGAGGTATTCTCTCAATCATTACTTTGCTCATTACTAAATGATCAGTGCACATTTTCTTGCAAGAGATATGATTTTCTTTCTCTACCTTCAACTCTAGACCAGGTTGCTTGTGGAATGTGTGCCCAGCCCTATTCTAGGCCAGGTAAAGGCCTGAAGCAGGGGGATGATAACTACATTTGTTTGAGGAATAGTTCTGTGGAAAAATGAGAAGATTCTTGAGGCAGAGGAGGGACCATACACCAAATAACTGATGAGTAAATAATTAAAATTGCTTAGGTTGATATTAACAAAATTGAAATTTGAGACACCATGGTCTAGTGTTCCTTAACAATAATCATTATTACCAGATAATTAGTCACTATATCATCATCATTTATTGAGAGGTCACCAATGCTACACTAACTGCTATTATGCAGAATGCTTACTTTTAACATCTCATTTGACTCTCACAATAGCCCCATTAGGCAGGACTAAGCTTAGAGAGCTTAAGTACCTTGTCTAACTATCAAGAGACAGGATTCCAGTATCCTAAACTCTTAGCTACAAAGTTATATACCTTCATTTCATCCTAAGGAAACATGATGTCAAGTACAGACCCGGCAGATCTACAACATAACAATCTGCTTCAAATAATCTCATTAAATTTTTAATTTTGTTTTTCAAGTGTCATCCACTGGGTCTTCATTGCTAGGAATTTATCTTTATTTACAAAAACACATCAATGTGCAAAAGCATTAATTCGTTTTCTTTGTAAGAGAAAAAAAATAAACCTGAATATTTAATGGCATCAGGAACCTCACTGATAAATTGTGACATATCCATACAATAGCTTGAATTTTTTAAAAGCATGGGAAAATCTTTAAGATAGACTTTTAAGTGAAGTATTGAGGTGGAAATTAGAGGATATACTAGCAGTGTGATCCTACTCAGAAACCTATGCACACAGGTTTGTAAGCGCATAAAACATTTCTAGACGGATGCACAAACTATAGGGAGGAGGGGGAAGGGGTTTGTAAAGGGTGAGAGAGACCTTTACCTTTCAGTGTATGTCTTTCCCTAGGCTATCTGCTTTGTACATAGATAACTTTATATTTACTGAAAGTGTTTTCAATGAGTTCTGTGTATTTAGAATATTGTTGAGTCTTTTGAAGAAGCTATTTTAAGCCTTCATACACTTCATTTTAAAATGATGAAACTGTAGAGAAGTTTTATTGTTTTAACCTTCATACCAAATGTTTTCATTAGTCTTCATTTTTCCCCCAGTATTTAGTTCTACAGCAAATTGTATAGTGTTACTATGCAGACATTTGCTATATATGGTCAGAGTTTCCCTCTAAAGAAAAATAATTGCTAAACATGGTTAAAATGGTATGTATATTTTACCACACTTTAAAAAAAATACAGACTTCATAACATGACGACTTGAATGAAAATGTACTAACCACACTTGTTTGAGGTTGCCCCATGCAAGGCTCTGTGAAAAGCATGCTACACGCGTATCTCCCTACATCTCCAGATTTCTGTAACCTTGGTGCTTTTCCTGCTCATTTTCCAGAGAACTCTGAAGGAAATCATTTGCCCAAGGGCATGGCAGCTGGCAAGAGGTAAACGCAGGGGGAGTCCAGAGATTCTGAGCCCAGACACAGGAGCCCATGTGACAATACCTTACTCTTCACTGGCTCTGGGACATAGAACTGTGACGTGCCCAAAGGAATTTGACTCACTCTGCCTTATACATACGTAGTGTGACGTGAAGCTTAAAATCATAAAAATTATTTAATACTAGGATCTGGGAAATTTAGGGTTATATGTTTTAAAATATATAACATTTAATTTTGACAGCAGTATTTGGTATTCATGGTATGATTACTAGTTTATAGGTAGAATTATCCATATACAATAAGTAACTGGAGTATGCTGGATGATTAAATGTTCTGGCTATATAAGTGAGGAATATAAAAATTCTTTTGTTTTCCTCTTTATTGCTGAAAATATTTCTGAGATATATTAGTACACCTTTGCTTCTAAGTAGAATAGCAATGGGATCTTCTTCTGATGAAAGGATTTCTTATGCAATCACTGTAAATGCTGTACCGATGATCATTGTTTAAAAACATGTTAAGCTGAATTTATATTGAAATTGTGCTGTGTCCGGAAAATGTCCTTTCTTTGAACTAAATCATCAGTATGTTTGTTTTAGGTAATTTCCCCATGTTTTCTAAAAATAGAGTTTTCAAAATGATTCTGACTGAATGGACTTCAGCTAATAGGGGTCTGGCTGCACACTACTGCTTCAAACAGTTCCACAAATGCATAATTCTCAAATTGCTGGCTTGGAGAAAGCTCTAGAGTAAGAGAGACTAAATGCAGGATAAACACTGAAAGTGCTGTTTGTAAAAGCAGGGAGGCTGTACTTTTACAGAGTAGCCATGCCTGCCACCTCTTCCCCCTCTCCCCCAGATCTGCCCTTGGAGAAGAAGAGCAGGTGTGATTCTGGCCTCTTTGCCCCTTACACACCCATTTTAATTCTCCATTTAGGTCCACTCATTGAGAGAGAGAGAGAGAGAGAGAGAGAGAGAGAGAGAGAGAGAGAGAGTGTGTATGTGTGACTCTCCCTCAGTCAGTTAATCAAATTTCTTATCTAGTGTAGACATGCCTTTGGCAGCATTCCTGACAGGCCACAATTCAGTCTGAATGTTAATTATTTTAGTTGTAGGGACCTCTATGTCATGGGACATTCTTTTTTTTGTCAGAAAATTCTAATTGCTATAATCCTTCTGACACCCAAATAATCAACAATTGATACTAGTTCTGGCACCTGGAGCAGCTCAGCTTAAGAACACTCACTCTTCCACAAAACTCACTCTTCCCAAGGTTTTGCCTAAGACCTTTCCTTAACCAGTTAGGGAGTTATCAAAAATGACAAAGCCAGAGGCTGTAGTGTACAAGGCTCCTTATAACCTCTGGAAAAAAATAACTATTGGAATGTATTGCCTTGTCTGGCATGATACAGCATCCTTGACTGAATTTATTTTTAACATGGATGGAAGTGATGCTTTTAAAAAAAAAAATGATTTTGAGAGAGAGAGGAAAGGAGAAGGAGAAGGGGAGAGAGACACATCAATGTGAGAGAGAAACATTGATTAGCTGCCTCCTACATGCCCCCTACCAAGAATCAAGCCCTTTACCCAGGCATGTGCCCTGACCAGGAATCAACCGGCAACCTTTTAGTGCACAGGACAACGCCCAACCAACTGAGCCACTGGCCAGGGTTGAAGTAATGCATTTTTCATTATGTAATTGAACAGTAAGAATAGACTTTTCTCAGGTCTCTACAGCCAATGGAGCTGTATCAGAAGCCACACAAAATGCATTTGAAACAGACAACATTCCATTTCTCCTTGTAGAGTGCTTAGCAGAGTCCTCAACTCACAAGATGAATAAATGAAGACTGAATGGCATGCAAAAAAATAAAAATCTACACACACAATCATCAACACACTAAAAGGCAGCAAGGTAACTAGAGCCCAAGATAATAAATGGGTAAATTTTGCATAATTAGGTCTTAGAATTTCTTTAGTTGTGACATATGTGTGATTCACTTGGTGATTCTGGGTGTAGGTTAGGAAATGTTCACCTCTTTTAAACTGTGTCTGGTAGAAGCCAGCCTGGCTACATGTTTTGCCAATCCCCTAGGTGTTTGCACTGCTGGGTATTTATTACTAACCAACTGGTTTGTCAGGAGTTCTTGTTTTTTGCACTGATGTGATTTGTTTTCTGAGTGCCTGAACAAACAGGTTGTTTAGGCCATTATGCGGGGAAGCCTGGAGGTGGTTTTTGGAGAAGATAGAGCTCTCTTCCAAAGAAGGACTATTACACAGTTGCAGTAACTGATGAGAATGATTCTCTTGATAACCACATGTCAGTGAAGCCACTGGAGGGTGGAGAAGCAACCCTTCAGATTTCTGTGAATGTTAGAGCATAACTCAAAGAACCAGTTTCCCCTGAACAAATTCTCAACCAAACATTTCCAAACTACTCTTCTCCCTCATGTATCCCTAATAGATTAGAAGGGGAGTGGTTTATACTGGAACCTCTGGTGCTTAGGATGAAGATATCCAAAATATTTCATTTGTGGCCAGTGAAATGAAGTAAGAAACCAGGATGCCTGTGGAGAAAGCATCAGCCCTCGAATGATCAAAGTTGGAATCCATTTCCAGCTCTGTCATCATTTAGCTTCATGACCTCAGACCCTCTCTGAGTCTCAGTCCTTAATTATAAAGGACTGTTGTGACATTTACATAACTTACAGACCAGCAATATTAGCATTACCTGAGAACTTGTTAGAAATGCAAATTCCCATCCCACCCCAGACCTAATAAATAAGAGGGGGAAAGCAGGAGGCAGCAGCAATCTGTTTTGAACAAGGCTTCCAGGTGATTCTGATGCACAAAAAATTCTGAGAGCCACTGTCCTGGCAAATGAAAGTCCCTCAGAAAGTGGCACCGCTTACATACTTCATGCTAGTTTAGTACTTTACAACTTACAAAGTTGCTCTTCCACCCCAAATACCATCTACATTGCTCAAGTTTGCATTCTCTTTGAGTCAGTATTTGCACTTTGCAAAATTTTCCAAAGGAAATGATCAGAGATGTTTAGAAAGATTTACATAATAGGTTATTCATTTATCATGCAAGTGAAAATTGGAAACTAGGGTTAAACAAAGAGTATGGGATTGGTTTAATAAATTCTGGCACATCTACTCAATGGACGACAGTGCAGCAATTAAAAATCATGTAGATCTTGTTTGTCAGAGCAAGCCCTGAGAATTACCTAGTATGCTTTCAAATGCAAATATTTGGTCCGCATCTCAGATCTATGAGTTAGAGCAGTGGTTCTCAACCTTCCTAATGCCACGACCCTTTAATACAGTTCCTCATGTTGTGGTAACCCCCAACCATAAAATTATTTTTGTTGCTACTTCATAACTGTAATTTTGCTACTGTTTTGAATCATAATGTAAATATCTAATATGCTGGATGTATTTTCATTGTTACAAATTGAACATAATTAAAGCATAGTGATTAATCACAAAAACAATATGTAATTATATATTGTTTTCCGATGGTCTTAGGTGATCCCTGTGTAAGGGTCGTTCGACCCCCAAAGGAGTCGCGACCCACAGGTTGAGAACGCTGAGTTAGAGTCTGTGAGTGCAGGACCTTAGAATCTTTATTTCTCACATGCTCCCAGGTGATTCTTACACACCCAAAAGTTTGAAAATTATGTTTTAGGTTAATAATTAATAATATGGCAAATATTTATGGTATGTTATTGAGTGGATAAAACCATATCACAAAGCAAATATTTATAGTATCTCAATAATATGGGCACCATAGACATGTATGTATAAAGAAGACCAAAAACACATTTGTTAAAATGTTAAGTAATTGTTTCTGGATGGACGGAAAATGGAAATTCTTGTGGAGTCTTAAATTCTTCTGTTCTAAATTTTCTACATTTTCTGTAATGTGTGTAACTTCAAAGAGAAAAGCAATGTTATTTTTAAAAGCCAAATATATAATGCATGTGTCATTGAACTATGGAGTAGGGGCTTCATACTTACACCTGAGGATAGAAAACTCTGGTGTAGATGTATAAATTGCCAGCTATAAAAATAGTCACGAGCATGTAAAGTACAGTATAAGAAATATGGTCAATAACATTTTAATAATTATGTATGGTGTCACTTTGTAAGTCATATAAATGTCTGATCACTATGTCGTACACCCCAAACTAATACAATATTCTATAACAATTGTAATTTTAAAATTTACAAACTATTTTAAAAATTCTTCTAATCTAAAAAAAAGAAAAATAATGTAGACACATGTGAACAAGAAGTAGAAGACTAAAAATAGTAAAATCAAAACATGAATGAATAAAACAAATATACTTGTGTCTCAAAACAGAGAGCACTTAAGTCTGCTTGAGGAGTGGGTGCCAAGATGAATTTGAAATTCAGCTGGACACCATTCTCCGCTCTTCGGCCAGCCCCAGATGTGCCCAAGGAATACAGACCTTAGGCAATGCAGATGGCTGGGCAAACTGCTGGCTCTGTATGTTCCTGATGGCCACAGGAGACAGAAAGAAAGGAAACCACAGGATATTCACCTGGCACAGAAGCTGTGGACCCTTCGAAGGAGTTATTTTTTAATAGAAGAGTTGCCCATCTTACAGTGGTGATGAAGGTATATCACTTTCTGAAGTCAGAGCCATGGTGCAAATGACAAATGAATGCCTTGACCAGACCCCTGGTTTTCCCAATGGTGGATGCTGACAGGGAAGCAACAGGAGCATCTGCAGGAGACAGTCTCATGGAAAATGCTACTCCACCCCAACCGACCAGAGTGACTTAAAGTTCAAGAACTGCTTTCAGCAAGTGCATATTAACTGTCTATCCTGAGCCCACCACCACCTAAGCTGGGCCCTAGAGAAGAGACGTAAAGGATGAGGCCCATCAGTGCAGCTCCAGGCTCAAGAAGGGACCCTACACTTGGGGCTTAATGCTCTGCTGTCACCTCTTGAAATTCTTAACAATTTTATCTTTGAATTTGTGTTTTCGAGCATAGAGGGTCAGGAGGAGCTTGGCTATCCCCACTTTGCCTCCCGCCTCCCACTGGTTGTTGGTCTCCTGCTCCCCACTGCTATCCAGTGTCTACAGTCATTGGGGGCAGAGAGAGGCCTGGGCACAGGTAGAGCGAGGCTGGAAGTCAGGTGTGCATACCTCGTACACCATGCTGCTGAACAGGCCCCGGGGCACCTTGACAGCTCTGAACTCACCCTGTAAGTATCCTTGTGCTCAAGGAAGCACAATGTTTAAAGCAGATACAAGCCATGTGACAGGTCAAGAGAGAGACAGAGGAAAAAAAAAAAGGAAGTGATTTTTCCTGCTTTTTGAAGAGACCCTGTGGATTTTCATCCAGGAGTTGGTCCTGATGAGGACTTACAGGGGCAGGAGGAATCAAGGAACATGTATTGTATAAATGAAAAGGGAGGATTTGTTGGAAGAAACTCCTCCCTTAATGAGCATTTCATTTCTGGTTTGTCTGAGAAAACTAATTCACCCAGGAAGGGTGTACCCCTCGAAAGCATCACACTATAGAGCAAATTGTGAGGTTGAGTAAGAAGAGCATTTTCCCAGAAGCATCTCTAGTGATTACAGACCAGGACACAGCCCTGCTTAATTATATGCAGTACCAGCAATTATTCTAAATAGTCTTTCTCTCTCTCTCTCTCTCTCTCTCTCTCTCTCTCTCTCTCTCTAATAAAGGACTAATAAAGAAAGTACTGGGAATCCAGCAGACAAGTTCTTTGGCTTTTGCTAAACAATGTCAGAAAGAAAAACACAATTATAAAAATGCATTTAGTTCAACTTTCTTCCTAGAAATTATCTTTCCAACTACTTCTATTGTTCTCCTTTTGAGAAAAGAGTTAATTGTTTTAAATGAAAGTGTGCTTTTTGGAAAACATGCTCATACTTTGTTTATTAGCATTCTAGGGAGTAAAGGGCACACATTCACAAACAAATCACAATGCAAATGCTTATTAGTGCAGAATATACTCTACGCATGTTTATAAAAATCAATTACATTTTACAACCATTTCTAAATTACCCTCATAGAATTAAAAACCACTTTAGATACTCAACAAAGGGAGAAAAATCCATTAAACTCCGGAGTCCTGCTGGTTGTCTCAGTGAGAGAGAACGAGAGCTTAGTAATTACACGTGGAAGAAAGAATGTGTGTGTTCTAAAGTGGTCCCTTCAGACCTAAACCTTGGCCCAGTTTACTCCAAGTCACATGAGTCACATGGACCGCTTCCCTTCCTCTAACAAGAGAATTGGCCAGGATCCTCTTACTTATTTGCATGTCTCAGAGACACAAATAAAACGTGTGTCCTGTACTGCAGAGAAAAGGGTATAGGTAAGAGGGTGGTTTAAGACAGAACTCAGCTTCCTGTCAGAAGTAAAACGTATCTCCATGGTGATGTCTGTCTGGAAGACCAGTGGGATAGGATGCCCAGGAAGTTCTGTCCTTAGTCCTAGGCAATTGGGCCCCAACTTGAAGTGCATGTTTTAGTTTAAGAGGAGATAAATCCATGAAGCCAAAGGCTTGTACCCACCTTGAGCCAATATACTTCCATGCCTTAGATACCTGAGCCCCCAAATGTTCTTCCTAAGTGTCTAAACCTGCTTCCAGAACTTGTATGGATCAACTTTTCCAGTCACAGCATCAGAAATATTAACTGTATCCCTAACCTGGTGATGCCGAAAGAACAGCTCCTTATAGGCCCCTGTGTTTGAGCTGGGACATCTACATACCTGTGTGTGTGTGTGAGGACCCTGAAGTTGCAAGCCTAAGCAGATACTAGAGAAGCAAAGGGGACAGGCAGGGGTTAGAGAGGTGGGGCCTTTATTTGCACGCTTGCCCCTGTCTGCAAATGTTAGGGTTGGGTGTGCTTCCGGGAAGCCAGATGCATAGGGTTCTGAAGAGCCATGTAGGCAGAAAACATCCTAAAGACAGAGGGAGTGAGGGACAGAGGCTGACCTTATATCGGGGCCTCATTCTCTAGCTGAAAGAAAATTGTGAGAACTGCATAGGCTCCATCCCTTAAATTTATCATTTATAGTGATGAGAAGCTCAGAGATATTGAAAGTAAAACTTACTGAATAGCATTTGATTTAGCATAAGAAATGCTCACTAAGCTATTCAGAATTCCCTGGAGTTTTACATATAATTTAACCTCCTGCAGAGTCCTCCTGGTGGCCTGGCTGACTGAGGCACACAGAGTCCTGTGCTAAGGACTAAGAGTACATCTTTTTTTGTTTTCTTTGTATATTAAATATTTTATTTTTTGCACCCTTTTAGAATCAATTCCACTTAATAAACCTTTGTAAATGCCACAGAAGCCGAGGGGCACGGGGGTAAGCCATGCTTTTAAGAATTGACCCTCTCCAGATTGAGTCATTTTAGTAGATGCCTTGGAATTTACAAAGAGACAGTTCTATCAGATGAACCTTTGAAAAGCCAATCTTTTTCCCTATTTTTGGACTTGGGCCTATTTTTCTTTTCTTTTTTTTTTTCTTTTCTTTTTTTTTTCTTTTTTTTTTTTTGCTCTCATATATGAGTTCAACTTTTTCTCCATTTAAAACAAAACAAAATTCATCTTAAAGAATTAAAATGCAAGGAACAGCTTCTGTGGGAGGAAATCTTGACTCAGGGCCACACCATCTAAGACATAAGCATGCCTGTCTCTGCCTGCTCAGGGCAGACAAAAGGGGAAGCCAAACATGTCTCTGGGCATAAGCACTGCCCACAGTGTTTTGCAGTTGTCAAGAGAGTAGGAAGTACAGACCAAAAAAAAAGTGAAATTAAGGATGTTCGTAATGACCCATCGTAGATGGTAGACTTGCAAATGAAAAAGGCTGGTTTCAGGCATATCATTGAGAAGAAGTTTGCATGTGTCTAAGGATACCTCCCTGCCTGCCTGGACCTGAAGGCTGAAATTTTGCTTGTAGATTGAACTGATAACTGCTAAGATATGGGACCCCACATACTAAGATCTGGTTACATTCTCAGAATCAATGTGAAGGGCAGCCATAGGCATCGAGAAACAATGGTACAAAATGTCACCTGCATTTTGCACTAGAAACTAAAAGGCGGGAAGTCCCAGAAAGGAGACATGAAGGCCTGAGGTAACCAGGCCCCCTTCACAGACTTGCTCGCCACAGACCCTGTGAATCTGTATAGTTTCAATTCAGGTTTACTTGCTTTAAAAAATGAGCCTACCTAAATGGAAACAACAACAAACTCAAACATTTTTAGTCGGTGAAAATTTTCACCATATTGAAATCAGCTCCTTTAATGCTTTCTTTTGAAAACTTTTGCAGGATTTGGGAGATACATCTCAGAGTCATTTATCTGATAATGTAACTTTCATGTCAAAAGCCATTTAGCTCCAAAGTAATCTTTTATTATTTTTAATTGAAATTCACATGCCATAAAATTCACCCTAAAAAACTATAAAATTCAGTAGTTTTTAGTACATTCAAAACATTGTATAACCATCATCACTATCTAATTTCAGAAAAATTTTATCATCCCAAAAAAGAAACCCCATTATCAGTCTTTATCCCATTTCTCAATCTTCTCTCTGCCACTGAAACGACTCATCTACTTTTTACCTCTATGGATTTGCCTATTCTGGACATTTCATATAAAATAAAAATCATACAATTTGTGGCCTTTTGTGTCTGACTTCTCTCACTTAGAATAAAGTTTTCAAGGTTCATTCACATTGTGGAATAAACCAGTACTTCATTCCTTTTAATGCTGCATAATACTTCATTGTATACATATGCCATAAATTTATCCATTCATTAGTTGATGTAAATTTGGGTTATTTACACTTAGCGGCTGGTATTAATATGCATCTGAGTTTTTGTGTGGACATATATTTTCAATTCTCCTGGGTATATTCCTAGGAGAAGAATTGTTGGGTTATGAGTGTATCTATTTATGCCTTTTAAATATTAAAAAAAATGGAGGTTGGTGCTTCAAATGTTAACCTGAATCTTGAGTTTCCACACTCCACACAAGAGTCATACAGTGTGAGTATAGAGTTTAACTAATCTATTCTGTCCTTCTCCTCTTGGCCACCAAAAAGTCTTACAACTCATAGAAACCATTGGTTGTTGAAAGGATATTAGGAGATAAAATTCTCTGTGGTACTTTCCCCAGCTTCCTCACTATGGAGCACTTTTATACAACAAAATTGTACTTAAGAATTCTTCCTTCTAAAAAGTAGTATAAACTAATAACATTTGAAACATTCCATGTAGAGCATGGCATTGTATCTGGTTTGGCTTTTTATGAATCTCTTCCTAGAACTATAAGGCCAAGAAGACCAGAATAACACAATGACTTGGAAGATGAGCACAGCAACTTAGCAGGTATAGGTGAACACTTTTTTTCCTGAAAGAATTCGTCACCCCTTCTAAATAAGGATCAAGAATGGAGAAATAAATAAACCATAAGATTGGTTAATATGATGTGCATCATATTTTTCACCCAGGTAGACAGATGATCTGACTATACACCAACTTGTGGAAAGTGAAAATTTTAATCACATGGACCATTTAGTATCAGTTCATTTAAAAATAATAACCCAGTGTTATTTTGTATTTTTTTTCTTTTTATAACCCAGTGCTATTTTTGCTAGAGTTTTCTCAAATTTATTTTGCTTGTAGACATAGCTATGATTTGAAGAAGAGAATGTGTACTAAGAAATATGCTACATTGATTAATGGTGCCATGAAAAAAGAGACAAAATTTATTTTTGACTTTTTAATTTGACTGCTACAGTCTGCATTTCTTACTTTTCATGTATGCTATAGCTTTTTTCCCATAGATTTTTCAATTCTCTCACCCTGGTCCTTTCTGTTTTCTTCATTTTTGACCGCGGAATTCCTGAATCACCATTTTGCCACTTTGTGATTGTTTTCAAACTAATGTGTTCACACATACATTTCAGGAATACATCCATCAGCAGAAATTGCAAGTGCCAATAAAAATTGTCACTCTAATTTGTTAATGCATGTCTGAAAAATACAGAATGTGTCAGATCAGTACAAAAATAACTTAAAACAGAAGGCTTAGAAGTGGGAAGGAGAATAAATGTGCATAATAAGTGGTTTATTAACTCCCCCTCCCCCCCATAAACTACCCACATGTCCCTGCCTGCTATGGGGATCGCCTAGGACCTGTGCTTTAAGCATCTATCTCAGCCGTGGGCAAACTACAGCCCGCAGGCCAGATCCGGCCCATTTGAAATGAATAAAACTATTGAAAAAAAAGACCGTACCCTTTTATGTAATGATGTTTACTTTGAATTTATATTAGTTCACACAAACACGCCATCCATGCTTTCGTTCTGGCCCTCCGGTCCAGTTTAAGAACCCATTGTGGCCCTCGAGTCAAAAAGTTTGCCCACCCCTGATCTAGCTTGTTCCTTTCCTGGCTACTCTTCTAAGAGATGAAATGTTGTAGCTTCATTCTAATCACTAGGTTCTTAGGAAAATCTCTTGGATTTTGTACAAGTCACTCAAATCCAATCTTTCACTAGGGATCACTGAAATACACAGGGCCCACAATTCTGAGTTGTATTTGTGGTCCTTGTGATTTGTATTAACAGCAGTCTTCCAAAGTGTCAGAAAGAGTTCACTGCACACACAAAGGCACCAAAGACAGTAAGGGTGTGTGCTGCTTGCAGAGCACACATGCACATGCTATTCTGCAGGGTGGGGAATAGCGGCACAGCCTACGTGTGTCTCAGTTCAGCTTCATAAGGCAATTACTCGGCACAGCACTGTCCTCCATGCAGAGGGAATTGCAGGAGTAACATATTCTTTTCTTTTTAATATAGTTTTATTGATTCCAGAGAGGAAGGGAGAAGGAGAGAGAGACCGAAACACCAGTGATGAGAGAGAATCATTGATGGGCTGCCTCCTGCAGGCCCCACACTGGGGAACAAGCCGCAACCCGGGCATGTGCCCTGACCAGGAATCGAACCGTGACCTCATGGTTCATAGGTCGATGCTCAACCACTGAGCCACACTGGTCGTGCAAGAGTAACTCATTCTTAAGGAGCTCAGGAGATAAGCTATGGTAGAACAATAGAAACACAAATACATGCTTCCACGATAGGAAATATGTGAACAAATGCTTAGAAAATGAGCTCATCATTATGTGGAAATAATCTCAGCAGACTTCATTATGGTGTTAATTACTAATCAGATCACTGTAGGAACTCCAAGATTTAGTTTGGCAAAGTAGAAGGAGAATGCCTTTTGAGTTGTGGAGGAAGAGTGAAAATAAAAGAGTAGAAAGCAAAAAGCTCCAGTAATGTCATTTGAAACGAAAACTCACCTCTTCCATAAATCCCTTCTAGTTAAAGGTGGCCATGTGACCTGGTCCTGGCCAACAAGTCAGCAGAATTCTGCTGGGTGCCAGAGTGAGAAAGCTTTGCTTATCTCAACGCAAAGAGGCTGACACAGCCCGTGCCAACCTTCCCCACCTCACTCTTGCCTGGGAAGATAAGGTGTCTGAAGCTGCAGCAGCATCTTCCAACACGAAGGAAAGGACAGAGAATCACAAGATACTGGAGTTGGCATCTCTGGGTCCTCCTTTTTAATGTGGGAAAAACAACTCCTGTAGGTTATAAGTCAAGTTTTCTATTATTTGTAGCTGAACATATTCCCAACTGATATTCTTAAGTAGATTATTGGCCAGGAAGAAGTTGCCTATATTTTAGTTGTATTTGGTAAAGCTAATTTTAAAATTAAAATGGATTAATCATAGGATTACTTCATGACAAAATGGTTGTTTTATATCTTACAGTTTACTTAATAACAAATAATTATATATACATGGTGGAGCAAAAGTAAGTTTATAATTGTTTGTATGGAAAATAATACAATAATTAATAAATAATAATATAAGCATAAACTCTGTGTTTTCCATGCTCACAGCTGTAAACCTACTTTAGCCCCACCCTGTATATAATTTATATATACACATATGAACCTATGTATATCCATTTCATAATTTGTAGCTAAAAGCAGCCTTCCTGAGCTTTCCACCAATTTAGGGCATGAAGCCTCACTATCTCGGGTGCACACGTCTAAAATCCTCTCTAGGCCAGCCATGAATTTAATAAGTCAGCTAGGATTTCACGGGACAGATACAATTACAGTGTCATTTATTTTCCTTTAGTTTCTGTTCCAACTCTATGAAGTAATCTGTCTCTGCTGGCATTTTTTTCATATTTAGAAGATGGTTGTATCAACTGCAAAATCTAATCTTTTTACAGTGCCTTCTCATATTTCATGAAATAAAGGTGGTTTAAAAATCCATAGTCCCTTTGCCCTTCAAGAGTTGCTTTTTCACCAGTTTTTGTAACTATCAGCAGAGTGATTGGACAGGGTCCGAACAGCAAAATCTGGAAGGCGAGCAACTTTCCATATGCTACAAAACTAGAAGTGACCATCTGGGCTAATGGATCCCATCACTGGTTGATCTTCAAAATCTTCTGGGGGACTTCTTAAAATTTTCTGAGATTCATCCCCAGAAATCAGAAATCTTGATTCAACGGATCAGGAATGAAGGCGAGAAATACTTTTTTTTTTTTTTTTTTTGTAATCTCTCCAAATACTCAGCCAGGTTTGGGAACTGCTAACCTAGTTAGTCTAGTGCTTCTCCAAATATGTACACAACACAACTCGGGATCTCATTATAATGCAGTTTCTGTGTCAGTGGCACTCGGCTTGGCCCGGGACTCTGCTTCCCTAACAAGCTCCCAGTGGTGCTCCTGCTGACGGCTCAGGAACCACACTTTGAGTAAGAAGAATCTAAGTCATCTTCCAACTTTTGTACTACAGGCAAGAAAATGGGAGAATGAGAGTGTTTGTCCAGATCACGTAGACATGCAGGGCAGCATGAGGACCCGAATCCAGCTCCTTCAAGTCCCAGTCCCGTGCTCCTCTGCAATGTTGCACTGACTCCAGGAAAGAGCCGTCTACCCATGAGACCTGTGGGTGTTGATGAGGACCGGAGAATATGAAGCCATTTTGGCTCACTCTTGTTTTATGATGGAACCTTTAAATAGTTTGTGATCTCATTCTCCACCTATCTTCAACCTCTCTCTCCACCTCATATCCAACCAGTGGTGTGCTGGTAAATGGTTAACTACTGGTTTTCTTGCGGGAGGGGGAGTGTAAAGGGAGACAAGAGCCCCAATTTGTAATGTTTGTTGATTACTGTGGAGTAAATACTCCTGGCATGGCCGATTTGAAGTTACTCACCTAACAGTACTGAACATGGAGCTGGCAGAGATGCACACAGCCAGCTCTCGTGAGCTAGAGCGACCCAGGCCCAGCATTCCACTCGTCCAGGTTTCCTCTGATCCAAAGGGGCAGAGGCCACAGGGCAGGGCAGCAGCTGTGGTCCCAGCCAGGCTGCCAGGAGTTGGTAAAGCAGGTCCTCAAATGACATCGTTTCACTCAGCATTGTTTCATTATAACATTGAAAAGATGCCAAAGAAATTTAACTCTTGATTATCGCAACTAGCCTATGGTAAATTGGTTTCAGTATATGTCGTTTTGCTTAAAGTTGCGGAACTATCCCTAAACAACGTTAAGTGAGGCCTTACTGTACCTGGCTAAGTTTTAGGAGAAGGAATAACATGATTGCTTTTTAAACAAGTTAACCTCTGGTGCCACTGATAAGGTGTATTGATTGTGTATTAACAATGAAAATGTCTTAGGAAAGCTAATACCAAGTAGAGAGGAAAGATAATGACAAAAGAATCAGTTTATAAAAGAACTGAAACAGCCCTAGCGGGTTTGGCTTAGTGGATAGAGCTTTGGCCTGTCCCAGGTTTGATTCCTGTCAAGGGCACATGCCCAGATTGTGGTCTCAATCCCCAGTATGGGGAGCACAGGAGGTAGCCGATCAATGATTCTCTCTCATCATTGATGTTTCTATCTCTCTCTCCCTCTCCCTTCCTCTCTGAAATCAATAATATTTTTTTAAAAAGAACCGAAACATTTAGAGATGGAAAACAAGCAGAATAAATCAACTGATTAACCTAAAAGTGGACAAGCCTAAAAATAAGTACTTTTATTTAATCAAAGTAGAACCCCCAAAATAAGAAAATAAACCACTGGATTAATTTTCAGTTCAAGTCAACAGTATTGACTGAGTGCCTCCTTTGATTAGGATATTGTGCTAGATTCTTGCGGCTTAGGTTTTCATTTCATGTGATCCTATTGGAATTTTTTTTTCTTTTTCCTGATAAAATCACTTCTGCTAGAAGTCTGACTACAGAAGACAAGACAGTCTTCTATGCCAGTGCAGGGGTTACTGTACTTCATTTGCTATTAGCCACCAGATAATTTATAATATTTTAAAAAATAAAGGCTGTGTATTAAAAGAGATTATATTATGCAGTTTATACAGCACTAGAGCAAGACTACACTGTCATGCAGAACAGATACCATTGTACTGAATAATAACTAGTCCATATACCAAACATTTGCATTGTTTAACATAAACCATACAAAATAGTGCAACCGTCCAGCGAGTATAGCTCAGTGGTAGAGCATTGACCCAGGAACCACTGCTGTTTATTTTGGTTTTTGGTCATATGGCCTTGTTTCCTTTTATGCTTGGTTATTTTTTACTGTGTGGTACACATTGTATATGAAGACTTGGAAGAAATTTTAAGCTCTTAGTGATATCGTCTTTCTCTAAGGATGCTTCTATCAAATAGCTAGGCTTGAAGCACTAGCTATCTAAAATTACTATAAATCCAATTATGGATTAAAATGTTTCTGAGATGAGATTCAGTCTCTATGAAGACTTATCTAGTATTGGAATTGTCAATCATCTTAAGGAAAAGTAGACCCCAATATCAAGCTCAATTATCTGGCTTCTTTCCTCTTTCAGTTTTTGTCCCACAATGCCTTGCTGAAGTGTTATTGCTCCAGAGTAAAACCAGTAAGTTTTAAAGTATTCTTCTGGCCCAGCTGTGTAGCTTAGTTGGTTGAGTGTTGTCCCATGTACCAGGAGGTTGCTGGTTCGATTCTCAGTCAGGGCACATGCTGGGGTTTCAGGCTTGATCCCCAGTAGGGGGCATGCAGGAGACAACTGATCAATGTTTCTTTCTCTCTCTCCTCTCTGTTACTCTCTCTGAAATCAATTAAAATATATATTTAATATATTATTCCGAAAACCCACAATTGCAAACACTTAATTTAGTATCAAGCACTACCTAAAAAAACATTTAATTTGATAGATTTTGTGTGATTTTCAAAACATCTTGAGCCATGTAATTAAAATGGGCAATTTGAATAGACCTTCGTCTACTTTCTCACATCATTCTGCATAATTTTTAACAATTTTATATCTAGGAAAACCTGAGACAATCTTTCATGAAATGCAAAGCCTTTGAGACTTTTTGGAGTGTCACCATCCACAGGAGATTTGTTGTGCTCTGTTAACCTGCTAACTTGATCCTGTGTTTCTCCTTCCCAGACTCTGTTATTTCCCCTCTTGGGCATCTCTCAGATGCAATTCTGCTAAGATATGGTGAAATAACTAGAAAAGACTAACTTCCTGAATACTTTAGAAAGCATTAATCACTACCCTTTCTTAATCCCCTGTTGGCATACACAAGAGTTCATTTTTAAATTTTTATGTTTAGTACAGATGTCCTCCAGAGGAGCTGAAAGAGATTTCCAAGTCTTATAGTACAAATTAGAATGTAGATAGACATTTTTAACCTGATAAGAAAGCAAAAATACAGAGGAAATAAATGACAGATCAATGTCAAAACTGGCAGTACTAGGCAGACCTGCTGATTTTTACCTTAGAATGTACCCGTAAGCGGGTAAATATGTTTAAATGAAATGAACAGTAAAATGACCAGTTAGTTATATCATTCCCACTTCTTAAAGTTTTTTTCTCATTGTTTCAGTTACTTGGATAGCATGACTTCTCCCCGTTTTGCAAACATGGGCAGAAAAGGTGTGTATTTTCATTTTGTCTCAAATGCTAAACTGGGAACCTCCATCAACGAAGTTCAGTTCTCTCTCTCAATCCCAGGTTCCTACCATAGTGACTGGCAACTACAGTCAATCATTATGTGAAGGCTGCACATTCCCTTAAATATTTTATTTACTTGGATTATAATTTGTAAAATTTATATAATCCTTGTAAGGTGACAAAAAAGTTATGTTTTCTTACCCATAACCTTTCCTTGTGATGATGTTTCTCTCTAGTACTCTCCTTCTTTCTCCCACCCTTACCTTTCTTTCTATTCCTGTTCTAGAAATCTGGTTACCCTAATTATGAGCTATCTAACATAGGAGGAGAATTTTTAAAATATATTTTTATTGATTTCAGGGAGGAAGGAAGAGAGAGGCAGAGACAGAAACATCAATGATGAGAAAGAATCATTGATCGCTGCCTTCCGCACATCCCACACTGGATCCGGTCCACAACCCAGGCATGTGCCCTGACGGTGAATCAAACCGTGACCTCCTGGTTCACAGGTCAACGCTCAACTATTGAACCACACCGGCCCAGCAAGAAGGAGAATTATTTTAATGAAGTATTAATTTTACTGCCTTGTCTTCATTCCAGAATTTGCAACAATGGAAGGATTCTTAGTTGAGGCAGCAACCACCACATCTATTTCTATAAGGAGAATACTGAAGCCAATGAGCAGCATCTAACATGGAGAAAGGCCAACAGGGCAGAATATTCCCCAAATACAAGTCATCAGAAGTATGGAATGTGGAGGGGACGCTCAGAGCCTGGCATATTGCGTCAGTGTTTCAGTGACAGTCATGCTGTGGGTGTCAGAGATCACTTCTGTATTTGTAGCTAAGATGTGAAGATTATTCTTTTGTCTTTGCTATTGATGTAAACAAAATGTCATGGAGGGAGGCGGAGGAGGGACTGAGTAGGTTGGTAAAAAGTAACTCTCTCAGCCTCCTCTTCTTCCCAACTTGTGCCCAGCTCAGCTTTGTAAGGTGCCCAAGGACATGGACTTACTTCACAGCAGGTGCAAACATTCAAGATTACAGTGAGACCTCAAATAATTCAGGTGGCCAATCTAAATTCTACAATCTGTCAACCTGACCTTGTCCTTTCCTCAGGTGTTTATGTGGTCCTGAAAAGGGAAATATTTCCATTACACAATAGAAATTACAAAAATAATGTACCCAAACCCCATAGCATAATTATAATACTGCATATTTTTTTGCTATGTTTTAACAATGTCAGAGCAGCATAAAATGTTGGCCAGAGACAGGGATTGACAAATATTAAATGTGAGAATTTATTATTTAGTGAATGTGATTTAGTTAATTCCATTAAAAATCTCTATGTCATTGGTGCTTTTAGGTACATCATCATTATATGTACGTTTGGAGATGGCTTCTAAGAAAGTAACATATGGGAAAGACGCCTATGAACCCAATTGTGACACTTGATATATACCTATATCCTGTAGATATTATACAACAACTGATTGTTGCTCTATCTAGTTTGTATGATGGGATAAGTTATTTTTAAAGGCACATCTGTTATTTGTAATTAAAACTAATTTGGGTTTCTTCTTTCCAGCTCATATCTACTCTAACCCTTGTTATATTTGTAATAGGAAAACAAGTGGTTTTAAAGGCAGGACTGTCTCTTGAGAATATGTGAATGCTCCCTGTGACCTATCGTTCCTGTGACGATAGGAGATGCCCTCTCATTCTCCCTCTGGAGGCCTGTCATTCACAGCTACCTGGACAGCATGGGGCAGGGCACCTGCACTGTGACACGGACTATGTAGGAAAAAATAACCGGGATTGAGCATGCAATGCCCGCACTGAAAGCAGCTCAGAATGTCAAAATGTTGTAGCAAAAAGTTTAAACATCATTCTCAGTAGTCACTGTAGTGGTGCTTGTTTTGTTTTTTAAACCAAGTCATTATTGGTGCCCACTTCTGAGTAAAGCATAACTTACTGTAAATATCCGCAGGCTTAATCACATGGCCCGCCCTCCTTTGAATGTGCATTTCCGTAGGACGAGGGGTGTGTCTGCCGTGTTTACTACTGAGTCACTGTTGCCCTGACATTCTGTGAGCAATCACTGACCAGTGACCAGGAAGATGACTGCATTCCTTCATTGTTGTGGTTTCAGAAACTAGGAAACATTGAAAACTTAATTTTAGCTACAAATAAAGCCAAAACATTTTACATTTCTTTTTCTTCTTGAAGGTGTATATATGTGGGGGTAACTGTACTCTTACTTAAGGACACATACACCTAACAATTCAAATTGGTACGGCGAGACTCAAGAGAGGCGTCCTCTTAAGATCTAAGTAGGAATAAGTAGGAGTTGCTAGATAAGTTTCATTGCCAAGGAAACCGAAGTGGGAAGTAGTTGAAAATCTGCCCACTGATGACTTTGTAAGACCCTTAGTTTGCTCACTTCAATTAAAGGATGCCCTGTGGCCTTATCATCCCTTAGTCATGCCTCTTCAAATATAGTGTTTTTAATAACTCATGGTTTTATATGATGCTGAAATGAGAATTATAGATATAAAAATTAGATGTACAAAAATTATTTAGAATTCTCCCACAGAGAGGATTTAATTACTCTCTCTTATCTATCTATTCACTAATTTGCTTGCTTGTTTAGATCAGTATAGACATGTAGATATTTATTTTATACTTTGAGCTATAATCCAATACTGCTTTATTCATTTTCTTGTTCATATTGTTCCAGCTTTGGCCATTAGGAGCCTTTGACACATCCCATATTTGTGGGGGGTTTTCTTACTCTCCAGCACTCAAAGATGTCGCAGGCTCATCTTGTATATTTCTACCCAGTCCTAAAGTCAGCCATTTCTCCAAAACGTCTTGGTTCCTTTTGTTGGAGAATGTTGTTCTAAACCTGTATCTCCTTGCTACTGAGGTGTTGTTGCTTTTAGGGCTTCTCAGTTGACAAATCAAGGAAATGAGTGTGTGTGCATGAACCAGTGTATGTACACATATCTATAAATATTTCCATATGTATTTATTTGTATCTATATTAAGCTAAACATGAACACATGTGTCCAATTCAGTACCATATGGATTGTTCTGTTCCAGGACCACATGGATCACTTTAACCTTTTCCTTTTGCTTGTCTGTAACCTTCCACTTCAACAGTGAGAAATCAGGCTCCCAACATCCACCATCCATTGACTTACTGTTCAATTCCATTACACATGCACACTGGTTTCAAAATTAACTCATACTCCCCTGAGATACAACTTTACCAACTAGAGTACAGTGTTTATGTACAGTTCCTTTGTCTTTAGTCTTACAGTCTCCATTTATTTCCAAAGTCACTTCAAGATCAGCAATCATTCCTCCACTCCCTTTGGTAAGATTATTTTATACACTTATAATACAGGTAAATTATTTTGTCATAGCCAGCGTTCCACCCTGGGATACCACAATCACCTAAATAATTTCTTAAAATTTGCATACATTTTTTAAAAAGATATAATGTTAGCAGTTATTTATCTCTTTTAGTACCCCAGCCTGACTCCAAGGTAGACTAACATACTTCAAGGTAGGACTGTAACAATGCTTCTTAGACTTGGGACCAGGACTTTTTTACTGTATTTTTTTTTGAAAATACTCTATTTCTTTACTGCAGTAAAATATTTATAACTTAAAATTTTTCATTTTAACCTCTTTAAGTGTACAATTCAGTGACATTAATTGCACTCACAATGTTATGAAACCATCACCAGTATCTGTTTCAAAAACTTTTTCTCAGAACAGAAACTCTGTATCCATTAAAAAATAACTTCCTATTTTTCCCTCTTGTCAGCCCCTAGTAACCTCTGATCTAATTTCTGCCTCTATGAAGTTGCCTATCCTAGTCATTTTGTGTAAGTGGAATCATACAATATTGGTCCTTTTGTGTCTAGCTGATTTTACTTAGCGTATTTGCAATATGCATCCATGTTATAGCACTATCAGAACTTGATTCCCTTTTATGCCTGAATAATATTCTACTGTATGCATATACCACATTTCATTTACTCATTCTTCCATTGATGGACATTAGGGCTATTCCCATCTACTAGCTATTCTACACAACAGGTTTTATAAGTGTAAGTCTTCTACAAAGAAAAGAAAGCTTGTTGGGAACTTCCCTGGAATTAAAAACTTGGCTGAATTTGATGCCAAATGATAAGGAAATAGGCTAGAAATGAAACACTTAATTTAGTGTCACTGGCATCTAGAGGCCCCAGACCAAAGTCTTATCTGAACAGGCAGTATTCTTTCAGAAAGCCTTGCTTCTGTTGTTTGTTTTATTTGTTTATGTTTGTTTTTCTACAACTCTTTTAAATGGTATACCCTGTCTTATTCCCTTTTCTTTCTCCATTTTTTTAACTTTTAAAAAAATAATTTTATTGATTTCAGAGAGGAAGGGAGAAGGATACAGAGCTAGAAACACCAATGATGAGAGAGAATCATTGATTGGCTGTTTCCTGCACAACTCCTACTGGGGGATTGAGCCTGTAATCCAGGTATTTGCCCTAACCGGGAATCGAACTGTGACCTCCTAGTTCATAGGTCTATGCTCAACCACTGAGCAACATCGGCCAGGCTCTTTCTCCATTTTTTCATGACTATACTGTTGTTAATAAACTTGGATGATTCACATTTCAATTGATGTATGTAAATTATTAATTAGCACACCAACTACAACCATAGCTTATAAACCAACTTCTGCTGGCTGACATAATTATTGTAGAAAGGGCATGTCTACTTACTTTTTTTATTATTATTTACTTTTGAAAGACACCATCCACATTCACAGAGTTTCTTGAGGTGAGAGCTGAAAGCTCATGAGTATGCTGAAGAATGAAGCCAAGAAAGGAGGTAGAATGCAAAGATGCCAGAAAGGAAGAAGTCAGGAGGCAGAACCTTACCTCCATCTTCTTAGGGTTTGTGGCCCAAAAGGGCCTGAGAACTCAATCGACACGAGAGGAAAAGGGCACAGATTTATTTTCTTTACGTTTCCTGTGACACAGGGCGTCCTCCTAAGGAAACCAGAGACGACTCAGTATACATGACAGAAACATGAGCTTGAGGAGTTGTGATCAATAGCATTTACCTTTGGAATTTGTGTGCCCCCAAACCCAACTTATCTTTTCCCCTAAAATAGAACCTCTCTTAGTTAGCAATATTACTATTCACCTAATCACCCAGGACGGACCCCAGGGAATTACTCTTGCCTCCTTCCTCTTTCTCCCTCCCTTCTACAAATCTGATAGGTTTTGCCTCCTGCCATTATTTTTGAAATTTTCCCTACCCTCTATCCCTCTATGCCAGCTTGCACAGCTAAAATGAAAACCCTCCTCACTCTTCGCAATACTTCCTGGAGATTTAGACAGGAGGGACCCTTCCCCTGGGTTCTGTGCTCTAGAGCAGGTGCCTCTCACAAACACAGAAGCTTGTGGAAGGACACAGTGACTGTCACACAGGATGTGGTGCTCAGCATTGGCAATAGTCAACCTGCAATCCCAAACATCCACTCACATGACTAACACTGCTCAAGCCCCAGGGAAACACTTCTCCATATCACCTCTCCACATCTCTTTTGCCCAAACAAAAGGCAGGATCTGAAGGCCACTAAAGATGACAGTTGTGTCATCGCCTATCTAAGAGAAAAACACAGCTTCCTTCACATTGCCGAGGAATTTAAGTGAGAAGGTATTTACTAGTAGGTGAAAGGACAGACTAATGAACTAGTTAGCTGTTGTGGGCTGAAATGTGTCCCTTCTAAAATCTATATGGTGAACAACTCGCCCCCGGTGCCTAGAATGTTGCTGTATTTGGAGATAAAGTCTTTAAAGACATAATTAAATTAAAGTGGGGTTATGACGAATATTTGTGCATGTGAGAGGAGTTTAGGATGGAGTGTATCTGTAAGTCTTTGAATTTTGTCTTTTGTTAGGGTGTAAAATAATATATTTTGTTTAAAAAATTAATGACAATTTATTTAGAAAAAGATCCCAATTTACAACTAATGCTATAATTTAAATGAATGCATCTTAAAATGCAACTGACCTTTATCTAATACATTATGAATGTCTGTAAAAAAAATGGGGTTATGAGTGGGCCCCAATCCAATACAACTGTTGTCCTTATAAGAAGAGGAAATTTGGATACACACACACACACACACACACACACATACACACACGATCATGTGAAGACACAGGAAGAAGACAGCCATCTAAAAGCCAACGAGAGGGGCCTTAGAAGGAACTAACAGTGTCAATACTGTAATCTTGGACTTCTATCCTCCAGAACTATGAGAAAATAAATTTCTGTTGTTTAAGCCACCCAGCCTGTGGTACTTTATTATGGCAATTCTCGCAAGCCAATATACTTACCATGGTTCTTCCTCTTAGAAGCATAACAAAATATCGGTTCCCAGGAGTGCCATTTTCCTGCTTCTCCTTGTACCAATTTATGTTCCAATCTATGGTTCCTGTAGCCCCTTTAGGTTCTGGCCCTGGACCTGTATTATAAAGGGCTCTGCCCTGGTCTTCCCTTGCCTGTGCCCTTCCTCACAGGCCTCATAGTACAGAGGGCCTAAATGTGCCTACCTGAAACCTGTACATCCGTCCACCTCAAAATTCCCTGTCCAAATAGCTCTGAGCCCATTAGCAGGGACTGAGCTGGCCTCCTTCCTGAATCCTTCCTCATGAAGATGGATGGTGTCACAGTTATGCACACTCCTAAGCCTGAATGATGGCCCAGGGCACTGTCTGTGGTGATAGGACCAGAACTATACTGTATATGTAGACGCGTATGCCCATGTGTGAGTGTGCAAGGCCCACATGGTGTGGAAGGGAGCTGGGAGGTGGTAAGAGAAGGGGGTGAAGTGTGGGGCTGGAGGCTGCAGCTGAGGCCAGCCTTACCTGACCTGCGATCTTCTGCTTGGTTCTCTGAAAAGCCCAGGAGTTCTTGAACCTGCACTTCCAGGTCCTTAAGAGGATACATTAATCAAGATCAGGGACTAGGTTGTGTTTCATTTTCTGGTTTGTTAATATGATTTATAGCTTTTATATATTTAGATCTATGATGCATAAGTCTTCATATCTTGCTTCAAACCCCACAAATATTAGGAGTGGCCTTGGTGGTTGTGGAGGGACTCACAGATTAGAGCAATATTTGCCACTGCTGCACACAGACAGGAAACATTTTTTACTGCTCTTAAATTAGTATATATATAGCAAGCCAATATACTTGTCATACAGGATGTGGTACTCAGCATTGACAATAGTCAACCTGTACTCCCCAATGTGGTAGCCACTGGCCATAGATGGCTATCGAGGACTTACAATGTGGCTAGTCTGATTTTAAGACACATTCTAAGTATAAAAAACACTGTATTTTAAGTATTTAGCATAAAAAGAGAATGTAAACTACCTCAATAATTTTTATATATTAAACACATTTTGAAATGATAATATTTTCGATATATTGGGCTAAATGAAGTATATTGCTAAAATTAAATTTACTTGGTTCTCTTTACTTTTGTAAATTTATTTTCAATCTCAGTGGCATAGAGTATTATATTAATCTCAAGTGAAGACCATAGTGACTACACATTTTTATAACTTATGAAGTGATTCCCTCATAAATCCAGTACCCACCTGACACCATACATAGTTATTATAATACTAGAGGCCCAGTGTACAGATTCGTCCACATTAAAAGGAAATTCATTAGAAGGTGGATGGCAGGGTGAGACTGGGAGAGACAGGCTGGATACACCCTGGAGCCAACCTCCCACAGTCCCTCCCCAGGCAGCCGCACCTGGGGTGGCGCCGGGGCTCGAAGGGTGTCTGCAAAGTGAGCGGGGGTCCCTCCAGCAGGTGGGGCCCCTCAGTCTGGTCTGCGGGGATTAGGCCTAAACCAACATCCCCTGAGGGGTCCCAGAGTGTGAGAGGGCACTCTGCAAAGTTGCTGTCGCTTGGTCCTGTGTTGAGCTCCTGTGTTGAACATCTGCCCCCGGTGGTCAGTGTGCATCATACCTACCAGCAGGTCAACCAGTTGTCCAGTAGCTTAGCCTTTTATACATATAGATAGATTATTGACTCTATTCCCTATGCTATACTTTGTATCCCCATGATTACTTTGTAACTGCCAATTTGTACTTCTTTAACCCTTCACCTTTTCCTCAAATCCCCCACCCCCTCTTTCCTAGTAACCATCAACTTGTTCTTTGTATCTATGAGCTTGTTTCTGTTTTATTTGTTCATCTTGTTTTTTATATTCCTCATATAAGTGAGATTTTATGGTATTTGTCTTTCTTGGTCTAACTTATTTTCCTTAGCATAATACTTTCTAGGTCAATCCATGTTGTCACAAATGGTAAAATTTCATTATTTTATAGCTGAGTAATATCATATTGTATATAGGTACTACAATTTCTTTATCCATTCATTTATCAATGGATACTTAGGTCGCTTCCATATCTTGGCTGTTGTAAATAATATTCCAATGAACATAAGGTTGCATATATTCTTTTAAATCAGTGTTTTGGATTTCTTCAGATAAATTTCTAACAAGTGGAACTTCTGGGTCATATAATAGTTCTCTTTAGTTTTTTGAGGAAAAAATCTCCATATTGTTTTCCCATAGGGGTTGTATTTGGATCTCTTCTGGATTTTATTACATAGGAAGACCATATGTCCACATTACACTATTGTTCCTCTTTCCTGGACCCTTCAATTTATGTAGGACAAGAAAAATTAAAAGTACATACAAGTATCTGACGTATAAAAAATATACCTATTGAACACCTCCCCCACCCCTTGGCCAAGTGCCATACCACATGCACTGGGAGATACAAAAATCCCTGTTTCTCAGGACTTTACAGTTTAGTGTCAGGGACAGAACTGATAGATGTATGCAAAGGTAAATGCAGAAGAAAGAATGGATGCTCTGCACATCCGCTTTTTAATGAGATGACCTAGGTGCTGTGAAGGCTAACTCTCCTGCATCTTTCTCACGTCCATTTACTTGCAGTTCCAGGAAAGACACACTAAGATACCACTGTGAGATCTATGTAACTATTACTGCGAAGAACAGAGCCTGATCCAAGAAGGAAAAAGAAGGCAGTTTAATCATCTCTAGGACTGAACCTCTTAACACTTCTGCAAGTTATTCCTGCTAATGATGAAAAATCCAGTCTGAGGATGGCTGAAGGCAGGAAGTACGGGGGTCTTAGTGGACAGAGTGGCGGGACATGAGGTGGAGTTTAGATTCTTACACCAGGCAGCGTCGGGCTCATCCTGAAAGTGAAGGAGAAACATAAATCTCTGAGCAGGAAAGATACAGAATATACTTCTGAGCCTTCTAGAGTGGTATCTGTAGGAGGTGTGGAGTAGAACAACCCATTAGCTCTGTGTCAATTCAACTATTATCTTAAATGAGCTGTTATGATCTGGCCTGGGGATCCTCACTACTTGCAACATCGTTGCAGTGTATGGGGTCATGAACCTCTGGATTCTTGTTAAAAAATACAGCAATCTCCTAAGTATTGAGAAGGACAAACAAAGCAACATTGCCTTATTTCTGAAGAGAACAAAAGGTCAGTCAGAAGTCTTGTCCTAAAGTCAGTGTTATTTAGGTTCATTTTCATGTGCTATCCTCAAATGGTGAAATTAGCATGGTACAGTCATTCATTCTGGAGCTGTTTCTCCAACATGTATTGATTGAAGCCGATGTGCCAGGCCTTATGCTAAGTTCTTTATTCGTGTTATTTGATTTATCCTTTACAATCCTCTAAAATAGGTGTTACCACCCCCCTTTTCAGATGTGGAAATTTAAGCTCAGAGGGTTATCAAGACCTGAAGGTGATTTCTTGACTAATGAATTTGATTCCTTTCTACTTTTTTTTTTTTTTTTTTTTTTTTACTACCGAATCACAAACAAACAAAAAAAATGCATTTGTGAGTCCTCAGAGATTTGCAATCTCTTCCTGGGTGTCTTTTGGTGACAAATATCAGAATCATCAACAATGTGTTTTCTAGGTCAGAACAACACCCCGTATCCAATTAGTCCCAATTAAAGAATTCCATTCAGTCCAACTTAGGCTCCATCAAGACAAGTAAGGGACCTTGCAGAGGAAATGAATGGGGAAGGAGGATAGAACAATCACTGCATACCTCCTTGGGTCCCTCTTTTGAGGTGCGGCCCTTCTAGCCAATCTGCATAAACGCACCAGGCTGTGGGAGCTCTGAATAGAGATGCTTTCACCATATCACAGCATTACAACATGTCAGTAAAAGGCAAAAAGAAACAACCAAAATCCTATTGAGCCACAGATGTAAACAGAAGTGTAAATAGAAGTGTCCCCAGATGCCTTGCTTTGTAACGTTTTTCACATGCATTTAAAAAAAAAAACAAAACACATATTGTTCTTGTGCAGCATTCCCTAGGTGGTTCCAAATTAATGTTTGATTACATGTTTACATACATATATAAATATAATACATATAAACACACACACAACACATTTACCATTTGTCAGACGCTGCCCTAAGAGCTGGAAACACATTACTCCAGCGAACGCTCATAACCACGCTCTAGCATATAAGTGGTGCCCCTACACCTGAGACAACTGAAGCAGAGGCCAGTTGTCAAGGGGGTTGGGAAGTAGGGAGGCAGGGTTCGAGTGTGACTCACTCTTAACCATCACACTGTACTGATGATGACAACTCTTGTGAAAAAAAGCCTAACTCTTTGACAAAATCTCTGCTGCAAAGAAGTTTGGCCTTCTGATTTCAGTTTTTTTACTGACCAAATGAGATTACTTCTTTAATCCAAGTGATCTTGCATGAGTGACCACATAGAAAGTAGGCAACAAGATGAATGATTCCAGGAAAACACCCTTGCCCAAATTATCTTCAATATATATCTTGGGCTGTTGTCCAAAATTCCACTGTTATAAACTCAGTTCTGTGTGGTAATACTCTTCATCCCCATCCTTTTTTCCTGTAAGAATTCAAAAGAACAAGCCCTGCCCGCCGGTATGGCCCCTTGGTTGAGCATCAACCTGTGACCCAGGTGATCACAGTTCAATTCCCGGATTTCTGGTTAGAGCACATGCCCGGGTTACAAACTCCATCCCCAGTGTGGAGTGTGCAGGAGGCAGCCAATTAACGATTCTCTGTCATCAGTGGTGTTTCTATCTCTTTCTCCCTCTTCCTTCCTCTCTAAGTCAATAAAAATACATTTTTTAAAAAGAACAAATGCTATAAATCTGATCCCCAAATAAGAACTAAAGAATTACCACATGAAAAATCAAACGTGTACTTCAAACTACTTATGTTGATAATAAATTGCATCTGATTAGTACCCAGGGGAAAGATGCCACTCTGGTGGGCATAACACTTCCTATAGTACTTGCTTTCCACTGTTGGAGATTTCTCTTTCCTCCCCTTTCTACCGCAGATTCCACAACCATTTGGAATTTCTAACTCCCCCTCTGCCATTCCTCCCTTTCTTTTCCCCATCATCCAGGGTCCCTGTGGCCATAGATTCACAGGCCTCAGAGAGAAGCTTATTACACCAGTCCTCTGTTGCTCAAAGGACCAGTGGTGTAGACTTTTTTGGTGTGGACAGAATCTAGGAAAAAGAGAGAAGTGACTAAGAGAGCAGCTTTTAAAATGCCTTTTCTATCACCCTAAAGTGGCAGATAATACTTTTAGAGGAGTTCAAATTTCAGCTCTATCTTTTAGAGGAGTTCAAATTTATGCCTTTAAACTATCTCAGCTTCTGTGTTCACATTTTCAAAATGAAAACAATAATTCCTAGCTCTTCAAGTGACATCCAATGAGGTAATCATGTCAGTGTTTAATACGTGGTATTTCGAGGAACACCAACACCTCCACAGGACTGAATATTTACTCAAAGGAGAGGCTTTGCTCCTAGAGGCTAAGCAAGAAGCTGAGGCTGGGTCCCCTCTGCAGAGGATGAGATAAGACAGCATGCCCAGTCAGACACAGTAGGAAAGGGAGAGAGTTTACTGACAAGAAGTCCTGAATTCCCACTGTCTGTCTAGTCTTTGAGAAGAGAGCAACTGGCTTTGAGGACATCATACATAAGATTTCATCTGGTGAGGAATCTGCTTTCCTCAGAACTGGAAAGGGCAACCTAAAATTGGGTCAGATGCCCATATTTCATAAATAAGGGACTCTGCTCCAAGAATGCCTCCTTTCCCAGTGGGCTAGTGGCTGAGCCAAGACCAGCACTGATGTTTCTGATTTCATCAGGGCCCCAGTCTTCTCCAAGGCTCTGCAAAAGTGGGGGTTGGGTGAAAATGGGGTCATGACAAGCTGTATCCATCTGCTTTCCTTCCTCAGCAGCAACCTCCCCAGGCAACTTGCAAGGTGAAGCTAAAGGTTACACAGGCAGCGTAATAGAAAATACAAACCTTTGAAAGAAGGGAGAGAGCAGGTGGCAGCAGGTGCGGGGAAATTAAGGGCACTGCAGAGCCCTGACACGTAATGATCATGTAGGTGTCTGCTTTCTCTCTGCTAAGGAACACTATGAGAAATCATTAATAGATGGTATGTGCAACTGGCAATGGAAAAGAGAACTATTTTTGCCTAACAGACATAAGCAAATGGGAGGCAAGGGGCGTCTGCTTTCCAGTCTGAATTTAAAACATATATCAAGAGCAAATATGTAAGTGGTACCTCTGCTCTTCATAAAGGGGGCAAAAGGTCAAAGATTGTATCAGAGCAAATATCCCTGAGTAAAGTTAGCTTCCAAGAATGGTGTTCTTCATATTTAGCCCCACACCCCTCCTCAGCCTCAATCCTGGAAGATAATTTTACATTTTAAGACTAGAGATAGTTCACACAAAGAGTCTCTTTATGTTTAGAATAATGGATTTCTATTCTTAGATTATCTGACTTGGACCTAAGGGGACAGACAATATTAGATTCATTTCATCTAGTGTCTGTTTCTGTCAGTGTTTTGAATTTTGCTATTTTTATTTTAAACATGTTTTATTTACTATATTATTTTTTAACTAGAGGCCCGATGCACAAAATGTGTGCATGAGAGGGGGCGTTCCTCAGCCCAGCCTGCACCCTCTTCAATTTGGGATCCCTCAGGGGATGTCCGACTGCCAGTTTAGGCCCAATTCCGCAAGGGTAGGGCCTAAACTGGCAGTTGGACATCCCTCTGACAATCCGGGACCACTAGCTCCTAACCGCTCACCTGCCTGCCTGCCTGATCACTCCTAACTGCTCACCCCTGACAGCCTGATTTCCCTAACTGCCTAACTGCTCTCACCTGCAGGCCTGATTGCCCTAACTGCTCTCCCTTGCCGGCCTAATCACCCCTAACCACCTCTGCCTTGGCCCTGCCACCATGGCTTTGTCTGGAAGGACATCCAGAAGACATCTGGTCTAATTAGCATATTACCCTTTTATTAGTATAGATGGTCAAAAATAAAATTTTACATTTCAGATCCTGGCTCTATAAGAGACACTAGGTGGGGAAGTTTAGGGCACATACTCCTAAGTAGCAATGAATCAACTGCAGTCAAGAGGAGCTGCCTAACTCCCTGTGAGTTGTGTCCATGGAGGCAGCAGTGGAAGCCAGGGGTGGGAGGAGAGGGAGATTCAGGCGTTACTTCTGCAGCTTCCTCTCACCAGGTTGCTGTGGATTTGCCACTTCTCACACTGAAGCCCACAGCTCCCATGGGGCAGCCTTCTCCAAGTCGCTTCACTCTGTGGGTTCCCACCCTGGGGTCCCACTCTTTCTAGTACCAGGGCTCTACACTATCCTGTGTGGTTTCCTCAGGCTCTGGTCACACTTGATTGAACTCTCCTGAAATACCCGGTGGGACTGCGGAGCCTCTTTTCCACCAGGACCCTGAAGGACAGTTGTGTGAGCACCCGGTTACACACTTAGAGGCTCAGCAGATGGGGATGACGTTCACAGACTCTGTAATCAGGGTCAGCTTTCGAAAGTGTGTCGGGTGGCCCTGTTTCTTGCTCTGAAGGGGAAATAACCTGTAAAAAGGGGATTCTGTATCTATCACTACAAAGTGGTTTGGAAAACCACTTTCATCAGGCTGGACACGACCTCATATACTGAAACAGAACCTGGGAAAATCAGAAGCCCTGGTACCATGGATCAGGTTGGCTTCCTGGGGGAAGCAATCAGCCCAGGCTTCTGGGGGAGGAACATGTATTCTAACCATCCATTAGTGGGCTTGTGGTGGTTCTCAACATGCTGGTCTCAGCATGGCCTGGGAACAAGTTAGAAGTGCAGACTCCCTGGCCCCCACTCCAGGCCTGCAGAACCAGAGAAGCAGAGTTGGAGCCCAGCAATCTGTGTTTTAGCAGGACCTCCAAGAGATTCTCATGTACACTCGAGTTTCAGAGCCACTGGACCTGGGTCGTTACTAGGAGTAAGCAAAAGCCAGTGGGCAGGAGTCTAGGTAAGCTGGTGGCCCAACCAGCAGTAAAGAATTGAGGAGCAGGTGAATTAAAAAAACAAGGAGGCTTGCTTGAGGAACGCTGTCAATAGGGAGTGGAATCAGTTCAGAGCAGGATCCATTTCCCACAGGCAATCAAAGTACCACCGAGGCAGCACCCTAATATCACAGGGGCTGAGGGCAAAGTGAATTAGAAAGCAGGGGCCTGCACTGAAAATAAGCAGGGCCCTTGTGAGAACTGGGGCTCTCAGCAGCCTGGTTCCGCCTTCAGCCTGAAATAGCCCAAAGCCCCATTATCCACACTGGACTCAAGATCAGGACCAGGGAAGCGTGGGGAGGGACTCGATGCCTTGGACCTACCTGAGTGTCTGCCCAGGGCTTTCTACATCCCTCATGCTTCAGAGCCACAGTGCAGCTGTTTCTTCTGGTGACAACAGGAACTTTTGGCTGTGGGAAGGGGGTGAGGACCTGCTCACCACCCGTCCATGCCAGCCACTTGCTGGCCAGCAGGCTTTCTGACTCAGTGCATCACTTTTCACACTAACTAATGTACGCATTCCTGTGGTTGTCAGGCCTCAGCGTGTGGCGGGATACCTTGTTGAGGTATCACTCTGCGTTCTCTGTATTTTCTCCTTACTTGGTTCCCAGGAGTTAGCCAGGCTCCTGGCGTGGCCTCACTGTTGCAGGGCTAAGAACAAAAGCAACATCTGTCTGACATCTGGGAAAGCTGACGTTTATTGAAGGGCAGGGAGAGAGAGAGCAGAGTGGACGGGGAGTGGGCACGGCGGGCATGGGCTGTGGCTTCATGAGCAATGAGATGGGAGGCAGAGAATGTGGCAGTCAGGGAACCCACATCAGCGTCTCCTCCTGCAGTGCCAGGAGGCGGCAGGACCCCGAGGGGAAGGCCCAACGTGCACAGAGCGACCACTGCACCTTCAGGCCTTGGGTTCTCGGCCTCTCAAGAGAGTTCTTTGCCCCCCAAATATGGACAGGAAGCGAAGCTCTGGACCTGAAGGACACTTTATTCCAGGGCAGTAGGAGACTCAGAAACCAGAGTTTTCTCCTGGGCAGAATAATCGCCTGTTGGAGAGCATCCTTCTGACTGAGTAGTAGCTCCGGGGAGGAGCTCAGACATCCACACCGTAACAGGTGCAGGGCTCCACTCAGCAACATTGGAAACCGTGAAGCGAAGTCCAGGAGGGTCTTTTCCTTGCAAATAAGCATAATAGAAACTTTGTTTCTAAACATAAGCAATCCTAGTTTTTTGCTTCTTTAAAGCCCAGCAACTCCTGTCCCTAGGAGCAAAGCTGAGAACATTTTTTTTCTGTCGCTCCCTGAACCCGTCATTTCTCTCCCTGCCCTTTATGAAAAAATTTTATAGCTGGTGAAAATTAAAGCAGCTCCATCAGTTTCCCAGGGCATACAAACCATCAGTCAATGACTCGATATCCAGGGGCGTCATGCTGCTACCCTGTCCGCATTAGAATGTTTCCTCGAAGTGAGTTTAGTGTGTACTCTCGCAAATGTAACCACTAAGTGGGACAGTATTGGGGTGAGTCAGTTGTGAACATGCCACTTTGCTTGCCAAATGTGGATCCACACCTCCCTCCCTCCATGGACACTTAGTATATAATCTAAATGCAGTCACCATCCGGCTTTGTGGTTGCATCATCTTTATGTAATAGTATTTGTTTCCATAGAAGAAATGATAATAATACACTGTCACCCCAGAGGTTACCTCTAAGGCTTGTCAGGATCCATGAGCCTCAGCCTAAATGGTTGGAAACACTGACGATCTGTAACAGCAATCGGCACAGTCGAGCCTGAGGTTCAAATCTAGCCCACGACCTATTTGTGCACATACAGGCTTTTTTTTTTTGAGCCAAAAAATGGCTTTTACCTTTTTTAAGTGTTGGGAAAGATTTTAAAGAAATATTTTGTGAACATCAAAATTATATGAAAATAAAATGCCAGTGTCCACAAGAAGTGTCATTGGTACCTACCCACCCTCATTTGCTTCTGTGTTATTGCCTTTAGTGGTCTTCTCAGTATAACAGATCTGTGAAGTTGTGTCAGAGATTGCATGGCCTGTGAAACCAAAAATATTTACTCTATAGCTCTTTACAAGAAATGTTTTTGTGTGTTTGTTTTTTTACCAAATCCTGATCTATAAATTTGGAGTTTTCATCTTTTAAAGTTTCTGAATGAGGACAACATAACAATGCAAAGTTTAATAAAGACCTTTGGAGAGTTTGACCTTTTATTTATAGCATGCACAGCAGTGTTTGTGTGCCTGAGGTCAGTATGTAAATAGGTATGGCAAGGAGATTCTTCCCTTTTGGAGTGTTAATATTTGGTGTGTTTCCAATAGTATAGTGGTTGCATACTGACTTTGGGTGGTGAACACACAATGCAATGTACAGATGATATATCATAGAATTTTACATTTAAAACCTATAGGATTTTGTTAACCAATGTCACCCCAATATATTTAATAAAATTAAAAAAAAATATCTGGTGTGCTTTCTTTCTTTTTTCATATGTAACATATTTCTTACCTAACTGGTATTATAACATAACATACAGGTATATGTAGACTCCATAAGTGCAATAGTGTATCTATCTTTTAGTAATTTAATTAAATGAATAGTTTTCCTGTCAATAAATATCCCTTGAAAACATGTTTAAATGGCTGTATGTATCAAAAGAAGCATCTTAAGTTCTCTATTAAGTAAGACAATTTCTATAAAAGACTAATCAGGATAATTATTTTGTCCACTGAACATCTCTTCCTTGGAGTAGAAACCACAAATGGGCACCTGCAGAGGTCAGGCAGGTAATGCAAATGTGAGAAAGAGGTCAGCTGTAAGAATAACGCACTCTCTCACATTCTCTTGAAATGTATAACCTTCTCAGTGCATATTTCATTTCTTTACTTTTTATGGAGACATAAAAAATTCATGTTTCTCAGTTATAAGGAAAGCAGCAGCACAAGATGATAAATGGCAACTGAAAATTGAACTCAGTAACAGTTAAGACAATAGGGAGTGATACAGATTATGACATATTGGATACTATATTTCTCACCCTGAAGCATAGATGTCATGTGGCAATATCCAGCATTTCTAGATTATGCAGCAGTATCAAGAGTATTATCAAAAGAGTTGGGCATGTTCAGTTTTGTAATCTCTGTGTTTTAAATGCAACAATTTGTTTTAATTAGACACCATATTGGCTAAGTTTATGAACCAAAATTTGCAACTTCTTGTGACGTGTGGCAACTCCAAGGTCCAGACCACAGGCCACCAGATAGATCTCTATGATTAAAGACTGATTAGCTTGGCCAGTCAGCCAGATCTGCCTAAGATTGTCCTTGTTGTGGCACTGAAAGTCCCATGGTCCAGGAAACTACCTGTTCCTGAGCAAATCTAGACGGTTAGTCACCCCCAATCAACATTCACCTAACTCTAATTTTTTAAAATTTGTTATATATATATATATACACACACACAAACACACACAAGGCTATTTATTTTCAAACTTATAATAAATTAGGCCCGGTGCACAAAAATTTGTGCACTCAGGAAGGGGTGGGGGGGAAGAGAAGGTCCCTCAGCCCGGCCTGTGGCCTCTCTCAGACTGGGACCCCTCAGGGGATGACCACCTGCTGGCTTAGGCCTGCTCCCCAGGGGATTGTGACTAAGCTGTCAATCAGACATCCCTCTGGCAGCCCAGCAGTCCTTGGGGGATGTCCACTTGCCAGCGGGGAGCAGGCCTAAACTGCAGTCGGACATCCTTAGCGCTGCTGAGGAGGCAGGAGAGGCTCCCACCACCACTGTTGTACTGGCAGCCATCAGCCTGGCTTGTAGCTGAGCAGAGCTCCTCCCATGTGAGAGCGCCCTGACCACCAGAGGGCAGCTCCTGCTTGAGCGTCTGCCCCCTGGTGGTCAGTGTGTGTCATAGTGACCAGTCATTCCCTGTCCTTCTGCTGTTAGGGTCAGTTTGCATATTACCCTTTTACTATATAGGATAGAGGCCTGGTGCACGAGTGGGGACCGGCTGGTTTTCCCTGAAGGGTGTCCCGGATCAGGGTGGGGGTCCCGCTTGGGTGCATGGCCAGCCTGAATGAGGGGATGATGGCTGTTTGCATCTGGTCACACCTCCTTCAGCGTGGGGGTCCCCTCTGGGGTGCCTGGCCAGCCTGGGTGAAGGGCTGAGTTTTCAGGCTGGGTTTTCAGGCTGGTGGATCACTGAAGCTCCCAACCTCTCCTTTTTTTCTTTCTTTTTTTTCTTTTTATTCTGGGATTTATTTACCTTCTATGGCTGTCACTGGAACTGAGAGCCAGCTTTAGCTCTGAGGCTCGGCTCCAGCTCTGAGACCTCAGCTGCTGAAAGCAGGTATCTGGGTTTGTTTGGCTTCTATAATTGAAACACTATTGCAGCTCCAGCTCTGACGCCCGGCTGGCTGAAAGCAGGTTTCTGGGGATTGTTTAGCTTCTATAATTGCAACATTGTTTCTTAGAGTGCAGCTCAGAGGCTGGCAGCGGCAGCGGGGAACCTTGGCTTCCTCCATCACTGGAGCAAGCAAGCCTCCTGTTCGCTTCAGCTGCCTGGCTGCCGGCCGCCATCTTGGTTGGCAGTTAATTTGCATATTGCTCTGATTAGCCGATGGGAAGTGTGTCAGAGGTATGGTTAATCACCATGTTTGTCTATTATTAGATAGGATGATTGTCTTTTTGGATTTTTTTTCTTCTTTTTTGCTTTCTTCTTAACAGCTTAGGTTTCTGATAAACAGATCAGGATGTTGGAAGATTTGGATTGATCACAGATGTTACATTCTATTTCTGGATCCATTCATCAGCTATTCCTGCAAGTCACATTGACTAGCAAAACCAATAAAGAAACTCTATGACACATGGAAAAATTGACACCAGACATTGATAGTATCCTTTTAATAAATAATCTATCCCAGGTCAGACATTGAGAAAAACAAAAAAAGATTACTTAACATCTAATTTACTATAAGTTGAGCTGAATTATGATACTAAACAGTTAAAAAAAAAAGGGGGGTGTCTTCGGGGATTTAAAAAATGGCAGTGAAGTGGAACAACTATCTTATCTAATAAAGAGGGAATATGTAATTGACCCTCACGCTGTTGTAAAGATGGCGGCACCCACAGCCAATAAGGAGGGAATATGCTAATTGACTGCCCCGCCCTCAAAGATGGCGGTGCCCACAGCCACAAGATGGCAGTGCCCAGTCCCTCAGCCCCACCAGCACACCTGCCTCTGGAGTTCCCCAGTCCCCTCAGCCCCTCAGCTGCCCAGGGCCGCCCAACGCTTAGGTAACCAGGTCCGGTTGAGGCTTCGCTGCCTGCAGTGGCAGCAGCAGAGGTGTGATGGGGCATCGCCTTCCCCTGATCGCCGGGTCGCCTCCCGCCCCTGAGGGCTCCTGGACTGTGAGAGGGGGCAGGCCGGGCAGAGGGACCCCACCCTCCACTGTGTAAGTGGAAGGGAAGATGCCAGCCTTGGGAAAGGATATTTTTTTTCATGCACTGGGCCTCTAGTATGCAATAAGAATACTGATTACTATATTGAATTGCTCATTTTAAGCTTTCTTCAAGCCTTTAAAATTATTAATATTAGGGAAATGGATAGTACTACATTTCTTCTGAATTTCTCTAGAGTCCATGGAAAGAGACTGGATAAAAAAAGGGGGGGGGGGGGTAATGGTTAAAAACAGCTCAAAATAATAAAGCTTGGATTATTGGATCATCAATGCTTATTTCACATTTTCTGTTTTTTTCTGCCTAAGTATTACTGGTTTGATGTCCCTCTCCTCCTACATCGTAAACTCCATAAGAACAGGAGCCATGCTGTTTAGTCAACACTTTTTGTGTGATACCTAGCATACTATGGCTTACAGTAATGCACAATAAAATGGTGTGACTGTTTAAAGAGTAGAGGCAGGTAATGAACATTTCAAGGTAGGATGTGCATCTGTTTAGTATTATTAATAGTTACTGTTTATCAAGCAAATCCTAAGAGAATGGATTATACTAATAATTTTACATATATTATTACACCATTCCAAAGAGTACGTTTTATTTCCTTTATTTTACACATAAAAAAATTAAGTCTCAAATAAATCAGGTAAGAGTTGTAGCTAAGGATTGTGTTTTTATTTAAACTCTGATTTCAAAGCCCATGGTGTGGTTTCTATTCTTCCTCACATGTTCAGTTTTAGGGACTTGGGGTCTTTTCAGGGAGCTATGAATCTCCTCACAGTGATTCACCCAGAGCGTCTACACCTTCTTGAATCCATAGGAAATCCTTGTAAGAAGATTCCTAGCATTTGGATGAATCTTTGTATGAAAATACTTTTTCTTGTAGGGGGTTTCTCCTTTCCAGTCACAGGGTCATACCTGGAAGTAGGGAGATTATCCACACGTGTCCTAGCAGGGGTGGGCAAACTTCTTGACTCAAGGGCCACAGTGGGTTCTTAAACTGGACCGGAGGGCCGGAACAAAAGCATGATGGAGTGTTTGTGTGAACTAATATAAATTCAAAGTAAACATCATTACATAAAAGGGTACGGTCTTTTTTTTTTTTTTAGTTTTATTCATTTCAAACGGGCCGTAGTTTGCCCACGGCTGTACTAGAGTCTACGGAGCAGGTTGTCTTTACTCTCAGAAGGCCTTAGTGGTTCTGCTAACCAAACTCTGAGGACACCAACACTGATTTCCTCTGCCAGAATTCTTACAGAGAGAACTTATTTTGCCCAAGGATTATTTCTGTAGTATAGTCATATTGACCTTGAAAGTGCTTTTGGATTCAATTTAAAAGTCAGTGTGACACAGAAGGAACCTGGTTGGTCCTGTCACACTTTATTATGTATTTATATATTCATACATTCATTCAGCAAACAGATGTATGGCCTCGACTACCTGTAAGGCACTGTGTCAAGAGCTCCATTTAAATGTAATCATTTTATCTCTCCAATCACTACACTAAAACTAGGAAGATTGAAACATGCCACTTTGCAGTAAACATTTAGGTTGTTTTCATCTTTGGAAACCTTGAATCCTGCTTGACTCTAAGAAGCAGGATTTCTTCTTGTAGAAAAATTTGGACAAAGCTTAGTCATAGACACACAAATACCCTAAACTTGAATGTGACTCATCACCATCCAAATTTATCTGTAAGTGTCATATTAAGAACACTAGTTCAAAAACATCCCCACGATATCCAAAACACAATCTAGTATTTAAAATGTAATACATTGTCTCTTCGCTTTCTGGGGTTTCTTAGCTCCTTAGATCTCATTACATTTATACAATTTTGCTTCTCTCCTGCCCTGCTCATCAGAATGCAGGCACTGATATAAAGAAGAGAAAATGCCAACCTCCAGCAGATTTTAAATGAGGTATTTTTGCTGGAGCCACTTTAAACAAAGACCAATTTCCCCTGACCTTTTCGCCCAGCTGTCCTCCTGAGATGGCAACTTGGACTCCAGCTGATGATTCATTACAGATTTGAGTCCAGGTATAGAACACACTCAAGCAAAGGATCAAAGCTCATTATAGTTATACCAGCAAAGGAAAGTTACTGCAGTTCAAGGTCTATTAGAAAGGTTATAATTTGTCCATAAAAAAATTAGCTTTGGGCTAAAATATGGCATCTGAGTTTCTAGTCCAGAAGTACCTTAAAATCAGAAAACTCAGTTAGGTACTCCTAAATTAAATGACTGTTAATTGGCAGAAAATTGAATTTTGATGTTTTAAAACTTCATGCCAAAAGCTTAAGAGACATGTTAATGTTTGCAAATATAGTGTAGTAATTAAAGTAAGAAATCTGAAAGTCAAAAATTCATATTTGGCTTCCTGCCATCACCCCCCCCCCCCTCCCGCCTCCCTGACTCTGGGAGACACTTCTTAAATACTTCTTTCTGCCTTAATGTTTCTCTATATGAAAAACAGCAATACTTACCTTTTCCTAGAAAGTGTCAGGGAGCCAAGTTAATAACTCTAATCCTCTTTTCAAGTTCACTAATACACTCCTCTAAGGAAGGTGGCCAGCACAGTCTTCCATCTCCCAGGTCCTCCACGGTCATTGAGCACAGGCGCGCCCAACCCTTGGGAAAACAGTAAGCCGCCATGCTACTCCCAGTCTGTCTGGAAAAAGAAAGGATGTTTTCCTTTTGAAAATTCCCAGCAAAGAAGGGTTTGCGCCACAGAGAGAATAAAGAATTTAGGAGTTTTACCAACCCAAGTTTGGCATTTCGCTCCCACTTTCTGGATGCGTGGACTGTTTTCTGGCTTGTGAAGTCGGGACTGCCGTCTGTGAGGAATGAACAAGCCGGCAGATGGGAGGTGCACAGGGCAAGTGGACAATCAATGGCAGATGCGACAGGGAGCAAGCACCCAGTGAAGAGTCCACCCCTGTAACAATCCGCCTGCCAGACCTGCAGGTCATCCTAAGCCCTGGGGAGGCCTCCCAACGCAGGAAAATCAAGTTCATGCAGGCAGCCGACTTTCCCTTGATGCAGAGAAGCAAAAGGGGTGATTTGGTTTGGGCAAATATACTCAGACATTGCTTTGGGGAAGATGCACCAGAAATGAAGGGTATTTTTCATATCCTGGGAAGATAATATCAAGATTTCTCAGCCAGTGACTTTCCTTTTCCTAAATTATTTGTTTTAATAGTGATTTCTAATATAAATTTGTTTACTCAATGGACACACAATCTGCAATTCTCTGTTTCTTATTAATACTCTAAGGAACAATAATAGTCAAAGTTTGGGAAGCTTATTAAGACTAATACCCGAATGAGGTTAAATGCATTAAGGAGCCTTAGTAAAGAATATGCAGCAACGATCCTATTCATCATCTTGGCTTTTGCAGAGGGTCCATTAGTGCACAGCTTGTTGTCAATGCAAATTAGTCCCCAGTGTGCAGCTCTCCTCCATCTTAAAACGAGGTGGCAGGAAACTGAAGCTGAAATAGTCTAGAAATTGCTGAATAATTATAGCCTTTCTTCTTCTTTCCAGGTTTTATACAGTTTACTTATATAAGAGTTTTAATATTTAGTGTCTTGTGTGCAAACAGCACTTTCCAAATTGGTTAAAGGATATAATAAAACACTTTTTTTTTTCATATAGCTCAAAACACTACTTTATTTTCCTTCCTAGAGGCCCAATGAAGATAAATAATAGACCCCAGGCCAAGTTAGCTATAAATAAAGTTTACTTTATTACTGAATCCTCATGGTCCAACATGTTGTTTATCAAGAAAACTTCTAGACTATTCATGTATAGTATAAGAACCCATCTCTCTCAATAAATTAATTATAATTTTATTCTCTAATGAGCAACCGATCAAAATATTATTAAGCATTTTCTGCTACAGAGCACTAAATAAGGTCTGCTTTTCTTTCTCAGTAGATTTTTTAAATTAAGGTGAAATCCATGGAACACAAAATTAGTCATTGTAAAGTGCACAATTCAGTGGCATTTGGTATATTCACTTGTTATCAGCTCTACCTAATTCCAAAACATTCTCATCACCCCTGAAGAAAGCCCCTGTACACCTTAAGCAGTTATGCCCTATCCCCTAACCCCCATCCACCCTGTCCCTAGCCCAGTGATGGCGAACCTTTTGAGCTCGGTGTGTCAGCATTTTGAAAAACCCTAACTTAACTCTGTGCCATGTCACATATAGAAATTTTTTGATATTTGCAACCACAGTAAAACAAAGATTTATATTTTTGATATTTATTTTATATGTTTAAATGCCATTTAACAAAGAAAAATCAACCAAAAAAATGAGTTCGAGTGTCACCTCTGACGCGAGTCATAGGTTCGCCATCACTGTCCTAGCCTCTGGTGACCACCAAGATTTTAGTGTTTAAAAGCTATTTAAGGCCAATTAAAAGAAGAATGTTCTGTGTCTTTATCATGGAAACAATAGTAGTGACCTGGAGCACCTAGTAAATATGGAGATTCCTGGGAGATACCCAGTACAGTCACTCCTGACTACCAGCCTGGAGACCATTTCTCCAGACCTCTGAGCACACTAGGGAGCTTTCTCTGCCCCTAATACCTATCTTCAGCCTAAAGGGTGATAGAGATGGAAAGAGAAAGCCCTTTTAAGAAGTTTCCTCTGAATCTCAGAGGGAAGATGGGGAAGGTTGGGTGGGTGGGAGGTAATCAACCAAAGATCTTGTTTGCATATATGCATAACCCATGGAGCCAGACAGTGGGGTGGTAAGGACCTGGGAGAGGGGGCAGGGGAGGTGGGGGCGGGGGCAGAAGGGGGCTTGAGGGGGTCGGTGGGGGAAAAAGGGGGACATATGTAATACTTTCAACAACAAAGTTTTTTTAAAGTTTCCTCTGAGGAAATAGCAAGATAGGATGCAAGGGGGAGTCAGGTTGGGTCAGGGAGGGTTTGGAAGAGGGTAGCATGTTTATATGCTGGAGTAGAGATGCGTGCAGTGAGGCAGCTTCTGCTGAAGTGTCACACTGAGAAGGAAGAAGAGAGGGAAGGAGAGATGAAGGGAGGGAGGGAGAGAGGGAGGGAGGGTGGGAGGGAGGGAAGAAGGAAGGAAGGGAAGAAGGAAGGAAGGAAGGAAGGAAGGAAGGAAGGAAGGAAGGAAGGAAGGAAGGAGAAAAGGAAGGAAGGGAAGGAGGGAGGGAGGGGGGAGGGAGGGAGGGGGGAGGGAGGGAGGGAGGAAGAAGGCATTCAGGGTACCTGTGATCAACTTTTGGCAGGAGAGTTGTTTGCTCATTTTTATCAGGAGGAAGGAGAAGGCCGGTGCAAATGCAAGCAGTTTGTGGATGTGGAGGTAGGAAGGTAAGGTGCTTCTTCATGGATGTCTTCAGCTTTCTCTCCGCAGCATTATGCAGCAGTCATTGCTGAGAGTGGGTGGGGGATGTGTGGGAGTGTGTGTCCTTCTTTAGAGGAGAGTGAAAAGGTATGAAGTTGCAGAAAATGAGAGCAAGCTCTCTGGAGAAGCGGAGTAAGTGTGCAAGGCTGTGCTGGGGGTGCAGCTGAGGGCTCAGCCGAGTGCACAGTAATTCCCACTGCACTGGTTGTGGAATTTTCTCAGTAGGCTCATCTCGAGGCAAAGCAAATGTGGAGGCTCGACCTCGGTTCAGGCTCCCCAGGAAGAGAGAGGGGTGAGGGTGTGAAGACATTTGTAAAAAAAAAGTTTAGACTCTCTCAAGAGCACATTGAACTTATGAATTAAAGCTTTACATCGTGGGTGAAAATGATAGGAAGCAATGAAGTGTTTTCCCCATCCTCACCAAAGCTTTCTCTACATCACTTCCTGCCCAGCCCCATGACACATATTTCTTTCCCATGGGGTACATTTGTAATGGGCTTTTAAAAAATGACATATGAAAAGACAAGTTACATAAGAACTAATGCAATTTGATAACAAAAATGTGAAAAATGCATCAGCCTCACTAACAAAAAAAATTAAAACATATTTTCTAAAATACAACTAGCTTTATTTGTTTCTTAAAAAGGAGGTGTGTTGTTTTTACATGTCCAGCCTCCCTCTCCCCATTTTACAACTGACAACCGACTCTGCTTCCCTATCCATAGATGGGAGGGCTTCCCCGTCCCATCTGGTGAGGAGAAACTTCGCCAGGAACACCCTCTGTCCTTCCTCCTACCACTTTCCTCTCCTCCTTACGCAGGGGAATGAGGGACTTATCTGATAAAACTGAGCTTTCCCACTTTAGACTCTTTTTCTCCTTTGCCTGTTTTTATGAGCCAACCTACCTGCTCTCTGTCTCAAGGCCGGGTGGCTCAGCTGGTTGGAGCAGCCTCCAGTACACCAAAAGGCTGTGAGTTTGAATCCCAGTCAGGGCACAGTCTTAGGTTGCAGTCCGGTGCATATGGGAGTTAACTGATGTTTCTCTCTCACTCTTCCTCCCTTCTTCTCTCTCTCTAAAATCAATTTTTAAAAGAACATATCCTTGGGTGAGGATGAACAATAAAATAAATAATGCAATGTATTTTCTCCATAAGGCATATCACAGCCTTCTTGCACTTGGGAACACCAGCCAGCACTTCAGCACCAAGCATCAGGGACATTTCAAGCAGCAAAATCAACAAAAAGCACAAAAATGTAAAAAAGTGGCATTAAGTAGACTGCAAAACAGACAATTGTTCACAGCATGAGAGCTGAAATGAGAACGCAGAGCCTTGCCTCCATCACCCTCAGCTGGGAGCGGGCACATTGGGCAACTCAATGTTTTTCGCTGCTCTGTACATGTCCATGAATCACCGCAAAAGTACCGCAAACATGGATTTGGGAGTTACAAATAAATTTAATGAGCAGGCAAATCCACAAATACAGAATTCACAAATAAGGAGGATTCCTTTTTTTATACTTTCTGCAATTTGTTAAGACTTCTGTATCGATCCACACAAACATTTCCTCCAACTGCTGTCCGGTGGAGTTGGACTAGCTACCTGGATTTTTGTGGGTCCAGCTAAAGGAAAGTTCAGAATGTTTTATTCATCCCAGTTATCAATAAAAAAATTTCAATTAAACATACTAGGAGATTGGATAACCTTTCTATTTTATTCATGAAAAATTATCTTTAAAAGTCATTAGCATATGAGAAGAAAAATCAAGAGTATGAAGCTAAAATATAGAAAGAAAGTACTATAGAGATGTGTCAAGCAGTTAATTAATATTACATTGTTTTCTGGATTCTGTGATGTTTGTGATACTTGTATTTTTAAATTATAATTTGTTGAGAATTCTTTTCTAATTCTAAATAAGTATTTTCATAACCACTTTCATATGCTGTTTCTTAAAGAAGATCTACAAAGTTGTATAATCCTAAGGTTCCACAAAACCTGAATCCATTTCTGATGTAAAAGATCCCCTTTAAAAAGTACCTTTACTGCAATGTCTCTAGAAGGGTAAGTAGAAAGGATTCTAATACCTTTATCTCCTGCAACCTTTATTCTGCAAACAGGTTATGAAATGACATATCAGAGAAGTCACCACCCGTGGCCCAGCAGTGAACCAGACGCAGACAGAGACTTCAGCAAAACTAATGCAGGTGGTATCACTGGTCTCCAGCCAGGTGCTTGCCCTGAGGACCCAGCATTCCAAACTAACATCACTCTGTGCTTTACTCACTCTAAACAACCTGGAAGGTAATTTTACGACTGATTTTTTTTAAAAAGGAATAAGCCCACTTCTTTGAAATATGCTCTCTGCATGAAAAAAAAATGAGCCACAGTTTCCTAAAAGCTGCTATTTACATAGACAAGTAGGTAAGTGGCTGGCTGGCTGAATGGATGGATAGATAGATGGTTGGATGGATAAATTATAGACAGATAGATGATGATAGATGATAGATAGATAGATAGATAGATAGATAGATAGATAGATAGATAGATAGAGAGATAGATAGGTAGACACTAGAGAGAACTTGGACAGATGTTGAATCTCTTTATCCTATATGGAAATCAACATTTTCCAAGTATGTCCTGATTCCACAGCCCTTCTGACTGTACTCTGTGTGCCTGAAATACTCCACCTGCATTACCCAATTTTAGGGGCAAGAGAAATGCCTTTATATGCTGTGGGAATACAAACAATTGCTATAAACCTTTACCTGCTTCATTAAGTTACAAAAAACCTACAGGACTGAGTAATAGTCCCACAATTTATTGTCATCTACTCATACAAGTAAAAGCTTTCTAAGAAGACAGGTGAAAATATTCCTTGGGAGGAGGATGGATGGGGAGAAGTGAAGCACAAGGGGAAATGACAATGGCTAGAGAAATAACTTCCTCTGAGGAGGAGTGGTGAATACAGAACAGCAATGGCTAAGCTTGGAGAAGCCGCGGGAAGATGTTGGTTGATGAGCCAACACGGGAGAGCAACCACTGTCAGCCTAACCGCAGAGATCCGGGTCTCAGTGGATTCCATCTGAACTAAACACGAAGCCCCAGAAGGAATAGCTCAACCCTGTGTCATCGTCCAGAGAATTTCTAGAGGCTGAAGCAGGACACAGCACAGAGCGAGCTGTTTCAGTGCCTTTTGATCCAGGATACTTTGGCTAAATCAACTACTGTGTGGCCACAGGATCAGTTGATCTTTCTACTCTCTGGTCTACTTGGCACCTTCCTATCAGTAACTAAGGAAAAATCAGAAAAGGTGACAAGGTCTATCTATAAATATGATTCCACCCCAGGATGAATTGCAGCAGAGCTCTCATCACCCTGTGCTCAAAAGCACATGGACCAGGGTTCCCAGAACCTGGAGAGTATGGTGGAGGTAGGACCACCATGAGAAGAGCAGTGAACTTTCATTAAGGAACATTGTCAGCACGACTTGACCTCACAGGGAGGGAGCCAGCTTTCTTCTCTTCTCTCTGCTCAGTCTCCCTCAGGGGCTCCCCATTGACTAGATCCAGGCAGAAGCCAGCAGGTGAGGGAGCATACTCATGTAATTCATGCTGTGGGCCTTGTCGGGCACAGAGTAGATACAAAAAAGTAGAGGGTAGGTCTGAAGGAATAACTGATGACATTCAACACACTGGCCTCTATGACAAGCTACAAGAGAAGGCAGCCGAAGATTGAAGCTATCATCATAGAAGTCAGAAGACAGACACAGTACCTAGGTGACATGATAAGCAACCATGGAGTCTGCCCTATCACTGGACTTTCTGCTCTGTAAGACAACAAGCTTCCATGTAGGACAAGCCAGTTTGATTCATAGTGTAACAGTGGGGAATAGTAGCCCACCCCACCATTCCACTGACATTGTTTCTGTAAACAGTGACTCTGACTAATATGTAACTTGTAGACAAATGGAATGTTTGTATAAGAATCCTAGGAACTAACTTCAGAAGGTACAGACTCTGACCATGTTAAAAATATATGTACAGTAAAGACTAAATAAATCATTTGCTTGGTTGACATAAATCTAAAAATGTTATCCACTAGATTACTTCATAATTTAGAATGCAATACCAGAAATTTCTGGGGAAATTCAAAATTGCTCATTTACAAAGTGAAAATCTTGTTTAAATGCTCTTATTCAAACAAGTTCCTTTTTTTGTGTGTGTGTGGGTTAAATCCATTTTTTAACTAAGTGCCAATTTGATTAGTGTCCCACTAAAATGTTCAAATTACCAGTTTTTTAGTGTAAATAGAACTATCCAGCAGTCATTCCTGCATTGTCAAAAACTCAGAGAAGGTGCTAAATGATAAACTATTAGCATAACTCATTTAATGTTTGAACTTGCCTAGGACTAAGATGTTCAAGTTTATAGACCCTAGAGTGGTAAGGACCAATAGAATTGATTGCTTACTCTAGGGGGCACTGTGCTAGACATCTTTTAGACATGTTCTCATTTAATTCTCACAAATCTGGAAAGTAGGCATTATTTTCAAATTTTACATATAACTTCTTAGAAATATTAAGTAGTACTTCACAGTTACCAAAATAATATTTTTTAACTGTCAAATATTTTGAAGTCATTATTATAAAGCTGTTAGGTTAAACCAGATATTTTACTTTTGCTGAAGTCTGTGAAGGTTAGAGTTATGATTTACTTTATTTAGCATATTCGAGTGACAAACAAGGAAAAGAGATTCTGGTTAACCCAAGTAGAACTGAAACTTATTGGAAGGGTATGCAGAAGTTCACAGAATCAAAAGTGAACAACAGGACCATTGGAAGAATAAGAAATAAAAAAAAAATTTCAAGCATCTAAGCAACAGGAACTAATGGGCCAGTTTCTTCAGGAAAACACCGTAGAGATGATCAACTCTGGTCAGTTGCTGTTGGTATGGCTCACAGTTTGAACTTCTGGAAGATTGAATTTATTTGGCCCATCTTGGATCACATGCCTTCCTATTTTGTTGGGGAAAGGCAGGGATTTTGATTATTAACACAAAATAGGGGAAGAGAAGTTCCTTAAGGGAAAAAGAAGGTGGTATTTTCAGAAGATGGAGGAGGGGATGCTGGGCTGGCAAAAAACACAAAATGTCCACAATAATACATGACAGAGCTGGAGTTCAACCCTCAAACTACTCCAAATATTTTGTCTTTAACCACCGTCCTATATTTTTTTCAATCACTCGTTACTAAAATAATCTCAGGGGAGCAGAATGAGGTACATATATGATAATAATCACATAGGCCTTGTCACTGCTATATACAGTTTCAGTGATAATACCAGCACTCACGGCAAGGTCTTCAGGGGTCCAATGGCAGGCCTTGCTGGTGGCTTTGGCATCTTGTCTGTTGGTCTCCATTGCTCCACGGCCTACTTGTTAGGAAGCTCTGTTAGCCGCCAGATTGGTCTAGTTAAGCAAACCTGGGATTCCTGAGTTGTTTCAGTTGTCAGTTCAATTGCAGAAGTATATACTTCCTATTTCCAGCAGGCTGACCTCAGAAAGTTACCATTATCGCTTCTCTAATGTCATCCAGCAGTTTCATTCCGGTTTACTGTTTCAGTATCAGCTCTGGGAAGCAAATGTCAACTTATAGTTTTTAAATTTCCAAGTTCTTTTCTAAAGGAAAGATTTATTTTTCCATAAAATTTCCATGGTTTTATGAATGCATAAAGAGGCAGCTTAGGTTATAAAAATCTTGCTTTTTAAGTTAAAAGTGTGTTTCACATCGTAAAGTAGCCACCTGAAAGTCCCTGTGATACGTTTAAATTCTCACCACTCAATATCTTTCTTCTTTGAAGTTGTAATGCGTATTGTTTTGAGATGCCTGCAGGCTTTATTGGAGCTATGAAACTAGGCTTCTTTTTTTCTCTTAAAATAGTATATGTGTTTTAGTCTAACTTGATTCTGGTGAGTAAAATCAAGCAACTAAGTATTATTAAAACAAAGGAAGGAAGGGAAGAAGGGAGGGAAGAAGGAAGGACAAAGAATCGAAAAAAGAAGAAAAGAAAAAGAAGAAAAGAAATAATGTAAGAATAATTCTCACTACCATTTTCACTGAAAGTACAATCAGTATTTTTAAAAATTGTTTTCTTTAAGTAAAAATCAGCTGGAATAGGACCTTTCCATTTTGACAATGAAGATCAAAAGGAAAAAACAACAACTGGCCAGGTCACAGAAGAGTTAACAAATCTGAAGTTCATTAGGAGTACTTGTAGGGAAAGGCAATTAATGTGGGATTCGGATTCCAGTGTGTATTTAGATATTAACTACAAAGCAATAACTGCATGATCTTACGTAAGCAACTTAATGTCTATAACCTTTAATTCTTCATTTATAAATTAAGGCTGGTTGAAGTATGGAAAATAAGTGAAGTATGTAAAGAGTTACACACACAGTACCCATTCAATAATGATATCTTTATCTTACAAAGCCATTAATTTATCATCTTCATTACTCATTAAATAAAAAATGAGAGTATTTATACATAGCTTCCTGCCATAAACTGGAATTTAAGTAACTCATGAATGTAATAAATAACTCAATAATTTGTTTTATTCGTGTTTGAGTCCAAAGGGCAAGAGTGGGCTCTATTTTTTTAAGAGACTATTTCTACCTGGTCTTTATTATAACTACTATCTACATGATTTAAAAAATAATAATAATAATGAGCAAACCAAGACTCAATTTTTTAAGAAGAAGAATGACTTAGTTCTTTAAAAAAAAACAAACAAAACACGAAGTAATAGTAATTATATTATTTACTGGGCATCTGACTCAGTGGGGAATAAGGTTTGTGAATCTGTTTCTAACAAGCTTCCAATAGGTGCTGATGCTACTGGTCCATGAACCACTCTTTGAGTAGCTGACTCTGAAAGGGTTCTGGGCATAGCAGTGTATCTGGTCTGAGTGCTCCCATATTACAGGGGACACAGATTGGATAAAAATGTCTCATAAACTCAGTCCCCATTCCACCCACCAACCCAATCTTGTTTTTCATGTTTCTAAGTTAAAGCTCATTTCCGTCCTACTGACGTGCTCTCTAAAGTCCACCTCCATCTGGTAAATTGCTACTTATCCTCTGAAGTTTATCTCCAAAGCTAGGTCTTCTGGGGCTAGACCTGCCCAGTGCATGCAGGTGGCCAGATCCCTAAACAAACCTCTGTAGGCTGAATGGGACATTTCTGCTCCCACTGGATCCTCTGCCCATCCTTACTTGACTCAGCTGCTCAGTACTCATCACAGGGCCCTTGAGAGAACCTTGTCTCAGGCAGAATGCCCTTTTAGGCACATACTTCTCATCAGGCACTTCCCCAGATTCTGCAGATCTTTAGGGCACTAGTCCACCCAGACAAGAGGGGTCAATGGCTTTTTTGCCCTTGAACTTTAGCAAGATCTTTTGAGTTCCTTGAGGGGAAGATGCTATAAAAAATACAAGGTGATATACAAATACTGAAAATAGCACAGTAGCATTTAATAATAAGAGTTGTTTTCTTTACAAAAATATTTCTGTGCCACTGATCCTCCTTTCCATCTGACAAGGGCAAAGGCAAACTCTGTGCCAGGAAGGTAAAATAAGTGAGTGAAGGCGGTCAGTTAGGGTCAGCGTCCTGGCAAGCCCATGTCTCATCTGAGCAGGGCTGTATCCAGCCACATTGGAATGGCACCTAGGCCTGCCAGCTCGCCCAGATGCCAGAAACTCGGATTTTTACATGAAATCTCCCACATCCACAAATCCAATTTTTGGTTGATGCTGTTGTTTAAATACTGTGAAAGCCAAACCAAACAAATCTAAGGGCCAGATGCAGCTGGTTGGGGGAAGACAGAGGGGAACATGTGATTTTTTGCATTAGATTTAAAGTAACTCTGCCTTTAAGATAATTTTCACCTCCAGCCTGTTGAAATCAATCAGGGCCAAATGTATGCTTACCAGTGCCTGACATCGTTCAGCAACGGCTTCACTCTTCAGCTGGAACGTGGCAATAATGTCGAGCTTGCTCAAGGCGCTCTGAGTCCCCATACGTATAAACTCACACACACAGCCAGGAACACCCAGAAGCATCTGGAAAGTCTGATTTGGAGTATTGTTTTTCCTGGGCTTCTTTTCAGAAAAGAGCTGCCATGAAACATGAGGATTCAAGAGAGCTGGGTGAACACATCTGGCTCTGACCAATGTCTATATGGACCGAGCAGCATCTGCTTCTGCTTCTGTGGTGCAGCAACTTCTCAGGTCTGGCAGGTAATGGAAAGGGCTCTAGATATTTGGGTTTAGAATGCCAAGAAAACTATGAAACTTGCCCAGGTAGAACAGCATGTGGGAAGGAGAAAATTATGAGTGTGTCAGCAAAACATTCCATATCACCTTTAACCAACAGTATCCTGCAAATCAAATTCTACACCCATAAAATATTATAAAAATATTATACTTATGGTGCCAGTGCATTGCCTTTATTGCTCCCATCTTTGCATTCTCCATTCCCATTTTATCTTTTTTTTTTTTTTTTCAGATGGGAGAACAAGCACCAAGATATCTGAAATAATAGCTTCGTGTCTCATGTTTTATACACCTTGGAATCCTCCTTGCAACTCAGTAGAACTTCAATTAATATTTGTCGATTGAACAAATAGATGAATACAGTATTTTAAATCACAGAGGCTAGGACAATCACCTTTTCACTCTGTCCTATGTACTGGACAACAAATCAGAGGTGCCTACTTATTGCTCAGTTAACAGTGAATAACAACAAATAAACAAGAGGCTTACTAGCTTCTTCTGATGACTAATATGGACAATGTAAAATTTCCACCGTAACAAGTATTATGAGAACATACACTAGAAGGATTTGATCTAGTCGGAGATATCAATGAAGGCTGCCTTGGAGAAGAGATAAAGGATTTATAGGACTGTTTAGTAGGGGGGAAAAGTGTAGAAAGAACATTCTGCACCAGGGGTTAGCAAAGTATGACCAATGGTTCAAATCCAGCTTATCACATGCTTTTATAAATAAAATGTGATTGGTTCACAGCCACACCCATTTATTTACATATTGTTTAAGGCTGCCTTGGCACTAAGATGGAAAATTCAAGTAGTTGGTTGGGACATATGCTATATGGTTTGCAAAGTCTAAAATATTTACCACTTTATCATTTAAAGAAAAATATTTTATTGGCCTGTATTCTAGGCAGAAGAAATAGGATATACAAAAAGCCCTGCGGCCAGAAAGAGGACAAAATGGGAACTACTTGAGAAGGCTTATATAATCAAAGTGGGGAGAGTAAGGTGAAAGATGGTGAGACATGGTAGCCATGATGAAAGATGAAGGTAGAGAGATAGGCAGGCCCAAACCATTGAGATTTGCATTAAGTAGCTTTAGCTTTATCCTAGAAGAAATCTGAATTTTAGGCTTGATGAAGACCAGAAGGAGGTGGCAGAGTTGACATGGTTAGCTCATAGGAGAAGACCACTGAAGCCACACTATGAAGAATGGATTGAAGGAAGTCAAAATGGGATCCAAATACACACGTAGGAGACTGTTGAAGGAGACCAACATTCAGGGGTAGGAAAGGTACTTTATCAACTGAAATTTCAAAGACTTACCATAATAAAGAAGAATTCCCTGCTCATGTCACAGCACAGTGTGGACTGACAGTTGACCATCAGTGTTCTCACCTTTCCAAGCAGCGTTTGTGGGAAGAGGGCCAGGTTGTGGTGGAAGGTTTATATGGGCCAAGCCTGGAAGGGACACACATCCCTTCCACTTACATTCTTGGATAAAACTCAGTCACATAACCACATCTAATTGCCATGGAAAGTGGTCTAACTATATGCCCAGAAAGAAGAGAAAAGCCTGGATATTGATGAGCATCTTAATCTCTGAAAAAGCTGAGTCTGTGCTGTGCAAACAAGAACCAACGAGAGAGACTGTCTCAGTGAGTTTCCTGGGGAGTGTCAGTGGGTGAATAGGAATGGAGCCTTACAATGACACTCCTTCCTCCCAGGTCAGCAGTGTCTCAGGCCAACCAGTCCATCTCAGTGGAGCTTTTGTCCACAGTCCCACCCTTCTCCCTGTCTTCATTTCAGTGCCCAAAGCCCACGCTGGGAGAGGGGCATGGAAAAAAGGGTCTCCTGTTTCTCCAAGTCAGATCAGGCAAACCCACTCTCAGCAAAAATTCTGGGTCCAGAGGAAGCCATTGACATCAAAGAATAGTCTTTGCAAGGGACACTAATGGCTCCTGGCCTAAGCCTTTATTGACTATGGAAAAGGGTCAATATTGCTGCTGATTTTAAAAAGCAAATATCCACAGTAGAGTTGCTTCATTATAATATGGTTCATGTACCTATTCTGAGGTCAATCATATATATTATAATATATAGCATATGGTATATATGAGCTTGATAGTATATTTTTGCCTTCAAACAGTATTTTTCAAACTGCAGGTCACTGTCCATTAGTGGGTCACAGATCAACTTACTGAATTACAGCCATCATTTAAAAAAATTAAAATAGAGATTTTTTTTAAAAAAACAAAAACAGAGCAGCCTGGCCAGTGTAGCTCGCTCAGTGGTTGAATGTCAGCCTATGAACCAGGAGGTCATGGTTCGATTCCCAGTCAGGGCACATGCCCGAGTTGTGGGAGCATTTAAGAGGCAGCCAATCAATGATTCTCATCATTGATATTTCTATCTTTCTCTTCCTCTACCTTTCCCTCTGAAATTAATAAAAATATATATTTTTATAAAAACATCAGAGCACATCACACACAGTAAGAAAACCTATTATTTAGTGAAACCTTTCTTCAGATACACCACATATACTGGATCACAATGAGAAATATGTGTTTCTTACTGTGGGTTTTGGTCAAAAAGCCTCATAAGATAAATTGATATTCCTGTTACTAAATGCCATTCTTAAAGTAGAGTTTCCAGGTAGTTTTTTATCCATAGATAATCTATGCATTGCCTCTATTGTTCTGCTCTAATTTTTATGTTTGTTAAGATCAATGTTGTATTTTTGAAGATGAACACTTGGTGACATTTACTTCTTATTTGCTCAGAAAATAAAATAAGCATATTCAGTGCATAATCAACAACTATATGTAGTGAAAGATAGCTCCCAAATCTAAAAAACAAAACAAAACAAAACTCAAAAGAAAATCAATTGAAAAAATATTTAACAACAGGACACAAACCAGTTGACAAAAAGAACCCATCACCAAATTATATTTCCACTGACAGAAATTTAAAAGCCAGACCTGCTATTTCTATATCTGAATAATAGTTTCCAAATAATACCCTGATGACAGTCAATTTAGTTTTGGGTAAACAAAACAAATTCCTATTCAGTTAAACAACTTAGTTTCTGCACCTCATCCATGTTCATTTTAAGTGACTTTAACACACACACACACACACACACACACACACACACACACACACTCACACACTCAGCTTCCAGGTACCCATAAATGATTAAAGCTAAGCAACCAGAGACTTGATCTTGCCAGTCATTGCTGGGATCCAATTCACTTGAGCCTACCAAGATCACAAGAGTCATCAAAATTTTTGTTTGTTTGTTCAGTAATTAGAATAAATACTAAGTAGCTAGTTAACCAATATATCATCAGGAAACATTTCTCACTATTGTTTTATGATTATTCTACAACAGAGGAAGAAAGTGTGGATCATACTGTTTGAAGCATCCGGTTTGCAAAGGCATGGCTGAGGTGAGCCTGTATATATTGTTCAAGTATGTGATTGCCTCAGGCAATACTACACTGAAGGGTTTTAGGGCTGGAAGGAATGTGCAGGCCTCATAATTTGAACTTTTCATCTTACTGATGAGAAAAAAATGTGGTGAAGTGACCTGCTGGGGTTCAACCCAGATTTTCGTCCATCAATCAAGTGTACTTTGTTATTGTATGAAGTGGAGCCGTGAGTTTTATAGGGCCTTCGATTCTAATTTTCTGGGTTTTGGAAAGAAAGAAATCTAAGCAGCTGCGACTCTGCCTCTCGTCAGGCCTGCTGTTTGGGGGCAGACTGAGCAGGCATCTCACTTCATGCCGCAGACTTTCCATTTCACAAGCAAGGCAGCTCGGCCGGTGAACCCAACAGATGGCCCCTGATGCTTTATTTCCTCACTCACCCAAGGGCAATCTGAATCTCCACTCCTGCACTGTCAGGAGAAGCTGTCCCCACAGTTTGCATACATCGATGTGCTTTCATGAAGCATTCACAACATATTGAGCACATGCTGTGTGCCAGGCATAGTGCTAGGCCCTTCAGCAAGAACAACAGTAGCAAAGGACAGGGTAGAATAAGTGACACCCTAAAGCAGTGGTTCTCAACCTTCCTAATGCCGTGACCCTTTAATACAGTTCCTCATGTTGTGGTGACCCCCAACCATAAAATTATTTTCGTAGCTACTTCATAACTGTAATTTTGCTACTGTTATGAATCGTAATGTAAATATCTGATATGCAGGATGTATTTTCATTGTTACAAATTGAACATAATTAAAGCATAGTGATCAATCACAAAAACAGTATGTAATTATATATGTGTTTTCTGATGGTCGTAGGCGACCCCTGTGGGGGTCGCGACTCACAGGTTGAGAACCGCTGCCCTAAAGGCACTTACATAAAGTTAAAATTAAACTACATTTATTGCATCCACATATTATATAGGTCTTGCAACTACATTCAAAGATTTTGTAAATTCACACAAAATGATCACCAGCCAACTGAATTTTCATCAGCTTCTCCCATGTTTTCTAGTCACAAAGATGTCACCGGAAGCAACTGGAAATAATTTAGAAACCTGGCTTGGTGGCCCCTTTTACTATCTACTAGCTGAATGACCTTGAGCAAATTTCCTAATCTCCCTGATCATCAATTGCTCTTCCCTTCAGCAAGCCTGATAGAATCTATCTTACAGCTTTGTCAGAAGGACTAAGAGATGCGTGAGTGCAGAGTGGCTAAAAAGCAAGTGACTTCCTCTCTCTGGGCTCACTGTCTTTGCTTATAAAATTAGGATAGTAGAATCCATTTTATGCAATTGCTGTGAAAATTAAATAAGAAAATGGCACATTCGATACTAAATACATTCATGTTGTTCTATGAACATATCATATGAACTATAAAATCTTAGATAAAAGCAAAATACTATTAACTGTTACAGTTAAGCTCAATAAAAAATATAACAATAAAAAAAGAGTATTGGACCACAATGATTCCGAGGTGGTACCTTTACATCTCAAGCTTTCAGGCTCAACGCTATTTTGGAAGTTCAAATAAATGGCTCTGCATTGGCTGTACGGCCGTATTCCTCTCAAGCTGAACGGATGTTTTGGAAACCCTCCTCTCATCTTCTCTTTCTTTTTAGATCACTTCTCAAGGCATAATTCTTTTAAGGACCAGCTCTAAATATTTATGTTAGTCCTGTGTGTATGTAGAAAAAGAAGGGGAAATGACGCCAAAGGTTTCCATGTTAGTATATGCTTATTCTCATATTATTTAAACAGTCAGAATAATATTTCCCATCCTTGAAAAGTCACGTCCTCAAGATTAGTTAGGGAATCTGGAAACTGAAGGATTATCTAGGTAGAGGGGAATTACCTACCAGAATTTAACATTACAAAAAAGAAGACTCAATACTGTTTTCTTTGGGTTTGAACGCACCCACTATTTATGGGTGCTGAAAAATTCCTGCTCCATTGGAAATTGAACATTAGGATATCTCTTTTTAAATGGTTCAATTCAGGTAAAAAAAAATCCATTGACTATTTCATTTCATTCATTCAAATTGCTATTTGCAAAACAACCAGATGTTTTATTGTTAGAATTTACTCAGTTTCTGTTTATACAACAGTTTGCATGTGGAGACAAAACTTAATATCTCATTTGGTGGAAGAAAATGAATCTGACTAAATTATGAGCCTTTTTCAAACCCAGACTTATTCAGTCCATAGTAAGCAAGAGTGTGCGTGAAGCGTAGGCATTTAGCTTAACTCTGCATGAAGAAAATGACTATCCATTCTTTTAAAATATTGGTGTTTTAATTTTTGAAATTTAAAAAAAAGGAGGAGGGGAGAAGAAATTGGAGGAGAATAAGCATCTTGTTGCAAAGTATGGAAAGACGCAAATGAGAATCAGGTGAAATTTTCAGCTAAAGTAATCCTAATATGCACTTCTGTGCCTGTTGCATATTTAGAAGACAATTACCTTGGGTTTCCCATTTCCTAGGGGAGCTATATTCTGACTTAGCTGTCCTGGAAACACCCACGTCTGTTGTGTAATATTGATGAACCTGAGTTTGGAGCTGCTAGCACTGTACATCTCTGTATGAATAATAGGACACACATAAATGATTAAAACAAGGCAGCCAGAAACCCGATCTTGCCAGTCATCTCTGGGATCAAATTCATTTATCAGCCCACCAAGGTCAGTGACCTCGATTACCCAGAGCCCAGCTACTAAAATGATTCATTGATCCATTCTCTCATTTCACTCATTTAATTGGGAGTGGGGGAAGTGAAAATATTTTCAATGAATTGACATGTAAACAACTGTACTTAGCCTGCTGTATCCTCTAAAACACTTAGTAATGGTAACGAGGAGCATCCATAGGTCCCACAACAGAGAGGAGTGAACAAAGAAACCGTAGCTTTTCTTAGACATCTTCCTCACATTAAGTAACTCGGTATCCCAAGGTTAGTCCTCTCTCTACAATTCTTCATACTATCCTAACTCAAAAGGTATGTAGGGATGTGAATTGAAAGACTATACTAGCAGATATCAAGATTTCATTGGATTTCTATAGAGAAAATACTTACGAAATTATTTAAAATGTGTTTATTTTTATAGTCATCAATGGATACTGAGTAAAAACATGGAGTTAGAAATCAACGTGCGGTAATGTACCTCTACATAATATTTCCTCCATACAGAATCTGCCAGATTTAGCAAGTAAAAAGCCAGAATGCTCTATTAAATTTAAATTTCAGTTATACAACAAGTAATTATTTTAGTATAATATAGGTATTTCATGAATATTTGGGACATATTTATACTAAGAAATTATTCTTTGTTTATCTGAAATTCGAAGTTAACTGGGCATCCTGAATTTTATCTGGCAATCATAATATCAATGCTAGAGACATAAATAACCTTCAGTGCATAGATAATAGTAAAATGAATGACAGGTTTTAAGTATTCATTGCCTTTCTTTTGAATATAATTTATATTTTAAATTCATATCATTTTATTTTTAATCATGACTGTGCTGGACAACTGGCTAGCACAATTCCTGAAAACTTAACAATCGACTTTTGCACATCTCTGACATTCTACTTGCATATAATAGTTCCACACCAAAAAGCTGGACTATGAACTCACAAGGATAGCACAGATTTTAAAGTGTACCTCAGTTCATAATATTACTATGATTTAAAAATAGCTTTTAAACACAGCTTTGTTACATTTCACGTGAAGTACATTTCAGTGCACTGAACTCTCCCAACTCCTCTGTCACCCCCAACTCCCACGGCTGGGGAAATTCCTGTGTAGTGAGGAAGAGTACATCTTGAGACTTCCTCCTTTCCGTTTTTCGGGATTTCTGTGACAGCCAGTCCTCTTTAGAACTGCGTGGTTTTAATGAAAAGCTCTAACTTCTAAGTTTCTGCCCTTTTTTTTCTTTTTGTGGGATTGGAGGACAAAGACCTAAAGAGAAGGTCCTTTAGTTTTTGTGTTTAACTGAGCACACTGATCAGATATTGGCAATGAGAAGATAAGCCTTGAATTTTTGGGGGGATCAAGGTAAAAATCTACTCTGATCCACAAAGTGTTGGGACTAAGAATGTGTAGACTTGCAGTGGAGACAAAATAAGGTTAAGATGAGCTCTAGAGAACAGACTACTGAGGAGACCCAAACAACATTTTACCTAATTTTTAAAAATTAAATAAGAACGCCCAGCCTGTGTGGCTTGGTGGCTGAGCATCGACCTATGAACCAGGAAGTCAGGGTTTGATTACCTGTCAGGGCACATTTCTGGGTTACAGGGTGTGCAGGAGGCAGCCAATCAATGACTCTCTCTCATCATTGATGTTTCTCTCTCTCTCTCCCTCTCCATTCCTCTCTGAAATCAATAAAAATATATTTTAAAAATTAAATACGTAAATAAATAAAATAGGTGTCCTTCTCTTTAGTCAAACATTACCCTCAAAGGGATTTTCAATTTTCTTTTTTATATTTGGGGCAGTTTTTGGCTCCTATTAATTTTTACTTAAACCTACTACAGAGGTTGTGGCATTTCCAATCACAAAAGAATGAAAAGATCACCAAATGATAACCAAGGATCCCAAGTTCATCACCCAGCTGCATGGCTTTGGCAAGTCACCTTGCCTCTCTGGGTCTCATTTGTCTCCACTGGAAAATAGAAAATTGGAACAAATAAAAGTCTTACTTTAAAATACTGTAACTCTGAACTCAAGCATTAAAACAGAAGAGCAGGTATCTTAAATGACTCAGCAACTTGAGTACAGTTAGGATGTTGAATGGTAAGACTAAAGCAGCCCTTTTGTATTTCTGTCTCATTAGATGAAAGCCCCATTATGTTTTTCTTCAATCAAAACTTGTTAGGAATTCAGAATATTAATACATGCTAATTTAATGGAGTGGCTAGGATGAAAAGTTTCATATCTTGAAGAAAGTTATCAAGAGTGGCATTTTAATACGAGGAATGGATTTGTTACCCAGTCACAAGTGCTAGAAATTACACCCTTTACCAGTTTGATTTTAAGATAATATATCAACTTAAAACTCTGCAAGTAGGGTTATGATTTTTCAAAATTTCTTCAGGAAGTACACTAGAAAACATTTTAAAAATTAGTGCTCTCCATGAACTGTCGGACATTGAAACTTGGACTCAGAACTGTTGGACATTGAAATTGGGACTTGTTCTCATACTTCTAGTCTACAGATACTTGATTTAAAAAAAAAAAAATAAGGGGGAGATGCTGGAGTCCATTTACTGTCCTCATTAGCTGAGTATAGACAGAGACCCCAAAAGTTAGTAACCTTGAAGCCCTAGCAAAGGTCAAGGCTGTGTACCACCCAGTTAATCTAGATACCACCCAGTTAATCTAGATAATGGTAGCTGAAGCAACCTCCCTACCTTTAATCATATAAATTGCCTAAGGGTCATGTTATGAAAAAAAAAAAAAATTGGTGCTCTAAATAGTTCTACCTTGTTTGGTGCTTTATTCCCAATCCCAAGCATAATGCAAATCCTCAATAAGTCATGAGGAAAAGAGCTGGGGAATAATGGGGACCTTGGAGAAATCTCCCAGATGAGTAAATCCTTATTCAGTCTCTGCCACCTCTTACACAAGCTGCGCCCAAAAGATCATAGCCATGTTGATATTCACTGAGACTCATGTGTTTGAGACAATACACTCTCCTACCATGGTTTTCACCACCACAGTTCAGGCAGACACTGATGAGGAAGAGGGTCCTTGACTAAGCATGTCATCCAGTCCTTGGTAATGGTGTCCTAAAGGTCTACATAGGCCAGGTGTGGCAGGTGAGAGGTCTGGAGCTCAGGTTTTTTAACTCCCAGTGGAAGGAAGGAAGGAAGGAAAGAAGGAAGGAAGGAAGGAAGGAAGGAAGGAAGGAAAGAAGGAAGGAAGGAAGGAAGGAAGGAAAAACAAAAACAGGGCTCTGTGAGATAAATTGAAATGCTGGGTAAATGTGAAGCAATTAGGAAAATAATTCTCTTTTCCTTTGAAATTATATGGATGAATTCTGGGGGTTCATAAATTCCAGAAAAATTTTTTAATGTAGGTGTGTTTGTATAATTATAATCTAAAAAGTAGATGTTACCAGTTATGTTAATAGGTTTTCTTTGATGGTGAACTAGTCATTGAAAGCAATTTAAAAAAAAATAAGGTGCTTTGTAATCCAGTATTTTTCCAGCTAAACCTCTTTTAGAATTAAAGATCTTTTTTTCTGCTTTAAAAGTTCTTTGTTACTCAAGTCTAGGGAATAAAAAGCAAAAAAGTCTTAATTCATTGGTGAACATCTTTAAAATTTAATTTCTTCAATGCAGTGCATTCTTAGTCACAATAGCTTAATGGTATTATCCTTTGGAAACAAAAAAAAATATTTCCCCAACAATTCCCATTTAGGGATTTATCTTGTATGAAAAATCACACAAATATATAAAGATGTGTGTGTGTTCAAGGATGTACACTGCAAAAAAAAAAAAAAAAAACAGGAAAATTGAGGGGGAGAAGCTCAACAATAGCGCGTTCAATAAATACATTAGAGAACTTTTATATGCTGCAATATGATGCTGTTTAAAAGAATAAGGCAGAGCTGTTTTTACTGAAAGCAAAATATGTTAAAGCAATTTTAAACAAAAGTAGTTAAAGCAGTCGATGCCAGACCTATCACCTGAACTCTGGTTCCTGAATAAAATGACAAAGACGGCAAATGGAACCTCTGATGGATGCATAAGCCAGGGACCCAACGGGAAGCAAGTGGCACACTCAGGAGGGTTTATTTATGAGGCATGGGTAGGTATGGGGCAACCACAAAGACTGAGGTGCCCCTGGGCTAGTCACACCAGGTGTTACCACCTGTAAGCATGAAGGAATAAGAAGAGGGAACTGAATTCAGTGGGAGAGCGTGGAAAAGGTCACCTTCAGAGCAGCTGTGACCTTTGGTGGTTTCATACAGCCAGCCCAAGGCCACCCTGCATGGAGGAAGCAAGGAAATACAGAAACTGACCTTACTGCGCTCCTTTCCTCTGACCTCCTGTAGGGGCTTCCCAATGGGCCAAGCCAGCCCGGAAACCAGAGAACAAGTGAGTCTGTTACAGTCATGTGTAAGGTCTGCCTACAGGGCAGAGAAGGGTGCAGAGGGTGAGGAGCGCTGGGGTGCGGGTAGGGGTGGGAATAGAAGGTATCTGGCACAGTGAACAGAGCACACACTAGTCCATATAATTTATTTTATCCCACTTCTTACTGCCAATTACCACACTAAAAAAAATTACCTTATCACTATGGAAAATTGTCCACTTTATTTTAGTTAGCTTCGGATATAACGAGGCCAAGTAATAATAATAATAGTAGTAGTATTAGTAAATCAAACTTTCTCAACAAACACATTAGTGAAGCATTCTTTAGGCACATTCTGAAAAATCTGAAAAGAAAATAAAATATTTGTGAAGATCATTCATTCATTGCCTTTTAGATGTGACTATAGGCAGAGAGGATAATGTAGCTAGGGAAGGACCATGGTGAAAGTTTTTAAAATGCATTTGAACGGCCTGTGTTACCATAGTTTGGAAAGTGAGTACTTATTTGGTTTGGTTTTGCAATTGGATTGGATAGATGGGAAAAACACTCAGAGTACAGCAGTTAATTACCTGCAATGGAACACCGTTGCCATTTCTTGATTCTGAAACACACTGTAAATCTGTAGATGTGAAAATGTATCATTCCCCACAAGTTGGTTACCATACATAGATAATAGTCAACAAATACTTATGGATCACTCACTTGGTGTCTGGCCTTATTCTTGGGGCTACTGATACCACAGTCTATAAGACAGGCTTTGCACAATACTGATGAAAGCTTTGTTCAGACAAATCTTGCACAGAAGTCCATTATATTTACATAAAAGGTAGAAGATGAATAATGAAAAGAGCAAAGATGCTCAAGTTTCATTAGGTGTAGGGAGCCTGGAGCCCTCTGCTTCCCATTCCCTCTGTCCTTTGGAACACAGTTCATTAGTACGAAATCACTATCCTTATAAGCTTCACACAGTATTATCATCTCAGAGTTAGGGGACCGCAGTGTCTACTGGAAGGATTAGGCTCTATTAAATCTCACAGATGTTTACCCATGATTCACATTTACAGCTCTTAGTGAGTTATTTACATTATTAAGTTTTAGGATACTCTAGTTTTATCATCCATCCATCCATTCAATAAATGAGTGCCTTCCATATGGAAAGAGCTGAGGATACAGTGGTGAAAAGACAAGAGTCCTTGCCACAAAGATAGGTTTTAAACCCCTAATAACACAATCAATTATTTAATGGCAATTATGATGAGTGCCATGAAGGAAAGTACAGGATGCTTTTCAGAGTGTGGGTTTGTGAAGACTTCCTTTAAGAAGTGACATTTCTGCCTTGGCCAGCATGGCTCAGTGGTTGAACAGTCAACCTATGCACCAGGAGGTCCCGGTTCAATTTCAGGTCAGGACACATAACCAGGTTGTGGGCTCGATCCCCAGTGGAGGCATGCAGGAGGCAGTCGATCAGTGATTCTCTCTCATCATTGATGTTTCGATCTCTCTCTCTCTCTCTACTTCTTCCTTCCTCTCTGAAATCAATAAAGAATTAAAAAAAAAGAAGTGAAATTCCTGAAGATCACTGTTTGATTTGTAGGAATTAATTAGTCCAGGGATTGCAAACTCGAATTCCTTCAGGGCAGCAGGCAGGTAACACACAGGTATGCATCTGGCAGAGGCAAGACTGTTGGAAACATTAAGGCCCTAGGCAGACTGGAGGAAGTTGACTGGCCTTAAGGTATTCAAATTCACACTTTAATCATCTCTGGGCTAGCCAAAGTCTGCAGCCAAAGACAGCAGAAGGCCTGGCAGGCTGCTCCTGCTCCAATGATTCAGACAGTGGGAAGAGCAGGTGCAATGGCCCTGAGGCAGAACGGAGCCTTCTGTTATAATGAACTGAAAGAGAGCATGTATTGTGGAGTGTAGGCTCAAGGAGACAGTGCCTCCAATGGGCTGGGAGAGGAGCCAGTCACTTAAGACCTAATGGGCAGGTGAGGGCTTGACTCTTTATCCCATGTACCCTTGGATGCATTGAAGGTTTTTAAGCAGGGAAGTGAATTCATTAGACTTGTATTTTTAAAAGCTCACTTGCAATGATTGAAAGTAGACAGTTAGGAAGGTGTTGTGGTGGTTTCCTGTCCCTCCTATAATTTTTCATCTACATTATTTAAATAACTCTGTTTGTCTTCATGAAATCTTATCCCTGTATTCCTCACTCTAGATAAATACGCTGGATGCTTCCTTCTTAGTCCTGATTATGACAATGAAATTGCAGGTGTCTGAGCCCTGGAATGAAAAACCTGAAGTAAAAACTCAACAGCTCTTACACAGAACCTTCTATCTTCCAGCTGATATGACTTTGGTTCACTTACTGAAACCAAAGTGGGCAAGACAGTCCCTAGTCTCAAGAAATTCGCATGACTGGGGAGAGAGATACTTAAGCCAAAAATATTAAGTGCTGTGGTGCCAAATCTAAGTATCATGGGAGCATGAAAACATGAGCCCAACCTGCCAGAGATGGAAAATCAGGTGAGGTTTTACCTGCAAACCCAAAAATTGTTCTTAGATTGCTGATTTGGTTTAGTATTTTAAGAATCAATTCTTTTCTTAGAGATTATCTCAAACCAAGTTTTGACAATTAACAGACAAATAAATATATAAGATTATATTACTTTTGTATATAAATAACTTTCATTGTTAGTTTGTCCTTTTTTGGTCGCATTATTTTTGGTTCTTAAATAACCAAGAAGTTAAGTGTGGTGAGTCAGCAAGTCTCCATAATGTTTATTTAAAGTTGAAAACTTGAAGTTAGGAAAAAATTGAGGAAGCCAGACACATTTGCTTCTCCTTTAAAAAAAAAAAAAAGTAGAAATGACAAGCTTTTGCAACTTTCGTACACAGTTCAACATGATATATTTGTGTTTTGTTGTTATTGTACAAGACAAATTGGATGAGCATTCTGATGTTAAAATTAACTCATTTTTTTCAACTTATTTTTTTCATTGGTATAGTTAGGCTCCAAATTAATTTCCTCCTTCTTTTTTCTCTCCCTATGACTGTGTCGAAAACATGTTCATATGACATGGACGCTACAAATAAAACACTAGGAGTAAACATCATTTCCTTCTTGAAAATCACCTTTCTGAATATGATAATCATTTATCTTTATGATGTCCCTAAATCTAGATTCAAAACTCTCTAGACTTATATTAAAATTCTATGTTATGGGTATTTCATCCTTGGGTAATTGACACAAAATCTTGTGGTGTTGGGAAATCAACTTTCATGCCGAGATTTCTGTTCATGTTCAGGGAAAGGGCTCTACCCTACAATCTCTAGGGTACTTTGCATAGTGAACTGATGACATGGATGTTTTTCTAACACAAGCATTTGCATTCACACTCCCATGAATAACGTGAAGTGCAGCTGTGAGATGGCAGATCAGTCCAGAAGTCAAACAAGGTTGCTATCATCATGCTGACTGATTCATTTTCACCATGTTGCTCCGATGTCTCAGACACAAGTCCCAACATCTGCCAAACTGCTTTTTCCCTCCAAGCAACAAAAATAAAATAAAATGGCGGTTGTCATCAGCCCACTTTTTACCCTGATTTATACAGTCCCTGGCAACCAGAGTATCTATACTGGGACACATTGCAATGATTGTCATAACTTTGAAACCAAATCTCTAATCTTTTCCAGAAAGATGTGTCAATACTTTGAGGATAAAAAGCATTAAAACCTGAAATTGAGAGGCAAAATATATCACATCCAACTGAAAATTCTTTGAGCCAGACCATTGATAGCATATGGAGTTATAAGTCATAATAATAATAGTGACTACTGTATGCAATGTGTTAAGACTTTTAAGTACATTATCCCATTTAATTCTTGCAACTATAAATGGTAATATAAGGGGACTGTGTTGTTTTGATGTTCAACATGTTTTCTCTTCACATATACTAAAAGCTTAAAAGGATTAATGAGATGTGGGGTTTAGTACAGTGTCTATCAGATAGCAAACATTCAATGTATTAATTTATTCAAAAAAGTATTCATGAATAAGTGTCAAGGTTGTCTTTCAACTGGTATTTCTTCTGATGTGGCTCTTTAGATGTCTGTAAAGCAAAAAAGCAAATTTGGAGAACCACTACTAAGATGAAAGTTCTCCTTCCTACTCTCAGAGGCCTACACATTTAATACAACAAAACATCATTAGGAAAGTAAACCATGGGAAGCAGATGTGGTAGAGTGGGAAGAAGCAGAGCCCTGGACTGATTCACCCACCTACCTCCTCCTACTCATGAGTCCTAGCTAGCAGCTGGCGGTCAGGTATCAGATAATGGGACGAGAACATTTACCCCCAACAAGATCTAGATAGATGCTAGGGTCACATTCCAGTGGGCGGGATGGAGACCCCGAAGGCACCCAGCCAGTGTATGTGGGTGACTATGGAAGGTGTGACTCAGGGCATCCAGGTGTTAGGAGCTCACCACAAGCACGCCATGTCCAACCTAAGGAGGGCTGAGGCTGCCAGGGTATTCCCTGCTCTGAAAAGACTAAGATCAGTGTTTCTCTGAACCTGGACATCTAACTGGTAAAGTTAAACTCCTTAGTTTGACACCAAGGACTCTCAAAATCTTGCTCTAGCAAAACTTACCTTCAGACGTGTGCTCTACATCAACACCAAAAGGCCCATTTATGGTCCAGAAAGTGCTCCACACTTTCACAGGGCCATCCACTTACTCTCACTATTCTAACTACAGTGGGGCCTTGACTTACGAGTGTCCCGACTAACGAGTTTTTCGAGATACGAGCCGTCTCTGGGCCGATTTTTTGCTTTGAGTTGCGATCTAAAATTCGGGTTATGAGCCAGCTTCAGATACCCCACCGCTAGTTGGCACAGCGAACGTCACAGTGAACGCCACAACATCAGTCCAGCATCACGTGTCTCACTCGTTCACTTTTTGATTTGACATACGAGTAATTTGAGTTATGAGCTCTGTCATGGAACGAATTAAACTCGTAAGTCAAGGCCCCACTGTACCTGGGTGCCCCATCTCCACCCACCCTCCATTACTTGTCCAAGCCTCTGCCTCCTTTAGAGCTCAGTGCCACAGAATACTCCTTGACCCACCCACCTGCAAGTCAGACATGATCTGATGGTCTTCAGAAATCTCACAGTACTTTCTTTGTATTTCACATTTACCACTCATACCATACTTTGAATTACTATTTGTACCTGAGGCTTAATCTCCTTTATTAGGGTAGAGGCCCCTTGGAAAGTGATCAAGTCTTCTACAGTTTTGTACTAACCACAGTACCTGGGCTCAGTGCCTTAAATGAAGTGGTTATCCAATAAATGCCTATTGAGTAGATCACTGTCTATATTACTGCCTTGCCTATTCTATTGAGAGTGAATTAATTACCATAATTCAATGGTTCATATATAGGTGCAAGTTATTGCCAAAGAATAACTAAAGTGGAGAAAGTAGATTATTATACTGCAAAGCATAAATGGTGACATGCGTATGTTTAAATTAATGAAAACTATATCCTAGTAATACTGCCTTACTAAAAGGTAACAAAAATCTATGTATTATTCATCATAGCACAGATTTTCTGAAAATTTCAAAGGAATAAGAGGAATGAGTTGAATAAAGGTGCTTGGAGACAGTAATTACAGGCTTCCTCTGAGAGCTGGTGTGCTGGGAGACAAGAAAGGCTGATCTCCTCCTGTAGTGGGAATATGTTCATATTATCCTATCATGAAATGCATTGTTTTGTGACTATAGTCACCCTTGCTTTCCTGAGAGCAAAGGAGTGAGAAATTATAAAGAGGCCTGCTGTGTACTTCACCCCTCTCCTGGGACCTCCACAGGAGCCACGAGGGGAACTGCTCCCTCCCTCTACCTAGGCATTTCCTTACTGCTCCCTCCCCCTCCCTAGACTGCTCTGCCACACTTCCTACTTTGAAAGGAGAGAAACACTAACCAAGGCACAGGTATGTTTGGATGCGACCAGCAGGAATTCACCGTGTCATCAGCCTAGCTAACCATGAGGTCTCACTAGTTAGTTTCATTTAGCTGGTTTTTGTGATCTGGATAAAGTACCTTGTATGACTATGCAAAACTGATTTCCATTCTGGAAATGAACATTTAGTTCTCATCTGATGTATTGGTAAAATCCCCATGGTTTTTGCCATCGGGAGTGTCGGTTGCCCTTGAGAGTATATATCCTGCTGCACAAGTAATGCTGGCTAAGCTCCCATAGCTACCAAACAACCAGAGGCTCAGAAGGTGAAGCCTTCACAGGCTGCTAGAGCAGTGCTGGAGCTTTTCAGGTGCCTTCAGGTGCTCACATTCTATGACAACCAAATGCATGAAAGAGTTTGCCTTGGGAAGGACCTGGGGCAGTTGGCCCTGGCTGAAGATGAGATACAGCAGGGCCCTGAAGGAGAGGTAAACAGATCATTGCTTTCTATTAGGGAACCTTCTCGTTAAGTAAAGGCCAGGGATTCAGAGCATAAATGAAAACACGGGCAATTTAAATGAGGTAATCTAAAGTATAACTTTAATTAAATTAACTAAATCGAATCCCATGTACTTTCATTCTAAAACTCTATTTCCATTAACTCCAATTACTTCCCTTTGTGTCTTTGGCTTCAAATGGATGTCAGCAATGGCTACATTCAATTTCTGCCCTCTTCTCACCCCCCAGCTTTCATGGTAAAGGTGCAGCAGCCAAATATTAAGCGCCTTTAGTTGAACAGAAGAGCAGACACTAGCTAAGGACACCATCGAAATGCATGCACTTAACAAGATTGGGTTTCTTTTGTTCTTTTTGCCCAGTTGGTTTTCTTGCCCCCTCACCTCCAGAAAGGTTTATATATGTTTATTCCTCATATTTTGCAAAACATTAGCAACTTAGCTCTCATAAATTCTTTACATTTATTTTTCACCAACCTCCCACTCATAAAACTCAGCCCATCAAATGGACAGGAGCGACATCAGATAGAAAGGGCACATCACAGCCCTCCTCTCAGCTGAAAGCCAGGTGTCCAAAAAGAAAGGAGGCAAAAAGAAAGCCAAAGCATTTTAGTTGTGTGGACTGTGTGATTGTAACAGTAGGCCTAGTGCAAAGCGATCTCTTAAGAGCACTTTTCTGAAGAAAGCTGGGATTTGATGATAGGGAAGCCTGGCAGGTGGTCCTTCCCAGCAAATGGAACCTGGTGGAATCATCATCTCAGGTGGTCACTGTTCTTAAAAGCCACGCCAGCATTATTCTTGCCCACTATCACTCTCACAAGTGTTACTAGCCTTGCTTATGAAAGGAGATAAACATATGAGGTAAAATGGAAATTTCACAGCTTTGACTGGCTCTGTGGACATAGATTTGCTCCAGAGTGAAGTCCCAAAAATCAATTGAATGTAACTTAACTGCAAAAACATCACAGGTGGTTTTGTTATACTTTTTGGACTTTATAGGGACCAAATTCTCCAAAGCTTTGAGGTTAGAAATTTTATGGACAAATTGAGAAAACAAGCTTTCTATAGCAATTTTGCTGACTGAATTTCCTGATGAATTCTGCTTCTAAACAGTATAAAAATATGAATTTGGGAACTGTTACTACTTCACCATTGTGTAATGGAAGATCTATCTTGTTGAGATGCTGAATCCTGGAATTCTATTTCTTTCATTTAAATTGTGAAATACAGTCAAATTTCCAGAAAAATCTCAAGCTGATAATAATGCCTACATAACCTATTCAACTTTATGATGTCGTCAAATCAAGTTTTCTTGATGGTGTTAGTGGTTGATTTTAATAGAATTGACTTGTATGTCATATCATAAAGCTAGCAATGGTTCTCAACATTTACTACACTAAGAAGCACATGGAAGCTTTAAAAAGTATCATGCTCAGGCATTACCCATAGTCTTTCCTGGGATGGAGCCTGGGTGTTGGAATATTTCAAAGCTCCCTTGATGACTCTAATATGCAGTGAGAGTGGAAAACCACCAAGCTATCGCCTGAAATGCAATTTTAAGAGGTGTTATGTGTGGAACCATAAAAAAGTATAATTAACTGAACTAAACTCCTAATTAACAACACTGACCTCTATCCTAGGCACTTCAAATAAATTCCTATGTATCCAAGTCTCTTAATGGCCATTTTGGGGGCAAAAAGAAAGCCAACGCATTTTATTTGTGTGGACTGTGTGATTGTAGCACAGTAGGCCTAGCGCAAAGGGATCTCTTAAGAGCACTTTTCTGAGGAAAGCTGGGATTTGATGATAGGGAAGCCTGGCAGGTGGTCCCAGAGGCAGGGGAGGGGAGGGGGCGGTGAGTTTGTAGGCTCATGATCCACAAAAGTTCTTCACTAAATCACAGGAAGAAACAAGCCTCCCCTTAGCCTTGCAGGAGTAAGTCTTTAAAGAGATATGTGAGGCCTTCTATACCAAAAAGACACTATTATCTTTAATAGTACCCTTCCTCCGTTGTCCACAGAGATCAACTAATCATTAAGAATTAGGACACTGATGAAGTGACTGAGGCCTTCCCTTGACTTTGGCTGACTCTACTTTTGGAATCTCTACTGTGGCCAGCAGGGTTCATGGTCCTAAATGAGGTCCTCATCTGCTTCCAGGAAAGAATTGAATCAAACCCATAGGATTTAGCTGAGGAGTTACTGTTATTTTATGTTTCCAGGAAATTCTTTTTAGAATTAATTTGATACATCACCACACTATTAAAATGATTTTGAGAAGTGATAGGATAGATGAAGGTCAAGTAACATTAGTGATTGTATATAACTTATCATTATTATGGCATTTTTTGTGTGTAGCTTCTCAAGATAGGAAGTGGGTCCTACTTAGGCCCAAGGTTCAGAAGGAAATGGCCCTTACTCTCTAGGCCATGTCAAAATCTCCTATTGAATTTGAATGTGCATTTTAAGACATACACACCCCAGGTCAAGTAGTAGATAGTCCTCAGACCCCAGAGATGGAAGATGAGCAGAGGGTCCCTGTTTGTGCGTTTGGAGCACAAGGAGAATAACTACAGACAGTATCGGTTACCTCTGACAATGGTCTCCTGAAAATGAATAGGATCCCTTTAGGCAGGACTTTATTAATTAACTAGGGGTCCAGTGCACAAATTCATGCACCTTGAAAGGAACTGTGGGCTGCAAAGCTGCGGTGGGCACAGGAGCAGGTCTCGACCCATCCTCCGTGCCCCTGCCCCCTCCCCACGGCTCCTGGTACCCTGTCTGCTGGCAGCCCTGCTCCCACCACCACTCCCACACACTGATGGAGCCAGCCCCGCTTGCACCCATTGATGGCACCGAGCAATTGGGGCTGGCGCTGTCAGCGGGTGCAAGTGAGCACCGGGCGGAATCCAGGAGCAAAGAATTTTCAGTAACCACCAGAGGCTCACCCCCATAACAGCAACTGGCACCCTGCCTTGGTCTGGTGCTCCTGCTCACCTGCTCCACCGTCCCACCTCGGCCAATGCCGGCCATGTTCCGCACATGCCCCCTGGTGGTCAGCACACGTCATAGCGACCAGTTGTTCGGTTTTTCCACCATTCTGTCTATTTGCATATTAGCCTTTTATTATATAGGGTGAGAACAATATGAATATGTTTCTGAGACATTACAGACCAGCTTAAATCTCTAAGGCAGAGGTTCTCAACCTTGACTGCACATTAGAATCACCTGGGAATCTTTTTTAAATCCTGATTTCTGGGCCTCATCCTCCGGAAATTCTGTTTCTTTGTTACTAATGTTGTGGCCCCCACCCCATAACAAATAAACAAATTTTCCAGAGGATGAGGCCCAGAAATCAGGATTTTAAAAAGATTCCCAGGTGATTCTAATGTGCAGCCAAGGTTGAGAACCACTGCTTTAAAGGCAACAGTAAGAAAATTATTATCTTCCACTGAGGGATGTCTATGAGGCCCTCCCCTCACCACTGCAAATTCCTTTCCCCGTGCTCCAACTCCCACCTTCCCCCAATCAAGTATTCTATGTCTTCCTCCTTGGCTATAGGACACGGAGGTGTAGCAATATCCAGTGTGGTTAACGTTTCGATCCTTAACTTTTCATGAACCTACGTATTGGTCACAAACACATTGTTTAGAGATCTTGCAATTTGCATTTTAAAATCTATGTCTACATATAAACCAGTTTAACTTAATGGAGAGTATTATTATTGCTTTTATTATTATTGTTGTTGTTATCATGTTTTTTTATGGAGAAAAGAGGAGTGCAGTTTTGAGTGGCTTTAACATATGGGCACTAATAGAAATATTTGTGGATTGATTGCTTGTCAAATAAGAGATCTGATTAAATGTTTCATGTGGCATCCAACGGGACAGGCTATAGACCAGGAGACTTCAGATAAAGGACCTTATTATGTAAAAGGTCAGAATAGTGAAGAAAAAAAATAGTGGTAGTGAAGAAAATGTCCATGAAGGAAATAGTTCTGTGTGAGGTAGAGAGACATAAATAGGACACTAAAGAGTTCCATTAACAAAGAAGCCTGCCTTCTTAATGGAAAGGTAATAGAATGGGGTCCATGAGAGCTACCCAGGGGTCACTGACAGGGCAGGACAGGAGGAAGGCCACTTCCCTTGGCCCATCCCTGGTATGAGGGAAGTAGATTTGGATAGGCAGAGAAATGGAGTCGAGATAGTAGTAGAGTTAGAGATAGAGATGTGAGAGGGGAGGGAGGGAGAGAGAGAGAGAGAAAGAAAGAGAGAGAGAGAGAGAGAGGATGGTAGGTGAAGCTTTCTAGAGAGAGAGAGCTAAATTCACTGAGCTCTTGCTATGGCCACTGTCAGTTACATGATGCAGGCTACCTGCACTTTAAGATAAGGCACAAAAAGGTTATGTAATTTGCCCAAAACCCCACTGAGCTGAAATTCTAATAAGCTAGGCAATCTGGCTCCAGAGACTGCATACTTAACTGCTCTAGTTTAGAACAACAACAACAAAAAAGATGGCTCACAAAGTAGAATGCCCTATTTTATATTCATCTTATTGTACCCCAGCCATCAAATTCATAATCATACCCAGGGAACAAATAAATGGAGACAGTTTAAAAGTAGAGATAGCTGGTCGGTGTGGCTCAGTTGTGCATCACCCTGTGCTCCAAAAGGTTGCTGGTTCAATTCCCAGTCAGGGCACAAGCCAGGGTTTCTGGCTTGATTCCCAGTAGGGGGTGTGCAGGAGGCAGCTGATGGATGTTCCACTCTCACATTGATGTTTTTTCTCTCTCTCTCTCCTTCTCTGTAAAAATAAAAATCACTGCAAAAGTCTTTAAAATAATTTTTAAAAATAGAGATAGACTTGTTTGTAAATGTGCAGATTGGAGGAATCTGGCAGCTATTAATTCAACAAAACAAAATAAAATACAACCAAAAGGCTGCTTACCACATCCTAATAATTGATCATGAGAGAACAGATATCAAAACCTGAACTGACAATGCTTTGTTTACCCAGCCATCGACAAGAGAGTTAAAGCTGGCACTGATCTATTTCTGAGTGTTTGCTAATTAATTTTACAACAAATGGATGCTAACAGCACTTGCTCTTTCGCTCTAAGTAAGTTATTCACGGGGGTTGATTTATGTTATTTTTTTTCCCTTAACATTTCATTATAGAAGTTTTCAAACAGACAGCAAAGTTGAAGGAATTTTCCAGTGAAAGTTTGGTATACTCAGCACCTAGATTTTTCATGCCCTTTACAGCACATTCTTTAGGAACAGCTTTCTTGATTGATCTCAGCTTCGTCTCTGAGTCATCTCACAGTGCCCAGCATGCTGTTTGCTATTAGTTGAGTCATTTGGGTGAGTACTGATCATTCACTGTGCCTCAGGCAGGAATAAGTGATGAACAACTAATCAAGAGCAGAATCCAAAGAAGCAAAACAAAGAGACCTTTCATGTTGTGCATGTTATTACTGGTAAACTCTCTGTGCAAACTTATGATCAACAGTCACCTGGTGATAAAAGTTTTGAAAAAATATCAAAACTATAACATTTGCGTTTTAAGCTAAAATTTCTGAGAGTTCTTTTTGTCCCTTATTGTCACTCTTTCTCTTGCTTTTCACCCCGAGTGGATAATGAAATGAGATGGAACTCACATGGTGCATAAAGGGACATTTACTCTCACATGCACTGGCCAAATAATACTAAGTGCACTTGACCTTCTTTTCCAACAGTACTCAACCCTGCAGCAGCCATTTGAACATGAAGGCCACACTTATACATATCTTAGCCTTTCTCTCTTTAGAAAACAAGTATCATCAACTGAGATCACTGGAAATACTGCAAGGAGGACACACTTAAATAAAGCACAGCTGTGAGAGCCATTGTCCACCTTTCAATGTGATTATTGGCTGGGTGTAGCTAAGGGTTGTTATGGGTTGAATTGCTTCCCACTGAAAAGATGTGTTGAAGTCCTAACCCCCAGAACCTCAGAATGTGTCTTATTTGGAAATAGGGTCTTTGCAGATTTAAACAAATTATGATGAGGCCATTAGAGTGAGCCTTATGAATTCAATGTGACTTGTGTCCTATAAAAAAAGGGGAAATTTGTACATAACGACAGACTCACACATAGGGAGAACAGCATGTGAAGAGGAAGGTAGAAGAAGCTAGGAGAGAGGAATGGAACAAATTCTCTCTCACAGTCCTCAGATGGAACCAACCCTTAATCCCATACTTTTCACCTCTAGAACTGTGAGATAATAAAATTCTCTTGTTTAAGCCACCCTATTTGTAGTATTTTTTTTATTGCAGCCCTAGCAAATTAATACAGGAGTGTTGGCAGGAGCTCAGAGACCATAGCTTTGAAAATACAACAAATAAGTAAGTAAGTAAGTAAGTAAATAAATAAATAAATAAATAAATAAATAAATAAAATGTGTGCAAGGCTGAAAGCCGTGATGAGGAAACTCCATACTATTTCCACTGTGGCTGCACCAAAATGCATTCCCACAAACAGTGCATGAGGGTTCCCTTTTCTTCACATACTCCCCAAAACTTGTTGTTTGTTGATTTATTGATGATAGCCATTCTGACAGGTATGAGGTGATATTTCATTTTTGTTTTAATTTGCATTTTTCTGATGACTAGTGACACTCAGCATCTTTTCATATGTCCATTGGCCATTTGTATGTCTAGTCAGGTCTTTTGCCTATTTTTTTGATTGGATTGTTTGGTGGGTTGTTTTTGTTTTTTGTGGGGGGGGGGTTTGGTATAGTCAAATTATTACAAAACTTCCTTGTGTAGGACTGGCTTTGAGGCATGTACTCGCCAAGCCAATCCCCTTCTCTCTCTCTCTCTCTCTCTCTCTCTCTCTCTCTCTCTCTCTCTCTCTCTCTCACACACACACACACACACACACACACACACCACATAATCTGTAACAATTCTCTGGTTTCAATCAAAGGCTACAGGTTATCCTGCACTGGAGGTACATGGGTGTGAGTAGGGGGAGAGAAACAAGTTTTCACATATAAAGACTGGATTATCATTCCATTCTTTATAGAAAATATTATAAAATTATTATCTTTTGTAGAAGCAATTGAAACTATGCAGCCAAAAATTATTGAGAAAAGAATATTATAGAAGTGTGTCAGGCTAATAAAAACACTGTGTTGTTCTTAGGGATTTTGTAATACTTATGGCATTTGCCAGCTTTTTAAGATTTATAATTCTTAGTATTTCTTTTCTCATTATAGATATTCACTTTTATACCTAGTTTGCTATTTCTTATTTGTATATTTTTCTGAAATAAGACCTATGCCAGTTGTATAAGCACTCAAAATTCTTGCAAAGAAACTAAGTATTTTAACTCCTAGTCTGACAATCCTAGCAGCCTCTCAGATCTACCCAGCCCATTGACGCGGTGTCAGAATCAAAAGTTACCATGGAGAATCTGACCAGTGGTAATTTCCACTAAGACTAGGTCTTTTTTTGTCTAATGACTTATTCATGTTGAACATTTTGATGCCAAGAAAAAAAAATTGAGCAATTCCCCTTTCCCCACCCCAAACCTCTCCCCAGTAGTTTTCCTTTACACATATACCTCTTCATTTCCTGATTCTGGTCTGGGCTTGACGCTAAGGTACCTGAATCCTGGCAGAAAAGCTGTTATTACAATAGTTTTGACTTAACAGGAGCAGGAAATACCAACAACCTTATGTGAGCTATTCCCCAGTGAAGATCCAACCTGAATGCATAAATGTGGGGCCCTTGCATAACTCAGGTGAGGCTCAGATGAGATTGGGACATCTGGAAACACCTTTCCTCCTAATCTTTAGAGGCCACTGGGTAGATATGGATTCTGCACCATGAAATGCTGAAATAAGGAACTGGAATAACATTTTTAATGCAAGCCCCTGAGAAGTAACAAATAACATTTCTATTGGGAATATTATTTCAAATACTAACTTTAATTGTCGAACAGAGGAAAAATATATAAGATTACCAACAAAAACAGAGAAGATTTAGTCTGTTGAGAAAAGGGATTATTAGATTCACTGCCCAGTCCTTGCAAAATTAAGTATTTTCATTTTAATACTTCAAGGTAAAACAAAATAAGAGTCCCTTTCCCCAGTGCATTATATGGAAGAAATAAAGAAGAGAGAGAGAGAGAGAGAGAGAGAGAGAGAGAGAGAGAGAGAGAGGTGCAAACTGCCCGATCCTCCCACAAAGACCATAAGCCAATTCAGAAAACCAATAAAGCGCACACATATCAAAACATTATGCATCTTTCTTTCAATGAAACATGTTACTAACAAACTGATGTTACCAATATCTACACTGTAAAGTTTGAAACTTCATCCTACTCTTCAATATTACCTTAAATCCTTGTCTCAGGTGTTTATGATAACTTTCTCTTCCTTCACCTTGGACACTTTTGCCATTTTCTCTTAGTTTGCAGTATTTACATAATGGTTTTGTAGTCCTGTTTACTATGCTAGTGATAGCATTCAAATGAAACGCACATTTTAGAATTGGGTTGGCCTTGTTGTGACCTGCCTGATGAATCACTCTTGGTCTGCTGGCCTGTGGTTTCCCAGCCCTGACACAACACTATTTTTCCCCATTAATTGGAGAAGCCTGTTTACGCAGAATCAAATACATGTCTGGGCTGGGCTATTTGGACTGCTTTGGGGAAGAGCACCAACAAAAGGCATCTGGGTGGCTAGTTCTCTCCCTGAAGTCTAGACGGGAGGGAAGCATGTGGCATGAGATTTTCAAAACAATTTCCTCTGCAGGAGGGTTGAGTTTTTTTGCTTATATGGTTGGTTCTGAGCATAATTCCATGACTTCTATTTGCTTAACTCCCCAATATTTTGGTGTGGATGCATCTACTATGAGGATGGTCACAAAACAGAAACAGTGGCACTGGGCAGAAGGATTCTTGGAGGCTAGAAGAGATCCCACTATTATACATCTCCCACAAAGTCCTTCACTCAGAGTAAGAACTCGGGTCTGTGTCTGTCCACAGATGGTTAAATGAATGAACACATTAAGAAAGGAGCAGAAATAGGACATGCAGCTAAACTTTATGGGGAATGAGGCCCTGCCAATCTCAGAGACTTACTTAGACAAGAACCTGCTAATCTTAGTGGCATCTTGGCTTGATGGATGTGTGTCCTGGCACTGATGGAGCCCCACCAAGCAACCCAGGCCATGCCCATTCTTCATTGTATTACTGCTAAATTAATATGGATATCCAGACCATTTATTCTCCTGAAATTTCTATTCTCTATTTTTTTTAAATATATTTTATTGATTTTTTACAGAGAGGAAGGGAGAGGGATAGACAGTTAGAAACATCGATGAGAGAGAAACATCAATCAGCTGCCTCCTGCACACCCCCCAATGGGGATGTGCCCGCAACCAAGGTACATGCCCTTGACTGGAATCGAACCCGGGACCCTTCAGTCCACAGGCTGACGCTCCATCCACTGAGCCAAACCAGTTAGGGCTCTATTCTCTATTTTATAGATGATTCTTGCACCTGGCCACTGTTGCTCCACCCACCCACCACCTACATTTTATCCTAAATTAAAAGGATTAGGGAGGAGCCTTAAAACCAGTTTTTTTTCTTAATTAGAAATGCTTATGAAAACAAGACCAGGAAATGAGGGCAGGGAAATGGTAAAGAGAAGAGGTTGAAAAGCAAATATGATGTGGCTGTGGCTTTCAGGTTGTCATAGAGCGACTTCTCTCCAGAAGCCAGGTTAATTGAGAATAGAAGAGATAATGTATATACAAGTCATTAACCTTCTTCACTAAACCTAAAATTTACCTATCAGTCCAGCTCAACTTGACCATAATCCCAATCCTACTATAACTAACACTCTAAAGCTAGTGATTGCGGGTAGGGGGAAATGGAGTACAAACAATAACAAATGAACCTCTGTATTATAAATGAATAACAAAATCACACTGCAAGTGGTGGGAAAGAAATGAGTTAACTCAAGTAACTTTTGAAATAGTATTTAGTCTATATATTAAAATGCAATAGACAAAAAGAACTGTACACAAATATATACTCAAGTAAACCATGTCTCTCATGGGTATGGGTTAACAATTCTGAAACTATTATATGTGTTTATTAGGATTGAGCAAGAAGTAAATCTACTATGGATAATGAAAGCAAGATTTCTCAGTATCAAAAAAAAAAAAAAAAGGAGTTACAAACTAGGACAGGGAAAGGCTAGGTAAAATGTATCTTATGGTATTGGACCAGAAACAGAGGTATCAGTATGAACGCATGAATTTGAGTGTGTGTGTGTGTTTGTGCGTGCACACGCACGTGCCCACGTGCGCACATGTGCAAAGATGGGCTACTCTTAGGAGTGATGACCTAGAGCCTGCCCCCTCTGTTTTGAAGTGCGAATTTAGGGTCCTTAGAGAGAGAAGGAAGATATACAGTATTTTGTCAGTGTTTGTAAGGGCAGTAGATACCAGACTTACACTGAGATAGCAGGCTCACCACGTTGTTCCAAATGGGGCCAGTGAGGACATTACTGACCCAAAGCACAGGATGGAGCAGAGCTGCGTAATGGGGGAGGGAAGTAAGAAAATGCCAGTTACACCTAAGGACCTCTGTTCCCAAGATGTCTCAATACAGGACCATGTTCTAGGTCAGTGGTTCTCAACCTTCGTAATACTGCGACCCTTTAATACAGTTCCTCATGTTGTGGTGACCCCCAACCATAAAGTTATTTTTGTTGCTACTTCATAACTGTAATGTTGCTACTGTTATGAATCGTAGTGTAAATATCTGATATGCAGGATGTGTTTTCATTGTTACAAATTGAACATAATTAAAGCATAGTGATTAATCACAAAAACAATATGTAATTATATATGTGTTTTTCCGATGGTCTTAGGCAACCCCTGTGAAAGGGTCGTTTGGGAGAGAGGGAAGATGGCGGCGATATAGGCAGACGCGTCCCAGGTCGTGTCCCGGAGCAAATGGAGTCAGCAGCTGAAACTAGTAACACCCACACCGAATTGGCGAAATTGCTCAGCTGGTGAGACGGTTTGCAGCCGAGAAGAGCAGAACTCCCCAGGAAAGGTAAAAAAAAACCAGGGATTTGGGCAGGAAAGTTTGCCAGACCTCTGAACCCAGAGAGTCGGAGGGAGACCGCGCGGCAGCCGCGTCCCTTGGGACAGGCACAGCCCCTGACGGGGGAAAGGAGAACCGCGGGATTCCTGGCGCCGCCGGGGGAATTGAGAGCTCAGTGCTGTGATCACAGAGGACTGAGCCTAAAGGGGGCAGCCTGAAGAGCTGACCAGACCATGCAGTCTCGGTAAGAGAAGAAGCTTACAGAAACCAAGCCTTCCCCGTTTCCGCGGCCGGCGTTTGTTTGTTTTCACTGAATCCTGTTCATGGGACATTTCGGATACAGACACTCACCTGTGCTGAAGAGAGGGAGAGTGTGCGGAGGAGTGGAATCTGGGGAGAGACTGAGGAGAGAGGGGGAGCCGGGAGAGGTGGCAGCGAATTGAGTGCTGAGACACCCCTGAGCACAGGACTGGGGCAGACATTCTCTCCGGAGGGTGAGACTCCTCCCCCCAGCCCCCAGGCAAGGAGCACAGCCACACCCAGATTCCACCCTGTACAAGATCAAGGATTAAAATAACCTGATCAGTCCCTGGGAGTTAACAGGGTCTGGCCTATAGAGGGATTTTCAATCCCAGCAACAACACAGCGCTGGTAACTAACTATTACGCAGCCAGCTCCGGGCAGTGAACTTCCACTGGACAGAAAGGCCCTATAGCCTCAGAGGCCAACCCCAAAACACTGCCACCCAGAGGCTGACCCACAAACTGACTCTTTGCTAAACACAAAATAAGGCAGTCTGGGAAACAAAAGCGGTCTGCTTTAAAATAAGGACTGTGGTTTACAACACAGAGGAACAGTGTATTGCAGGGAAACTCAACACTCTCCTGAATACCTGGCAGGTCTAAGGCGAGCCACACTGAAGAATAGAAGAACCAAGGGACCTTCACTACTGCAATTTTTTTTTTTCCACCTTTTAACTAAGAAACCAATTTTTTTTTCTTTTTTTTTTTTCTTCTTTTTTTTTTCTTTTTTTTTTTCTTTTCTTCTTTTTCCATCACCTGATTTTACCCTTTTAATTACTACCTTCTTATTTTTAACCAGTATTACTACTGCTACCATTTTACCATTTTTTAAAGTGCCATTTTATTTTCTCTTTATTTTATTTTGGGATTAGTGTTCTCCATTCTATTTTCATCGTTATATTATTGGTTGTTTCTAGTTTGCATTCATCTCCAGGGAGCTGTTGCTGGAATTTGTTGGGATTAATGGCTGTTCTATAGGAGTATTCTCCTCATATAAAAAGTCTCTCCCCCTCTTCCACTTCATTCTCTCTTTTCGCTCTTTTTTTTTTTTTCTTTTCTTTTCTCGCTTTTATTTTCCCCCCTTCTTTTTCCAGATTTCATTTTTGCACTCCTTTTTTTTTGGTCCCTACTTTTCTTTTCTTTTTCTCTTTTATCTTTTTCTCTTTCTTCTTCCTTGTTCCCTAATTCTCTTAATTCGGTTGATCACCTTTATTTGGGGTTATTAATATCGTGAATATATTTGTGTATAGTGCCTGGTACGTGGTGCCTTGTTGTGTTGTATTTTGTGCCTTTAAATCAACGCAGCAGGTCCAAGCAACAGCAACCTCCTGAGCAACACACCCTCTGCCGAGGAACAGCAGCTGTACGTGAAACCTCGCCCCACCAGCCAGAAGAGCCACCACAGCTGTGAACAGAACCCACCAGAGGAGCTGCTGCCAACTGAAGAGCAGCTGCTACCGCAACCGCCCGAAGAGCAACCACAGATCAAGGAGTCACTGCCACCAAGGGAGCAACCACTGAACGACTCAACGTCTAGATATGTCAGTGAGATCAAACATGGGTAGACAAAGAAACCCCCAAAGGAAAGAGAAGGAGGACTCTCCAGAAAAGCAGCTAAGCAATACAGAGGCATGCAACATGACAGAAAAAGAATTCAGAATAAGGGTCCTAGAGTGCATAAACCGGATGGAGGAAAAAATCGACAACCTCTGCAAGAAGCAAGACGAAACAGATGAAAAAATCGATAACATATGGAAGAAGCTAGAAGAAACAGATGAAAAAATCAACAACTTAAGTAAGACCCAAGAAGAAATGAAGAGTGATATAGCTGCAATGAAAAACTCCATTGAAAGTATCAACAGTAGACTAGGAGAAGCGGAGGACCGAATTAGTGAATTAGAAGACAAGGAAGCAAAACACACCCAAAATGTACTGCAATTGGAGAAAAAAATTAAAAGACAGGAGGACAGCCTAAGGGAGCTTTGGGACAACATGAAACGAAACAACATACGAATAATAGGAGTACCAGAACAACAAAAGGATGAACAAGGATTAGAAAACCTATTAGAAGAAATAATATCAGAAAACTTCCCTGAGGTGGGGAAGAAAAAAGTCACACATGCCCAGAGAGTCCCAAACAAGGTGAACCCGAAAAGACCCACACCAAGACACATCATAATTACCATGGCAAATGTTCAGGACAAAGAGAAAATCTTACAGGCTGCAAGAGAGAGACGGAAAGTTACATACAAGGGCTCTCCCATTAGATTGTCAAATGATTTCTCAACAGAAACACATCAGGCCAGAAAAGAATGGACTGAAATTTACAAAGTGATGCAAAGCAAAGGACTGAATCCAAGAATACTCTATCCAGCAAGGCTATCATTCAAACGTGAAGGGGAAATAAGAAGCTTCACAGACAAAAAAAGGCTAAGGGAGTTTATCACCACCAAGCCAGCAATGCAAGGAATGCTAAAGGGACTGGTATAAAAATAAGAAATAAAAAGCTCAGAAAGAAAACAGCCACACAAAAACAGAAATGGCTACAAACAAGTACCTTTCAATAATAACTTTAAACGTAAACGGACTAAATGCTCCAAACAAAAGACATCGAGTGGCTGAATGGATAAAAAAACATGACCCATACATCTGCTGTCTACAAGAAACCCACCTCATTAGAAGGGACTCACACAGACTGAAAGTGAAAGGATGGAAAAATATCTTTCAGGCAAATGGAAAGGAAAAGAAAGCTGGGGTAGCAATACTTATATCGGACAAAATAGACCTCAAAGTGAAGGCCATAACAAGAGATAAGGAAGGCCACTTCATAATACTAAAGGGATCAATACAACAAGAAGATATAACTCTGGTAAACATATATGCACCCAATGCAGGAGCACCCAAATTCATAAAAAAACTCCTGGAAGATATCAAAGGAGAGATCGACAACAATACAATCATAGTAGGGGACTTTAATACACCACTGACAGCACTGGATAAGCCCTCTAGACAAACAATCAGCAAAGATACAGCAATCCTAAATGACTCACTAGATCAGATGGACTTAATAGACATTTTCAGAACACTCCACCCCAAAGCCAGGGAATATACATTCTACTCAAATGCTCATAAGACATATTCAAAAATAGACCATATATTGGGTCACAAGCAAAGTATCCCCAAATTCAAGAAGATTGAAATCATAAAAAGCATCTTCACAGACCACGATGGCATAATATTAGAAATAAACTACAATAAAAACAACCAAAAATACTCAAACACCTGGAAGCTGAATAGCATGCTATTAAATATTGATTGGGTTACCAATGAGATCAAAGAAGAAATTAAAAACATCCTGGAAACTAATGACAATGAAAACACAACAATCCAAAACCTATGGGACACAATGAAAGCAGTCTTGAGAGGGAAGTTTATAGCTCTACAGGCCTATCTCAAAAAACAAGAAAACATGGTAGTAAATCATCTAACTCTACAACTCAAAGAATTAGAAAGAGAGCAACAAGAAAACCCCAGAGTGAACAGAAGGAAGGAAATAATAAAGATTAGAGCAGAAATAAATGACATAGAGACCAAAAAAACAATACAGAAAATCAATGAAACCAAGAGCTGGTTCTTTGAAAGGATAAACAAGATTGACAAACCTCTAGCCAGACTCACCAAGAAGCAAAGAGAGAGGACCCAAATAAACAAAATCAGAAACGATAGAGGCGAAATAACAACAGACCCCACAGAAATACAAATGATCATTAAAAAATACTATGGACAGCTCTACTCCAACAAACTAGACAACCTGGAGGAAATGGACAAATTCCTAGAAAAATACAACATTCCAAAACTCAATCAGGAAGAATCTAAAAATCTCAACAGGCCAATAACTATGGAAGAAATTGAAGCAGTCATCAAAAAGCTTCCATCAAACAAAAGCCCAGGACCAGACGGCTTCACAGGGGAGTTTTACCAAACATTCAAGGAAGAACTAAAACCTATCCTCCTCAGACTACTACAAAAAATTCAAGAGGAAGGAACACTTCCAAGCTCATTCTATGAAGCCAGCATCACCCTAATACCAAAACCAGGTAAAGACAACACAATGAAAGAGAACTACAGGCCAATATCCCTCATGAACATAGATGCCAAAATCCTCAACAAAATCTTAGTAAATCGGATCCAGCAGTACATCAGAAAGATCATACACCATGACCAAGTAGGATTTATCCCAGGGATGCAAGGATGGTACAATATCCGCAAATCAATAAACGTGATACATCACATAAACAAACTGAAAGAAAAAAACCACATGGTCATATCAATTGATGCAGAAAAAGCATTTGACAAAATTCAACACCCATTTTTGATAAAAACTCTCAGCAAGGTGGGAGTAGAAGGATCATACCTCAACATAATAAAAGCCATATATGACAGGCCCACAGCCAACATCATACTCAATGGGCAAAAACTAACACCATTTCCCCTAAGAACAGGAACAAGACAGGGATGCCCCCTCTCACCACTCCTGTTCAACATAGTACTGGAAGTGTTAGCCATTGCAATTCGGCAAGAAGAAGAAATAAAAGGCATCCAAATTGGAAAAGAGGAAGTAAAACTGTCCTTATTTGCAGACGACATGATATTATACATACAAAACCCCAGAGACTCCATCCAAAAGCTACTAGACTTAATACATGAATTTGGCAATGTAGCAGGATACAAAATTAACCCCAAGAAATCGGAGGCATTTCTATACACCAGTAGTGAACTTTCAGAAAGCGAGATTATAAAAGCAATCCCGTTTACCATTGCACCAAAAAAATTAAGCTACCTAGGAATCAACTTAACTAAAGAGGTAAAAGACCTCTACTCAGAAAACTACAGGACGTTGAAAAAAGATATAGAGGAAGACATAAACAGATGGAAGAACATACCGTGTTCCTGGATTGGTAGAATCAACATCATTAAAATGTCCATACTACCCAAAGCAATCTATAAATTCAACGCACTTCCCATTAAAATACCAACGGCATACTTCAGAGATCTAGAACGAACTCTCCAAAAATTCATCTGGAATAAAAAAAGACCCCGAATAGCTGCAGCAATCCTGAAAAAGACCAAAGTAGGTGGGATCTCAATACCAGATATCAAGTTGTATTACAAAGCCACTGTTCTCAAAACTGCCTGGTACTGGCACAAGAATAGGCATATAGATCAATGGAATAGAATAGAGAGCCCAGAAATCGGCCCGAACCAATATGCTCAATTAATATTTGACAAAGGAGGCAAGAACATACAATGGAGCCAAGATAGTCTCTTCAATAAATGGTGTTGGGAAAATTGGACAGATATATGCAAGAAAATGAAACTAGACCACCAACTTACACCATACACAAAAATAAACTCAAAATGGATAAAGGACTTAAATGTACGACAGGAAACCATAAAAATTCTAGAAGAATCCAAAGGCAACAAAATCTCAGACATATGCCGAAGCAATTTCTTCACTGACACAGCTCCTAGGGCACTTGAAACTAAAGAGAAAATAAACAAATGGGACTTCATCAAAATAAAAAGCTTCTGCACAGCAAAAGAAACCATCAACAAAACAACAAGAAAACCCACTGTGTGGGAAAACATATTTGCCAATGTCATATCTGATAAGGGCCTAATCTCCAAAATTTATAGGGAACTCATACAACTCAACAAAAGGAAGATAAACAATCCAATCAAAAAGTGGGCAAAGGACCTAAATAGACACCTTTCAAAAGAGGACATTCAGAAAGCCAAGAGACATATGAAAACATGCTCAAAGTCACTAATCATCCGAGAGATGCAAATCAAAACAACAATGAGGTATCATCTCACACCTGTCAGACTGGCTATCATCAACAAATCAACAAACGACAAGTGCTGGAGAGGATGTGGAGAAAAAGGATCACTTGTGCACTGCTGGTGGGAATGCAGACTGGTGCAGCCACTATGGAAGACAGTATGGAGTTTCCTTAAAAAACTGAAAATGGAACTCCCATTTGACCCTGTGATCCCACTTCTAGGAATATATCCCAAGAAACCAGAAACACCAATCAGAAAGGATATATGCACCCCTATGTTCATAGCAGCACAATTCACCATAGCTAAGATCTGGAAACAGCCTAAGTGCCCATCAGTAGATGAATGGATTAGAAAACTGTGGTACATCTACACGATGGAATACTATGCTGCTGTAAAAAGGAAGGAACTCTTACCATTTGCAACGTCATGGATGGAACTGGAGAGCATTATGCTAAGTGAAATAAGCCAGTCAATGAAGGAAAAATACCACATGATCTCACTCATTCATGGATAATAGAGACCATTATAAACTTTTGAACAATAATAGATACAGAGGCAGAGCAGCCTCAAACAGATTGTCAAACTGCAGCAGGAAGGCCGGGGAGGGTTGGGGGGCAGGAGGTAGGGGGGTAAGAGATCAACTAAAGGACTTGTATGCATGCATATAAGCATAACCAATGGACATGAGACACTGGGGGATAGGGGAGGCTAGGGGACTGTCTAGGGCGGGGTGATAAAATGGACACATATGTAATACCCGTTGTAATACTTTAAGCAATAAAAAAAAAAAAAAAAAAAAAAAAGAAAGGGTCGTTTGACCCCCAAAGGGGTCGCGACCCACAGGTTGAGAACCGCTGTTCTACGTATTGCAAACTCCATTTTCTCTATTTCAACTCTCATAAAATAGTCACAAACCCAGAGACTGCTGCTTAATTTTGGAATATACTCTTGATCTATAAATTTTTTTTAAAGGCGGAAATTCTGTTTAAAATTTGAGCAAACCTAAAATTGTAGATCACTTTTAAGCCATTTTTTAATTAACAACATATGATCAAAATGGAAAGCACAACAATTCAAAAACAGCTCAGAGGGATTCTTCACACAGACTCAAGACAAACAATCAAGTTACTTTCTCAGAGAACTTTCCCATCGATTAGTCACTTGCACAACTTCTACTAAACATTAGTCAAAGAGAGTAGATGCCACAAAGAATGAATCACTCCCCATTGAGGGAAGTCTCTGAGGGGTACTGACAAGCAATCCATTTGTTTCCAAGGAAGGATTTCTTTATGCTTGAGTTTAAAGAGAGAGGATGACTATAACACTTCACATCAAAACAAGACTTGAATCAGAAGATCAGCAGGCACCCAAAGGTTTGTGTTGATAGTGTGAAAGCAGCTGCTCTCTATAATGTGAGCACTGTGATGTTTCTGACATAGAATTTTCTTGTTTCTCTTTTACCACTGACTGTGTTGTCTTACCACTATCTGTGAAAATCTCATGCCCTACTAAATCTCCCTGTCCTATAACCTCTCTTTATCTGACCATTAGTCCTAAGAGATCAAAAAGGTTTAAATCAGACTTCAGTGTGTTTGCTTCCTTTGCCTGATTAAGCTGAAAAGTTTACAAGAGCAATACAATGGAAATTCAAAACATGTAATTATCCATAAACTATAGAGTCAAAGGCCTAGCCAGGAGCTAAAATGACTGTGCATAGCCCTGTTCTCCATCTCAAAAGTATGGACCTAGGAAGGGCATCACTACTACTGTCCCTTCAGTACAGATGGGAATTCAGGTTTTTAAAATGTATTGAATAATTTATTTTAATTTAATAAACTGACATTAACTGAACACTGGATAATTGCTAAACCTAAACTCTAGGATTTATTTATCCAACAAATCATCCATAGCGATTGTTTATGATGCATGAGGGAAATCAAGACAAGTAATAAGGTGCATAACCTTAAGAATGGAAAGAGAACATGTAAACAAAATGAACAAATAATCTGATGTCACAGAGTGTGAGAAGGATGCAGAAATAGCTTAAAGGAGAGAGCTTTTAACCCTGGGGGTGTCAGATTCCTAAAGAGAAGGTCTTGCAGAAACTGACATCTGAGGTGATTCTGAAGGAGGAATTGGAGGTCACCAGACAGCCTTTAGACTAGAGTAAGGGAAAGTGGAGGGGGTTGAGGGGACTAGGGCTTTCTTGGAAGCAAAGAAAATAGCTGCTACAAATGGAGGCATGAAATAGTATGTTATCCTATAAAATGCAAAGTCGGTATTATCAGAGAAGTAGATGGGCAAGATGATAGGAGGCAAGCAGGTGCCGGGCACAATGGGAACAGATACAGCTGGACATCATCAGCTGCCCAGAGCCACCTGTATTATACCTACTGTCAGAAGACCCATGGTCAAAATTGCATTTTGGATAGATGTCTCTGGTTGCAAACAAAATGAGAGAAACTATAGTGACAGCATGAAGTTTATACAGTCTGGTTAGAAATGTTTCTCCCCAGTATTGTTTTAATCAGTTAAGCTATATTTAAGAACACTAGCCTTTCTTTTCTTCTGATGCTTCAAACCCCATGCCAACTGTCAATAATGTCAGCAGCAATCACATGGAATATGTGTGTGGGAGGTAGGTGATTAAGACTGTCACCACATCCTTTTCACCTGCTCCTTCAGCTAGTCCACATAAGCACTGCATCTAAGTAAAGGCATTGCTCTAAATGGCAGCTTCAAGACAAGACGAAGTGCCCCGTTCAGCTTCCTGCGGCTCTTAGAAGCCCCTCCAATATGCAAATTCTATAGCACCCACTGAATATCAGCAAAGGATTCAAAGATGATCCTTTGTGTTTTTTCCAGGCTTTACAGGTCTCACAATGCCTTCTTGTGTAAAGCTCTACGGGAAACCCCACTGGTGTGCAAATGGTGGGGAGAGGCCTCTGCAGGTGAGGCCTAGGCAGTCTCCATTCCTCACTGATTAGTACCATTGCTCTTGCAATTGACAACAGATGGTTTGCTATTGGCTAAATCCTCAGCTGAATTTCCCAAGTCTTTTCAAGCCTGAGCTACCATAAATTATATTCAATCTGAAAAGGCAAAAGCCTGAAACTGCTCCATAAACATAAACAGTGTTGATGATCATCTACAAAACCAACATGAATTTCCTATAGTACTTTCAACACATAAAACTAATAGCTACTCATAAATACCTTCTGCTGTTTTATACATTTTAAATAACTTTGGTTAGGTGTAATATGATTACTTCAGTTTACCTTTTTGATACTATAAATACCATGTGCCTATTTTTCTCTTCTTTTCTTTTTTTTCTTTTTCACTTTCACTTAGCTGTTACCAAATGGTAGATTGTTTGTAAGAAATGAAAACTAATGTTTTATTTGTGAAAAAATAGTATCAACTATTTTTTGACAGATCCTCTTCCTTTTTCTCACCATACTCATAGGGTTGCCAGATTTACCAAATAGAAATAACAAAGGCCAAGTTAAATTAGAATTTTAGATAAACTACAAATAATATTCCAGTATAAATATATTCCATGTTCTATTTGGGACATACTTAATATTAAAAGTATTTTTGTTATTTATCTGAAATTCAAGTTTAACTGGGACTTCTGCATTTTATTTGGCAAGCCATTCAAGAAGACTTGAGTTTCATTTCATTATATTTCGATTAGAATAGCTAGCCTGGAAAAATAAATAACTAAGACCAGAAAAAATATAATTAGCTGCTGCCCTCCTCATTATTTTGGGGAATATGTGTGATTTCAAAAATCTTATTCCTGCATTTTCTGTATTTTACATAGGAATATACATTGCTTTTCAAATCAAACAATAATATAATTTAAATAGAAAATATATATATATATATTCAATTTGTTAGTGTCCTTGTTGCCTACCCACATGGCACATTACAAAGCTATTTTTTGCTGATTATGTTACTCCAAATTTTAACCCACCCAGGTCTTCATGGAGCTGATATCGTTCTCCCTCTTTTAAATTAAGGGCCCCTTTCTAATCAACTGACTAATTCAAGCCCATTCTAAGTGGTTACTACACATTACAAAGTTCTCTCAAACAAAATCTGTTGCAGAAGATAAAATAGGAAGTGTATCTGCCAATGAATGAATTAATTAATGAATTAATGAATGAAGTTCCATTGGCTTTTTGTAGACACTCCTTTATCAGAGGTTCTCAACCTATGGGTCACGACCTCTTTGGCGGTCGAACTACCCTTTCACAGGGGTTGCCTAAGACCATCCTGCATATCAGATATTTACATTACGATTCATAACAGTAGCAACATTACAGTTATGAAGTATCAATGAAAATAATTTTATGGTTGGGTCACACCATGAGGAACTGTATTTAAAGGGCCAGAAGGTTGAGAATCACTGCTTTAGATGGAGCAATGCTGGCTTCACAGCCAGCAAGAAGTACAAGCAATTTTTTAAAAATATTTTTTTATTGATTTCAGAGAAAAAGGGAAAAAAAGAGAGAGAGAGAGAGAGAGAAGCATCAATGATGAGAAAGAATCATTGATCAGCTGCCTTCTGCAGGCCCCACACAGGGGATCGAGCCACAACCTGGGCATGTGCCCTGACCAGGAATTGAACCATGACCTCCCGGTTCAAAGGTTGACGTTCAACCACTGAGTCACGCTGGCCGGGCAAAAAATACAAGCAACTTAAACATGCCTCCAAGTCATTCCTCAACATGCTCTGAGGAATCAGTCCCTTTTGAGAACGATGGGCTCTGCCAAGGTGAGGTAACTGCGTTGGTGTTGGCACTCTGAGGGAGAGGTTTTGTCAGCCGTATGCGCATCAGAAAGAGGCCTCAGGAGGGCCTGGGCAGGCTCCAAGTGGACCATGAACCGAGATAGTTCCAATGGCTCTTACGTCATCACTAATAAGAAATTCGCTTTTACCGGAAACTGTCACTAGCACAACATAAGCTCTGGCTTTTATTTTAAAGGAAAGATGCCAACTTCTAAGCTCATCCTTTAATTGCCTTGTACATAATAGAAGAGGCTGTTAGTGTAGTGAACAAGCCAGAGCAGGGATGTGGAAGCCAATGGTTCCCTATTCCGACCATGAGAGGTGTGGTCTGAAGCCAATCAGAGGATATAGGAGATTGGAGATTTTCCTTTTCCTTTGGCCCACAGCAAAGTATGTTGCCTTCTTTCTTTTGCAAAGCAACCACTAGGTATTTCTCAGAGCAATGCTACAAAGATGCTTTAGCCTAGGACAAGAGTGAGTCATGGTTTGTACAACTCGATGGTGCTGCCAACCGCCTCCGCTCTCCCTCACAGGTTTTGTTTACTTGGTATGATAATTAGATGTTGGCCTTATGAACGTGTCTTCTGAGGGACAAAGAAATGTGGGCACCTGTTATTTCTGGAATGAGGGTTCTATGCATCCTATTGAGGTAAACTATCTATTCAGAGTGCAAGTACTGGCCAACATGAGGTTACCTAATCCAGAGCTTCACTGCCTTCATGCAGTTTTTACTCGGGAATGTAAATTCTAGCTACTATCTTCCGCCTTCTGCTGACTTACACAGGAAGCAAACTCTCTTCAGAGAAAGCATGAGTGCTATCGTTTCCAAAACCTTGAAAGTTATCTTTTAGTGGTTCTCAATCTCAGCTGTTCATTGGAATCACCTTAGGAGCTTTAAAAGAAAAAGGAAAAGTACAAAACGAAATAGTGCCAGGGCCCTACCCCAAAGCAGGTTAGACAGAATCTTTGAGAGTGGGACCACCCAAGGCTTTGGAGTTCTTTCAAAGCTCCCCAAAATGTTTCTAATGGATGGCCAAGGTTGAGAATCACTGATCTCATTCATCAAAATTCTTCTCAATGAAACTGAGACCCAGAGAGGCTGACAGACTGTCCCAAGGTCCCAAAGCTTGTTAGTCAGAGTGCCCTAATCTGTTTCTAGACTATGAAACCCTTGAGCACCTCAACCATGATGCTGACATTTAAATCCACATTGCCTACTACAATGAATATTTGATGAGGAGAGAAATCCAGAAAAAAAAGGAAAGACCAGAACCTGTTCTTCCCTTTGTCCCAGTCTTTTATTAAGGAAAATTGTCATTAAGATAAACTACTATGAACTTTTTAGCTCTAAAAATTGAGTTATTAAATATCAGATTTCCAAATCTTATGACTCACTTATTGCTGGAAAAATTCTGAGTCATATTGCCCCCAAAATCCCAAACCAAATGACTTTACCCTAGTTACCCAGCTGTTTGAAGCTAAGCGTATGACCTTGTTCAATACCCCATGCCTGGCTAAATTCTAATTTTGTGGAGTCTCATTTATTTCCCCAGTTAAACTTGACATTCTTGAATTACTAGGCCCCTCAAAATAGCATGTTTCCCTTCAGTATCAAGACTCCAGAGTGAAGAAAAGAATTTTGGGAAGTCTGTGCTGTGATTAAGGAGATATGGGCCTAGAGCCATAGGCCGAAGACTTACTGAGGCCTCAGCATAGAGTTCCAGATTGATCTGTGACTTTACAGGCTCTATCCATTGCCAACTGTACATCTTCCACCTGCCAGCCAGGTGGAAATCCAATCAATATGGTGTGGTTTAAGGGCTCAGGATTTGGGCACAGATGTTGGGGGCCCTAGAACAGTGCAGCAGATATTGTGGTGTGGGCCCAAGTCCTCACCCTCGCACTTTAGTGCACACTGACCAGCCTTCCAAATGCCCACATCTCCACACTGCATTCCTTTACCTGAGGGTATTTTCTGAACCCAAAACCCACCTGCCCACCTGTGTAGCTGATTGAAAGTGTCGGAGAATGAACACCGCCCCACTGTGGTCTTCAGCCCAAAATTGACAGGAAGTGGGGTTTTCAGCTCCCATCCCCTCAGGTGCAGTGACTAAAGCATGTGTTGAGCTTTTCTTGGGGTCTTAGGACTAGTTGCCCAAATCTTACCTGCCTTACCAATGTACCTTTTGGCAAAGTCTTTTCTGATGGCCAGTGTAGGATCATGCTCTTGTTATGAGCTGCCAGATACAGTGCTCCCACCATGGCGTTGGCGTGCTTCATAGTAATTCCTGTTACTTCCCCAAGTCCACCTCACTCCCCAGCCTCCAGCATCACCAGCCTTTAAGCTCCTCAGGACAGAAACCCGATTTATCTTGCTCCCCATTGCATCCCTGTTACCCAGTCCAATGCCTGAACATCGTAGGTACTTACTAAGTCATTTTGAGTACAATGCATACTTGTTTACTAAACATTAGAGTTGAAGAATTAGAGGAGTGTGGAATAGATGTGAAAATAAAGCCTTCCAACCAAACTCTTGGTTCCACCAAATGGCGGAACTCAAATGGTTTCCACCAAAGACATGGCTTTTGTCCTCCACCCTTGTCCTTGAATCCTCCAGAGAAGGGTGTGTAAAGGGTGAATTTCTCTTCAGCTCAGAGCAGCTTTATCTTTTCATCCTAGTGTGGGCTGTCATCCTTTTAACATGAAAATTGTAAAAAAAAATAAAAAAAAAATCGTAAAGCACTGTGTTAAAAAGAATCCAACCCAGTACTTACAAAAACTTGGAGTTGAAACTTGAAAAAAAAAGTTTGGTAGCAAGCATTGTATGTGAGCAATGTGTGGAAGGCACAATATTTATCAGCTGTTAAAATCAATGCATACTTCCTAGGTGTGGGCCCTTCCGACATTTCCTTTGCACTTGGTGGCCTTAGGAGTTTTATCGCAAAAATTCCTAGATCCTCTAGGGATGGGGCCAAGCGAAGGAAGCCACTCCCCATCTTTCCAACCAACACCTGTCCTAAAGTAAAGCCCAAATTTCTTAGCACGAGACCCCAACTTTGCCTACCTTCCTCTCCAGGCTCATCTTTCTCCACGTTCTGCCTCTCCCTTTCCTCGTACATTTATTTGCAGGCATGGTATTGTTTCACATCTCTATGCTATGTCCCCGCCACCACCCAACCACAGACTCCTCCCACTCCCCCCCACCCTTCCGTCAATTTTGCTTGAGGCTCCCATTCATCTTCTGAGACTGGACTCAGGCCCCAGGGCAGTCTTCTCAGAACTTTCAGACTGGAAGTTCCACTTCTGGCTTCCATAGCCGGCTGAGTTTTCTCCCAGCACATTTACGAATTAAATATCGGTTTGCTGTGCCCCACCCACCCATTCCACCCCCAACCATTTCACAAGCTTTGTCTCCTCAATGCCAAGCACAGTGCCTGTTACTGAGCAGGCATTCAATAAATGTTTGCTTAAACATACTTGTTGAGGTAAGAAATGTCCAAGCCTGTAGAGAATTTGCATGAGGTACTTGAGCCCAAACTGATGACTATTGTTGGGAAGCAAGATCTCATGGGATCTGAAGACTAACAGTTTTGCAGTTTCTTTTATGAATTTGAGATTAAGAAGGGAAGTAGGAAGAGAAAATGAAGGTGGGAGGAAGGGTTCGATTACAGTATAGTTAACAAGGTTGTGTGATCTCTTGGGGGTGATTAGTCTTCATTCAAAGCTGTGTTAACTAGATAACACAGGAAAAACAGACAGGGCTTGCTTAAGGCAAAGATAAACCTTTTTACTAAAAAAGTTATATGCCTGGGCTATGACTACCATGACCTGCTCAGCTAGGAACTTATGAACAGATCACCCTGTGAAGTTACTATCTACAGAGCCCCTTTTTTGTCCACATGTTAAACATATGATGATTTTGTGTGCAATCTAGCCCTTGTCTGACCGATAATAGGTTAAATAAAATGCTGATAAGTGATTTACTACCAAATTATAATAAAGAAGTTTTTGACCTGTGCAGTTATTTACATATTATTCAATAAATTTGCACAGATTGGAAAAAGGAAACAACTTGTTGTTGTTTTTAAGAAAAAGTTCCTATAGTGTACACAAGTCTCTCATTTTTTAGCTCCATGATCACAGACAACAGTCCTCGTGTGAAACACCAGGGGAAGGGCAAGTATTCCAGGCCCTGACTGCTAATAGTAACTCGCTATTCCTCAGGCTTCTCACATATGCGAATGTGTGGCACATATGACTGCACATTGATAATTCCTAGGAAGTCCGTTTTCTATTTTAATCAAACTGAATAGGAGTAGTCCTTTGTTAAAGATGAATGAAATCTGCAGTTGAGCATTGCAATTCATTTCCGAGGGCGGGGTTGTCCAAGAAGCCTTGCTGGGTTCCGCCCTGGCGCCTGCCGCCTAGGCCAGTGTCCTCGCCAGGCCAGGAAAGGGCGGAGTCCCCAGCACTGGAGCCAGCGCAGGATGCACAGCCCCTGGGGACAGGAGACTGGCACACCACTACCCTTCCAGCACAGCTTGAAGTCTCCCAAGGTTGGGTTCCTGGGCCCTGGCTTGTTCCGATCTCTGGCACACTCCTCACATCCCCTAAAAACCACAATACTGCTATTTATTGAGCTGTTGTCGGGTAATGTGCTACCGGGTAATGTGTCGGTATATTTGCATATTACATGCTCTCCTCGCCCCGTGGAGTAACTGCGATAATTTTTAATATGAATTTCCCATACCTGGTGAGTAGCAGTTTGGGGTTAACCCCTGAGGGTAGGGGTGTCGAAGATTGTCTGCACTCATGATCATCAATCTGTTAAAACTGTGATAATATTTAGAGAATCTACATTTTTCACATATATTGGTTCATTTTATCTCCTTTTAAGAAAAAGATATCCTTTTACTGATGAGAAATTGAGACAGAGAGATTAAGTGAAGGATGAAGAAATGCACCTCCAGTAACTATGTGGTGAGGGTGGGGAAAAACCCATTTCTTCTGAACTCTGCCCATTTACTTACACACACACACACACACACACACACACACACACACACACACATGCTTCACTTCCGAAAAAAAGATATATGAGGAATGAGCTCGTGAGGAGCCAGATGTGTAATTTATATGACACAAATTCTTTATAAACATTCCAGGCACCATGAGAAATAAATAATATGATCACTCTCTGATAATTTAACTACAAACTAGGAGGTCTAGTAGGTCCCAAAATTGGCTCACAGGAAGGACGACTGTGTTCTGCCCTGGTTTACAGCCTATATTGTTCTAATGTATAGATTACAATTATGAAAAGACAAATGTCTTTGCAATTTTTGCTCCACAAATAAAAGCACTCAAACAAAATTCCCTGCTAGTACAAGGAATGTTGCTTCAAATGAAGACAATTGTTCCTTGCTCTGAGGTATGATATGTTGTCTCTAGATATCTGAAGATCTCAAATGTCCACTTAGCCTGAAGGTCCGGCTATTATTGCATTCTATTAGCAGGAGTGAGGCTGAGAAAGGTTTTGAAGATAGCCCTTGCAAAAGGTCTCATGAGACCTGACAAGGGAGTAAAGTGCATAAGGATGAATAAACTCTGCGATCAAAAGTGTCACCTTAACAAGGCTAGTTCCTACCACTTGCCCCAGGGTGATAGCTATTCTTCCTGGATTAATGTCACATTGATTAATGATGCCAGTTAAAAGCCAAACATGCTGAGTATTGACCTCCATGAAAGATGGCAAAACTATGCAAATCTAATAGGGGGAATTGGGAAGAGGGCAATGACACTGACAAGAGTTTCCTTGTTACTCTGGTAGTTAAGGGTTTGCATTAGAATGAGGTCAGGTCATGACAATTTCTGTTTTAATTTATCAATAGGCAATCACAAATGACTGCCATCATCACCAACTTCCTAGGAGCCAGTATTAGAGAAACTGCCAATCCTACTGGAATGATTTAGATTTTCCCCAAACAAGAATATAATATTATATAGAAAAATTAGTCAATATTTAGCTTAAGCATTTTCTGACAGTAGATAATTTATATCCACATAAAGTGAAATATAAATTTGCTTTGACCAAAAGATTCATCAGTGTCATTTGCTGTTATAAATCTACTAGAGTCATTGAAAATCTGAAAATTTCAGTTTGTTGCCTACATAATAGCCTTCATGTACCATAAACTAGCTCAGGGCCTTTGTCCCTGCATCCCCCTCTGGAATATTTCCCCAAGTTATCCTTCCATGGCCCCTTCAGGCATTCACTCAGTCACCTTCTCAGAGATGCCTTCCCTGACCATTTTTTAAAAAATGGAAGCCTTGACAAAGTGATCTAAACCATGTACAAAGGGTACCCATGGTGGGTGATAAAATACTTGCCAGGAATTGGTCTCCTGGTTGATGCTGCTTCCCAGCATAAAGGATTCTTCTATTTCCTTCAGAGATCAAAGCAATTTGAATATGATCCTAAGGCAAAGAACATTACCAGAGTGATGAAAACCAATGCTTGGTTTCAATTTAAAGAACCATCAAACTCATCATCTGATTTTAATACCAGTGAGGAAAAACTACATTCAGGAGAAGTGGAAATGTTTTGTCATAAGAATTTAAATTTGCTTATTTTCAGTATTGTTCATGCTCTGAAAGAAATCTACAGTTATTAATAAATTCATAGGCCTAAAATTAAAAAAAAAAAATAAGCCTTCCCTCTACCAACCCTGGAATTCCAATGACCCTTTCTCATTTTCTTTTTTTTCCATAATTTATTTTATTTTACACCAATTTATTTTGTTTCTTGTCTATCTGCCCCCACTAAAATATAAGCATCATGAGATGGAGGAGTTTTTTTTTTTTTTTCCCCACTGCTAAAATCTCTGCTCTTCAATGAATCCCTAGTATATAGTAGTCATTTCATAAATGTGTGTGTAGACGTATGGATAGATGAATGGATGGATGGTTGAATAGACAGATGAATAGATGGGTAGTTGGATGGATAATCATTGAACTCATGAATTTCTTCAGTTGGCTAGAATCTGACCCAGAGAATACAGGTCTAGAAGTAACCAAAGGACAAGCTGACTTCTCAGCTCTTCTCTTTCTGCCTGTGGCAGTTCTTAAATCTGCTTTACAAGCCAACACTACCATTTCAATCCTGAAATCCTGTGTTGACAATAACACTACCTGTTAATTTTCTTTACTTATTCAGGATAGCCATGTGGTCTTAATCTTTAGAGGCAATCCTGAAAGAATACTGTTTTATGATTTGGTTAAAAGAAGAGATTAAAGGAATTAATAAAGATGTGTGTCGAAGCGGGGGAGGAGGGTGTCTCAAGTCTTTATGTGTGGTTGAACATAGTCTCTGCCTAATGGGGCGGACTCTGTATGTAGGTTAACAGCCCAACTGTCAGTGGCATTTTTTACGAACTTAAGAATTATTCCAATTTACCTATTTTAAATGGACTAGGGGCTAGTTCCTATACCTGTTCTTTTCTATATGTATCAGGATCACTGTGGCCACCAATGTCCTCACTCAAAGGGGGATTCCTGATTGGTCCTGTTGGGTCCTAGTTTGATCTGAGGGTCCTACATGATACTCTTCCTCCTCATAAGATGTCCATGCCCCCTCACCTCTGTTGGGGGTGAGGTATAAAATGGAGCTACAGGAGTTTAGCACCTGGAGATGGCAGGTAATTCACAGGCAATGAGCAGGAGGGGAAACAGTAGGCAACCATTCAAAGGCTCTGTGGAGTCCTCATTAGATGATAACCTGCGCTAAATCAGCTTCTCCTCAGCTCCCTGACTGTACAGGTTGAAGGTTCTTCTTTTGCTCCCTGCCCCATTCCTTCTCTTCTCTCTCTAGTTTCAATGATTCATCAGCACTCTCCTCTCTTTTCTGCAGATCCAGTTCTATTAAAAGAGTGAGATAAAACTCTGTTCCATGTACCCTAAAAGGCTCTGGCCTAGGATGAAGTGTTCTATTAGCCTTTGTTTTTGATTCACTGTGGCTGGAAGAGAAAGAAATTACCACAGGGAAGAATACATCTAGAAAATGCACAAATTAATATTTCAAGATGTAACCCTTTAGCATGCTGAATGAAATCCTCCACATCTTTGACTTTAAGACTCACTTCTTCCTTGAGACCTTCTCACTCTACTATAATAGGTAAAGGTGATTCTAATAGCAGTAATTCTAATAGGTGATGCCTCAGAATCACTCTGTCTACACCACTCATTTGTCTCTCTTGAGCACACTCGGCCTTAGTACAATTTTTGTTTTGTTGTATTTTAATAAATTTTTTATTTAGTTTTTCTAATATATTATCAGCTCCTTCAGAGCAAGGAAGATTTCTAAAGATATTTTACAAGCCACTGTGCCTTACATCAACACGTATTCACCAAAAATTTGCTGATGCATTGTTGAAGTCCCAGTCTGGAAGCATCTATGAGGTACACATTGCTAAGAGAGGAGGGAAATTAGCTCCAAAGCTCTGAGATAGGGGAACCCTCCTATCTTGAGTATTGTCACTAGAGGTCATGACCTAAAATGCAAGATGAGAATTACACTGCCTAAAGAAACAAAGTGACAAAACTCTAGAGTCTAGAGGGAAGTTTATATTGACAGTGGTGATGATGATAATGATGATGGTGGTAAATATTTGACTATTAACTATGCCACCAGATACTGTTCTAGGTCCTTTACATGTATGAACTAACTTAATCCTTACAACAAATAGTCTACGTGTTCTATATTCATGTAGAAAACATTTGTGTATGATACAAAAGAATGGGTTCAAAGTGAAAGAGCAAAATAGAAAGTGAAAAAGATAAAGTTTTCCAGTTAGTGTCATTTCCCATTAAAAGTCTTAATACTCACCCCGGGGGAAACAGCACATTGTGTAATATTAAAAGGGAATTTGCATATTGTAGTGCTCTAAAGCTCTCCATTGCCAAGGAAAAGGATTTCCACTCAATTAGATGAAACAGAGGATAATGCAGTTTGAGTCCCAAGATGTACAAGATTCAAAGGAACTGTGTGTAGGGAGAAACTAACTGAAGACAAAAAGGACTATACTGTGATATATGTTAGCACTGGGATAGTGTCTGTTATGAGCAGTCAAGGTATTTCTCTTCCTTTGTTCCTTCATATGGCTGTTTTGTATGGTATAACTCATTTATAGTAGAAATGAATTACGCATTCTCAAATTGGAAGTGGCTAGCTAAGTCTAGAGGGTTTGATTATTGAGTCGTGCATCGTCTAATGTCAGCACTGTGTTTACTTAGAATGTAAATTAAATTCCTGATCTGGGACAAGCCAGTGGAGAGGCAGCAGGATGAATTTGTTGTGGTACGGGAAAATAAAACACAGTGTATCCTTAAAAAGCATATTAAAGGTGTAAATTTTGATAGGAAAAATGCTGTCATTATTGTTGACTAGGGGCCCAGTGCACGAATTCGTGCTCCTTGAAAGGAACTGTGAGCCACGAGGCTGTGGTAGGCACAGGGGCGGGTCTCAGCCCATCCTCCATGCCTCTGCCCAGCCCCTCCTTCCACAGCCCCCTGTCCCCGGTCTGTCAGCAGCCCTGCTCCCGCCCCCGCTGCTCCCATGCACTGATGGTGCCAGCCCCACTTGTACCCCCTGAAGGCATGGAGTGATTGGGGCTGGCGCTGTCAGTGGGTGTGAGGTGGAGAAGCCCTCAGGGGCAATTAGGGCCAGCAGCCGCCGCTGGCACCCACTGTCGATGTCAAGCTATCAGTACCGGCACAGGGTACAACAGTGGGTGCGAGCGGCAGCTCCAGCACCAGCAGCGGGTGTTAGTGGGGCCAGCGCCAGCAGCAGGTGAGAGCACCGGGCGGGACCATTTTTGCATGAGAGAAAGAATTTTCAGTAACCACCAGAGGCTCACCCTGATGACAGCGGCCAGTGCCCCACCTTGGTCTGGTGCCCCTGCTCACCTGCTCTACCATCCTGCCACGGCTGATACCCGCCATGTTCTGCACGTGCTCCCTGGTGGTCAGCGCACATCATAGCAACTGGTTGTTTGGTTGTTCCACCATTCGGTCTATTTGCATATTAGCCCTTTATTCTATAGGATTATTAAATGTTGTTATTTAATCTGATTTTTTCCTGGCAATTCAAATTTAAGGAGTTATAGGACTCAATCAAACAAGAAAAAAACTAAAGTAGTATAAAATTCTCAACCTGGTTTGGTTGTTGATTTCTTTCTAGAGCCAGGGTAAATTTAATTACCTCTAGGTAGTTCATTTTATTCTCTACTTGAAACATAGTAATAAAATTATGGTCAGTTTTGGTGTTTAGTTTTCTGAATGAGGTCTTGCTAACTGGGTCATTTGACAAAACCAAAGATTCATTAGGACAAAGTAGATGCACCCAAATCAACATGAGCCCCTGCGCCTTCACTGTCACTCACTGTACCTTCACATAGTCACACTGCTTGTCACAGGAAGACCAGATGAAGGAGCATGAAGAGAGCAGCATGCAGTTGATGCTCAATAAAGAGTTATAGAATGAATGTTGGTTGAAATTACAGACTTGAATGTTACTTTTGGCAGCAGTTATCATAAATGTCATCCTTTCTAAGCTAAATTTGGTTCTTCCATATTGCAAAATATATCTGAGGATGAAAAGATAGGAGTCTGAATGGTACTAAATCTAGTCATTTACACATGTAACAAATATGAATTGCTCCCTGACACTTAAGTACAGTGGGGCCTTGACTTACGAGTGTCCAGACTAACGAGTTTTTCAAGATACGAGCTATCTCTTGGCCAATTTTTTGCTTTGAGTTGCGAGCTAAAATTCGGGTTATGAGCCAGCTTCAGATACCCCACCGCTAGATGACACAGCAAACGTCACAGTGAGCGCCACAACATCAGTCCAGCATCATGTGTCTCACTCGTTCACTTTATGATTTGACATACGAGTAATTTGAGTTACGAGCTCCATCACGGTATGAATTAAACTAGTAAGTCAAGGCCCCACTGTATAATAAATATCACCATTGTGGGACATTCAATAACATAACCAGCCACCCCCCACACGCACACACACCCTTTGTTGGGGATGAGGTAGAAAATGGACCTGCAGGAGTAGGGTTCCAAACCCAGGGAGCACCCCAGCCTGCACTGCTGAGGGACCGAGACCGGAGAAAACCACAGCCTGTTTGAAATTGTCTCCCCAGAGCCCAGCAACTTCTTTCTTCCTCCCTCTTTGTTGTGCAGAACTTGAAAGAAAAGGCCATTATATATCCCCCGAAGCTACAGAGAACCTAAAAAGTCTCAAAAGGCTAAATCCAGCCTACGGACAATTGTTTTGACTCATAGCTTTGGTTTTGCAGCTTCTCTAAAATGTCAGAAGCTCTGGCATCACTGAACTGACATTTCCTTGTGGCAATAATTGGTTGGAGCTGAGTGGCAGCTGCCCTTTTCAGAAGGCCCCATTCAGCTCCTTTCCTGGCAGTGCCCAACTCTCCAGTCATTTCCTTTACCCTCTTGGCCTTAACAAGTTTTAAGTTCTGGCCCAAACACTGGAGGTGAGAGTGTGAAGTTTATAATAGTGAGAGAAACCTCAAAAAATATCAGTGAATGCATCAATATGATTGTAGCATCAGCTTCTTGCATATTTGCACTCATAACTTCCTTCTCTTTCTACTTCCCATAGAAACAAACAAATAATTGCATAGAACTTATTATGGGTCAGGCACTATTTCACAATTCATATATTACCTGACATCATTCTGCACAACAACCCCATGAGGCAAGTATTATTTTGATTTCTGTTTTCGGATGGGGAAACTAAGGGTTGGAGGTTAGGTAAATTACCTAAGATCACATTGCTAGGAAGCAATGGAGTGAGAGACTGAACCTAAGTATTCTCACTCCAGTGTGCTTCCCTGCTCTGCATCTACTCAGTTAAAAATTTTATTCTTCACAACATCTGTCTATTAAAGGCACTTAGATTCCCAAAGTTGGACTGGTTTTGCCTATGGGTTCCCAGATACCCTATGCTTCTTAACACTCATCAGACAGCCCTGCAATTGACTGTCAACCTTTCTGCAAAGCCAGGAGAGTATCCTTTTCACCAGTATGAGGTACATTAACATTTAACCCATGTTTGTTGAATAAGATAATAAAATATATCCTTTTTAAACTTTGTATTGTTACCCTCTTGAGCTAAATTATTATCAGTCAAAATCTGGCCAAGTACCTCCTACTAAATGGTCACAGTGCCTCTGGCCTCCCATCTTTCCAATGCAATGTTCTCTGCAAATGCAGAAACAATCGCTTTTGCTCAGAGATATTGTGAGTAGTTAATGAGTTACTTATAAAGTGCCTAACCCAGTGTCTGGCATGCAGAAAGCACTCACAACATAGTACCTACTGTTGTAAATGGTACTACAATATTCCATTCAACATCTTTTTTTAAAGTTACCTCCAGACACAAATCTGAAATTCCTGCCTCCAACCTGCATGTGACCCCTTTCTCAGCTTTTCCTTGTGTTTCTCCATCTGGCATAACGTACAGAGTGCCAGAAGCCACAGAGTAAGTAGGTCTCAGCCCCAAGAGCAGAAATTGTATTTGAAGGTTTGGAGCGCGAGGTGAAGGAGGCACATTACTTTTATAGTAACAACTACCGGCATATATTATGGACTGTAACTCAAAATTAGCATGATTTTTTCAAAAGAGAAAACATAATTAAGAAAATTCTTACATGCAGGTGGCTGTTGTGGGTTAATACCCTAAGACCAGTTTGGAAAGTAGGTCTGAAAGTACTAACACTGGGCAGGACATTCAAAACTCTTCATGCCTTCCACGCTCTGCATGCTCTTTCCCAGTCACTGGATTCAATGAGAACCTTCTCTATGAATGTTTTCAGGTAGCAATAACAACAATAGCCAACCCTTACTGCTATCCTGGAGTGTGCCACACACTCTGTTAAATAATTTAACTTGCACAAAGTATACTTTCTCATTATTATAAGAACTCAGAGACATAGGTACAACTATTATCACCTCTTTAAAGATGGGAAACAAACTTGGCTTACATAATGTGTCCCAAGTCACATAGCCAGGAAGTGGTGGACACATTCAAACCTAGGCATCATCATTCTTGGCCATTAGACCACAATGCTTCTAATGCAGTAACTCGCTGTGCTATTATTACTCTGGTATTGATTTAAATATGCATATTGAATCCTTGAGATGAAGAGGTGAAACTCATGTCCTTTATTTAGGTTGTCTCTCCTTTTTCATCCAAACAGCAGTAATAAATTCCTAGTAAAATAAATAAATACAGCTTAGCACATAGACCCTTACAAATAAAGGGGAAGATTTACTTTAGATACTTTCTTTTTTCTTAAGATTTCATGTTTGTTTATTTTATAGAGTATCTTCAATAAAGCATTAATTTATATTACATTTTAAGAACCTTTCAATGGCCCACTTCATTATAAAAATAGCACATATTGGATAAAAATAAGAACATTTGACTTTAAGTACACCTTCAGCCCTTCCAGAAGAGCTAAAATATTGGTACTCTGTTCAGTCAAAGCTGAGAAGGAATTCTAGGCAGAACTATCTAGTAAAACCCTACATTAAAAATTAAAAATAAAAATATAAAATGATAGGCTAGATAAGGACTAAGTATTTTTAAATTTAAATAAACAGGAGAATTTTAGAAAAACATACTGGTCTTCCCCTATCGAGTTCAACAGCTTCCATCCACAATGTCAAGTCTGTACTTCAGTGACAAGATAGTGTGCAAGGAAAAGCCAAATCGAAGGAGAAACACATTCACTAAAATGTGTTTAATCATTTACAATGTCTGCCTTTTCACAATTCAAATCACTTTGGTTGCACATAACTTTCCAAAGTAGCCAGCTTCTCTTCAGAATGTTATTCTATTTTTAACTAAAAATTATGTTTTCCAATTCATCTGGAAATGCGTAAACTGTTCATCCAACTCCTTACAGATAGGTCTCTTTACTTTAGGAAATGATGGAAAGGTTAATGTAAATCTTATGACTCAAATTCAATCAAATTCTTCATCTCTACCAGAATCAGGTCTGGATGAGTTCATCTCTTTTGATTATGAAGGTTACTTATAGGGAGAGGCTATTTGACTGATCTTATAATTAATAATGGGGAAAATCATCAAAATGAGTAGCTGTAACTTCTCATGAAAATTTGTTACATAGGTATTATAAAAATCAGCTTTTCATTTCATGGTGCACATAGAGATAAAGCCAAAGGTCATGCTTATAGAAAACAAGACTCTGGTACCAGGCTACCAATTTTCCTCTAATGTCTTTTCAATCAATACTAATCACAATAGCCTATTCTATCACGTGCACAGCCTGGTGACACAGTGACAGGAGCAGCCCTCCCACACCACAGTTCATTTGTGCTGTACATAGAAAAGTAGTTAATGAACATCTTATGGACAAGTCACGTTAAAAATGTGACCTCCTGCCAAAACCGGTTTGGCTCAGTGGATAGAGTGTCGGCCTGCGGACTGAAAGGTCCCAGGTTCGATTCCGGTCAAGGGCATGTACCAGGGTTGCGGGCATATCCCCAGTAGGAGATGTGCAGGAGGCAGCTGATCGATGTTTCTCTCTCATCGATGTTTCTAACTCTCTCTCTCCCTTCCTCTCTGTAAAAAATCAATAAAATATATTAAAAAAAAAAATGTGACCTCCTGGCCTCACTTAAGGAATTATATTAAACCTGATCTGAAAGATTGAGTGTTGAAGAGAGAGAGAGAGAGAAAGAGAGAGAGAGAAATCAGTAAAAATACCCAAAAAATGCATCTTATAAAAAGGTTATAAAATTCATTACCACCTAGTTTCTCCTTCATTTTTCAGTCATTCAGAAGGCAATCCAGTTCATCCTATATAATAAAAGGCTAATATGCAAATTGTCCCCTCAACTAGGCCCCACCCCTGATTGCCCCCCTCACCCCAATTGGGGGCAGGGCTGGCTGGCCAATCTCCCACATCCCCTCCCCCAAGCCTGCCCTGCTCCATCGGCCATGATCGGGGTGGGTGACCAACCCAACCCATGCAAGAATTCGTGCACCGGGCCTCTAGTAAATAATAACGGCCTTTGTAGCCCGGTCTGCATGGCTCAATGGTTGAGCATCAACCTATGAACCTGGAGGTCATGGTTCAATTCCTGGTCAGGGCACATGCCTGGGTTGCAGGCTCGATCCCTAGTGTGGGGTGTGCAGGAAGCAGCCAATCAATGATTCTTTCTCATCATTGATGTTTCTATCTCTCTCTCCTTCCTCTCTGTAATCAATAATAAAAAAATGACCTTTGTAGAATGCTCTGCTGACCTGCTCTCTTCATTCCCAGTGACCATGTACATGTGTGATTGTATGGAATTGTCTATCTTTATGTTTGCCAGGTCTTCATCAAGGAGATTTATATAATGTCAAAATATTGCTACAACATGGGAAATACCCAGACTGAAGAGATAAAATATCACTATAATAAGGACAGTTGGGTCAAAAAAGAGCTCAAAAGAATATATTTTCTTCAAAGTAAACTATCTTTGCAGGTTCTAAATCCTTTGTATGATTTAAACAAGAGAATGGAAATGAATGCATATGTGTGAAATCTGGGAAAGCTGTAAAATTCACTGTTTATGTTGAATGAATTATCATTAATATTCAAATGAGCAATTACTAACAAATTGATTTGTCCCCTTGGGCTACATGTTGTCACATTGCCACAAGAAAGAGGATTTCTTTATGTCTTTGTGTCAAAAGAGACCATGTCATAAATATGTTCTGTAACATTTTATAATATAGAACCAATGAGACAAAAGACAAAGGGAGAGGGGTGTGTATGTAGGTGTCAGTGTGGGTCCAGGTAAAAAGAAAGTAGCAGAGATACAAGTAGGCAGGATGCATTTTTAATCAGCTGTTACAACTTCTCTTAAACTGAGGAACTAAATTTTGTAATTCTATATAAAACTAGAGGCCCAGTGCACAAATTTGTGCACGAGTGGGATCCGGCCGGCCCGCGCCCTGGTCGAACTCCTGGTGAGGGGACAATTTGCATATTAGCCTTTTATTATATAGGACTAGGGGCCCGGTGCACGAAATTCGTGCACTGGGTGTGGGGGGTGGGGGGAGTGTCCCTCAGCCCAGCCTGCCCCCTCTCACATACTGGGAGCCCTCAGGCATTGACCCCCATCACCCTCCGATCACCTGATCGGCCCCTTGCCCAGGCCTGAAGCCTCCGCCAGAGGTGTCAGGCTTGGACAGGGGACCCCCATCTCCCCCCGATCACTGGCTCTGGCCCCCACCCAGGCCTGAGGCCTCTGGCCCAGGAATCATGCCTGGACAGGGGACCCCCATCTCCCTCTGATCGCTTGCTCCACCCCCCGCCCAAGCCTGACGCCTCTGACCCAGGCTTCAAGCCTGGGCAAGGGGACCATCATATCCCCCCAATCCCTGGCTCCGCCCCCCACCCAGGCCTGATGCCTCTGACCCAGGCTTCAGGCCTGGGCAAGGGGACCATCATATCCCCCCAATCCCCAGCTCCGCCCCCCACCCAGGACTGATGCCTTGGCCAGAGGAGTTGACCCTCATCACCCTCTGATCACCAATCACCGGATCGGCCCCTTGACCAGGCCTGAGGCCTCCAGCAGAGGTGTCAGGCCTGGGCAGGGGACCCCCAGGTCCCCGCGGTTGCAGGCTCCGCCCCTGCCCAGGCCTAACGCCTCTGGCCTAGGCGTCCGGCCCAGGCAGCGGGGACCTGCAGTGGCAGCGGGGGGGCGCCACGATTGTGGGCTTCGCTTTAGGCCCAGGCAAGGGACCCCTAGCTCCTGGGACTGCCAGCTTCGACCGTGCCCAGCTCCCATCGCTGGCTCCACCCCTACTTCCTGCTATCACTGGCCAGGGCGGCAAAGGTGCCTGATTCTCTGATCATGGCTGGGGGGCAGGGCAAAGGCGGCCCCAGCTCTTAGCTCCCCCCTGGGTTTCCGATCACTGTCAGTGGCAGGGGGCTTCTTCCTGCTTTCCCTTTCGCCTCCCTGCATTGTGCCTACATATGCAAATTAGCCGCCATCTTGTTGGCAGTTAACTGCCAATCTTAGTTGGCAGTTAATTTGCATATAGCCCTGATTAGCCAATGAAAACGGTATCGCCGTACGCCAATTACCATTTTTCTCTTTTATTAGTGTAGATGTTTTATAATAGAGATAAATAAAATTTCAGTTTATTTGGTAATCTAGCTAAAACCATAGCCTAGAACAATGATGGCAAACGTATGACATGCATGTCAGAGGTGACATGTGAACTCATTTTTTTGGTTGATTTTTCTTTGTTAAATGGCATTTAAATATATAAAATAAATATCAAAAATATAAATCTTTGTTTTACTATGGTTGCAAATATAAAAAAATTTCTATATGTGACACAGCACCAGGTGCCAGGTCTATGTAGCTCTACATAGTTTTTATTTAGTTGATTTTAAAAGCATTCATTGAGCACCTAACCTGGCCCCAGCACTCCACTGCATGCTGGGACTACAAAAATGAATAAGGGTGTTTAATGAGAAAAGGAAGTAAGTCAATAAATTAATTAAATTAAAACAAGTTCAATGTGCAAATAGGATGTTGTCAGAGGCCAGGGGTGATTTTCTGTTTTGCCATCAGCAGTAGTCTGTGTTTCTTTGTAAGTATTAACACACCTGGTAACGGAGGCACTTAGTGCGTAGTAGTCACTCTGGGCCTATGTGCAGGCAGCTTTATTTATGAAAATAGAAGTAAGAGTGAGATGAGAGATGCCTTTTTACCCTGAGTAGCCAACACACTGTACTGAACACATTTCTCTGTGATTGCAATGACCAAAATATGGCCCAAAATAAGAGGCTACCTGATCTGGTCAGAGCCCCTGCCCTATGCTTCTTCATCTGCCAACCTCTAACCTCTACTTTGGGGAAACCTCCGTGGGCCTCCCCACCCACTCTAAGCCACCGTGCCCCCCCCCCCACCATTAAGCCAAGATAGAGTTAATGCTTATATATCACACACGCACACACACACACACACACAGAAACACACACACACACACACACACACACGTTATTCTTATCACAGTATGTTTCTTCTCTAAGATGTGACTCTCTTAGTGACAAAAACTACTGATGTTTACATTCACAGGATCTTCCAAAGGACTTTACATAGATTAGGTGACAGTGGCAGCATCTCCAAGGGGTGGCATATAGTGAGGAGGAGGAGGAGGAGGAATATAATTTAATTATAACCTCCTCCCTCATAATTTCTATTAACCATTCCCTCTTCACCCCAAATTAACATGCAGTACTTAATCCCAATATGCTTGCTAGGGCCATGTGGAATCAGGACAAGGCCCCAGCACCGGCTCCCTACCAGATGCTTAAAGAGCCACTCCTACCTATCACTCAAACTCAATAAATCTTAAAGGCCACATGGGGAACTGGAAAGAATTTGAATGGCCATGATTTTTTTTAAATCAGGTTTATTGAACTATAATTTACATACAGAAAAAAATCTTTTTTTGTATGAAGTTTGATGAGGTCTGACAAATGGATAGTTATATAACCTCCACCATAGTTGTTATGGAGAACATTTCTATTATCCTCAAAAATTCTCTCTTTAGCTACCAGAATTTTAAGTGAATTCTTTAGAAAAACCACAAAACCTATCAATGTTGCAGATAAACAGACCCTTGCATCTTGGACAACTTAACATATTTCTCCAAAATGAATAGTTTCTTTTCCCTTGATCATAATGCCATCATTTGGTTGTATTGTACTTTTCTTTTGGAAACCTCAAAGCATTTAGCAAATAAGAATTCACAGCTCTTTAAAGAAAAAAAAGGAACAACAAAAATACCTGGTCCAACTATAAATATTTATATTCCAGTTTAATAAAATCAATACATCTCTTTCCCAGTTAACCGGTAGGTTTCTCTTCTTACCAGAGACTGTTGTATAAATATTTTAACAATGTTAGGTAGCTTGTTTTTAATGAGCTGGCTGTTGTTTTTATCAAGTAGGCATTGTGCTTGCCCTTTATTTATCGATTATATTCCCTTGTGGTGACTGTGAAAAGGCTGTACATCCTGGGAACAGTTGCTACATTTGGATTGGATCGGATGGGCAAATGGAATGACACAGCAAACAAGTGAATGACTAAATGAATGAGGGAGTCAATGAAGGAATGAATGAGTGGTTGCCTCCATTTCATGGATGAGGCACTTCTGAGAGGCAGTGAGGTCAGGTGGCTGGCAGAAAGCCACACACTGCTGTCCTGGGGGCAGTGCCTGATCCGATGCCAAGTGTGTTTTCATTGCTCTCTCCATTTAGCTATCAGCGCTAATTTTTAAATGTCCCCATAAAATATCAACATTAAAAAGGAAACATGGAAAAATAGGACAGGCACAAATGAAGTGGCTTTTCAAAAAATGAATTTAGTGTGCAAATATAACACAGGTAGGATTTTAGGGGCCGATTTCCACGTGATAAGAAGAATACTTTCCTCTCCTATTCACCAGTCCTCCTTTAAATGGACTTTGCTCTTTGTGCTTCTTCATAAGACAGTTTTGTATATGCCTACCGTGTTCTTTTTTTTAACAGGCTTCTTCAGTGGAAAAGACACAATTGCCTTTACTGTTGCTACTGTTATGACAAGTAGGGAGAGGATGCTCAAAGAGGCTCCACATAGAGAGAGCGCGTCCATTGTCATGCCTATGCTTGCACTTTCATTTTTCTCCATTTACGGACAGGTCAGGAATAAATTTGATGAAATTTCCATCAAGAGGCTTTTCTCCAGGAATCGGTATCAAAAGAATTTGAATGAGCACGAAATAAAAACGATCTGCATTTTATATGAAATTCTGATGTCAATGGTTCCTTACAACAAAAAGGAAAAAAAAAAAGCTATTAAAGTAGCCCTCCCGCCCGCCCGCGGGGAGTCAAGTGCTTTTCAGCCAGCACGTCCTGAGCTGATGCCCTCTCTCCATCCGCTACTCAGATATTCATGAATCACTGTCTTCCAGCATCGCTTTCTCTCTCCCTGTGCCTTTCTGGCGCGGTTCTCCCTCCCTCCCTCCCTCCCTCTGGCATCTGCTTTTTCTTACTCCTTCTCTCAGCTGCTTAACTACAGCTCCCAGTGGAACTTGCACAATTAAAAACAGCTCTCCTCCCGAGCAGCACCCAGAAGCGCATCACCTGGAGCAGGGCGATCGCCCACTTGCACCCGCCGCCGCAGAGCATCCAGGTAGCTGGGGGCGCGGCAGGGGTGTGTGTGTGTGTGGGGGGGGGTCCTTCTCCCGCTCTCTGCAGCAGCCACAGCATCTCCTGGGAGTCCGCTGCATTCCAGGGTCCCGTCGCAATGATGCGTGTGTTTCGTAACAATGATGGAAAGAGAGAAGCCTCCGCCGGTGACCATTGAAAGCGGGGAGAGGTTGCTGCAGTCGCCACTGCCGTAGAATGTGTGAGTGACAACCTGCGGGCCCCGCTGGAGTCTCCATCCCGCTCGTCTTGTCTTCCTTCGCGGTCTCCAGGAGGGAACTCGGAACCAGATGCACTAACCGGGCGAGTGCCACCCTGGATCTGTCACTGTGAACTTCCCGCGGTGGAAAATGGTCAACAAAGACATGAATGGATTCCCAGTCAAGAAATGCTCAGCCTTCCAGTTTTTTAAGAAGCGGGTAAGGGCAGGTCTTGTTTGTTCCTTTTGTGTTCTGCTCCTCTCTTCAACGCCCTTGGTTGCTGGCCTGTGGGAAGCCTAAGGTTTTGTTGCCCAGCCCTGAAGGAAAGCCCTGCTTCTGGTGGCAGGGGTCCAGCAGGGACTGACACCTGCCTTGATGCAAATGTGGGGGAGTCGGGTGGGATGCCCAGGAAGAGTTGCTTTGGGGACAGGGGTTGGACTGGGATGCCTTCAGGAGGATTTGAGTTGGGAATGGCAATTTCCCAATCAAAGCCCCAAGACTACAGGCAGCTTCCAAGTGACTTGACCTGGATACAGCTGTGGCTAGTAATTTAGTCAGGGACTAATTCAGCAGCTCTCTCTCTCTCTCTTATCTTTGAAGGGTTCAACTTTTTTCACCCCTTTCATTCACTCAGCCTCAAGTGCTGCATTATCTTCGTTGTCAGAAGCAGCCGCTCTGGCTTCCCAAATCCATTCAGCCAGGAACTTGCTGAGTGTATCCCGGTAAAACTAACAGAGGACTGGAATGACCTTTTCCAGAAAGGATGGGATCCAGCGTTTTGAAACCTCTGTCTCAAGTTGCCTTCATGTTGTTTAGTAGACTGCCTATCTCTTAGAGAGAGCATTGGGCGGTCTGAATCCAAGCGGTAATATCAGGTCATGCTGCTGTATACATTTATGTCTTAAAGTCCTTGTTTGTCCAGTCATAGCATTAATGTTGCATTGGTTATGAAGGAGGAAAAAAAGATTTTTCATAATAAACTCAGTTCATTGTCATGGTCCCACTGGCGCTCTGCATACATCTACAAATGTATACACTAGTGGGAGGTACGAAATGAATAACTGTTAATGGGCTGGTGAATGACACTCTTATGGAGAGTTTCTTAAGCAACAGAAGCTTCCTTCAGCCCCCAGCTGCCCGGCCTATTTAATACCCAGGGCAATTCCATCCAAATGGCTCTCTCCACTCATTGCTACTTCATTCAGGTTCTTTCTATGCTGCTCCCGACACAGTCCTTCACTGAACCCACCAGCAGGACCCAGTGAGTTACGGACCGGGCTGGACTCCCTCCCTGCACTAAGTGGACCCGGGCTGGCAACAGCAGGTCAGGCCCAGCCAGAGGGCCAGCACAGGCTCCCACATGCCTTTGACTGAGCTCTGCTCAGTAAATCAAAATCTTCCTCCAGGCCCATGGCCAAAACGTATGTGTTAAAACCAAAGCAAACACCACCCTGTCCTGGCTGCTGCTCATGGGCAGGAGTCCGAGTGCCAGGCGAGGTCGGTCTCTCCGGTGCCGACAACAAGCCGGACCAAAGCGAGGCCGTGCAAGTTCTCAGAGCTCCGGTGTCTCTTAGTTTTCCTTGCAGCCCAAATAGTTCTTCCCAAGGAAAGGGCCCTTTGTGAAGTAAGTTCCAACGGCAAGCCACTGTTTTGCGGATAAAAGCGGTCATAGCCCATACTTCAGTATTTAAACTCTTTACTCTTTTAATTAGTGAATTTATTTGGTGATTTTGGGGGAGAGGGGGTCATCACACAGGGAGATGTGATCATGTAAAACTCCTCAGTAGGGATCTTTAATTGACCAAGTGTTTGTCAAGTAGATTGTTTCAAAATTTTTATTTATTGATTTATTGATTTATCAGTTGTTTCTTCTCTGTGCCCTGACTGGGGATTGAACCCACAACCTTGGCATATCAGAACAATGCTCTTACCAATTGAGCTACCTGGCCAGGGCTGTCAAGTAGATTTTTAAAAGTTGTTTCTTTTTTTCCTATTGAAATGTTCTAATTGATATACCAATTTACCATTGTCCTTCCCCCTTAAAAGCATAATTTTACCAATAGCCTTCAGTTGGTGCCTCTGTAGACCTTGAATTTTGCAAAGAACTAGCCTGGGTACTGAGGTCTTATCTGAGTACATGAGAAAGAAGTTTGCAGCAAGATCTGACAGGCAGCTTCATCTGCCTTGAACCTGTGTCTGTCGTTTGCTAGAGATAGGATCAGGAATCCCTCCTCCTGCTTTTCTTACTCCTCAAGGATGGCAAACTACGCAAAATATGACTTTGTGTCCAGTCATGACAACCCCAGGGATAAATTCCGTGATTTTTGTCTACTGGTTCAATTTGAACCATTACTTTGTTTTTGGTTTTGCTTTTTTGTTTGTTTGCTTTGGCTTTTAGTTACACAAATAATATGTAAATAGCTGTTAAGACAATACCAATCTTCCTCCCGATCTTCCTTCCTTCCCCAGAGGTAACTGCTGTTACCATGTTGGTGCCCTTGCTTTGCAGACCTTGTCTGTGAACTTACATACTCACTCACATTCTAGGATGCCTTTGTTTTCAGCTAAGAAGAATCCATTTTTCCTACATTTCATTGTTAAAGTTACACACATTTCTGCATATTTTATTTTTAACCTAGCTGGACAGTCTTACAAAATGAACCCTTTGTTCAGTGCCCACATAAAACCGTGAATGGATCTTGGGGGGGGGGGGGTCATAGCTTTTTTAGGACTTACTAAAAAGACTGAGGTTTGAACCCAAATTTTGATTACAGAAAGCTTAGACAGTGCTTCCTATGCCTCTGAGACATTCCAGAGGGAACATGAGAAGCTCATCCAAAGAGAATATGGACTATCTACCCCTGCCATTCATTTAGGAGAGTAAGTGACGCTACCATTCATTTATTGAGTGCTTATTCTGTGTTAGACATCATGGGCCAAGTGCTTTGCATGTATTATTTATTTAATCTTCACAGTAACCTTATGAAGTAGGAAGAAATAATTGTGTGTGAAGAGTGTGGCTTAGTGACTTTAAACAGCCAGAGCAAGGTCATGTAGCTAAAAAGTAGCAGAGCTAACATTTATTTTTTTATATATAAATTATATTTATTTTAATGTATTTTTTAATTGTTATAGTATTACAGATATCTCCCCTTTTCTCCCCTCCCCCCTCTCCTTCCAGCCCCTACCCCGCCCCAGGTCTTCACTATCCTATTGCCGTGTCCATGGGCTATGCATATAAGTATATAAGTTCTTTGGTTTATCTCTTCTCGTCCCCCCAACCCCACATTGAGGTATGTCATTCTGTTCCATGCCTCCCTGCTTCGGGTCTTATTTTATTAGTCAATTCATTTTGTTCATCAGATTCCACAAATAAGTGAGATCATGTGAAGTAAGGATGTGGAGAAAAGGGAACACGAGTTCATTGCTGGTGGGAATGCAGATTGGTGCAGCCACTATGGAAAATAGTATGGAGTCTCCTCAAAAAATTAAAAATGGAACTTCGAGGACTATATCCTAAAAAAAAAAAAAACAATAAAAAACACCAATCAGAAAGAATATATGTACACCAATGTTCATGGCAGCATTGTTTATAATAGCTAAAATTTGGAAACAGCCCAAGTGCCCATCAGTAGATGAATGAATAAAAAAGCTATGGAATACTATGCAGCTATAAAAAAAAATGGGTCTCTCACCCTTTGGGACAGAGTGGATGGACCTGGAAAGTATTATGCTACGTGAAATAAGCCAAAATGAGAAAGAGCTAACATTTCAACCTTGTTTGATCCAAAACCCATATTCTTAATCCAGACTTTTATTTCAAATCACCCTCTCTTCCTTTTTTCTATAACAGAATCTTGTTTTTCCCCCCAATTAAAATTCTTGTGCCACTACCTAGCTTATCAGACCTGTGAAGGCAGACAAGCCTCTGGACACTCCTTTTAGCCCTAGTAGTGGCCGTGACGATGACCATGACCAGGCAGCTCTGGGGAACCGGCATACAGGGACACAGTCTGAAGAAATGCAGTCCTGGTACTTGTTCCCCCAAAGCCTCGTGCTTTCCACCTTCATGTCTTAAAAGCTCAGCTAAATCAGCTTGTTTTCGTATAGTTGAGAGTTGCTAAGCTAAACTCGGTAAGAGTTCTACTTTCATTCTCTAATGCATTAATAAGCACTGGATACCTATGGATTATGTTTTACTCCTAGAGTCTCTAAAAAGTCATTTCAGATGAATGGGAAAATGTCCTTAACAGTTTTAGTGTCACAATCCAAGCCCTTTAAAAGTTATCAGTTGTGCTACAAATTATTTACTTTCATGGCTTTAAAGATTTGTTTGTGATTCAGATTCTTGCACGGTAACTCAGAAAACACAAACAAATGACATTCTCTTCAACTTGATCATCCATTTTGTAAACACAGTAGGTAAAAAAGACTTCCACAGCCATAATTACATTAGTTTTTGTAAAATGTCAGAGGGCATCTAGCCACATAGAATTTTGGATTTGGAATGAACCTTAGAAATCCTCTCATTGGACCTCACTTCCAGATCTGGTGTGCTTTGCTCTTCATTATGCTCTCAAAAAAAAAAACCTCGTGCATTTTTTTTTAACAAAAAGAAGAAAGAAAGTACAGTTCCTGTCTTCATAGAGCTAATTGCATAGTGACCACAACTTCGGTAAGATACTTCTGTCTTGAGGTGGTATTTTATGATTTTGTGAACAATTCCTTGTATTATTCTTTAATGACAATAAATTTTCTAATAACAATCACTTATATCGCACTAATATTCCTAGGCACTGTTCTAAGAGGCTTAAGTATATTATTTATTTAAATTCTCACAAACAAAAAAAACCAAAACCCACGAAGGTAGATATTATTGTTGTCCTGATTTCACAGATGTATCAGGTGGAGGAACCAGCCCTAATTCACACAGTTAGTTAGTGGCAGAGTTAGGGTTTAAATTCAAAGCTCCCAGCTTCAGAGTCCATATCCTTAACCACTGTCTATCCTGCCTGTTATACAATCCCGCCTGGTCAGAGGGAAGTGAAAAGGTATGACTGCCTCCAGCTTCCTCCTTTCTCTAAACATGATGGGGAAGCATGCAAAGGTTTTCAGCCCAGTTATGACGTTCACTCTAACAGAGCTGAGAAATGAAATAAAGCTCTCTGAAGTGGTTATTTTCCATAACTGTCCCATGAACAGTAGCATGCCTTTGCATTTTATTTTTTCTTTCTGTTCTATTATGTCTGCTTAAAAGCATCTGAATTGGAATGATAACAAAGGTCCTTTACTTATGTGAAATCCTCCATATCTTTTCAGAGGCTCTAGAATTTATTGAGTGTTTACTGAGGGTCAGTCAGTGTTCAAAGTACTTTACTAGTGTAACCCTTGTAATCACTGCATTATGCCTGTCTTACAGACAAAGAAACTGAGGGTCAGAGAGGTTAAGTGGTCCAAGATCATAGTGCTAGGGAGAGCCAGAATCCATAGAGCCAGAATTCAAACTCAGGCGGTCAGCTTTGGCACCACCAAGCTTCACATTTGCATCATGGGAGTGAACTTCTGTGATGCTAACACAGGAGCAGGGTTAGCTCTCACCACTGGAAACTAGCTGTGAAGATGATCCAGAGGGGACTGAGGGTGGAGCTGGCTGGTAGCTACAGCTATGGAGAGATACATTTCCCGAGGGACTCCTGAGGGCAGTAACAATGCTTCCCAACAAATCAGAAGTCTGTCGTAGAGTTCTCCAAGATATAGTTGACCATACTTTCTGGAACCATGGTGGCTACTTCAATAGCTTCTACTGTGCTTTCTTCAGAAGTAGCTAAAATCTGAGCTGAGTTCCTCCTGTATGTGCTCCAACAGCACAGCACACCTGTGGGAGCTACAGGTGAGGCAACAGTTCTGATATTGCAGTGCAGTGTGACTGGGGCCATGTGCTTGCTGCTGGAGTCCTTAAGGACAGAGATCCCCTGTTCCCTTGTCCACTGTATCCCATACTTGTCAAACCCCATTTGTTAAATGAAAGTATGAATTAAATGAATGAATGAATGAATGAGTGAATTATTGTATTTGTCCCTAAGTCATTGTCTTGTCTTCCTCCTCTCCCTTCTTCCTTCTTGAAACAAATAAATGGCTTAGGAATCTAATGCATTTTAGTTCTCTCGATGTTAGGATATGGATTATATATAAAGAAAGACTTTGAAAAATAAAATAAATCTGATTCAAAGACAAATGTCACTATTCTTAGCTGGCAAGTACTTGGGAGACTTTGACCTTAGCTTGTTTGCTCATCCAACGCCCACACCACAACTTCACGACAATGTGTTTCCTGTTAGACCAAGCAAGACAGACATAATATTGATTAATTCATCTCTTTTTGCTTTATATTAACACAAATCATTGACTTCAATACTATACAGCTCTGTATTATGTATTCTACCTAGAGTTCTAAAAACATCTTTCCAATGATTACTTCCTCTCATTTTCAACATGGTCTTAGGAGCCACCGAGTATGAAAAAAGTTTGAACTCCAGATGCTTTTTCCACTTCCACCACTAAGACCCGGAGGGTTTGGATGGACAGAGCAGGGTGACCTTGTCTGGTTAGGGTTGGCTTTGCTTGTGAACACTGGTGAGAAGCCATTCCCAGGCAGTAGCTCTTCTGTCCCCTATGCAGTTCTCAAGAAAGCTGTCTGAGGTAGGCTCTCATTCTGCTGTCGTACCTGGGACATGTTTTGAGTGAAAATTGTAGCAGAGTTCTTTGAAAGTTTTATGTTGTCTTTTTTAAGAACTGGTGTTGAAGTATTGGTTTCATATATAACGCAGGAGTAAGCTATATAGCCTGAACTCACCCATATTTGATGCTTTGTCAATGCTTACTAAGACAAAGCAAATCTAAAATGGAGGAAGGTGGGGAGAGCCATTAAAATACATGTCCTCAATTGGAGATTTCTGATTAGAAAAGCATAAGTGTTAGAATTGTAATTAGAAATGGGTCAATAGAAAAGTTTAATTAGAAATTTAGGTCAAGCTACAGACAGATGAGAAAGCATATTTTAAAGTGTGGTGTTTTCTTTAAATGCATACCAGTTACTTTTTTTAGAAGCAAGCTCAAAAAGTTAAGTAGTAAATATCAGCAATCTTAACACTGGCAGATCAGGCCAGAACTCCAGACTTGCCAGTGGAATGCTGTTTCCTGCCTGCTGACTCAAGACTCAGTTCCTAGCTTGTCAGCTTGTCTGAGTATGGAATTGCTGGCTCCACACCAACACGGGGACAAAGACTTTTATTCCTTCTATGGGGATTAAGAAAGTTAAGTTCACAGGGCAAAAGGAATAAGCACTTGGATCTCTCCAAGTTCTTCCTATTGGGAAGGCAAACTCTCTGGCCCTTAGCCTCAGGGCACCCTCCTGGCCCCCAAATTAGAAGGGCATTTGTAGCCACCTGTTCTTGCCCTTGGTCTAAGAGCAGGCATACCCAGCAAGTAGCCAGGCTTCTTTGGCAGACTGACCACACAGTGCAGCTGGCAAATTTTAGAAGATTATGTGTAGAAGGAAGGGGAGAAGGAGGCAGGAGGAGGACAAAAGCAAACAGCAAATCACATTAGGGACCACGTTGGCTTCCGCATGCAACTGCTCCGACAGTTGGAGAAAGGATTACTGTTAGAGTTTGTTTACTTTCACACCTATTTATTCACAACATTCTATAACAATTTTGTAAGTATTTACAGCAGAAAAAAATAAAAGGCACGGCTGTAACTAGGGCAGTAGGAGAATCTTCCCCTTGGTAGTGCAGGATGCCAAAATTCCTCTATTTGCTTTCCAGAGGCTGCTGGGACAGTTTTCTGGGAAGAGTCCACTTAGCTATTTTTATAGCATTGGGGTCACCTTGGTTTCTTTTCCCTTCCTAGGTCAGGGAATTCACCCAAAATGCCATTTGCTTGGGGAATGACTGATCATATGGTTCTGTCCCTTTTTCCTTCCTCTCTTCTTTTTAATATCTCCCCTCCCCATTCTCTGTCTCTCTCTCTGTCTCTCTCTCTCAGCCCCCCTCCCCACCCCATCTCTGGAGAATAAGCTCACATTAAGGCAAAACAGAGAAAATCCTGAAGTGAAATACCCCTAGACTCTTACTCCTTAGAAAACACAGAGCTTGTGTTTTTTCTAACCCAGTGGCTTCAGGAACATCTTACCACCTGAGTCTGTTAGAGTGAAATCGCCCAATATAGAACACCTTGGCCATTCAAAGATTTTTGTTTCTAGGAATAGCAAGGTGAAAAGGTTCCCAAAACTGTTAAAACATTTTAAGACTCAAGTCTTTATAGGATCAACATTAAAATATGCCAAGGGAGGGGGATGTTCATTGGGTATAAATATTTTTTCAATGTTTATTACTCGCAAATATAATCTTTTCTGAAAAAGACCATATTTCCTTTTAACCCAGAATCTTTTTAGACCAGTACTAATTTGGTTTATATACAGAAAAAAAAAATCATAAGAAAGAAAACTGTGAGTATTGCTCAGGCGATGTGGTTCAGTGGTTGTGTGTTGACCTATGAACCAAGAGGTCATGAGTCAATACCCAGTCAGGCCACATGCCTGGGTTGTGGGCTCAGTCTCCAGTAGGGGGTATGAAGGAGGCAGCTGATCAGTAGTTCTCTATCATCATTGATGTTTCTATCTCCCCCCTCCCTTTCTCTTTCTGAAATAAACAAAAATATATTTTTTAAAAATAACAATAATAAAAAAATAAAGTTTGGGGAGAAGGGGTCAAAAGTTATACTTGGATTTTTTACCCTGTCTTGTTCAAGGGTCAAATGCATATAAATTTGGGGGTGGACACAATTTAACTATTAACAAAGGTTTATCCTTGCCATTGAAGCCCCATTTCTATTTGAAATGGAGCATCCCCAAGAGAATGGGCTCTAAGGTAGTATTTTTTACTTTGTTAAAAATTTTGAAGTTCTGGGAAACATTATTGCAGAAAATCTGTAACACTGCAGAATATCAGGTAAGACAGAGGTTTGGCAGGCAAGGGAATGTTGAAAATGGTAATGTGGTTCAAGGGAAAGTGAATAGTAATTGGGAAAAAGATTGCTGCTCAATGTTATATAATGAAGCTTTAGGAGCTACATTGATGAGATGTCTAATGTGGCACCTAAGAGCTTGCAACTAACTAATAACAATCTGTAAAAGAAGTTCTCTAAAGAGCTTCAATAGAGAACATACAAAAAAAATTTGCTTTCTCCTTTAACTACTTGACCTCAAAGATTAACGGTTACCTAGTAAGAAGTAGGAGCCGGCACTTATTGTATTCAGGGCCTCAGTTATCAGCTCTGATGAAGTAGTCGTATCTATTTGTCTATTGCCAGCTTTTACGTAAAAGGGCCCACACCTTAAATCAGGCAGTCAAGAGTAACCCTTGAGACCTGACCTCATTCAGATGGAATTTCAGAATGTGTAATTTTTTTCATCTCATATCTTGACAGTCAGTTCTTGTGTGATACACTTCATTCTTTTCCAAAAGATAGAGCAATGAAAAGTTATCAGTACCTTTCTTCCTGAAGTCATTAACTTTTAAACAGCAGGTTCAGAATTGGTGTTGAAACTCTACCCCTTCCCTTTTTATTTTCTTTTTTCTTTGCAGCATGAACAGCCAACATGAATTGAGCACCTACATGTGACAGGCATTATGATAGGGGTGGGGGTATGAGAAATTACATTTTTCTTTATTCTCCCCAGCTACCTTATCCCTAGGAACTTGGATCACATCTCCTTGTTATACACTCTTTATAGGTCCTTGTACGTTTCTTTATGGCACCAGCCAATCTATAATCACATATTGCTATAGGCTTTTAATTAATGTCCTTAACATTAATCAATATCCTTTTAAACTATGGTCTTTATGAGGACAGGAGCTTTTCTGTACATTTACACCCCAGGGTCAAGCTCCTGAAGGTCATCAATAAATTCTTGTTGAAACAAATAAAAAGAGGAAATTATGAAAATCTGATCTAGGAGGGAGAGTGAAAAGGAGTTTATCTAAAATCCCACATAAAAATTAAAAGTCCTTTAAATTTTGTTCTGTTTTGTTTTAAACAAGGGCATCTGCTAAGACTCCATGTGGGAGGAACTTTTGTATTCTAAATGAGAATGAGACCTCTATTGAAGCCATTGTTTTCTATCATTTACTGTCCCTCGTGAAAAGATCCACATAATAAATTCCTCTTTAAAGGCTTTCTTTTTTTTTCTGAAGGAAATTACATTTAGCCTGATACAATCCCACACATCTGTCTCAGTTGCCAGGAAACTCAAAGCTAAATTTAAAGGGAAATTTAGTGAACGAATTAGACACATCATTAGAAATAACTCTGAGTTGCTGAATTTGGTTTTAATCTTATGCTATTAACTGTTGTTAATGTGTATCTCATTGTAAACTGCTTCTGATGTTTTTAAAAATAATGTAAAAGGCATTTAGTTAAAAAAGCAAAGAGCAACTATGAAGGTCTAGTTGCAAATATTAAAAGTAGTTCATCATTATACTAATGCATTACCATGACGATAACCAGTACACATAGAAAAAGTGTAGTTCTAAAGTATGGAGTGCTTCTCTACTAACTTTTCTTCTTGAAAATGCTTATTTCAGAACAGATGAAATTAACTGCTGCAGCAGAGCTAACTTTTAACCTGTAGACTTATTACCTCAGATAGACAACATAAGCCACTTGGACTCACAGTAAAAAGTATAAGAATGCTTGCAGTTTGTCCCACCAAAATCTAGTCGATTTTTCCAAATTGTATCAACTGCACTAAATTTGTTATCTATTGTTTCATGACAAAATACTCAAAATTTAGTGAAAAATCCACTTTTTTTCCCCCTCAGGATTCCCTTTTTGCCTGCCTCCTTGGGGGACCACTCCCACCATGGAAACTCAGTGTGGTTTCTGGGCACAAGACTCCCCAGGTTCTCCCACCTCCGGGCTATTGGACAGTTTCCTTTCAGGCTTCTGCTCTATTCTGCCTCCATTAGAGGAGTGTCTGAGGCTCAAGCCCTGGCTAATGAGCCCCATTCCCCCACCATCTCTTTCTCTCTTTTCCCTCTTACTTTGGCTCTCCACCTTTCTCACTTTCCCGGACACTGCCTCCTCCCCAGCAACACACAAGCTCATTCATTCCCACACTTTAAATACAATCCGTACGACTTCCATAAATTCATCAGTTCTCTGAATGCCAGATGCCTATTCCCCGTTGTCTACTTAATTTTCCCCTTCAGATGTCTCACAGACACCTTGAACCCATCACGTCCAAAATTGAGCGCTGTTCTTCCTCCCTACCTGGCATTGTTCTTTCTCCAGTTTCCCCCAGCTCAATAAATAAAACTGTCATTTACTAATTTGTTAGAGCCAGAAACCTACAAATATCCTTCTTTCTTTTCTTCCAACATCAATGCAATCCATCGACCCATCTTACTGAGTTTATCTCTAAAACAGATTTTAAAAAAAAAAAAAAAAACCCTCTTCTATTGATCTCCAGGGCCTTGGTGCAAACCATCATTGTCTTTTTATTTATATTTTTTTATTGATTTCAGAGAGAAAGGGAGAGGGAGAGAGAAAGAGAAACATCAATGCTGACAGGGAATCATTGATCGGCTGCCTTCTGCACACCCCACACTGGGTATCAAGCCCGCAACCTGGGCATGTGCCCTGACCAGGAATTGAACTGGGACCTCTTGGTTCTTAGGTCGATGCTCTACCATTGAGCCACACCAGCTGGGCCCATCATTGTCTTTTGACTGAACTTTTTATTATAGAGCCTCTTGACTCTTCCCTTCATATCTACTCTTTCCTGTCTTTCACCTCCTTGACTTTCCCACAAAAAAATCACAGCACTTAGCCAGATGGACAAGTTTCCCACAGTAGGAGGTTTTCCTGTGGAAACAGGCAGTGAGAGTGGAAGGGGCCTCATCGAGAGAAGTGGCAAACTTAACTGCGAGGCCAGGTTCCTTCTTTGTAGCAGTGAACTTGTTTACTGTCTCCAAGAGCTACTATTTTGCGGCTATCTGGTCTCATTGGCCTTCTTGATATATTTTCTTTTCCTGAATAAAAGAAGCATTTTATTTTGTGAAGAACTGAGATGTTGAGACCCTCTTGAGAATAGCTAATATTATGCTTTCATTTAAATTATATTGTTCATCCCCACCTACCTCAGGGGAGGGCTACAAAAGGAAACTCACGGGGATTGGAAAAGCTACCAGAGGCTCTAAAACCCTGTCTGAAGGAAGTAGCCTAATTCTTTCTTTGAAACTAGAATAAGCAGACATATCCAAACATTGAAGAGTCCAGATTGAAAATCTTTTTTCCTATTGGGACACTGCCCCTCCCCGCCTCTCCACACACACCCCCCTGGTGCCCTGGTGGCTTACTGAGCCAGAGTATAATAATGTTAGGGACCATACTTTTTATAGGTTTTACTTTATGCCAATTGACCACTTTGGATAGTTTTCAAAGCCCTCCCCATTCTGCACACATCTAGCATACTTCATCTTCTCCCCTGCACTCTTTGGCACAACTCCCCACCTGGGCTTCCATCTCATCACTCTAACCATTCTTCTGCCTGGAAAGTCCTCCTTTTGTTCACCTTGCACCCTGACCCCACACTGACCCCACACTGAACTAAATTCTACGTATTTTCCAGAGCCAGCTGTACTTCCATGTGATCCACAATGCTTACCCAGCTACTATGAATTGCTCAGATTGCTTTCTTCAAATACCTCTTCACCTCTTAGTAAATGCTGACTTACAGTAGTAATTACCCCTTATTTGATTATAATCTGCTAGCACAAGTGGCATTTTCATAGCACTTCATTTAGAAAATGTCTGATGATTTTTTTTTTCTCCCTTGTGTCTCACAACTCAGGAATGCAAGTGTCCTTAACCTTACTTTACTAACAGGGGTACTGGGCATCAGAAAGATTAAGTCACTTCCCCATGGCCACACAGATAGAAAGGCCCACATCAATGGATGACATGTGACATTCTCTTTCCATTACATCACATCACTTCTCTGGCAACTGGTGTGGTTTTCACCGTGCATTCGATGCTCACGATCTATTATTGTAGGAACTTCAGAGACTTGAAATGCAGTTCTTCAGTTTCATGCTAGCATTGTCAGAGTCTTGGGTTTACTAGTGGGAAGTAGAAGGGAACCCACTTTTAACTCTTACTTCCATTTGCTTACTAACTGTCTGCATTGTCATTTCCTAGCTCAGTAGACCTAGATCCTTCCCTGGAGAAGTGCCTCCATCTCCTAATCGGCCTCCTGCTGCCAGTCTTGCCCCATGGAACCCTCCAAACTGCAGTGTAGAAGAGCTTCCTAAAACACAAGCTGCAGCTTGGTATCCCTGCACTTATAACACTTCAACGATGCATCACAATCTCAAAATAAAGTCCTAACTCCTTAGCATTGCATATAAAGCTTACTAAGATGTGGTGCTTGCAATCCTCCAATCCTCTCTCGCCCCCTCATCTCTTTCCCTGCCTTCTTCTTCCCCTTCCTCACCCACTGAATTCCGTTCTCCAAATGTGCGGATTAGTTTACCTTTCCCCAACTGTGCCATCCTGCCATCAGTCCAGGGGCTAAACCTGGGGTTTACAAACCCTTTACAGAAACTTGGATGAAAAAAAATGGACCTGTGTTTGTTATCACTAATAGAAATCACAGATATTTTCATTCACATGACAGTTGTTGAAGGTATCACAATATATTGTGTATCCTTATCATTACTGAGATATTTTTGTAGTTATTAGCTCTCATATAAACCTTGTTATCTAATGCATTAACAAAGAATCACTTATAGTACTAAGAGTATTTATATAATACTAAAAATATTTTTAAAAATTGTTTGCTGCTTGGCTGGCATAGCTCAGTGGTTGAGCATCGACCTATGAATCAGGAGGTTATGGTTCCATTCCCAGTCGAGGCACTTGCCCAGGTTGCAGGCTCCATCCCAGGTGTGGAGTGTATAGGAGGCAGCCAACCGATGATTCTCTCTCATCATTGATGTTTCTATCTCTCTCTCCCTCTCCCTTCCTCTCTGAAATCAATAAAAATATTTTTAAAAATATTTTGCTAACTGTATTTTAATATGATTGATTTGCCTTCATTACCCTATGATTTTACTTTATTCATTAAAAACTTGTTCTAGGAAGGAATCCTTAAGTTTCACCAATCTGTCAGAAGGAGTCAAGGCCTTAAACGTCCTTAAAATGTTCTTCTGATCTCAAATCCGTACTCTTGACCTGGCCCATATTCACTCATTCTTCAAGGCTTGGTTAGGTACACCATTGAGAGTCCTGTTCTTTGATCCTCCAAGACTGAAGACACTTCCTTTCTGCTTCTTTAGCAGTGAACTTTCCTCAGGTATGACTCTGATATCACTATGGTATGGCTGCCTTTCCTTCATTGGACTCTATCACAGACACAAGCTCCTTGAGGCCAGCCCTGTGGCTTATCTCTGCCGTATCCACAGTGCCCAACACATAGTGAATGCTCCGCGGTCCTCTGTTCAATGCAGACTGTTCTCACCCCATTGTAGTGTTGTGGCTCCTCCTGAACTATTCATCCATACAAATATTTATCGGGACTCTACTAAATCCCATGGACTTTGTAGGCACCGAACATAGAACAGAATAATACAGACAGAAATGCCTGCCCCTGATGTTCATATTCTCAAGAAGTGAGCTAGTCAATAAATAAGATGTAAAGCACTCTGATCACAAGAAAACAAATACTGTATGATTCCACTTACATAAGGTACATCGAGTAGTCACATTCGTGGAGACAGAAAGTAGAAAGGTGGTGCCAGGGGCTGGAGGGAGTGGGGGTGAGGAGTTAGCGTTTAATGGGTACAAAGTTTCAGTTTGGGGAGATGAGAGTTCTGGAGATGGATGTTGGCATGGCTGAACAACAATGTGAATGTTCAAAACTACACCCTTAAAAACGGTTAGAATGATAAATTTGATGTATATTTCACCACAATTTCTTTTTTAAAAAAGCAAAACACACTAGATGGGAAATGTGCTGCAGAAAAAGAAAGATAGGAAGGGGGGAGAGCAAGGGCTGAGAGGAAGGAGGCGAGGCTGGCCTCAGTGCTACAAAGATTGCTTGCTCAGGGCCTGAGCTACATGCACAACCATGTGTGTGGAAGAAGATTCAGAAAGACCCCAACCTTCCGTCTGATTACCAGTGGGTACAAAAGTACAGCTTTTGATACGGCCAGTGCATTGCTAAATCCCCGAGTACTGATGCCTTTCATTCTCCCTGGCACTGCCTTGAAAATCAGTCAGTGAGTGAAATCCTCGAGAGAACATTGCATCTCACATTGTAACTCAGACCTACGATTTATCTTTCCTTGTCCACATTTTGGTTTGACATAAGCGCTTCTCTGCTGTGCGTCATCAAAGAATTATGAGACCATTTGAGGAGGTGAAGATGACGAGTTTTTTTTTTAAATCAGATAATTATACCTGATTTATAACTCTAATGGCTCCATAAATCACCTTAATATCCATGCTTCCCTGAGCCTGGTTTTACACTATTTACTTTTCATAACTCACAAAATGTAATCAATATGGATTCCAAGTCTAATTATAATCCTTTAGTAAGTGGCCTGACTTCTGTTTTGCCAACATTTTAAATACAAGTTTTTATTAAAGCAAATGTTATCAAATCTTGAGATTTAAAGTTTGATCTACATGATATCAAAACAACTGGTTATAAAGTAAAACTTCTATCCAATTGACTCTGTTTGGGATTTACATTGTCAACTGTATAGCCCTAGCTGAATTTTTTTTAAGTGGAGTATGAGCAATGAGTAAACAGAGATCTAATGCTCTTATTTGTCTCTTCCCTAATGGTTCCACCATTTAGGGACACTATAACCAGCAAAGCCTCATGAAATATTAAGTCTAATGCTCCTTTGTAATCTTATCTTAGTTAACTGTAACTTTATATAAATATAGATATAGATTAGATATAGATATAGATAAATATAGATAGATGACAGATACTGATTTCATAGAAGAAGGAAGAAGGAGAGAGACATAGAAACATCAATGATGAAAGAATCATTGACTAGCTGCCTCCTGCACACTGGGGATTGAACCCGCAACCCAGGCATATGCCCTGACTGGGAATCAAACCGTGTCCTCCTGGTTCATAGGTCAATACTCAACCACTGAGCCACTACAGCTGGGGATTAACTGTAACTTTTTAAGATTTTTTAAATTTACAAATACTTCTCAATTAAATTGTAAGACTTTTATAGCTTATTAAAAACCAGCAAATTATAAAACATCTTACATTGTCTAGATCTTAAAGTATAGATTTCTACAGTGTAATTCTTCAAAAATGAAAATACGCTCTTCTTCCCACCTTCTTCTGAGACAGACGAAGAACCATGGAATTTACCTGAGAACACAGCCTAGAAACAAGGGAGTCACTAATTTACAAACAACATATGACTCAGAGCAGAAGCTTCCTAGTCATGGGCTGCCATTCCATTTCCCTCTTGGTCCTTTTAAAAAAGCTCTATCCGGTGGAAACCCTTTGACATTTCTGTCATTGTGAGGTGTATTGGTATAAAAAGGGGAATATTTAAGCGGCTGCTAAATCAGAAACCTTGACCAAATACTAGGTGACGTGCTTCTGGCTTTGAGGTTAGTTATGTCTAGCATTGAACACTTTTTAAAGCGATTTCTTTCATTTTGGAGCCCTTTCATCGTTTTTCCCACTTGCATGTGTTTACTACTTAATGTGTTTGTAAAATGATCCCTTTCTCTATAACATGGGACCTATCCCTGGGCTTCATTTTTATAATGAAATCCATTTGTGCAGAGCTATGAACTCGTTAAGGTTTCATTTTTTTAAGTAACTTAATTTCTCTGAGTCTCACTTTCCTCGCCTGTAAAATGGCAGAAGTTCTTTTCTAAGTACAATTTCTGTGTAATGATTTGCTCCCCTGCTGTAATTTGTAAGCAATGCATACACCCACCACTCCCCTACAGTAAGGACCCGATACATTCTCATCAGCTCCTTCAAAAAGCTCCTAACAGAGCTCTCCACCATCTACCACTCCTCACTCCAAACCATCTCCCACAGGCTGAGCTGCAGATAAACATTAAATATGCAGTGACAGGTGTGCAACTGGCCCGCTCACAAGATTCATTACAAACCCTTAAGCTGGAGCCCATGGCCATAGCAACAGGACCTCAGTCAGGACCTTTCCCACCTTCCCATCTTCTTTTTCTCTGCATGTTCCCTGCAATCATTCATGTGCCCATTTAAATATATTTACTGAGGACTGACCACCTGCTGAGCACCATGATGAATGCTAGAAGCAATGATGCACCAAACCCAATTAAGTTCCAGGGAGGGAACTTCTTGTGACTCGGGAGGGAAGAAGGTAGTTTATGAGAGGCACCACATAAGACCACGGGACTCAAGCAGAGGGACTGAACACAGGGGACAAGTTTAGAGAGTAAAGTAGAAAAATTCAACAGGAACTCATAGACTTCCTTAAAAAGTTCTGTCATTGGCTTAAGCACAATGAAGACACCTTTATTGAATGGAACTGCAATACCATGTAATCTTTCTCCCCCCCCCCCCCCCCGCCCCAAGTTGTTGCTTCTACAGTTCTTTCAGCGTGAGCTAGACTCTTCATCTTTCCAACTTATAGCCAGTGTTTAGTACACCAACTTCAATGCCTTCTCTGCCATGGAACATCTCCTTCTCTCCCTATACCATATTGACCTTTTACTGCAGTCATTAATATCCTCAGCTCTTTTAAGGACTAGATATAGAGGGTCTGATATGGAAGCCACTAGCTCTGTGTGGCTATGAGCACACGTGTGAAATTACTGACTGAAGTGTGGCAAGTCTGAATTGAAATGTGCTATATGTGTACCAAAGTTTAAGGACTTAGTATATAAATAAGTAAATACAAAAAACTCATTGGTAATTTTATATGGATTACATTTTGAAATGAAAATGTTTTAGATACATTTACGTTAAACAAATTGTATTATTAAAATTAATTTCCTCTTTATTTTATGTGCCTAGTAGAACATGTAAAATTACAAATGTGGTTCACATTATATTTCTATTGGAAACACTCTTTAGACTATACACTTCCTGAATAGTGAGTGTTTATTCAATTATGCATGTTTATCCCCCTAAGGAACACACTAACTTGTCTATAGTAAAGACTCAGTAAATAATGTTTAAATTTATTGCTGTTCTCTCCAGGTTTTTGAAAAAGTACTTTACAATTTTAGTACACTACTTTCTAACTGAAATGTGTGGCCAGAACTCCACAGTGAAGACAATGGGTGGGGGAGGGGAACACATTTTCCATCGGCCCTAAGAAGGTTAATGTATGGAACATGTGGTGTGACCATGGCAAACACAGGAGCTCTGACTGCTGATTCAGGAGGTTTCTCTGTTTCCAAAACATGAACTTTTATTGCAGTCTGTGGAAGGAACATTAGGACAAGAGGATCCTTGTGGTTTCTCGCTGTATCTGTGGAAAAAATCTGAGATTAAGGTTTAAATTAAACTGACATTAAAAGAGCCTTTGTAGTCTCTATGTGTGTTTTAACATCTGTTGCTATAGCTAAACTGACACTGATTATTACAAATTATGGTTCATGAGTGATTGAATAAAATGTGGTTTCCTACTAATGGACATTTTCTAGCGTTGACTTGGTCCTCTTTAATGATGAGACATAGACCAAGGAAACATTATTAAATGTACAGAAAGCATAAAATTTCTGGTATGAGAAAAAAGCATTTAGGAATTCCCGGAACCACATCTGTAATTTTATGCATTATTTTGTTTTGGCTGACTTCTCTGTGGGGTTCATGGAGGCTCCCCCATGGTGACCTACATACACATTCTCTTTTATGTTAAGGGGCCTCTGAGGATGAACAAACATGTTTCTAGTCACGAGATGGTTGGGGACAACTCATTGCCAGTTAGCAAACCTAATTCTGAGGATATTACGTCTTATACCTAGAAAAGATGTTCAGTTTTAAACTTTTCTCCAGGCTTATTTTCTGTTACTCTCACAGAAGAGCCTTCTGCTTCAAACAAACCTGCCTCCTCATTGACTATTGAAATGCCTGCTACTTATCTATGTTATCTGTATCTTCACCCTGCTACTGACCGAGGGTTCTCTCTGAGAGTCTCACAGTCAGACTCCCCTCAAAATGTTGTCAGACTGCTACTGAAGATTAAGTACGGGAAGGATTCTCACACTAGTCCCTCTCATAGGGCAACTAGTCCCTCTCAGACAGGAGGCTGCCCCCATGCCGGGCGCCTCGTTTTGGTACAATTGTTTGTGGCCAATATGACAAGGTCATGTTGTTGTTTTTTCCTCACAAAGAGAAGAGGATGTGGCAGACACCTAGGACTAGTAAGTTCCTCTCTATTACCCCAAGTATCATACCTATGTATGGGAGTGCTGTTTCTGTTCATTCCTAAACTCGGAAAACTTTTTTAAAGAAATGATTTATTTAATTACATCAATCACACTGTATATGATGGATGCTAGGATTGAAATGGGTTTGCCAATTTGTTGTTGAGATCCAGCACATTCTTTGGAGAGGCAACAGGAGGTAGTAGATAAGACTCTGAAGGGAATCAGAGCTAGATTCTGCATCTCACTTGCTATGTGACTTTAGGCAAGTCAAGCAACTTCTCTGAGCATCAGTATTTTTCATCTATAAAATGGTGAAGATGTTGGCTTTGTGGTGTATTCAGCATAAAAGGTGATAATTGCACAGTGTCTTGGACACAGCAGACCTTCAAAAATAGAAACCTGCTTTTAATGTGTTGGGACATTATTGTTGGATACAATGGTAGAAAATTGATTTCATTTTTACTGAAATGAGTCCTTATTTTATTGAGTACTGAACATTTATGAATCTAGTATGGAGGAGAAGCATTGAACTCAGGTTCTATAACCTCAGAAATTACATCATTTAGAAATTTATGACATTGTACATGGTCATTGATTATATATGGCATCAAGTAGCCAAAGAAAACAAAACAAAACAACTTCCTAGTCAATTATTTGGATTTTAGTGTATTTGGTAGCCAACAGGACAACCTTGTGGCAAATCAAAGTAGCCTTTAATAATAATGTACATTTGTATAAATCTCTAAATATTATTTTAATTAATCCTCACAATAACTATTTTGTTTGGGAGATAGTTACCGAATGATGATAGCCATCATAATGATAATTATTAGGGAAAAAATAGTAATATCACCTGGTAGAGGAGGGATTGCATATATAAGAACGCACAAACCAAGGAGGCCAGAGTTCTTGATTCTAATCCTCAATAGGGATAAAAGGAAGGAAGGAAGATGCTAATATCAATTAGGTGCACAGTAACTGTCACACATTTTATCTCATCCTTGCAATAGTCCTGTCAGGCAATATTTCCATTTGGTAAATAAGGACCTTGATGCTCAGGAAGTTTAGTAACATGGCTAAGGTTACAGCAAGTGTTCCAGCCAGAATTCAAATCCCATCCTGCCAAATGCCAACAATCATGTTCTTGTCACTGTAACCATATATTTTTTATGCTTCTACAAACTCCTAACAAGTAATAAGCTTTAAGAATGTATGAGCATATAAACAAAAAGATTTGCATTGACAACATAACACAGTATCCCAGATAAACTCCAAATGAAATCTTTATCTAGAATTGGGAGAGGGTTGCTCAATAAGTAACTATTTATTCAAAATGACATGCCTGTGTGCTTTTGATTTTTAATTGAAGGAAGAAGGAGGCACTGCACAGGAATAAGAGGGGAATTGGGAGGAGGGGGTATAGGCCCTTGAGAATGGAGAGGGTGAAGAGTTGGGAGAGAATTCCAGCATCTCTTTCCCTGTCCGCATCAAGGGATTGACTGTGCAGAGGTGGAGGAGGGATGTCAGGACGAGACACGGAAGCGTAGTGTTCTCCATGGGCTTTGGAACTCTGCTCGCGAATTGTGCTACTTGGGTTCTGGTGATGACCAAATGAGACAGAGCTGGCCAGAGGGGTGTTTTCCACCCCCAGCTATCTGACCCCAGCATTGCCCCTTCGTGCCAGCATTGACACTGAGCAGCTGAGGCATCACAAGGATGCCAGATAGTCACCAGCAAAGGGGGCTGTGAGAAACCAGGAACCACAAGCAGGGCTGGAGGCACAGATGAGGTTAGAGAACATACAGACACACGACTGAATTTATATCTGGGAACACGCTGAAGGGAGACTTGTGACTAAGAGACATAAATTGGCTGTTACCTTGAAACTGACCTTGTTCGCACCATCAGACTCCTGAGAGCTGAGACATAGTCAAATAAATCAGATTAGTAAATAGTCACTTTGGAAAATCCTGGCAACTTTGCCTGTGGGATAGAAAAAGAGTATGTATTCATTGTGAGGAAAGAGAGGAAACCAGGGCTACAAAAACCCCTGCTTGATTTGAGGGAAGAGGAGGCGAGACGGTGAGCAGAAAAAGCAAGAACTCTGCAAGGCCCAGAGCAGTGGTTTTAAAGTTGGGGTCCCTGGAATAGCTGCATCAGCTTCACCTGGGAACTCAGAGTCATGCAAAGCCTGGTCCCCACCGTAGATCTACTGGAGATAGGGGTGCAGAAATCTGTGCTTTAACAAGTTCTGCATGTGATTCTGTTGCAGGCTTAAGTTTGCAAACCACTAGCCTAGAGGAAGTTGAGAGAACAGAGGTAGGGGGTGGGGGTGGGGTGGGGGGGGAGGATCTGTGATGTTTGTTGAAGGGAGCCCTGGCCTTGGTATTGCCCTTAGGGCTGGGGGAGTAGGAGCCCCTCAGAGCCCAGGTTCTGTAATGCCTGCTTGGTTGGCCTTATCTGCCAGTGGGGAGCAGAGTGCTTACAGCCCAGGCCCCCACCCACCAAAGCATTAACCCCCTGTTGATCATGCCCCAGCACCCACCTGGCGTTTCCTCTACCAATGACCCCAAGCCCTCTTCCAGGACCCACCCTCCTAAGGTTGACCTCTGAGTGATGTAGGGGGGCAGGGGTGGGGTTGGAGTTGGGGCCCCTCGCCAAGAGTGGAGATAGATGTCCTGGCTTGGGGCCTCAGGCAGCCCCAGGTACTATCACTGACATCTAAGGAGTGTCCAGGACTAACCGTCTATTCACAGTTTTATTTAGAGGCAACCTAGGTGATCCCAGTTCAAATTATTCATTTGCTGAGAAGAAATAAGACTTTTTTTTCTCTCTTAGAAATCTCCTAGTCTTGGAGAGGAAAGCAAGAAATTCTATGATCATTGACTTTGATGTAATTTTAGTTAGTATATTTCTGGTTGCCTATTTATATGTTTTAAGTTGAATTGATCATTTAATTGATATTCTAAAATATGCTTTCTTTTTAAGGAGCTACTATTTGTAGAATTATGCAATAGTTCTGAAAACTTGGGTTAACTAAAAAATTAATATCAATTGAACTTCAATTTCAGAATAAGTTTAGGGATTTTAAAATATATTTGTTAAAAATTTCTTCATTTCCAGGAAAATGAGAAGTATCAAATAATTAAGAGCACCATGGAGATTTTAGGAAAGTAGTGAAAAATATATTCAATTATAAGGTTTATTGTTTCTTTACAGATTGATATGAAATAATACCTTTCCCCTTTTAAAAATTTATTTTTAAAATATCAAAGTCTACATCCTACTGAACTCATATAATTGCATATAATTTAATGAAATAAAAGAAGCAGAAACAAGATTATGTTAACCAGTATTAGAACACATAAAAAATCCTACAAGGTACCTAGACACAGGGACTTAAAACAGGTATAATTTTCATCTAAGAACTAATGATTAGAGTTAAAAGGTGTCTCGTTTTAAATGAGGAAGTCCATTATATTCATCTCCAGTGGCAAGGGATGATTATTATATTGTAATTATATTTTATATTGGCTCTATATTTCAGCCAGAGTTGCTGAAGAGTAGGAAAAATAATTATAGCAAGCAATTGCATGAAGTGTACATTGGGGAAGGTAAAATTTAAGAAAGAAGCCCTCCACGAGTATGTGCTTGCATGATGGCACCCAGAATTGGGTGTATGAGGCACATTTAAAGTATATATTTCAAAGGCATAGTTGGCTGATTTCTAAAGTCACCTGCTAGCTTTGAAGTCATTTTCATAAGGTTCACTCAGTAGTTTTGGGAGACATAGACAGTAGCATTAGGCATTACAACATAATGCCATTTGTTCATTTCAAAGATAGACGTTTTAAAAATTCAGTTCTAGATTCTATGCTTACCTAGTATTGAATTTATTTGTTTATGTTGCCACAATCTCCCCCAAAATTGTAGAAACTGTACATCACTAAAGCCATTGGACTCAGAGATGCCAACTAATAAATGTAAAGAAAGACTCCAAGATCCAGATCTGTAAGAACAATTTGAGTTCAAGCAATGTGACAGGTTTCTTAAATAGCCATGTGCAATCTATATCACACTGTCTTCTCTGTCATTTCCACAAAAACAGCCCCAATTCCATCTCTTCTTTCCCCAAATCAGATGTTTAGTTGGTATGTGTTGTAAGCCATGGTGGTTTTAAAATAACGCTTGTCCCAGCCACAACACAGGAACATGTTACTAGCAAGTGGGAGCATGTGTTCAAGAACTAACCTCCTAAGTGCCATCATCCCTATCTCTTCTCTCAAATCTCTCCTCGACTCACCTCCAGGGCCTTGCCTACCAATCTGTTTCCACCACAGCCCTTTTACTTGTCCAAGGTTAGTTTACTGCCTTTGTGGGCATCCCATTTTATTCTTTCTGCTTCTATCATACTTTTAGTTCAAATAAACTAATAGCCCATCAATATCTATAATCTATTTATCCATTATTAAAAAACACACACATAAAACCCCATTTCTCTGTGATATTAAAATGTCAATTCTATTCTTCCTTAAATTGGAACCATATGACATTTCCTTTAAAATCTATTAATCATATTTACAAATAAGAAAGCTTAATTTTAATATTCTTTATATTCACTATAGTGACTAATTTTGTTTTTGCTCACTCTGACCTCTTTTGAAATGGCACTTAAACAGTTCTCCTTAATGTTTGCAGGAATAAAGTAGGACAAATCCCAAACTCTTCTACCAATTTCTGTAGGAAACAAATTTCCTAGACACTGGCCATATAATTTAATACCATGGAAACTTGTTTTCTTTCATCTCTATATGCTGAAGAAAATAAAAAGTTTGATTCTCACATTACTTCAAGAATATTAATTTTTCCTATGGGATATGGAATTCTGTAAAACTTGCATGCAATGTAGTCCATAGTCTTTCTTGTTTAATTCTTTATAATTATTGTTTTAAGTAAAGTAAATTAACCAAAGCAATAGTGACATCAGACTGGAGTTCTCTGGTGCAAAATTATAGCTCTCAGAGTGTCTTTTAAACATGCCTTACCTTGTTGCTACTTATTGTCAAACATACCCAAATGTTTGTAGTGTGTGAATATTAAAACAAACCTATCACAGTGTCTGAGCACAGAGTTAAAAATAAATAAATAAATAAATAAATAAATAAATAAATAAATAAAATATTGAAATATTTCCATATAACCATTATGGAATGGTTAATAAATAGCTATTGTCTAGAACCCTCTAAGTGCCCCCTGCCCCCAACCAAGTCAGCTGTTTCTGTCAGTCCCGGAGGACTCTTCAAAAACCCCACACTCCAGCAAGCAAAGGGGTAATGCTTGGCACCACAGGCACCCTGAGGGACAACCCCATCCCCACCCCAAGTCAACATCTGTGCTGTGCTATTCAGCCTATAAAGTATTTTGAATTAGTATATCTATCTAAAAGCAACTTTATTTTTCCTGTGCAATTTCATTCTTTGCATCTAACTGCACTTCGGTCCACACTTAAAAATACACATTCTGGAATCTGGGTTTAATATGTCTCTGCCTCTCACTTCTGCTTCTCAGTAGGTGGAACTGCCATCTCAGGCTCTTCCATGTGAAAAGAGATGTGCTGCTGGTGGCACACCTCTAGAGCTTGCAATCCCGAGAGAGAGAGAGAGAGAGAGAGAGAGAGAGAGAGAGAGAGAGAGAGAGAGATCTCTACCTCCAGCTTCAAAATAAAAAAAATCACAGAGAAGGATTCTGTTTGGCCCCGTTTGTGTCACATGTCAACCTTTGAACCAGTCCTCATGGCCAGAAGCATGGGGTTCTATAATTCACTTTGTCTGAATCACACACCTACCCTGTGAGGTATCCATGGATGAGTAGTTTCCAAATGAGAAAGTGGAGGTGGGATGGGAGTGGGGCTGCTTTTACCATAAAAAGAGGAAAGAGTGCCAGGATGACAAACAATGAATGTCCCCAACACTAGACTTTCTAAGCAAGGCTGAGTGTTTACATTCTTGCTTACAAGATTGCAGAGTACTTACTGAATATCTGTTGATTACAAATTTGTATGTGAGCTCAATACCTGACTTGTCTGAATGTTGGTTTTATGGTAAAAGATTGGCACAGCATGCTGATCAGAAGTTTCTACAAACCACCTTTTCATTCACAATGTATATAAAGCTCTCCTCATAAAGCTGAAGGGTCTGCTATTTCCTTTTGGGGTTTAATGAGGACCATGCTAATGTAATGCAATGAATGCATATTTCTAAACTGTATACCCCATTCCCATTGTTTTTCTTTCACAAGTCAGCCCATGAGGCACAATATTGATATCCACTGGCAGGTCACACCATATCTGGAGAGGATGAGATCACCAGGGGTAATGTTGCCAGGACCTTTCTTTGATTCTGACCCTTTAGCTTTAATATTATTATTATTTTGCACATTACAAAATGCATTTGTTCTGAAAAATATCTTCTTGCCTTCCCTGCTTACACAGACTCACAGTAACAATCATTTTTCTCTATCTCAATTGTCCAGAGGTCACAGTGAGTTTTCCAATTTCAGCAATTTCTGTGGGCTCTTCAAACATCTGCAATTCATTCTCAATATATTCTCCCATCTTCCACATTTTTAGAACCTCACACAATTCTTGGACACAGTAGGTACTTAGCAAATAGCTATTCATTCGCTTTGACTCTCTTCTTGTTTTCAGGGAACAATTAAGTCTTGCCATTTTCTTTTATAAAATATGAAGTGAGAAAAAATAGAATCCCAAAATAGAAACCTAAATTACCAAGGCAGCACGGGCATCATTTGGAGGAAAATCGGTTTTGCATAAAATTGAAATGGAGTGTGCTGTGCAGCCTCCTGTATAAGAGGACTCAGCGGAGAAGCAGAAACAGCAGGGACTAGTAATAAGCCCCCAATTTGGATGTTAATCATCTTCCATTTCATTTAACACTTTCAATTTAATTAAGTAATGTACACAGTTCAAATAATAAGACTTGCAGTCAGTTTTTTTTTTTTCATTGCAATTTAAATGGATTTTCTAACCACTGTCCTTAACACTATAAAATTATTTTAATGGCCTTGTGGGTTTTTGGGGTTTTTGTCCAGTTTATCTAACATAAGTGACACGAACTTATGGAAGTATGTGACTGGGTAAAGCAATATCGGTCACTTGTTCATTCAATAAACCTAGGCTGAGTGCTGCACACTATGGAAGTAGGAGCATCCAAATCATATTCACAGAACTCCAGTAAATAAATAGCCTTGAATTTGTGACATAGCTACAAAGGACTGCAGAGCTCACCTGCTCCAAGCCCTTCATTTCTCAGATCAGGGCACTGAGGTTCAAATGGGTTGAGTGACTTGCTCAAGGTAGTGGCAAAGCTAGAACCAGAATTTTTTTTATTCCTTGTGTCTTGCATAGTACCTGACTTTAAAGCAATCAACAGAAATGTCTTCACCAGTTACTATATGCTGGGAGCTGTGCTAAGCAATGGGTAAGAGTAAGCTTCTGTCCTTGGGAGCTGCAACTCCAAGTGAGGCAGACAGAACATGGAAAGGGGGTAGGTTAAAAAGAGAAAACACATAGAAGAAACTTTGTAAATGTCCCATTAATGAAATATGACAGAAAATAGTGTCTTTGTCTTTGTGACACTCGTGTTCTAATAGAGGATATAGACAAGTAAAGCAGAGCAAATGTGTGTTTTCATTTAAATAAATACCACAAAGGGTCAAGGGGTGGTAAGACAACGGAAGACTGTCCCAAGTGTGTGATTCTTAGCAGGAGTTCCCAGATGGACAAGTAGCTCAGAGGGAAGAGTCTGTACACAATCAAGGATGTAGGAGAGCAGTCTTTAAGACAATGCCAATCAAGTTATTTTGTAGAGGAATTGGATGCACTGGGGACATAATGGGAGATGAGACTTCAAATCCTAGAAAACTTGGTATCCCAGACCAAGGAATTTAGGTTTCATCACTTTAGAGAGGTTCGTCAATGTGTGTAGCACCCATTAGTGGTGAAATCAAGTCAGTGGGTTGCCATCAGCAACTTAAAGGAATAGACTAGAATAGAAAATGTCAGTGAATTTCATGTATAAAGGGTAAATTTTGGGATGGAACCAGTTGTTTGATGGAACCTTTATACTTATTATAAATGCATATGTGCACAGGTAATTCCTACAGGACGTCAGTCCTGATCAAAAAGGTTTGAAAGCCACTGCTTCTGCTGATAGGGAACCACTAACGAGCTGGGACGTTTGCATTTATAAGTATGCCGTGCTTTCAGTAAGAACAGAGTAAAGAGAAGGCCATTTCAAGCATGGCTTTAGGAATCCAGAAGAAAGACGGTAAAACATTGATACTTGGATAGAGAAAAGGATGTAGACTGGAGAGCTAAATCATCAATAGACTTGATGATTCATCACTTCTTTCCATTCTCACTACTACTATTCTTGCTTGGCCCTTACCATTTCTTTTATAATCAATTCCTGAGTAAGCCAGCTAGCTGTGTTCTTGACCATCTTAAATTCATCCCTCATTCTGCATTGAAAGACACATCTGACAATCTCACTCTCCTGCATATACTTCACTGACCACTTACTAACCTTTCTGTGGAGTTTCAGTTCTCACCTCTCCCCTTTCAGCTCATTTCCTTCACATCTCATGTAGACTATACATATATATATCCTATGTAATAAAGAGCTAATATGCTAATTAGACCAAACAGCAGAATGACTGTCCTGACGACCTTCTGGACAACCATCTGAATGACCTTCTGGACAAAGCCAGGGCTGCAAGGGCCAGCCAAGGCTGTGAGGGCCCAATGCATGAATTTTGTGCATCGGGCCTCCAAGATACATATATATATATATATATATATATATATATTGGGATCATGCTATGAAGTAGCCTCAGGCACCAGTGAGAGAGGAATTTGCTTCCAGGTGCCTTCTCCTGAATTACATTAATGTTATCACCAACCTGCTGACAGGTACCCTCTGAAAAGGAGTAGCTATGGAGGTCCCTGTTTATAATCAACTGAATTAGCCAAATAATTTCACGGGAAAACTTGCTTGACTATATCCGAATTGAAAGTTACTGTGGCATCATATAAATTAAGTCAGTTTTCTGCAATAAATATGCCTCTCTGGAAATTGCATAAGTTGTGTCCAACGTCTAGTTGGATTTTAAGGAAAAGACAGCTAGGTTTCCACTCCCGGAAAACAAGAGGGATGATGGGACTAGCAGGCACTGCCTTGGGTTCACAAATACTGGTAAGTACCTGAACACTCTAGAATTGTTCTGCATCAGTTGATATTATTATCAGCGAACACATTTTAAATTAAGGAGAATATCTGTTTACTATTACAAAGTGGGGAAAAAAACACACTTGGAAAATCCCCAGGAGCTGGCCCATCTCTTTAATCACATCTGGCTTTTTTGTAGTCGGAGGGAGCATTGCTTTGAGCTATTTTTTTTTTTCAAATAAATAAATTAATAAAATCAGAGCCAACTGGATTTAGCAGAGAAATTAGATTAATATTTTGCATGCATTGTTCAGTAAGAGTAGTTGTATGGTTGACAGAGGGCCTTGCTTTCTCACCCCAGTGTCTAGAGAGGTAGTTGCTTCTAGTCTGGCTCAGGAGACCAGGCTCCTGTAGAGCCAGGGTGAAGGAATTCTTGATTTGTTCCGCGTAAGGAGGATGTCTTGCCCCAGTCTACGTTTGTATACAATGCTCTCCACAACGCTTGTCTAGCTCTGAACAAAGCCATGGCCCAGGTGGCCAAGGAGCAGGGCTGTCACTTGTATCCGGGCATTCATTTTGCTCACACACACAGCTGCTACAGCTTTCTGAGAGCCACTGTGACTTGTCTCTGAGTTACTCCCTCCAGCAGAGCAATTCTCCGCCTGGAGAAACACAATAGGCCAGTTGTAGCTTGAATTCCCTCAGGGGCAGAGAGCGGCTCCCCGCAGCAGTTTTGGAGGGCACCCGGCCTGACTAAGGCCAGAGGAGAGCCTGGTGAGTTTACTGACAACCAGCCTCTCTCAAGATCAAGTAAACATCATAAACCCTTCATTCGCTGGCCTATAAAAACCACTTGGGAGGCTACAAAGCCAGTGAAATGTGTGAAGGGGTAGCAGGGAAGGTACACATTGAAGCCAGTATGAGGACTTAGCCAAAACAGACAAAACATCTCAAGACAAATCATGCAATTAATGCCAGGAACAGTGCTGTTACAGAATGTATGACTCTATTTTTGCAACACCTTTCTCCCTGATGCTTCTGGAGAAATTGAATATTTCTACACTTCCCCTGCCACATTCTCTGTGGAAAGAAAGGGAATATCATCTTCCAATATTCAAAAGGCTCAGGATGGATTAATTCATTGAAAGTCATTCAAATCTTGGGCCTTTCTAATAAAAGATTGCCTTGCCCACACCTTGCCCCCAGTGGAATGTGGTAGGGAAACAAAACACATACCCACTCTTTGAAGACTTGAGTTTAACATATGTTGCAGTAAGTTTAAGTGAAATATAGATTATAATAATCAAAGCCCCAGAAATATGAACTTAATACCTGACACATACTTCACAAGTAGATCCAGGCAAGCCATTTATTTCTTTGTTTTTCCCCTGAGAGATTTAAATAGAATACAGCTATTTGTTTCAAGTCTCCAATTTATATTTGCAGCTTGAATCTTTCCCCTGAAATCCAGACTTGATGATCCAGTTGCCTACTAGATAGCTCACTTAGATGTCTTACAGCCTTATCAGGTCTTTACTGAAAAGCCACCTTCTCAGGAAGAACTTCCTTTCTCATCCAATTAAAATTGTACCCTCCCACCCCAAATGATACTGATCACTTGTCTCTACTTTGTTTTCTTCCTTACATATTATAGTTTATTTATTTTATTAAATAAATAATGTATTCCCTTAATAAATAAATGTATTCCCTTAACTTTAACTCCAGCTCCATGTGGGATGTTTTGTTAACTGGTGTATTGCAGATGCCCAGATTATGCCTGACACATAGTTGGTCTTCAAAAATGAATGGTGAATGAATAAATGAAAGTTAAAATGTTGAAAACATTAGATTGTCTTTTTGTTGTGCCTTTTTTTTAATTAGAAGATGTGAAATCATTTTATTTCTACTTCATAGAATTCCACTTCATACTTGTTCAACTTGATAGAATAACTTTATGACAGTGACCCATGAAGGTGTGGGGTAAATTTGACTAGGGTTTTGTTTGGCCAACATTGTTTGTTTGCTTGGGGGTTTCATTTGTTTTATAATTTAAATTTAAATGTCCTTAGCAAACTGGGACATTTGCCACAGTCCTCACCACTCCCTATTTTTATACCCTGGTCATAGGGCTTTATGAACTTTCTGTTCCTGCCAGCATCTGAAAGCATTCAGTTTGACAATTATACCCTACTAGAAAATAATTTAATGTTTGCTTTAACCAAGAGGTGTAGTTTTGACCACCTAATAATTTACAGTGTGACTTTGGGCAACTTACTAACATCTTTGAGTCTCTTCTGACTCTAAAATTGTATTAAAAAAATCAGTTAGTTGTTTGACAGCTTTGCTCAAGGCCATATGAACTATTTTGGGAATTCTTAGCTGGATACCAAATAAAATGACAATTCCTTATGAGATTCTTAATCCTTCTGATTTTGAATATCCAACAGATCATTTAAATATATCAATCATTTTTATACTTTGAAGTGGGATATACTAGTAATGTATATAAATTTCTGTCTTTTGATAAAACCACTCTATAACCTAATGAAGGTTAGATTCAGTCACATGAACATTATTCCATTAAAATTAATAATTGTAAAATAATATTATATGAGATTTACTTAAAATGTAGTGGTCCTGGCCAGCCGGCATGACTCAGTGGTTGAGCATCAACCTATGAACCAGGATGTCAGGGTTCAACTCCTAGTCAGGGCATATGCCCAGGTTTCAAGCTGGCATCCCAGTGTGGGGCATGCAGGAAGCAGCCAATCAATGACTCTCTCTTATCATTGAAGTTTCTATCTCTCCCTCTCCCTTCTTCTCTGAAATCAATAAATATATATATATGTGTATATATATATATATATATATATATATATATATATATATATATAGTGATTCATAAATATACGATTTACATTTCAATATACCTAGACTCTTAATCAGTCAGGTCATACAAATTTTTTGAAGATATATCTGTTTAAAATTCTATTCATAGTAACCCCAAAGTTAAATCTATTTGACAAAAGAGACATTGAAAATAAGCCAGAATAAAAGATTGTTTTTAAAATACAATGTTGGCAACTAATCAGGAACAATTACGAAACATCAAGCTCAAAACCCTCTAAATAAAAATAATAAAAACATTTTTCATCTTTAATAAAATTTAGCACTTTTTAGATTGATCAAAAACATAATTGATACTAAAAACAAAGAGAGATTCTACTGTAGTCTCAAACTTCCAGATTTTCATTTAGACTTTTATTAATGAATCAAATAAATACTTTGACTACACTTATTAACATGCTTATGGGGCCCTGGAGTGCAAGAAATACTGATGAAAACTCTCAAAAAGCAACTTCTTTTGTAATAAAATTTTTGCAATGATGAAATATAGGTTAACTCATTTAACAGCAATTATATCTTACGCTATGCAGTTAGTACTTTCTCTAGTTAGAATAACTACTATAATCCCCCTTAGAGATTTATGAACTCCCATTTTATCAGCATAATTATAATAGTGAGAGTCAAAGTAAAATAGTCATCATCTACTGAATACTATGCACCAGACAAAACACTTGGGCGTTTGATAACATCTTCACAACAACCAGAAAGAAAATACTATTTCCCCAGTCCTACAGATGGGGAGACGGACTCAGCGAGATGAAACAAGAAGCCAAAAAACATACACTTCTGGAAAGCCACTGGTCAGCCTGATAGAGAAGTTGTGAGCCTGAATTCTCCTTTCATGAATACCCATGCACCATATTTCCCACTGAAGCCCAATTAAACATCAAAGGAGGTCAAATGCATTTGTTTATTCTTCTCTTTTGCACATTGTAGGTCCGAAGATGGATCAAAAATCCAATGGTCAGTGTGGACAAGCATCAGAGTCCCAGTCTGAAGTATACGGGCCCCTCAGTGGTGCACAGCCCCCATGGGGAGCCCGACTTAGAGCCTTCCTTGTGTCGGACGTGCCTAGGAGACCATGCTTTCCAAAGAGGGGTTCTCCCTCAGGAGAAGGAGTCGTGTCCATGGGAAACTCAACCCAGGTGTGAAGTAAGTTTATTTTCGCTCTGGATTAATTCTCCTGAAAGAATTCTCGGCCTTTGTTTTGATTTTTTTTTTTTTTTTGGTGGGGGGGGGGGGGTGTTTTTGTTGTTATTGTTATTGTTTGTATCTATGCTGTAATATGCCAAAAGAAAAAATCTTAATGTACATTCAGCTTCAGAGAATATAGAATTTGGCTTTTTTTTTTTTAGCCCATTGTACTAATTTTTAAAAATATGTTGGATTTTTTAGAGCAGTTTTAGGTCCATGGCAAAATAAAGAGGATGGAGATTTCCTGTATATCTCTGCTTCCACACATGCAACGGCTCCCCCTCTAGAGTGGTGTATTTGTTACAATTGATGAACCATTAGCACTTATGTTTATACCATCACTCAAAGTCTTTAGTTTGCATTAGGACTCACTATTAGTGTTGTATGTTTTCTGGTTTTGAACCAATTTATAATGGCATGTATCTATCATTAAAGTATCAGAGTATAGTTTCACTACCCTAAAAATCCTCTGTGCTCCACTTATTTATCCCTCTCTCCCCAAACCCCTGGAAATAACTGATTCTTTTTACTGTTTTTCATAGTTTTGCCTTTTCCAATTGCCATATAGTTGGAATCATATAGTATCCGGCACTATTTTATGCCATTACAAGACTGATACAGCAATTTTTTGGTCCATTAAAAAGTCTCATTTTTGCTCACACAGAGACCAATGCTTGTATGGTATGAGAAATATATCATAACAGTCATCTACAGGTGTGTAGCTTCCACGGAAATATTTAGCTCAAAATAACTTGACCCATAACAAAGCACTGTATCATATGCCCATGTTTTCATATATACTCATATTTTTATAAAATTTATTTTCTTCTGCTACTCCAAGAATTTTTTTTTGTCTTAATATTGCTAACCCAAGAAGGCCAGATTACTGACTATAATATAAACCATTAGTACTTATGTTTGCTAATTTATATATTAGCTAAGTCTGTGATTTTATAACACTAAATTAGACTTCCACAACTAGGTGAGCACTTTGCTGATTGATGAACATTTGTCATGTGCATTTATTGTTCAGCTATTCTCTGGCTTCATGCCAGGTTGGCCATAAAAGGCAATAAATAGATTCTAAAGGCAAGGATTGCCAAACTTTTTCTGTAAAGGGCCAGATAGTATATATTTTAAACTTTGCAGGCCATACAGTATCTATCACTTACATTCAGCTTTGTTCTTGTAGGAAAAGCAGCCATAGGTAATAGAAAAATGAATGGGCCTGGTTGTGTTCTAATAAAACTTTTATTTACAGAAACATGTGCCTGGCCTACCAGCAATAGTTTGCAGACTCTTAGTGTTGAAAAAAGTTTGCCAACTCTTTCGATTCTAAAGAACTATTCATGGCAGATGCAGAGAGAGAGCTCTTCAGATAATACATAGCAGAAATGCCTAGGATTAAATGTGTACTTAAGGGCTTACTACATGCCCCCTTTGTTAGGGGCTTGGGATAAATGAATGAATAAATGGAATTCCATGCAAGAGGAAACAATAAACAAAAAGCTGGAAAGAATTTAAAGCAACACTGTGATTCATTCTTTTACTTTATCTGGGATAACAGGTGAATCATTCTCCAATTTATAATGAATTACCTAGTTCTGGCTAGTTTTTTTTTTCTTAAAGTCACCACAAATCAAGAAGACAGTTCTATTCCAACAGTTTCAAAACGAATCTATATTTTGTGTGAGTGTAGGGATTAAACCATGAAATATTTCCTTGAGAAGGTACCTCTCTCCTTTTAGGAAGTGGAGAGACCTGATAATAAGAACGCCAACCTGTTCCCTTGACAACTCTTGATGTGGATTATTTTAAGAAAGTCATTAATTCATCCTTCCCTCTCAATGTTCCCTCAATAAGATGAGATGGGGTTTTTAAAATCTCTTGTAAATGTAAACATATGTGTAAATAGTGCTCGACTCAGGCAACATTCTGGGGCCAGCTCAACCTCAAAGTCAATATATGAACTTGGAAAAGTCACAAAACCTTTCAAATATCAGATGATAGGCCTAACCTAATTAACTTTTTAAATCTGAAATCCTACAGTTTGAATTTGATAAACCTTAAGTAAAAATGAACTCTGTATTGGATGTGTCAAGATAAAACATAGAAAATGAAGTGAGAATAATTTAAATAATGGAGACAGCAAATAAAGTACGAGTCTTTTATGAGTAATTGTGGAATCTTTTTTCCTGACTTTATAAATAGTACATTCTAAATGCTACCTTTCATGGCCAACAATCTCCGAGTTACATTGCAGTTAGCTTGGGCCAAGCCTTGCCAATGGTGTAGTTATTGGCCTTTAAACGTGTGTCACCCATGGGAGAAAGTAGGATACACGTATTGCCAATACATTACCCAGAAGAATAGTGATATTGCAATGTTACTAGTTGTTACTAAAGAGGACTATTTGTGACTTAAGCAGACCTTTCTGTAAATGAAACTGAAAATGCATGATAGTGGAATTCAAGTTGTAGCATTTCAGTCTGAAATCAATGTTTAGGCCAGTGATGGCAAACCTTTTGAGCTCGGCGTGTCAGCATTTTGAAAAACCCTAACTTAACTCTGGTGCCATGTCACATATAGAAATTTTTTTATATTTGCAACCATAGTAAAGCAAAGACTTATATTTTTGATATTTATTTTATATATTTAAATGCCATTTAACAAAGAAAAATCAACCAAAAAAATGAGTTCGCGTGTCACCTCTGACACACGTGTCATAGGTTCGCCATCACTGGTGTAGGCCATAAAGAGATGGAAACCAAACTAGTTTTTCAATGGGTGCATGCCAACTAAACATATTCACAAACTGTTCTGCACCATATCTCTCACAGCACTTATAATATCCGGATCAACCAAGTTGGAAGGGGAGGAAAGGAATGTTTGAGAGTAGGAGTGGGGAAGGAAATCCATTACGCAACCATAGGAATGGATCAAGGTGTCAGCCTAAACATACAATGTCACCTCTCCCTCCTGCCTTAAATGACAGAAAACACACACACACACCCTGTATTTTAATTTATAATAGTGCTAGACGAAAAAGTATGCTAGAGAGAAACCAAGATGGTGGCATAGGTAAACACCAGAAATTGCTGCCTCCCACAACAAATTCAAAAATACAACTAAAAGACAAAACGGACATCATCCAGAACCACAGGAAGGCTGGATGAGTGGAAATTCTACAACTAGAAGGAAAGAGAAAAGCACACTGAGACTCAGAGGACATGCGGAAGTGCCGAGGTACAGAGGCCCATGTGGCAAGGTCTGGCAACTAAGGACGCGGCTGTCTTTTTGAATCAGGAGGGAGTCACAAGCCCCCGACTGCTCTGAACTCCAGGTCGGGGTGAGTCTCTGGGGACCCAGACTCATACGGGGAGAAACTGCACTCTCTGGCAGAGGGATGAACTCAGAACTCGAGGGCAGCTTTCTCTCAAAGGTGCTTGCAGCGATTACCAGGACACTGAGAAGCGGGGCCCCTTAGGGCAGGGCTGAGGATCAGCCATAGCTGCTTGCTCTGCCCTGTTGATTCCCTGAGACTCTGCCCCACCCAGGCAGCGGCAGAGGCTTTTGCATATGAATGCCCTAGCCCTTTGCAATCTGAAAATTACCTAACAAACTGCAGCTGGGCCAGACAGACCCAGAACTTCCAAGAGAAGGCCCAAGGCCCCACAGCAGCTTGCATTGCTTCACAGCTGGGCCTCATTTGGGCACCTCCAAACCCCAAACAAGGAAGGGGAATCTTCAGATCTCCTTGTAACTCCTGCTGGGTAGCCTCAGGCAGAGGCTAAATTAGCACCTCCTTAGATCCAAGAGCCAGTGTACCCAGTGGTCAGAATGGGACCATCCAATTACAACTCCTCAGATCCATAAGGGACACACTCAGGGGGCAGACTCAGTGAGCACCAAAGCCCCACTGAAGCAAGTCTAGCCTCATAAGTGTGTCTTCAGCACAGAAGTTCTCCCACCATAGACACAGCTGATTCTCACAGCTAATTGGCCTGGAGGTTAATTCCTCCCAGTGATACCTACAACAATCAAGGCTTAACTACAATAAGACTGCACACAAAGCCCACAAAGAGGTGCACCAAGAGTGTCCACATCAGGTAATTGGGGAGGCTGAGCCACTGGGCCCTATAGGACACCTAGCACAGAAAACCACTCTACCAACACAGGGAAGCATAAAAAATGCAGAGACAAAGAAACAGGTCACAAATGACAGAAATGAAGGAAAGCAAACGACTGGATATAGAGTTCAAAACCACACTTATAAGGTTTTTCAAGAACTTTCTAGAAACCGCCCATAAATTTAGTAAGACCCTCAAAAAGACTGGTAAGACCGCTGATAAATGTAATGAGACCCTCAAGAAATCTAGTGAGACCCTCAAAGTTATGAAAAAGGACCAACTAGATATTAAGCATACACTGACTGAAATAAAGGATATTATGCAAAGTTCCAACAGCGGACTAGAGGATCTCAAGAATCAAGTCAAAGATTTGAAATATGAAAACACCAAACCAGAAAAGAAAAATGAAAAAAGAACCAAAAAATACGAAGATAGTGTAAGGAACCTCTGGGACAGCTTCAAGCGTACCAACATCCAAATTATAGGGGTGCCAGAAGAAGAGAGAGAGCAAGATATTGAAAACCTATTTGAAGAAATAATGACAGAAAACTTCCCCTACCTGGTGAAAGAAATAGACTTACAAGTCCAGGAAGTGCAGAGAACCCCAAACAAAAGGAATCCAAAGAGGACCACACCAAGACACATCATAATTAAAATGCCAAGAGCAAAAGACAAAGAGAGAATCCTAAAAGCAGCAAGAGAAAGACAGTCAGTCACATACAAGGGAGTATCCATACTACTGCCAGCTGATTTCTCAACAGAAACTTTGCAGGCCAGAAGGGAGTGGCAAGAAATATTCAAAGTGATGAATGCCAAGAACCTACAACCAAGATTACTTTATCCAGCAAAGCTATCATTCAGAATTGAAGGTCAGATAAAGAGCTTCACAGATAAGGAAAAGCTAAAGGAGTTCATCACCACCAAACCAGTATTATAGGAAATGCTGAAAGGTATCCTTTAAGAAGAGGAAGAAGAAGAAAAAGATAAAGATACAAATTATGAACAACAAATACACATCTATCAACAAGTGAATCTAAAACTCAAGTGAATAAATAATCTGATGAACAGAATAAACTGGTAATTATAATAGAATCAGGGACATAGAAAGGGAGTGGACTGACTATTCTTGGGGGTAAAGGGGTGTAGGGGATGCGGGAAGAGACTTTCTTGGTGGGGGGAAGGGGTGTGGGGGATGTGGGAAGAGACTGGACAAAAATCGTGCACCTATGGATGAGGACAGTGAGGATGGGGGGGAGGGGGAGTGAGGGCAAAGGGTGGGGTGGGAACCGGGTGGAGGGGAGCTATGGGGGGAAAAAAGAGGAACAACTGTAATAATCTGAACAATAAAGATTTAATTTAAAAAAAAAGAAAAAGTATGCTATTGTATGGATAAGGAATAATTAAGACTTTTGGTAGGATTATGAGATTGATGAGGAAACCACAGTCCAAAATGATCACATCAAGGAACTGCTGCAGCAGATGGGGATATTGCAAGCTTATGTATTCAAAGATGCTCCTGGGGAGGCCTAGTAAAAAGAAAAGAGTTTTAGCAATATAAATTTCAGACCATGTGCTATATAAAACACTTTTTAAAGGAACAAAGAAGAATATTTCACATTGATAAAAGATATCTACTAAGAAGATAAAGCACTCATAAACCTTTGTGCACTTAGCAACATAACATGGAAATCTTTAAAGCAGCAATTTATAGAAATACAAAGAGAAATTGGCAAACCACATCACAGAGGGACGTTTTTATCATAATTCTCCCAGAAATTGTCAGTTCAAGAAGATTGAAAATATGTAAGGGTAGAGGATTTTAATAAAACAATTGACTAGCTATGATTTATGTAGAGATTTGTTTCTAATAAATAAAGAATACACATTACATTAAGCATGCATGGAACAGTTACAAAAACTGACCAAGAATTAGATCACAAAGAATATCTCATCAAATTCCAAAATACAGAAATCACACAGACCATACACACTAGCTGATTACAATTTGATAAAATTAGAAACTAAGAACAATAAAGGGCCAACTGTCATCCCCATACAATCCATCCACCTGGAATCCATGAGCACCCTTCCTGGTAACTCTGGGCTTACATAGAAAATAAAAAAAGGAGTTTAAAAACTAATTTAAGTGCTTACATCACCACCAGGAAAATGCAAATTAAAACAATGAAATCCCATTTGTTTTAATCCATCAGATTGTCAACGGTTGTATTGGTAAAAGTATGGGGCAAACACTGTTGGTGAAGAAGTTTTTTTTGGCAATGTTCCTCTATTTAAAATTTTCAAATCTCATACCTTGTAATTTAGCAAATCTAGGTCTCTGTACTTATTTATGTAATAATGAGGATGGGTACACTGATATCCATTGTAATATTGGAAATGCTAAAAAAAAAAAAAAAGGTAACATTCATGGGTAACAAAACTGTAACTCATAGGAACTTATTAATTATGGCATATTCATATATGGAATACTATGGAATTATGGCATAGTCATACTAATTCATACTATATGGCTAACAAAATCATAAACTCATAGGAGATTATTAACTATGATATATTCATATGATGGAATCTCATTAAAAATTATATCCTGCCCTAGCAGGTTTGGATAGTGTTGTCCTATGAACTGAAGGAAGGGTCCAGGGTTCGATTCTAGTCAAGGGCACATGCCTGGGTTGCAGGCTCGATCCCCAGTAGAGGGTGTGCAGGAGGCAGCCGATCAATGATTGTCTCTCATCACTGATGTTTCTATCTCTCCATCCCCCTTCCTTTATGAAATCAATAAAAAAATATTTTTCAAAAATGAAATCCTTACGTACTGACATATCCCAAAGGTATATTAAGTCAGGAAAGCAGTTAAAAATGAATATGTATCTAGCATTATCATAGTTATACTTTTAAGACTTTATATTTCTCTCTCTCCATATCTGTGTATCACATGCTTGTGTGTATATAAATGCAAATACTAAAAAAATCTAGAAATATGTACATCAAACTGAAGTGGTGCTTATCACTGTCAAGACATTATATTTGAGAGGAGATGAGGTGGGAGAGAGTAGTCAAGAAGGACTTTAGCTTTGTCTATATTGGTTGAATTTTTCAAGATTATATTACTGTATTAGCTGTGGGTTTGGAGAAAGCCCACCAGTAGACTCACTTGTAGAAAATGAGTATTTACAACTCAATCCTATTGGTAGAAAGTCAGGTACCATCATAAAGATGGTTTCACACCATGAAACCGTTCCATCACCACAGAACTCCTACAAGAAAATGGAAAACACACAATAATTATGCTCTCACAGCACCTTGCTTCTACTTCTTTCTGTCAATTATTTTGCCCTGCCCTGTGTCCATTGATTCTCTAAGCTCCCAGCACTCCTTAAATGTATCATGTTTGCCCTGGCCAGTGTGGTTCAGTTGGTTGGTCGTGGTCCCGTGCACCGAAAGGTTGCAGGTTCCCAGTCAGGGCACATGCCCAGGTTGTGGGTTTGATCCTCCATAGGGGACATGCAGGAAGCAGCCAGTCTTACTCTCACCTCTATGTTTCTTTCTCTCCCTCTCCCTTCCTCTCTCTCTAAAAATAAATTTAAAAATTTTTTAACCTATCTTTTAAATGAAACAACTAATGTATTTATTTTCCTATCTACTCCCAGGGCCTTACATACATGTTATAGAGATATGTGCCTTCTTTCTCTCTTTGCCTTTGTTAGCTCAAATTGAAATTTTCTTCATGCAAATTGTTTTTTAACATGAAAAGGAGAGAGTGAGGAAACTCTCCAGCCCGTGCTGGCTGTAAATCTCATGCATTCCGGAGACACGCCTGATTTTCATTAAGATCGCCCTCTCATATGGAATAGATTTGGCTGAGTGAGGATTTCCTCAGACTGCTCTGTCTTTCAAGTCAAGACAGCTCAAAAGGCGCTGAGTCAGCAGCCAACGGCCGAAGCCAGGGTAGCGTGTGCTTTTTTTTTTTTTTTTTTTAAGGCTTAGTGAAGCTGGGCCTCTGGGAGGAGCCATCCCACTTGGAGAAGTTATTACCAGGTCCCTACTAATAGCAAGATGAACATGCAGTCTTTGACATGATTCAATATAAGGTTACTTCCTTTCCTTCCTCTTCAACAAATCCCCAAAGACAATAATAGAAGGCTCTTTTAACTAAACTGACTTCACACCGTTCTGGGAGGGAGTGTGCCTCCCAGCGCTTGTTGTGTTTCAGATGCCATACCTCTATCGGGTAGCTCCCACCGTCCACAGAGGTGTGCCTTGACCTTTGATTTCATCTCAAAATTGAGCTGTGCCTTTGAAGCCCAGGAAGCTCGTGGTAAAGTGGTCAGCTGAGGAATAGTTTCCATACTGACTTGCTTTCATATTGTCTTGAGTTTTTCTGATCTTTCTTAAGAAGAGGTTGTAAAATATATTCTTAAATCAGGCTTTATAGATTTCTGGTTTCTTTCAATTTACATAGTAAAAATGTTTTCTTACGAAGGCTATGGGGAATAAAGTAATATTGCTTCAAATTGCCCTCCTCCCCGTTTTCTGCTCTTGACATGATGTGTTAGGGTCTCTGGGGGATATCTGCTGATTTCTAAGCTTATCACCCACAATCGTCCTTATTCTGCACCACATTTTAAGTCGTGTAATCATTGAGGAAGCACTCACTGCATAAAATGAAAGATTAGACGACTAAAGAAGAAGTAAGAAAATGCCCTTTTCTTTTGTTCTGCATACTTAGAATGTGATGGAGGGGATGACATGCTATCCAGGACAAAGACTGGGTTCTGCACCTAGCTCTGCACTGAAAGTAAGTCAGTATGGAAACTATTCCTCACTGGTGGGTCATGTGACCATGTGACCTTACACTTGCTATTTGATCTCCTGGGGCTCACCTGCATATTGTATTGAGTAGCACAGTGCTGCCCCATCTCACTTAGCTGATGAGAGAGGATGGGGATCAAATGAGAGAGATCATGTGGAAGCTCTGAAAAATAATAACTGTAAGTATCATTTGAAATATTATTAGTTTGGCAAATACACCTAAGGGTACTAAAATCTGAAAAGACTTAAAGCAAGTAAATCAGCCTTAAGCAAATCATCACTACATGTCCCAGCTTTTGTAATTACAATACTACTAATAATAATCTATAATAATAAAAGCATAATATGCAAATCGACCAAACAATTGAACAGCAGAACAACCATCCAGACGACCTTCCGGATGACCATGCTATGATGCCAGGTGCCAGGCCAGCCAAGGCGGGTGCGATGCAATTGGTTGGGGGCCTGGCCATAGCCCCATGATCACCCTGCAGAGGGAGGTCCAGGCCACCGGCCAGCAGGGCGATCAATTAATCGGGGAGCTCCACGATCGTCCCAAAGAGGGAGGCCCAGGCTACCCAGCTGAGGCGCTGTGGCAGGTGAGCGGGGCCTCCCTCTGCAGATGGGCGGGGCCTACCTCTTTGGGGCAATCGATCGCAGGGCTCCCAGACTGTGAGAGGGCATAGGCTGGGCTGAGGGACTCACCCCACCCCCTAGTGCACAAATTTCATGCACCGGGCCTCTAGTAATAATAATAATAACAATAATACTACCTGGAAAATATGTCTTGGGAAACATTAAAAATGACTTAAGAAGTTGCCCTCTTAGGATAGTGAAAATCCCTGTAATTACTCTTTCTATTATTTATCTGAAAATTATCATTCTAATACTAAGGGAGAATTAGAAGAAAAGATAGTTTTACACAGAAAAGCTTAGAATTCTTTTCCCTAGAAAGGCAGCATTTAAAAAGATGTTTGTTTCTGATAGGGGTATGTAAAATAGAGAAAACTCTTCTGGTTTCTCCTTGAAGTGTTCAATATTTGTTCCTTTGTTCCGTAGTGATTTGAAATGTCCTAAGTAGCTTTCAATTCAAGCAATTCTTCTTGGCTAGGAGGTGGAATTATTATAATGGCATTATTGAGAGGTTTAAAAATAAACAATTTCATTTTCTTTACATACCAACTGCTTTTATTTTTTTTGGAGCCTTTTTGCTTTTCCCTGCATGCATTTCCTTTGTACATGATTATTGTCATAGTGTATATATGATATTAAAGCTGCCTTTTTTCACTTAACATTTGTTGGAAACATTTGTTTGTTGTAACATATATTTAGTTATCATTATGGTTAACATTGCATTAAATTGATATAATTTTATGCAACCACATACCTACTGTTAGCATTTTCATTTTATTATTTTTTTCTCTTTTTGATAAGGCTTCAAGTTATTTTTCTCCCTCAATTTGAATGATCTTAGGGTAAATTGAACCTTCATATAAATTCCTAGTAGTGGAGTACAGTTTAAAGATAATTATGGTTCTTGCCAAAATACATTTGAGACTAATTTAGAGTCAACTCAATAAAATATGCCACCAGCACTATCTAAATAAATCTACTGCACTAGCACTTCATCCTTTGAAGGTCAGGGCATGTTTTTATTTTTTGTGAATTTAATTAAATAATGAGATATGCATTTCTTTGATTACCAAAAAGTTTAGGAATTTATCCATTTTTTAATTTGCTCCTTGTAATTTCTAATGGGAATTGTTTCATTCTATTCTTGCCTCTTTATCTGTTGGAATTTTGCATTTATTTTGTCAATTTAACTGAATTATTTCAATGTAGATTGAAAATTTCTTTTAATCCTATCTGTGGCAGATTCCCCGCCCCCCCCCCCCCCCCAATCTGAGTTCTTGGTAATTACACACTCAAAAATGAACCAGGTCTGCTTTCCGTACTGTTAGAGAGGGAATGCCAATGTTAGCTTAAAGCTGAAATCAGCACACTCTCTTCCCCAGAAAAGGTCCTATTGCCAAAAGAAAGGTTGCATGTGAAGGAATGCCAGGTCCTGGGTGATGATGGCTTTCTGTCTGTGCCACATGCACATTTGATCTGGCCAGACAGCTTGATAACCGGGAAGCTGGCTACTCTTCCAGGAGTATTTCCATGCTTCCAGTCTGTTTCCAGGCCTCTTAGTGCCAGGAGGCCCCCTCTCTCTGATTCAATGCTGCCTTCTCTTCCAGAGGCAAGGGCCTAGAATCAGGAGGGGAGCCTTGCCAGGATGCGGGGCACAGGAAGGGGCAGCATGGACTCCAAGTCACTCTCTCTCCCCTATAGGCACTAACCAAAGGATTGCTTTATCCACAACTTGGCAAACACTTCTGCTGTATTTAAAGACATGAATCAAATCACAAAGATTAAATTTTAGCTTCAGGACTTTAGGGTAAAACAAGTGTGTGTCTGCACTCATAGTTTGCTTCATTTTTTATTACCTAAGCTCTCCTATGAGTTACATCCCACCATATGTCTCTTTCCCAGGCGATAAATCTAGAAAGAGATAAGGGACTCCATCCAGGCTATTTAGGACATAAAATATTCCAAGAAAGTTGCTCCCTGTCCTCTCCTGGAAATCTCTAACCCTTGGTTACACTTACCGTTGGGTTGGAGCATATTGTTTTGGCTCTTGTATGTAACCAAATCTTTCCTGCTTCTAATTAAACTTATTCCTTTTAGTACAGTGTTTCCCAGAAACCATATGGCTATTTTCCACTAAACTAATATTCCTTCTTAGTAGTTTTGAGATTTGGAAATTTTTAAAAGAAGAATTCTTACAAACTATTAAAAATTTACAAGCAAGAACAGAATTTAAGGAATAAAATGAAGTTTAATTGTATGCCATTTGACTTTTGGGCATTATTTCTTGTTTTCTCAAAGTTTACAATTATATGTATTTCCTTGGATTGCTTATTGAAATGATAAAATTTATTCTATTAAGTAGCATCCCTATGGTGTAAACTACTCTCTAAAGAACACAGTAAACAAAAACATAAAGAATTTCAGAAACATATTTATGATTATTTCTTGAGACAGTATAACTTAATTCTAAAATTTGCTTTTGGGGGCCTGAAAAGTCTCTTCTTATAAAATTCTCTTAAGAAAGAAGAGTAAAAATGATTACTGTCACCTTGATATTTCCTTATCACATGGAGTAAATTGCTTCTTGTTCATTCTGCTTACAGGGAGCACCTTGGAAAAACACCTAAATGTGCCAAGATACACATTTGTCCATGGTGTTCAGGGTAAATAAATCATTCCATTTCCACTTGTCACTATGTTAGATCCCCTTGTCCTTGTGAGCTAGTAAATCAATCAATCTAGTTCTAGGCAAGATTCTAACAAAGCTCAATTTGGGTGACATTATCTCTTGAGAGACTCACCATGGCCAGCAAAAGTCCACCAATACCATGTGACTCAGCTATTACTTCATCAGAGGCTTAAACTCTTCTTGTTGACCCTGAACAGCAGACATTGGTAAAAAATATATACTGTATATGAAAACTCCCTTTGAAGTCAAGCCAAGCTCCACAGCTTGCTATCTATAATTTTAGTTTATTTTTCCAATGTCCATCAGTCTTGTTAACTATAAACACACAATTCTATTCTCAATTCCCTCTTCCCTTTCACCCTGGTAGGTTGTTTTCCTGTTGAGTTTATCTTAAAATGACCATTTCACTTAAATCGATATCTCTCTCTCTCTTCTTTCTCTTTCCCTCCCTCCCTTCCCCCCCCCTCTCTCTCAATCAAATTAAATTTTTAAAGAAATATGTATAGTTTTAAAAAATAAAATAAAATGACCATTTCAAAAGATTCACCTAGATTTCTACTTGGGGGAAAATGCAAGAATTCAACACCTCTGGCCAGGTTAGATAAGAAGCAGACAGGTGACACCCTTGTTACGTAACACAGAGTGAAGTGGTTGAGTTTTTGTAGATAGAAAATGTTTAATACATTAGCTTGGCGGTACTATAAAAAGAAAAGAAAAAAAAAGAATTTCATGTATCAGCAACACTGAGATATTTTTAAAACAATCCGATATCAGCAGGAAGGCAGACCTTCCAGGCAGTGACCACCTATACAAAATGGTGATGGGGCATCAGACAGCCGAAGCCCTTCCCAGCCCCCATGGCGCCTGGGTTTGTTCTCTCAGCTAGTTTGTAAGATAGGTATCCCACTCAGTACTTCTAAGGGACAGGAAATATTGATAAGGAACCAGGCAACTACGATACATGATACATGCTACCACAGGAGAAACTATACCTACACATAAAAGGGGCCCATATTTTGGGATTAATGAAGGCTTCAGCAGAATAGAATAACTAAACTAAGACGTGAAGAATGAAACTGACAGACATAATCGGGCCAGAGTTATGGATGCATGGAACAGAATAGCCAGTCTCAGTTGGGGGAGGGAGGGCAAGAAGAGATTAACCAAAGAACATATATGCATATATGCATAACCCGTGGACACAGACAATAGTATGGGAAAGGCCTGGGGTAGGGAGGTGGGTGGAGGGGGGCAAAAGGGAGAAAATGGAAGACATCTGTAATACTGTCAACAACAAAATAATTTTTTTTAAAGTGAAGAATGAGTAAATTAATGAAGTAGGGAAAAGGGGGGGAAGAGAAGCCCAGACCGATGGGACAAATTATCAAAGGTCTGAAGACTGAAGTGACAGTAAATTTAAAGGAAGGAAAGTAATGCCAAATTGAGGAACCAGTGTTCAGATCTTTAAGGTTTTTGCAAGGTATTTAAGTAATTTATACGCTGTCCTCAGGAAACAAAGATCCATTGAAATGTTTTAGTCACAACAGTGTTATCATTGGGCATAAGGAATGGATAGGAAAGGGCCAAATTCCAGAAATTCTTCCATTGGAGATTTATGGCTTTGGCTTTTGGTTTATGGCTCTGACTCTGTTAATAAATGAATATGCTTGAGATTTTTAATGCAATAAGCTTAATTCTTGTTTTGCAAAGAGAAACAAGGATTCTAAATTTCAGAAAGGGTAACATTAACTGAAGAGCTCTCATTACTGAGATGGGGGGTAGGGGGAAAAGTGATTTAAAAGAGAAGTCTGAAACCATAAGCAAACTGTGTCATTTGCCAAGTTCCTCATCATTTAGTGAGTGAAGAGAAAAGGTAAAAGAGAAAAGGCAATGCCCACCTGAGTCAGAGCCAGGGAGTTCTCTCTGCTAGGATTGAGTGTGTGAGTAAGCACACAGCTGTGAAAGTGGAGGAGAGCAGATGTTCCTTACATGCCTCTGCATGGCTGTCATGAATCTTTGTATGGGAAGGTGACATTACTGACCATGAATGTTAAGTGTGTTTCTTAGCATTAAAGACTGAATTTGTACTTCTCTGTTTATATTCTCTTGACCAAACTTATGGAAGACTAACAGAACAAATTTTCAATAGACTTGGAGGGTTAATCTAACTGACCTTCCCTGGACTTGAACAAGAAGCCTTAGCATTTTAGCACAATGCTCTAATCAACTATGTTAATCAGACTCATGCCTTGCCATGCATATGAAGAAAAGTAATAACAGAATTTGAAGAAGTGTTTTTCTTGAGTGATTTTTTAGCCACCAAAGAATCAAAAGTTCCAATTTTCTTCATAATTGAAATCATAGCAGCTGTGAGAACTCAACTGTTTATGAAGACACAAGCAGAAGTCGTAGGCTTTATTTCATAGATTAAGTCTAAAGGCTGTATGTACTTTCACAAGGTCTCATGATTGGTAATGCTTATTGTGGGTGATAATATTTATTTAGGCCAGTCAGAACTACCAAGTACAAAAGATGTTTAAAGCAAAAATGGCATAGGCTATTTTACAAATGCACAGGCTGAAATTATCTATAATTTCAGTGAATGGCATAAATTGTATGACACAGAGTTGGCTCTGGCTCTCATTTTCATGGCAAAGACAGCTTGCAAATCAGGGATGTGACTCATGGGTCACAGGCATGGTGCATCAATCTAGCACCTGCTTTCCCAATCAGTCAGGTTACATTCATATCCAGACACAAATAACCATATTATTAACCTTAGCCACTGCAATTATTGAGAGGATGTGCAAATTTAAGCTAATAGGGTTCATTTCCTCCTCATGGCACATGCATGCACTTAATTCATAAAAGCAGTGCTATATCTTTCTGTTGATTATCTCAGAAATGAATGACATTTTGGGTTTTCTGTTTGTGGCTTTGTGTGAACCATATATAGGTAAATTTTACAGAAGGCCACAGCAGATGTGACTTTGAACTGAGGCCATGTGACTAGCTGCAGCATGCTACCCTAACCTCACTTTGGGGAAATCCAAGCTTCGTAGTTGCCACACAGGATGTTTCATCAAAAGAGGGATTTTCCCCTCTGCTCTGGAACACATTACTTACTTCCCCTTCCTCTACTCTACAGTACAAAAATATCTCAAAACAGTTAATAATTTATCCTGTCATGGGTGACTGTATGGGGAGAGGAGAAGGATAGGGGATGAGGGTGAGTTTGAGCACTGGGGTACAAAGGGACAGTAAGAACAAGACCCCCAGAACAATCTGGTCAGCCCATCTTGTCTCTGAGCATGCTACTTGATAAAAACCAATAGTGAAAATAATAACTGGCCTACAATGTATCAAGCATGGGTTTCGTGTCAGCTCTCAGTTTGAAGCCCAGCTCTGACACTTACCAGCTATATCCATGAGTTTCCTCATCTATAAAATGGACAATAATACAAATTAAAAGGGTTGCTGTGAGGTTCAAACAAGAGAGCGTATGGGCATTTACTTCATTTGTCTCTGCTTCCATCCGCCCTCAAACCCAAGCCTAAAAGAAATCAAAGAGGCCTACACAATGAAAATTATATGGGGATTCTGAACTGTGTGTAATGTAGCCAATCTATTACTTCTCTTTGCCTTGTAATTTGAGTCCATTGGATACAACACATTAATCATAAGCCTATGCTCTATGTCTTTCTGTTCAGCAGAGGAACTAGAGATTGCAAAGCAAGTGCATTATTAAATGAGTTTGTGTCAGTATAACTTGCAGGACAAGCGAGCTTTTTACTAGTCAAGGTATTTATCAACTTGTTTCTAGTCTCAGTTGTTATGTCTCATTTCTGAATCTCCCAAGCTAAACCAGTGGGAAAACTGGAAGGAAGGTCTTCAAGTTTACATTTCTCTAGGGCAAAATTTTAAGATTCTCATCCCTAATTCTAAAGGTTAGATCTTTTTGGAATATCTACTATTGAAAAAACCACACAGATTATTTAGCCAGCCCTCACTGTGACCTAGAATGTTCTTGCCAAAGAAGAATTCGATTGGGCCCTAACTGGTTTGGCTCAGTGGATAGAGCATCAGCCTGTGGTCTGAAGGGTTCCAAGTTCGATTCCAGTCAAGGGCGCATGCTTGGGTTGCAGGATCGATCCCCAGTGTGGGGCGTGCAGGAGGCAGGCAACCAATGATTCTCTCTCATCATTGATGTTTCTATCTCTCTCCCTCTCCCTTCCTCCCTGAAATCAATAAAAAATATATATTTTTTAAAAAGAATTCCATTGGCATTTTGTCCCATCCCTGCACTCCCCACATCCACACACACACCACATGCACCCCTGCCTTCTGAAGGACAGATTCTCTATACAATCTCAGGAAAAGGCATCTCAAGATCTCCTATCTTTACTTCTGGGAAATAATTGCTGACTAGAAGACTAAACTATGAGGGTCTAAAGCAGGGGTGGGCAAACTTTTTGACTCGAGGGCCACAATGGGTTCTGAAACTGGACCGGAGGGCCGGAACGAAAGCATGGATGGCGTGTTTGTGTGAACTAATATAAATTCAAAGTAAACATCATTACATAAAAGGGTACGGTCTTTTTTTTTTTTTTTTTTTTTTTTAGTTTTATTCATTTCAAACGGGCCGGATCCAGCCCGCGGGCCGTAGTTTGCCCACGGCTGTGGGAAGAGCTCAGGAGATTTATCTCAGCGCAGTGGCAGATGCAATGGCGTGAGCGCACTCCGCCTGTACAAGCTTCCTCGGCACACCGGGAAGTGGCAGCGCCTGCCTGAGTAAGCCCCCTAGAGCCCCTACATAGTACCCTGATCTTTCCTACCATTGGTTGCCCTAAGGATGGTGTAAACTTCTGATTGGTCCAAAATGTTATATATGTTGCTGCACTTACACAATAAACTCAGATCTGCGTCTTTGAACCTGGTCTCCGGAGTCGGGCATGCTTCGTTAGGACTCCGTCGGCCTCACCCCCGCGGGACCCCCTGCCTCACACGGCTGGTCTAAAGCTACAACTCTTAGATTTTTTATTGTTATTTAGAGTTTTCTAAAAGTCCATTTTATTATTTTAAACTTTAATCTCATCAAGACTTGATTTTCCTTCATCTATAAAGATAAAAATGCAATAGAGTTTTAAAAATATACTCCTGAGTAAATAACAATTATTTTTGTATGAATGAGCATCATCTTGAGCTTTCTGAATGTAAGCCAGATAATATATAAATCAGAAAATCACTAGCGATTGAATTTCTTTGAGGATTTTACTTTAAAACTGTAAATTACAATAAAAATAACAAGGCTATAACTTGATATATAATGAATTATTTCAGTTATACTTTTATAGCTTACTTTTAATATGCCTCTATTCAGGCAATTTAGAAATAAAACAATCATTAGTACATTGAAGATGGCATAATATTCTCTATTATTCAGATGTTAATCCATGATTCTGTATTTCCTATACCAGAAGGCAAAAGCTAAATAGGGAAACCTATCAATAACAACATTTTTAAGTATTTTATTTGGAAGACATGAGAATCTTTTTAAGGTTTTTTTTAAATCACTAGTTCAAATACCCATTCAGACTCTCACTATGTAATCCAGTTCCCACTCAAGAACAGATTAATAATTTAAAAAAATTTCTAAATGTTTGAGGAGTTATAAAGCAACATTGGATAAATTTCACATGGTGACATTGCTCAAAATAGCTTCCCCATTGGCCCAGACCACCTATCTCCCTCACTCTTCCTTCTTTCAAAGTTCCATTTCAACACTGATTGAAATGGACAGGCATCTGGACTAACAGTGCATCACACAGCCACCATATTCCTCAAACTGCTCTTCTTCTTCAATTTTGATTCCTTGGTACCATTCCCTTGGCAATCACTTCAGCTCCTTCCATCCCTCTCACAGTCTTAATCCCACTCATCTCTGGTCTATCCTTTTTCTCACTCAGCAACACCATTAATTCCCTTGCTTCCCCTTTAAACAACATCCTCTGGGACTTCTGTCAGTAAACTCCATTAAATCATTAAATTTTCCTCAAAACCCTCCTTTCTGCCCTCTCACTTTGTTCTACAAGATCATAACATGTGCCATATATTAAACAGAGCTTGTTGGCCAAGTTTGCTTTGAAAATGCCAGGTTAGTTAGACTTCCCAGAGCCTTCATTTGTGCAATGTGCTCTGTGAATCCCCAAGAAGACAGAGCCTGAGCTGGTCCCCAGATACATTGGACCAAAAAGCTCTTTTAAAGAACATCTTCAGGAAAGTGCTGCCTTAGTTGATATTTGGGTTGACGACATCTAGTGACGACATCCTCTGCCACGCGCTCAAGCAGATATGGCTGGAGGCCAAAAGGTTGGCAGGTACTCTCTAACTTAGCCTTTGAGAACTTCACCACTTTTACTCAACCACAGACTTTTTTTAAATTTTATGTTTTATTTCTTTTATTATTAAATTTATTGCGATGTCATTGGTCAACATGAACATATAGGTTTCAGGTGTGGGTTTCTGTGTTACAAGATTTATATATTGCACCGTGTACCCACCATCCAAAGTCAAATCTCCTGTCGCCAAATATTAGGACCCTCTTCTCTCCCCACCCCCTCCCCCCTGCCAATCACCACACTGCTGTTTGTGTTCCTGACTTTCAGTTTTATATCGCACATATGAGTAAAGTCATATAGTTCTTACCTTTTCTGACTGACTTATTTCACTTAGCAAAATGTTCTCAAGGTCTATCCATGTTGCTGCAAATGGCATTATTTTATCCCTTCAAACTAAAACTGTTTCTGCACAGCAAGAGAAACTGACAACAAAACAAAGCGACAGCTAACCAGATGGAGATGACATTTGCAAACTGTAGCTCCGACAAAGATTAAGCTCCAAAATATATAAATAACTTGTAAAACTCAACACCAAACAAACAACCCAATCAAAAAGTAGACAAAGGACCTGAAAATACTACAGCCTTTATTATCATCTATTAACCTCTATTCAAGACACTTCTTCCTACCTTTTAATCACTGGCGCCTGATGCTATAATTTTCCTTTCTATTCTTTCACAAGCAATCATTATGGGCAAATTCAATATTTACACTCATAATTCAGCTAACAATAACAATAATAGTAGTAGTAATGATATAATTTGAAATGTCTACTGTGCACCAATAAATATCTTTAACACTTAACATGCATTATCTCATTTAATCTCCACAACCACTGTAAGAAAGAGATACCAATGCTTCCAATTTGCTGATGAAGAAAATACAGTATTTAGCAAGTCCAAGAATATACAGGATATTAAGTGGTAGAATCAAGATTCAGAGCCATATTTAAATGATCTAATATATCTTCCCCTACTTTATAGTTATTCAAACTCTTTAGCTCCACCACATCTCTCTAGCTTCACTTTTTCATCAACCTACAGCCACCATCATTTGTTGGGTCTTCTAATTATTGTGAACTGCTCTTTCTCCAAGATTTTAAACTTTGCAGTTAGTTCTTGACTAAAGCTTTCTGCCTTTTGATCTCACTCACAGCCACTGTCTGCCCTTCTCCTTCATCGTGCCCTCCCATCATTGTCCTTGTACTGCTGCTCTTCAGCACGCAAGATGCCACTATGATGTGTTGAAGCTGTAAGTCCGCTCTTCATCCACTGGCAGTTCCTGCTGTGTGTTTAATGTGTGGCGGACCCCACAAACTGTGCATAATTTGCAGATAGCTTAGAGCAAAGGCGACGCCCACTTAATTTGCTGGCAGGATTATAAAACTCATTTATAATCATTTGAGAGGTCATCTCTGAGCACAGCTTTCCTCTAACGATCTGATGCCATCTATTAACATGCTCTCCCAGAAACAGCCTCAAATTCCTTGTTCCTCAGTGATCCTTTCTCTTACTGCCCAGTATATATTCTGTAAAATCCCAAACTTGTGGGATATTAGGATTAGAAGGGGCCACAAAATGTATATAGGCTCACCCCTTCATTTTACAAATAAAAAACTGTGGCCTGGAGGAGCCTGTAAACAGAAATTGCTGGAAAATTAGATAAAAGTCATAGAACAGGCCTTTGTTTCAAGAATATATTCCTGACTACTTCTTCTCTGCCAGGTTGTAGATTTAAGTCTGTTAGTGAACACTCTGTACACATATATTTCTCTTGATCACTCATTAATTGAGAAACTTGTGTGTTATCAGAGGGAAGTAGGGCTGACTGCTTTTCATAGCAGCACAATGAGGTCCTTTCTGTTGGGTGGGACACTTTGTCCAGATTTCCTTTGCACCAGATGGCTGTCCCCCAAAGGCCCTAAAGCTCCTGGGATCATTAAGATTCCAGATGTGTCTGCTACTGTCGATCTGGGGTAATGTGACTGCAGCTCTCTTCTTGCCAAGTATGTGTTCGGCTGTGAGATGGTACTCAGATATGTTGTTTGGCTTGCTTCTAATATATTCGCTAATTTTCCATTTTAATTTCTGAACCGCAAAATAGGCCTTGTGCAGTATGTAAAGGTATTTAGAGGTTAAGTAGTTAAAAACCTTTCCGTCTGAATTGTGGGTTCTAGAAATGTAGTGGGGAACATCCGAGACAGTCTAATTCCCAGGTCCCAGAGTTCCCAGGCGTCTCCTTTCTTAATACATTGAACTTGTTCTGAATCCAATTATACTGTTTCCATTTTGCAAAATAACTCATTTTGTGTGTTCGTCAGGAGGATGTGCTTTGATATTAGAAAAAAATGTTTTTACTTTAATGTGCTCCAGATTTGGAGACCCTTATTAAGGCCTGTCTGCCTTATTTCCCAGTTGTACTAATTAAAAGTACTAATTATTTCCATGCTAGTATCCCAGGACCATCTTTTGATGCATGAAAGTTTTGAGGGAATTTTTTTTAAAAAATGACTTTGGGAATCAAGTGAAAATATTAATACTCTGAAGTCCTAATTAAAAACAAACAAACAAACAAGTTTTTAGGTCAGTGCATTTGACTTTCAACCCTACTTCTTTGGTCTCAGGTCTGTTCTGGATTCCTGCCATGTGGGAAGTAGTTCGTTGCCAGAATCCCCCTTCGTTATACAGCAGTTAGTGTAATTAATGCTGAAAAGGGACTTACCTCACTTCTGATGCTAATAGGGTTCTCAGAAGCAGGGTTTGTTTGTTTTCTTTTCATCTAATTTTTGTCATTTATGAAGAAGTTAAACCAGGTTTCCAAGATCCTTCCCCCATCTACAGTCCATGATTCTCTAAGACCTACAGTCCGTCACTGTCCTAATTCATAAATCAACCCATTTCTCACTCTCCTGAGAAACAATCCAGGTGTGCTCAGGCAGGAAGTCGGTTACTTACTTTTCTATGCAAAAGGTGTGAGAATGGAAGAAAGATTATCTTTCCAGCTGGAAAGCAGTCCTTTCCCAGAGATACAGATAAGCACTTTTTAAAAAATTTCTGGACTACAGAAAAATTCTACTCTTAAAAAATTATTAAGTCACATAAACTGAGGGAGCATCATAGTGGAGAGTAAGATTTTTAATTACACTTTTATTGATATAAAATGTGATTTATGTGAATTTTTTATAGTATGTTATTCTCAATGGCAAGTTTATTCCCATTTAGATCCTTTGGAATTACAAACACATAACTCATTTACTCCCTTCAGTATACCTTTGCTTGAGAGAGAGAATATTTTGGTGGCAAGCTATTTCAGTGGAGTCAGACTATGCAATAGAACAGAAAAAAAAAAAAAAGCTAATAGAAAACAAAACTGGAAAAACACCTACCTAAAAAGTATATATAAATGAAATTGAGTTTATTTTGTGAAAATAAGGCCAATGAAAATGAATTCCACCAGTGGAATGAATTCACTCAACAGTGAATTTATTTATAAATAAACTAATAACAGTGTTGGATGCTTGCTGTGAGTGCTTTGTTGTTCAGCTGTAATGTTGGTGGGAAGCGTAGGGAAGCTGGAAATAGCAGCAGTGGCTTCTAACTCTGTCCCATTAGCACTTGGGAGTTAATAGCCTCCTGGTTTTTGAGAAGGGGAGAATTGGAACTCTACTAGTAGGGAGCCATTTTATTCTGCAATTAATATAATTATCTAAAAAACTAACATTCAGTACTTGGAATAAGGTTATTTCAGATATTTGAGTTGCTGGCAAGCTACCCCCAAGTAGTCATTTGTTAATGACTATTTCAAGTCACTTATCTAAGGCTATTGATAGAAACAATAAACTTTAAGGATAAAGCAATAGAAGCAATTATAGGGAAGTGAAAGTACCCAATAGTATGTAAAATGTGTTGGAACTGAGTCATATGTAATTTTTTAAAACTACTTCACTATTAAACTCTAGTTCCTGGAATCTTTCTAACTCACAATCTATTTTGGGACAAACCTGCCAGTACTATGACCCTTTCACTATACATTAAAATTTATACAGAAAAGTTGGAGACTAATGGAATAATCAGATAAGACTGACTAAGGAGCCGCACACATGTGTGGCCCTGTGCTAACACTGAGCATTGGGCCTCCAAGTGGAGACCAACCTAAACTCTCCCTGTTTCAAAGTTGTTTCCTAATGCTATGTTTGAAGAAATGAGTTGATTATGTAGTTTGTAGTTTAAAACTTGGTTTTGTTTTTTATTTAAAATACCTATTTTTCTACTTCCTTCCTGTCAATACTTATCTAAATATTTTTTATAATGAATTTTATTTTAAGTAATTCCTTATTGTCTTTTTTTTTCTGAAAAGGGCCTGGGGCCATAATTTCACCTTGATCTTAATTGCTTTCTCTCTTTTGTTTACTGGTTCAGCTAACTTGGTTGCAGAGTTTACATTAAGACCCTGACTCTAAGATTTCCTACAGGGACCTGAATCTTAGACCTAGAACGGATGAGAAAGTTTACATTGCACATCCCTCACCTCTAAACAGAGCCACCTAAAGAGGATGCCACACAAAGGTTATTTTTCATGGCTCTAGAGAAGGTTGCACAACCTCAACCTGCATCTCATTTTGACATTTAAATGCTACTGCTCTGTCTAACAACCAAAGCCTTCATATTCCAAACGTGTTCTGTTTCCCTTGTTTTATACTCAATGCAGATAGCCAACCATCTCCTTATTAAAAAAAAAACAAAACTCTCCATATACTCAAAAAAATGTATTCAATAACCATTTAGCCTTCTCTTCAAGAAAATGAATATCAGTCCTGTTTACCTCTCCTCATCCGTCTTATTTTCCAACACTTGAATCATTTTGCCATCTTTGTGGTTGCCTTCTAAATAATTTCCAAGTTCTCCAAACAGCCTTTAAACATGGAATTCAGGAGTTCACATTTCAGAATAATACTAAATTGAGATTATCTAATAGCTCCTTCATATCATACTCTCATTTTACATTTATTTATTTTTACATTGGTCTTTTTAAGTGTCCTAGTATTAAAAACAATTTTTTGTCTAGATTTGGATTTTTTTATGGAACTTATTAGTTTTGGATAATGGTATCTATCTATACAGAGCTGACATTTTAATGCAACACTGATACATATGTAAATTTTCTTCAAGAAGCATTTATAGAAATTAGAACTGTAGCTAAAATAGTTTTATTATTTCTTCATTTAATATTTTGTCTAATATCTTTCCTCTATTTAATCTTGGATGAATTTTCCAGCAAGTTTCTGGCCAAAAAAAGAGAGTCAGAAACTAGCTGCATAATACTAATGCAATAACTATGCCAATTTAGTTCGGCATCAGTCTGATTATGAACAAATTTAGAGCGTTAGGAATGTTTTGGATTATTTCTCCATCCAGGTTTATTGTTTTCCTTTTTCTTTTCTTTTTGAAAGCAAGCTGAAAATAATTACAACATATGGAAGTATGTAACTTGTAGTTTATTAATCTCATTTATCCCTCTGAAGATTCAGGCCTTCAGAAAGGATAAGCCTATCTGGCATTCCACTACTGGTCTTGGGAAGTTCAACAAAGTGCTGCCCTGGGTTGTGAATTTTTATTTACCTTGGGAAAGAACCAGGTCCATGGGGAAACTGGGCAATAGAAACAATGATGAAGGCCCATAAGATGTAAAGGAAAATATTCACAGGGAGATTTTGACACTCTCTGTTCCCCTTTTCCCAGTGCCATATAAAGAACCTGTCATGAGCTCTTACTAGAGAGTCTTATCTTTGCACAATCCAGAGAAACTTGAGAACCCCAAACTAGAAGACTGAAGGTAGGGAATGCATGCATTCAAGTTCATCAATAATTCTATGCTGAAAGAATATGAGACTACAGCCACCAAATGCCTATCATTTATTTATTTTTTTATAGTAACACTTTATATCAGAAACTTTCCCAATCATTAGGACATTCATCCCTCCACTCCATTTCTTAGATTTGGGCAAATCTGTTCTGTTTGCAGGAGAGATAGATGATAGGTAGATATGCTAGATAATTTTCAAATTATGACAATAATATAAAATATTATTAAAATTTAAAAAGTAGGAAACAAAAGAAAAGCATCCATATTATCACTACAGTGAAACAATAAACACTGCTTCATTCATTGACTTGTCTGTCCTTCTATACACAATTGAAATACAATTATATATTGTGATTTATTTTATTTAACATAATATAGATAACATTTTTCTTACTACTAAAAATACTTAAGGGACACCATGTGAATAGTGGCTATGCCATTCTTTACCCAATCATTTCCCCACTAAATGTTAGGTTGCTTCCAGTGTTTTGTCATTTTGATTAATGTCGGGACAACGTCTGTACATTTAGATTTATGAATTATTTATGTGGGATAAATTATCTAAAATAAGATTAATGGGGTAAAACTATTGAGCATCTAAAATATACTACAATTGCTTTCAGAAAATGTTTCAAAAATTAAAATATAGTGATCAATCTATGAGAATACGGGTTTTACTAAACCCTTGCCAACACTGAATATTGCCATTTAAAAATTAGTTCCATAGATTATGATAAATACTAGAGGCCCAGTGCACAAATTCGTGCACGGGTGGGGTCTGGCCAGCCCGGCCCTAATCGAGGCGGATCAGGGCTGAGCCTGTCGGGAGGAGGAGATGGTGGGAGGTTGGCCAGCCAGCCCACCCTGATCAGGGCCGATCAGGGCTGGGCTGGCTGGGGGGGAGGGGCTGCGGGTGATTGGCCAGCCAGCCCCATCTCCTGATCGGGCCGTTTGCTGGCCATAGTGGGTGTCATAGCGACCGGTCGTTCCAGTTGTTACTGCGTTACAGTTGCTGGCTTTTTATATATATAGATAATTTTCTTTTTAAGCATGAATATCCCAACAAAGTAACATCATTCCTAACTCTATTTTTTCATATGGGGGAAAAAGTCAAATATGTGTTATTTAAAATATAGGGACAAAGCACTCACCACTTAGGGTTTCCACAGGTAGCTTGGCTTATTTGAGGAGTGTGGTGATAAACCAGTGCACGATCTTCAGTTATGATCTGCCACAATAATCTCTGAGGCCGATTTTCTGTAGCATTTTCATTTCTGTCTCTTCTTGAGGAGCTACATAAACTGTTGTGTTTTGAGCTGCTAATCTTCCAACCACATTCAGCAGCTATATTGCAAGGTTGTCCTGTTCATTATCACCACAAACTCTTATGCCCTGAACTAAATGTCATCTTGCATTAGAATTTTTCGTGGCTTTAATTGGGAACCAAGGTGTTGACAGAAGTGATGAGTTCAAGAAATAAATTAGAAAGATCCTAAGTAAGCCTTTTCCTTTCTTTTTACCTAGTTCCCTATTCCTGACCCTGAGGGTTCATGCTTGTGATTCTCGGCAGAGGATAAAACCCAGAGATGTATGTGTAAGCGAGCACATGTGCACACACGCACACAAGAAATTATTTCATATATACACTGAGTGGCCAGATTATTATGACCACCTGACATTTGTAGGCAAATTTGCTATAATTTCGCACTGAAGTTGCTAGAGGTCCAAACCATTATAAATAGGGAAGCAGGTTGTTTACCACGACAGAAGTGATTTTTTCCTGAAGATATGGGTAAACAACGTGATTTAACAGCCTTTGAACGTGGGCTAATCTGGCCACTCAGTTTATATTTGGGTATATATGCATGAATATTTTCCAGAAGAACCCACGAAAAAATGTTGTTGTTGATTACTAGGGTGTGGTACTGGGGACAGATCATCTCTTCTCTAGGCTCTTCATCAGATAATCAGGAATTACCTTTCCCCTCAGTAATCAATTTAGTTAAATGATATAATAAATGTACCTGGCCCATTATAAACACTCCATAAAAATATTATTAGTAATTATTATGTTGAAATTTGGTATGACTAAATGCTTGAGATTTTAGGTCTAGGACAAACTTTAATACCAGATTACAGTAGTATTTACTTCCTTTTTAAAAACTACTAAGGCTTAATGAGGGGATGAGGACACATTTGTAATACCTTAACCAATAAAGAAATCAAAGATTTAAAAAAAAAAAAAAAAAAAAACACTAAGGCTGCCCTAGACAGTTTAGCTCAGTGGATAGAGTGCCGGCTCAAGGACTGAAGGGTCCCGGGTTTGATTCCAGTCAAGGGCATGTAGCTTGGTTGCAGTGTTTCTCTCACATTGATGTCTCTCTCTCTCTCCCTCTCTCCCTCTCTCTCTCTCTCTCTCTCTTTTTGTCTCTCCCCCTTCCCTTCTACTCTCTCTAAAACTCAATGGAAGAAATATCCTTGGAAAAAAGAAAAAGAAAAAATATCCTCAGGTGAGGATTAACAACAAAAATAAAATAAAAACTGGTAAAGGTAGAATCATTCACTCCTCAGTAGCAGTCTCTTGCCTTTAAAAATCTAGAATGTTTCTTTAACCCTTGGCCAAACTGTGGATTTACAATTATATTTCATAAATATTGTAGGTTCTCTATAAGAAATGATAAGATACAAACTCAATTTATGTTAGAACTTTCCAAAGCCCACTGAAAAATAAATAGAAAAGAAAATCAAGGCAGGAAAAAAAGGTCAAAGTAAAAACCACATGTGGAAAATGCTTGCAAAGGGAAACAACTAATGCAGGATCTTCTGGAACCCTCACAGCCTCACACTGTTATTCTGCTTACTTCCCAGAAGTTAAGAGCTCAAGTGATCTGGCTGGGATCAGAACCTGCACCTCTGGAAGTTGAAATTCAGTACTTAGTAAAAGTATTCACTTCTCCACATGTTGTATAGATGTTTTTTTATTCCCTGGACATTCTCCCACTTATTTCTCCATGGGTCTAATGACCTACCCACTGAATACCAAAGAGATGTTGGATAAGGAATCATTGTCAAGACATATGATTAACTTGGCTAACTGCTAACACAGTTTCGCAATGAAAACCTCCCATCTCTGCCATTCAAAACTTTGTAAAAGATGTATTCATGGTGTTTTTGCTTATGCAAAAAATACATTTCATAATGGCCAGGTATTGTTTGCAACATGTGTTTCATATCAGATACAAGGAAGGTCAAATGAAATCTAAAAAAATGTTGGCCAGATCTGCTAGGAGTGAGTCTTCCAGCACATCTGGGAACCTCTGTAAAAAAGTTAACTCAACATTCTGGACTCTTGGGATGGCCAGATTATTAACTGGTTTTGCAGAAGCACTCTGTGCAAGCCAAGGCATATAAGAAATATTGTTAGACCTGTAGACCATTAAGTACTGTACTGTTAGCCTACCGCATGAGACAAACAGTAGGTATTTAAATGGAGATGTCTCGTTCCATTTGCAGAAGCAAAAAGAAACTATGCATTTGTTGGCAATTGCACTTGGCTAAAGTGTTATTGGAAGATTGAGTATCAGACATTTTTATTAAAAGAAAACTAAACATCAAGAATTATAGCAGAGAGTAAATTGTAATCACATTGGCCTTGAATCTCACATAGCTTCTGTGTAAGGAAACTGTGGGACATTTCTCCTAGAACCTCACATAAAATTCAGATTCAAACTTCTAATTTTTTTTCTCCTCTTGTCAAATACCCTTTTGGAGGTAAGCTCAAGGAGAAAAATACTAAGGAATATATTGTTCTGTGCAATGAGAGATATTCAAACATTTCCCTTTTCCCAGTAAAATCAAGGAGTGGATGTTTGTTGATCATCTAACTTAGGTCTGGGAATCATTTTTTATATTACCCTTATATGGTAATATGACCATAAAATAGCTACATTTAGTTTTTCCCTGTAGCTAGTGGATAAATACCACTTAATCCATATTACTTCTGTTTGGCAGAAGCTGGTTTAAGCAAGAGATCCCTGAGGGCCTTAAGATTGCACTGATACTCAGGCTCTTCTCCCCACTCCTGGCACTGGTGTTTCAGTTCCTTATAATGTGTGGCTATGATTGAGAACCACTGAAAAGCAATGCATCTTAGATGTAGGCATGGAGGTGTTAAGTACTCTGAGTTAATCCACTCTAAATCACTAACACCAAACACCAAGAATTCAGGAGGGTTAAAACATAAAAGGAAGAGAAGACATGTATGTGTCACACCACAACATTTTGGCATATGACTATCTCCTTTACTTTTAATAGTTTAAATTAAGTAGGACTTAAAATCTTTATTTTTAATTGTTTAGGGATTAATAATTCAATTATTCAGCAAATGTTTATTGAATGCCTACTATATGGAAAGCACCCCTTTAGGATGCATGAAATTTACAGGAGACCATAAGAAAATGACTAAGACAGTTATATACTAAAGGTGTTAAGTGCCATGGAAATACATAAAGCAGGAAGGGGTGGAGACTTTCCATTTTAAATGGAATATCAGGGAAGCATTCACTGAGAAGGTGACATTTAAGCAGATACCTGAAGGAGATGAAAGTTATGAGCTATCTGAGCAAAGTAAATTCTGGCCCGAGTGCTCTGCAAGCACTATGCCTGGAAAGAAGTATTTTTACTTTTGTCAATCTTATTTGCATATGGTAATTCCATTAACAAAGCAAACTTTTTCTTTTTAAAAAAATATTTTTATTGATTTCAGAGAGGAAGGGAGAGGGAGATAGAAATATCAATGATGAGAGAGCATCATTGATCGGCTGCTTCCTGCATGGCCCCTACTGGGGATCGAGCCTGCAACCCGTGTATGTGCCCCTGACTGGAACCGAACCCAGGACCCTTCAGTCTGCAGGCCGACACTCTACCCACTGAACCAGACCAGCTAGGGTGGAGAGCAAACTTTTTTTTTTCAAAGATTATATCTCTTCTAGCCTCCATTCTAAGTCATTATACTTCTATTAACATTTTTTATTTTATGACCAGATATAATAAATAAGTCTTCAATTATTGACCCCTGAAGGGGCTAACCTTAACCATAACTCCAATTTTGCCAATTTTTCCAACAAAGAGACTAAGGCAAAAAAAAAAAAAGATTACTATGTAACTTGCCCAGGGCCGAATAGAAGTGTAGGGCTGCCATTTTTTATTGCAGGTCTGTCTGACTCCAAAGCCATGCTCTAAAGAGATATCTAACGATTTCCATCAACTTTGCTCTAAAGGAAATGTAAGGAGGCATCTCTTAACTACAGTGGGTGTACTATAAACAGCCTAAGTAATTGCCCACTATACAACAGGTTATCCACAAATATTTTTGAATTAAATGTATAACTGAATCAATTTCAAAACTGAGGAAATTCCAAGCTTTAAGAAACCAATACCAGTTTCAACTGGCATCTTGAAATATAACAGTCAAACTTAGACTCTGACCTTCATTCCATCACTAACAAGGTACCTTGCCCTCTAGTCTTCAGCGGAGAGATGAGAAAAGATCTTTGTCAGCTCCCCAAATTGCTGTTTCTCTGAACTATACTACTGAGATCGAATACAGAAAACATTTGATTTGGTGAAGTTTAACCCGGGTATCTTGAGTTTATGTAGGCCAGAGGTTGAAACTGAGACACTTGCTGGGCCAGGCAGGAATCAGAAATAAGTAAAGTGGGTTGGGTGGCAAATTGCCTTAAGCAATTCATAGTCACAAGGACCAAACTGAAAAATATCAAGATCCAATAAGAGTGCAAGTGAAATAAAGCCGCAAAAGGAAGGACATGTGCCCAGTGGCTTGGGATCACAGTCTCTTCAGGGGCCAGGAATGGTCCCTATGCGCCCCGTTATACGGATGTAATAAATGTTAAGCAACTAAATGAGGATAAATCATTAGCTCGCAGGGATCAAAACTTGAGACCTATGATCTCCGATGAGATTCCTTCCTTAGCCCACCAGACTCCTGCTGTCCTTGTCTAAACAGTCAGCTTTAAGAGGGTAGGGGTTAGTGATGCCAGATACACAGACTGGGGAATGTTTGCTGTAGTTAAATCTTACCAAATCATTCCAGCTATCCTTCCCACCATCCCTTTCATTCCATTTTCACAGTCCCCACCATGCTCTCAACAATTTTCCTCTGATGGTACAAGCAGCCTCCTTATCTCTTCAGCTTTGTTCTTTTTTGACTGGTCTTTCATAGAAACTGCTAAATTCCCCCAAAGTAAAGGATGCATTGACATTCACCACCTGGCTTCTATCTAGTTTCTTTCTCTTTTTTTTTAATATATTTTTATTGATTTCAGAGAGGAAGGGAGAGGAAGAGATAGATAGAAACATCAATAATGAGAGACAATCATTGATCAGCTGCCTCCTTCACACCCCCCACTGGGAATTGAGCCCAAAACCTGGGCATGTACCCTTGACCAGAATTGAACCTGGGACCCTTCAGTCCACAGGCCAATGCTCTATCCACTGAGCCAAACCAGCTAGAGCTGGCTTCTACCTAGTTTCTAATCATTTCTCCCATGAGCCTCCTATTCCCAGGAAATTATTCAATCAGCAGTTGCTTAAACATGCCTCTTAGGTTTTGCTTCCAGACCTTCGTTTGCATTTTCCCTCTCACCTTGGATACCTCTTTGCTGCCTGCCTACCAAGCCAAATACTGTCAGAATTTTAAAAACTGATTCAAATCCTCCTTCTACTTCGAAGCCTTGCTCAATGACTTTCCCCACAGTATTGCTTCCTCCTTTCAACGCTGACGAAATTTAATAGCTATACTACTATTCTTCATACTACCATACTAGTTTAGAGGTAATATCAGGTTCCACATCACTTTCTCTATGTTAATGTCTTGCTCCCAAATCAGAATGTAAAGTCCTAGCAATCAACAAGTTTCCCTTGTGTCCTTATAATAACCAGGGCAGCATTTGGGAAGTAAACAAATGCTCCTGAAATACTTGTTGGAGCCATCCAAGACAAACAATCAAGGAGGACTTTTCTTTCTCCTGAATACACAGAACTGAATTCAAATTAGTATTTGCAGGATCACTTTACATCCTGTAATAGTGTTCAGGGGACATTTTCTAAAGCCTCATTAAAGCAGTTTGAGAAGCAAAATTACATTCTCCTACATATAAAGAGTCCTTGCTTGCTTTTGAACATCAGGTAACCTGAGATGGGAGGGAACCAACTGCCTTGGCTAATAAGAGACAAGCATTTTGAGAATTTCTGTTTATATTTTAAGAAGGACTAATGACTTTAGCATTTACTGCTAAAATGATTTATGGAAAGTCATATACAAATCATTATGATTAACTCAAAAGTAAATCAGGAAGAAGTCCATATGTTCTGACTTATTTTTCCTATATCAGCATTTAAATGTGGATAGGCATCTATATTTAATGATTTTGGACCAATGTTCTTTAAATCAGGGTAAGAGGGAACAGAGAAAGATGATCATAACTCTTTCCTTTCTAGCAATCTTACCAATATTGCAACTTGCCAACAATTGTAGGCATTTTGTAGAATTAATACTTTGGTTAATTTCTCATATCAGTGGAATTTGTAAGGATTTATTCCCAGAGCTTATCCAAAATTTCTGGATATCTCACATCTCCCTACATGTGATATTCTGATATACCCTCACTTTAATTTTATAATCCTTCTCTCCTTATTCAATTGCCCCTATCTTTCTAATGACTCGATGTTATAATAATTTATTAAAGCACTCGATTTCAAAACTATAGGGATTAAGCAATCAACAGTGACCTCCAGAAATGACCCTCTTGCTTTCACCTTCACACTCCAACACTTTCAATTCTACCAAGCAAGGAAATTTTATCTCTTTTCTCTCCAAGGATGCATTGGAAATAAGTTGAAAAAGTATACCATTTCTATTAGAAAAATGACTTTTTATGATGGCTCCTTCCCGCCCCCAAAAATAAACCTATAAGAATTTACATAAGTCAGAAGTTCCATTGACTTTGTAGAACTCACAATGTTAAAGGATCATTTTTATTCATTAGTTTCAAATGGTTCTGTATGCAAAACAGTGGAAGTACTTATTTTCTTTTTCAGACTGCACATGCTGTTATAAAATAAATAAACTTTAATGACCCTCATTAAACTTTAATAAATCTAATTATTGTTGAAGTTGTTAGTTGTAATAATGGCATGATAGTTATGCCAAAAAAAAAAAAATCTTCTGTTAGAAATACATTCCTAAAGAAATTACAGATGAAATGTCATGATTCTGGAATTTGCTTTAAAATGTTCCATTCTATAAAAGGGAGGATAGATGAAATAAGATTGAAAAAATGTTGATAGTTGTTAAAACTAGATGAGAGCTACATAGAGATATATTATATTGTTTACTTTTGTGTATGCTTGAAATTGTTCATAATGAAATGTTTGAACACTCCATAATGTTCTGCTGTTCTTGTTATATTATTACCTTCTCACCCCTCTCTATCACACTTCCAAGGTATATATATATATTGCTGTATATCCTTTCCTAGGAAAAGAAGGAAAGAACCAAAGAGCCCACTGTGGATTCAGCCAGGGGTCAAAGGTCAAATTCAAGATGCTAGTCACTTCTTCAGCCACAGGGTTCTGTGAAGACTGAGCAGGATTGACAGCCGATAATGAATTTTCTCACTTATGTGAAGCACCTAAAACTACAGGAGTCAGGTGTAGGGCATTGTTGATAAGTTGTTGCAGTATATACAGTAATTAATGGGTTTATATAAACTCCTGCTGAAAATTCACTATGTGTACTTTATAGATAATTTGCTGTAGGTACTTTGGAGCTTGGGGTTCATGGAGAATCGCATGATCTATTGCACAATAAAAACCCAAAGAGCAAGAATAAATTTTCCATGGCCCTGAATTTAACAGGAGCAGCTTCAACCTGTAGAAAATATTTCAAACATATAGTGACAAAAAATCGTTCATAAGTAAATGAGATTTGGAAGAATGACAACTGTTTGACACAAGGACACAGGTAATTAGAGCTCAATGCAGAAAAAATGCTCATATGCAGCAGTCTTCCTAAATGGGTCTATAGCTATAAAATGAATTAGGACTTTTTGGAATAAAAAATATTAAAAAGTGGCTAAGTAATAGAGAATCTACACTAATAAAAGAGAAAAATGGTAATTGGCGTACGGCGATACCTTTTTCATTGGCTAATCAGGGCTATATGCAAATTAACTGCCAACTAAGATTGGCAGTTAACTGCCAACTAAGATTGGCAGTTAACTGCCAACAAGATGGCGGCTAATTTGCATATGTAGGCACAATGCAGGGAGGCGAAAGGGAAAGCAGGAAGAAGCCCCCTGCCACTGACAGTGATCTGAAACCCAGCGGGGAGCTAAGAGCTGGGGGGCAGGGCAAAGGCGGCCCTGGGGCCGCCTTTGCCCTGCCCCCCCAGCCATGATCGGAGAATCAGGCGCCTTTGCCGCCCTGGCCAGTGATAGCAGGAAGTAGGGGTGGAGCCAGCGATGGGAGCTGGGCACGGTCGAAGCTGGCAGTCCCAGGAGCTAGGGGTCCCTTGCCTGGGCCTAAAGCGAAGCCCACGATCGCGGCGCCCCCCGCTGCCACTGCAGGTCCCGGCTGCCTGGGCCGGACGCCTAGGCCAGAGGTGTCAGGCCTGGGCAGGGGCGGAGCCTGCAACCGCGGGGAGCTGGGGGTCCCCTGCCCAGGCCTGACACCTCTGCCGGAGGCCTCAGGCCTGGTCAAGGGGCCGATCCGGTGATTGGTGATCGGAGGGTGATGAGGGTCAACTCCTCTGGCTGAGGTATCAGGCCTGGGTGGGGGGCGGAGCCGGGGATTGGGGGGATATGATGGTCCCCTTGCCCAGGCCTGAAGCCTGGGTCAGAGGCGTCAGGCTTGGGTGGGGGGTGGAGCAAGGGATCAGAGGGAGATGGGGGTCCCCTGCCCAGGCATGATTCCTGGGCCAGAGGCCTCAGGCCTGGGCGGGGGCCAGAGCCAGTGATCGGGGGGAGATGGGGGTCCCCTGTCCAAGCCTGACACCTCTGGCGGAGGCGTCAGGCCTGGGAAAGGGGCCGATCAGGCAATCGGAGGGTGATGGGGGTCAACGCCTGAGGGATCCCAGTATGTGAGAGGGGGCAGGCTGGGCTGAGGGACACTCCCCACACACACACACACACACACCCAGTGCACGAATTTCGTGCACCGGGCCCCTAGTTGTTTATAATTCTTAGAAAAATTTTAATTACTCACATCTGGAAATAATGTTTATAGTCTTCCCCAAGAGTTGTCTCTCGAAACCAATTCCTTATTTTATTGGCTGTTATCTGGCCCTTGCCTGGGAACTCCCAGGGGATTAGCTCACATGCCAGAGAGGATAACTTCTGGTGCAGAGTGATCTCAGTAACAAGACAAAATCATTTCATAAGGAACAGCAAAAGGGAAAAGGGCTGCTAACCTGGGAATGGGAGACTACGGTGACACAGAATAGCTACTTTCAAATATTTGAGATATCCTATATAATAAAAACCTAATATTCAAATCGACCGAACGGTGGAACGAACAGAGGAATGACCGGTCACTATGAAGCCCATTGACCACCAGGGGGAAGACGCTCAATGCAGGAGCTGCCCCCTGGTGGTTAGTGTGTTCCCACAAGCGGGGGCACTGCCCAGCCAGCAAGCCCAGTGGCAGTGGCGGAAGCCTCTCCCGCCTCCGCAGCAGCTCTAAGGAGCAGCAAGCCGAGCAGTAAGGAGTGGCCAGCAGGCAGGCGGTAAGGAGGGAGGGGTCCCAGACTACGAGAGGGCGTGGCGCAGGCCGGGCTGAGGGACCCCCTCCCCCCTCCTCCAGGGCACAAAATTTCGTAAACTGGGCCTCTAGTTATTTTATAAAACAGAGATTACCTCTGTTCTATGTAGAATCAGTTTGTTTTTCTATATCAGAATGCAGGAAGTTTCAAGGAACCAGATTTCAGTTAAACGAACAAAGAGCTTGATAACAATATGGAGCAATATTTTAGTAGAATACATACATACTTTAAAGAAATTTATACTTAAGCTACTTAGTAAAGTTGGAGAGATATTTTGCAGCTTGAGATTTTCTTGAGATTTACATTTTGATGATATTTTCCACCACAGTTTTACTTCTAAAATTATGTTTTCTATATATTAAGAACATTTTACATTACCATAAAATTCCACTAATAATCCCACATTTTTATGCGTGAAATATTTTATGTGCCTATCTAATATTTTAGCAGATATAGATTTTTTTAAATTGTAAGAACACTTAACATGAAATCTAGCCTCTTACCAAATTTGCAAGTGGGCAATGCAGCAGTGTTAACTATAGGCACAATGTTGTTCAGCAGATTTCTAGAACTTAATCATCTTGAATAACTAAAACTTTATGCTCATTGACTAGCAACTCCTCACTTCCTCCTCCCAAGCCCTGCTTCTCTGAGTTTGACTACTTTAGACACCTCTTATAAGCAATATGTGTCCTTCTGTGTCTGGCTTATTTCACTTAGCAAAATGTCCTCAGGTTTCATCCATGTTGATGTGGATGGTAGAGTTTCCTTTTTTAAGGCAGAATAATATTTCATTGTATGTATCTACTATATTATTTTTGTCCATTCATGTGTCCATAGACATTTAAGTTGTTTCTTCATTTTAGCTATTGTGAATAATGCTGCAGTGAACCTGGAAGTGCAAATAACTCTTCAATATTCTGATTTCCACACATTCTTTGATACCAGTTCACAAAAGGAGAAAGGGTTTGTGCCAGATTATAAACCGATGCACTGCTTCCCTCATCAATAAAGACTTGTTGTGGAAAAACAAGTCAATGGAACTAAACAATATATATAGTAACATTTTTTAGTCCTTTGCAATGAAAGGAATTTATTCAATAAATAATAAATACTATAGACTTCAACAGTAATCAAATTATCTCACTATAAAGTAGATTTAAATGGAACGACCTTTTGAACAATAAGATTTATATTTCCCTGATTAAGAATGTGTTTGAAAAAGCACACATCACAATAGTAGAAAGTTGAAAAAGAAAGGATAATTGCTGCTCCCTGGAACTTACTGTAAGAAATCTATTAGTTGGATGTGCACTAGGCAGAACCTTTATAAAAAAATAATACATATTACATATATACATGTGCTACCGTTTAAAAATATAGATTCTGGTCCTAGCTGGTTTGGATCGGTGGAAAGAGCATCAACCTATGGACTGAAGGGTCCCGGGTTTGATTCTGGTCAGGTACCTCTGTTGCAGGCTCAATCCCCAGCCCTCATCAGGGAATGTGGGAAGGCAATCAATCGATATGTCTTTCTTCATTGATTTTTCTCTCTCTGTCTCTCTCTCTCTCCCTTCCACTCTCTCTAAAACTCAAGGAGAAAATATCCTCAGGTGAGGATTAAAAATATATATATATATGTATATATATATATATAGATATAGATATATATACCTATATCTATATGTATATATAGATATAGGTATATATATCTATATATATACAATGTCTACACTAATAAAAGAGAAACATGCAAATTAACTATCAATCTGCCACTCCGCTACACCCACCAGCCAATCAGGAGTGAGTATGCAAATTAACCCAACTAAGATGGCGTTGGCCATGGAGCTGGAGAGAGCAGGAGGCTTGGGTTGCCCCCGGCGATGGAGGAAGCCAAGCTTCCTGCCTGCCCTGCTGGCCCTGGGCTCCACTCAAGGCTACAAAGTTTCAATTATAGAAGATAAATAAATCCCAGATACCTGCTTCCAGCCCATCCTGGCCTCCACTCAAGGAGGCGCTGAAAAAAAAAGAAAAAGAAAAAAAGGAGAGTCTGGGAGGTTGGGTTGCCGGCGGGCGTGGCCAGCCAGAAAACGGCTATCAGCCCCCCACCCAGGCTTGCCAGGCACCCCAGTGGGACGCCCCCACCCTGAAGAGGCTGTGGCCAGCCTGGAAACGGCCCTCAGCCCCTCACCCAGGCTGGCCAGGCACCCCGGTAGGGATCCCAACCCTGAAGGGGGTGTGGCCAGCCTGAAAACAGCCCTCAAGCCCTCACCCAGGCTGGCCACACCCCCATGGGGTGAGGATACCTGCTGGGAGGCTTGGCCAACCTGAAAACAGCCATCAGCCCGTCACCCAGGCTGGCCAGACACCCCAATGGGACCCCACCCTGATCTGGGACACCCTTCAGGGCAAACCGGATGGCCCCCACCCATGCATCAGGCCTCTATCTATACTAATAAAAGGGTAACATGCTAATTAGACTGGGAGACCTTCCAGGAGACCTTCCAGACATTCTTCTGGACAAAGCCATGGTGGCGGGGCTGAGGTAGAAGTGGTTAGAGGCCAAGAGGGGAGGGTAGTTGTGGGTGATCAGGCTGATGGAGGGTGGGGCCGTTGGGGGTAAGCAGACCAGCAGGGGGCCAGTTGGGGGCGAGCAGGTCATCAGTGGGGGTCATTTGGAGGTGATCAGGACAGCGGGGGGGGGGGATTTGGAGTGAGAAGGCCAGCGGGGGGGCAGTTGGGGGCAAGCAGGCTGGCAGGCAGAGTGGTTAGGGGCAATCAGGCAGGCAGGCAGGCAGGCAGGTGAGTAGTTAGGAGCCAGCAGTCCTGAATTGTGAGAGGGATGTCCGACTGCCAGTTTAGGCCTGATCCCTGTAAACCAACAGTAGGACAACCTTCGAGGGGTCCTAGATTGGAGAGAGTGCAGGCCGGGTTGAGGGACTGTTCCCCCCCGCCCCGCCCCCCCCCCCACATGAATTTCGTGCACTGGGCCACTAGTTATGATTATAAAAGGAGAATTTAATTTAAAGCATTACTGAATTAAAATTACTTCTTCCTTAATATATATATTTTCCAAGCATATAATAGACTACAAGTACCATTGTTGTTAGGCAGAAATCCAAAACACTTTTTGTATGTGATGAGTGTTCTTACACTAATAAGTTTGTTAATTATTCAGGGCCTCTGCATACAGCAGATTGCACAAAGCACAGAATGAGGAGGGTGTGCATTGGGACTGAACCCCAGCCCCATGTGCTTACCCAGCCGTGAACCCTGACAGTAAAACTGCATCAAACCTAGGGTGAGCAGCCATCCTGGTAGTGCCCAGGACTAAAAACCCTATATCCTGGGAAACACGTCAGTCTTGGTCAACCTGGGGGGGTTGGTCACCTATTTGGGGTAGAGATGAGCCATGTGTGTAGGGTCAACCTTGGAATCTTGCCTGTAGAACTGTACTCCCAACACAGCTGCAATCATGAAGCCATCTTTACATCACTTCTTTTCTCCTTATGTTTTCAAGGTGAAAGAACCATGTACTCATGCCAACATCCTGACCAAGCCTGATCACAGAACCTTCTGGACTAATGATGATTCAGGTATTATTGGGAAAATGCTCTCTGGTCCTGCGATGCCCAGAAAGTGTTCTGTAGTAAAGTGCTGCACAAAGACAAGGCTTAAGGGAAATTTTGGGTTTTGCTTGTTTATACCTAGTCCATCACTTGAATATACTTCACAGTTATTTTTTTTTTAATGATATAGGACCCTTTATGACATATTTTTCAGTAGCTAAAGCATATATACCATCAGGTGCAGCTTTCTGGATTTCGAAGTATATTCAAGTGTTGTGGGGGGAGGGGGAGGACAGAGAAATGAGTTTGTTTCCTGGAGTGGGTGACAGGGAAACAGGATAAGGAGGGCAAGCAAACCCATCCCAGTTTGTCTTCCAGGGAAAGGAAGGGACTAAAAATCCTCAGGTAAGTCACGCTTCAGAATGCTTCGTGTAGGGCAGGTATGACTTATTCTATCAATCCAGTTGTATAAATCTAATCAGAACCAGAGGAATGCCACTTTCTAAGATCAGAGAATATGCTTCAGGCTGTATAATTATACTCAGATAAAGGAAATAGGAAATTCTTATAGGAAATAGAAGATACCTTTTCATTCCTTTTCACAAACACATTGAGCCATAGGCCTAATTACACCAAGTAAAGACATTGAGCATGGGGGGGAGGCTGAGCAAAAAGAGCTAAAGTAATTGAGAGAGTGCTACTAGTGCTCTCACCTTTTCTAATTAAATAGAGAACCAGTGCTGACACCTATTAATTGTGTTAAGCCTCCTAGCTTCACAAAGTACATTCACAAAAAATCTAATTCAGTGTTTATGGCAGGCCCATGAAAGAGGAGAGCAGCCTGTCCTCCCTCTCCCTGAGTGAGAGATGAGATCAGAAGCTGAAAGGGGTTAGCCGACTTCTTTAAAGCTCATAAGCAGAAAATGCGAGGCTGAGGAGTAAGACTAAGAGCCTGCATGCCCAGTTCTTTATTTCACTTCCTAGGAAGAAGCAGCTCTTGTGAGAAGCAGCGTGGGCTAAATTTGTGCTTTAATCTTTTCTTCATAAAAGAGACTCAGAGACCATGCTTATTAGCAGAAGCGAGAGAGGTTCAGGAGAGGAGTAAAAAAACTCTCTGATGCCTTCTTTTCAAAGACCAGGCTTATGGTCTAAAGTTATTATCAATTTCGTCTGTCAACAGAATTGTTCTGTCTTGTTTTATGTCTTTTGAAGAAAGATGAATAAACATGAAAGTGAATTGGCCTATTCAATGCCATCATTTCGGTCCATTAGTAGAACAACCACAAAATAAGCAAGCCATCCACTGGCTAAGACTGCTATTAAGAGCCACAGCACATGTATTGTGAAGAAGCTGTGGAGAATAAAACGTTACAATTAAAAAATAAATGGTTCTCGAAGTTCCATAACTAAAAAGGAATGGGAGGGGGATCTGTACAGGACAGGTCCAGGAAAATGATACTCGGCCACTTTTCAGAGCTGGAGAAATGGTTACAAGAAACACTAGTGCAGAACATGTAAAGAAATGGAAACAGGAATACTTACCTAAAAATTTCTTTAAAAATTATTTTTGTGTCATATATTTTGAAGTTCTGATATTAAGCACATATATACTTTTTCAATTGTCATGATTTGTCCCTCTTTATCTTAGTACAAGTCTTTGTTTGAACTCTACTTTTTCTGATATTAATATAGCCAAGCCAGTCTTCTTATGCCTATTCTTCAATGATGTATCTTTTCTATCCATTTATTTCAATCTACCTGTGTCTTGTAGTTAAAGAGCTTCTCTTACAGACCTCATACACTTAGGTTTTCCTTTAAATTCTGACAATCTCTGGTTTTTTTTACTTGGAATGTTTAGACCACTTACACTTAATGTGATAGTTGACCTCATTAGATAAAAACTATACCATCATGTTATTTATTTTCCTCATATCCCTTCTCTTCTTTATTTGCTTGTTCTTCCTTTCCTGACTTCTCTGAGATTATTTGAAAAATTTTAAGAAATCAATATTAATTTATCTATTGACTTAGTGGTGACTCTAGGGATTACAATGAATAACTTGTAAGTTTTCAAAGACTACTATAGAAACAAGAATCAGCCCTGACCGGTTTGGCTCAGTGAATAGAGCGTCAGCCTGCAGGCTGAAGGGTCCCAGGTTCGATTCCAGTCAAGGGCATGTACCTTGGTTGCGGGCACATCCCCAGTAGGCAGCTGATCGATGTTTCTCTCTCATCGATGTTTCTCTCTATCCCTCTCCCTTCCTCTCTGTAAAAAATCAAGAAAAATATATTTTTTAAAAACAGAATCAGCATAGGTCCATTTCCTCACGCCCCCTCCCATCCTTTACATTACAGTTTTCAAAAATGTTACTTTTACATATGAAATAAAGCCTATAGTACAATGTATTTCAAGAAAAACAAGAGGGAAAACATAATTTATATTTACTCTGATGTTTACCACTTATGATGTTTTTCATTTTTTCTTGACAATCCAAGTTTCCCAAAGGGATAATTTTCTTTTAGTGTGGAAAAGCTTCGTTTAGCATTTCTTATAATGCAATGATTCTCTGGAAATGTTTATCTCTTAGTTCTCTTTTCTCTTAATGATATGCAGTTGTAAATAAAAAATATCTTTCATTCTTGAAAGATATGTTTTCTAGATCTGGAATTCTGAATATTCTTTTTTTCTTTCATGGTCTTCTGATCCCTATAGTTTCTAAGAAGTCAGTGATTTTTTAAATTATTGTTACCCTGAATGTAATGTATTGTCATTCACTGGATGTTTTAATTTTTTTTTAATCTTGTGGTTTTTATCAGTTTGACTGTAATGTGTTTAGACTATGATCTATGATTTTAAGATATATACCCTTCAGGATTAAGAAGTTAAAACATTCTTCTAGTTTATTAGTAGTTTTCTTAAGAATTTGAATGAGGGATGCAATTGTTTCCGCTGTGATTTCTACACAGCAGTGTGCCCTTTCTTCTTCAGCATATCAGCACTCTAACTAAAACCTTTCCTAAATGCCTTCCATTCTGTTTAATGCAAATACAAGCTAAAGCAACTCCACAGCCATCCTTCTGCAACATGCAAATTTATGAGCCTGTAAATGCATTCGTTACAAAGGCAATACTCTAGTCACAATATGAATTTTATTATGGTAACCTTTTCAATTCCTGAAATAATTGTGATGATTCCATAATTTTCCATGGAAAATATATTTCAGTGAATGGAATATTTTCAGTCAAAGCCAACATCATCAGAAAGTATTTTACTTATTTAACCTAATATTATGGTCTCTTGATACATAGCTTAAGGAGAGTTAAATATTAGAGGCAACTTGTCCACTTTCCTTGATAAAAATAAAATTTAAATTAAAAAATTATTTTTGTGCTAATGTAAGGAATTATTGAAGTTTTAGCTTACCCTGAAATCTGGTGAGATTGTCTAGATTTTCATCTCACTCTCTTTTTGCATCAACTACCAGAGAACAGGCCTGGCATGCTCAGTTGCCATATGCAGATATTGATAGTTGGAGAAACAAAAGTAATATTTAAAAAGTTTTTTTAAAACAAAATATAAAAGTAGCATATGTTTATCATAGGAAATAAATGGAAAATAGAAAAAGAAAGAAAATTAATCACCCATAATCCTACCTCCCATACTTTTTTTCATTGGACTTGAGTCTCTCATGCATTCCAAGCATTTGTTCTGAGAATACACAAACAGGCTGCACAAGTTTAGGCTCTTTTCTATTATCTTTGTTTTTCGGCTATAAAATTTGAGTTTGCACATCTTTGTTTTTCATATGCTGTCCTCACAATGGCCTGTAACATCCTCTTAAATTAGAATTTCAAGGTAGGATGGGTTTCCCCATACTTTCAGAATGTGTGTTTTCCCCAGTACTATTATTGGCAACACAGATCATATTCTTTGCTTAGAGGAAGTCAGGTAATGAAATGGTTAAGCAATAAGGTTTCTTTTGCAAGGGCCATGATTTTAACCAGGCACTCATTTTGCCAGGTGAAAATATAAGTCTCTGATGTCCTCCCTGGGCTTTTACTTGAAGTCTCCTTTTAATAAGAACATGCAGCTGTAGCACTGCGATGTTAAAAATGTCTACATTTCTTTCAAGAAAACAGAATGAATCATTCTTGTGCAAAATTTTTCCCAGAGATAAAATTTAGTTTTTGCTTATATTTCAAGATTATGCATTGTTTCTTGATATTTTCTAGTGATTCACCATATTTTAAAATTCAGCCCAAATTTCTGGAAATGCAGAAATCATTACAAAGTGGTATATTCATATTTATTCAGGACCAGTAATAGTTTATGTACCAAATGGAGAAATAAAATGATTTGGTTTGGAAACAGATGGGCCACAGAAATATTTTATTATTTCTGATAATATTAAATTAGAACATTGAATTAATATAAGAAAAGGAAGGACTTCATTATATAGATTTTTTAAGTGAAGAAACATAATTTCCAATTTTTTTTTCAATAAAGCAAAAACACTCTCATATTTATACTTAATGAACAGTTGCTTCATCCCTCAAAGTATGGCATTATCTAACCAAAAAGAAAAATATGACAAATGGTAAACATGATCTGTTTACATGGAAACTTTCCATCTGATATATGGTGGCCTGTGTAGATTCTGCCACTTGCTGTTAGAGATAAATCACTGAGTTAAAAATCTATGGATATATGAAAATCTTTTAAGCAGACTGACCTCATTTACTGAGGTCCTAACTACTAAAAGCGATGGCTATCTCAGTAATAAAAGTCCCCTTATCCACAGTGAAGAATTCCGAAGATCGCATAATGCTGTGAGTGGGAGCAGAAAGGGGCACGGCCTTTAGAATGACAGGGCACAGTCAGAGGAACTCCGCACTTATGCTGCGTTTGACTTTCCTTACTTCCCCAACTCACTTTTCAAAACTGAACTTGGTATTCATTCCCTCTGTCATAGTTCAGGCAGCCACAGTCATCCTCAGGAGATGTCCTGAACCGCATCTCCTTCAGCCAACTGAGCTCCCCTCAGAGCTGACCGCCGGCCACTTGGCCAAGCTTCCCAGTGAGCCCCGGGTGGAGCAGCAGGACCTGCTCAACAGTTTGCCATCTGCTGTGTTTAGTGCCTTGAACTCTTGAGTAAGGCCACCTGAGTTGGCTGTCAACTTCAGTGCTTTCTACCTGTGTGTCTTTGGACACATGATTTCACCCTTCTGTGCTTCCTTTTCTTTCACCTGCAACAGTAGACTATTAGTAATAGATCGTAGAGGTGTGTGAGGGTTAAAGAAGATAATGCTGGGAAAGGTACTTAGAACTGTATGTAGCATATAGTTACCGGTCAATTTATGTTAGCGCTGCTTCTTACTTGGAGAAAGAATTATATCATTTATACAAACCTGCTCTATTATAGGGACTACCAACTATGGGTTGAAAGAATGATATGTTTTATTATGCCATTACTGTTACTATTTTGTACTTTGCTAGATCTAAACCTTGTTTTTTTCTCCCTGAACCACAGAGCTCATCATTCACTGTCTTCTGTTGTCTCAGGCCCCAGACTGATAAGCTTCCTGAAAATAGACATATGGCTGGACATAATATCCTCAAACTAGAGAGAACCTTAGATATCGCTTAGTCTTTTAGATAAAATATTGCTTTCATAAGCTAAAATCTGTCGAGTTTTGCGTGACTTTAACCAATACAATGATTTAGAGGGTTCCAAGTTCATGGACTTGTATTTATTCCAGTGAGTAGCAAAATGTCATTTCAAAACCCCTCTGTTTAAAGATACTGAGTCATGCTCATATAGCATTTAAGTATGTCTGGCAGCGAAGTTCGCCAAATCTGATACTCGTGATTGTCTTACTGCCACGTGTGTGAACGTGTGACCACTTACTCAGGTCAGCTCAGCAGAGAAGCCCCCTGCTCTATTCCCTTGGGCTGTGTGCATTTAAAGTGTAGTTTTCCGAAGCTTTACCGTTGGAGCAAAAGCTGTTTCTGCCTTTGTTGAACTCTCAGTTTTCTCTTCCTCTTTCTTATAACCAAAATTACTGTTATTTCTGCTGTTTTACTTAAGGCTAAACTAACAGTGTTTCACAATGGCTGAGCTTTCTGATTCCCCAGGGCTCTTTTAAAATATTTTCACACAGTTTTTCCTTCTTCCCCTTTTATCCAAATCATTCATTTCATGTCTGAGGTCTTTGATTTCCAGAGTACATATTATTATGGTTACAGTGGTACCAGTGAGACAGGCCAGTAAGCCAGGACAAGCAGAATGGGGAAACTGAGACATTGAAACAGCAGTTTGCAGCCATCCAGTAAATCCTATCTTTCATAAACCAGGGTCACTGAAGAGTGAATGGTTTGTACTTCTCTCTAACCAAAGGGTAAGTAGCTTAAATCATCCTTCTTAGGAAGATAGACAGCAGACGTCCAAGTAGTGCCATTTGCCAATCACACCCAAGGATAGATGAAGTTAAGAGAATAAACCTTATGTTGGTGCATCAGCATAAAGCTGATGAATATTCTACTGAGATGCCCTCCCCCCCTTAGACTACCCCTAAACTCCCAGCCTTTAAAACCCCTCTCAAAACAAGGATCCCAGTCCTCACTCTCCCTCCCAGGAGCATGCTGTCCCCTCTCCCCACCTTCTTCCCCCACAGGCATGCATCTCCTAAACCTAAGGGACCCCACAAGGCTTGCAACCAGGACAGCAATGGTCTATGGTAGTTCATCCCAAACAAAACCCCCGAACCTGTCCCCAAGGCCCCTCTTCTCTAACTTCTTAGTGAGCCAAAGCAGACCAGCCTGGGCTCATTTCCCCAGCCCTTCCTTGTTTCACTGTCCCCAGCTTTAATAAATAATAAGTCTCTAAAATTCACCTGGGCTTATGTTGTGACATTTTTCCTACGTGAAGTCAAGAACCCCACACTATAGGGTTGGCCCTAGGCAGACCTGTTCAGGGCCAGGACCCCTTTCTGGTAACACTAGGAAAATTTCTCACTTCAAAAATGCAAGGAGCCCGGCCAGCATGGTTCAGTGGTTGAGCATCGACCTATGAACCAGGGCGTCACGGTTTGATTCCCAGGCACATGCCCAGGTTGCAGGCTTGACCCCTCACTATGGGGCATGCAGGAGGCAGCCATCAGTGATTCTTTCTCATCATTGATGTCTCTATCTTCCTCTCCCTTCCTCTCTGAAATCAATAAAAATTTAAAAAATAAATAAAAATAAAAAATACAAGGAAAGTAGATTAAATACAACCTCATACCTTTAGCAAAGTTATTTTTCCCATATTTTAATAAACCTTTTCTCCTTCTATTAGTTTGCATCAGACTATTAATAGCAGATTTTTTAAATCTAGAGAATTTTAGTTGCAGTTAATGTTAAAATGCCCTGTGTTTTATTTTAAACGTGCTGAAGGATATTCAGCCTTTAACAGCTTTCTTTTTGCCTAAAAAGAGTGTCCCATGATACAGTCTACATAGTACATAAGACAATATTTCAGTTTATATGTCTATCATTGAAAAAATAAATAAATCCAAAAAATAATTAACATTTGGATGTTTGCCCTTAATAACTGAAGCATTTTACTTAGTCATACATAAACAGTTTTCAAACTCTGAAGAAAAATTGTTTTGCATCTTTAAAATTACGCATAACAAGGAGAATAGGCCAACGACAAGTAATGAAAACAGGCTATCCCGGGAATGAAGTGGCCCACAGAGGAAGGCAGGGGCAGGATGGAGTGAGGGATTGAGCATGGAGGTGTGGGATGGATGGGGGCAGGAGAAGCACAGGGAAATAGGTCAGTGTGAACCTGGGAGGCTCCAAGATGGGAACAGAATTAGAATTTAGGGTAAAACTCATTTATTAAAAAAAAAGTTGAAGCCAATCAAGTCTAAGGTTCTTATTCTGAAACTCCTTTATACTATGAAGTAGACATTGACTTTAAAAAGAAAATTAGAAGGATTTGGGGGGAAAAGTGGTTCAGGGTGGGCTAGGGCCCTTGAAATAGACTTCAATGAGCAATGTTGCTCTGGGAATCCGTGACCCTCTCTTCTCAGAAATACAAGGCAATCAACTCTTTCCCACTGATTAAAATTTTCACTCTTAGAGAAAAAAATTTATATTAATAGTTTAGCTGCACTGCTCTTATAGGTATTTAATTACATAACAGACAGTTTTCAAGTTATTCTTCCACATCTAATCTCATCTGATCTTTCCAAATGCCCTGTGGGTTTTGGATTAGCAAAATGGTTGTTAAGCCTCAGGGTACTTGAAGATATTACGTGATCTGGCCAAAGCTACATACTGAGTTACAAAATCTAAGACAGAACTGAAGTCAGATTTCCTGGAAACTCCTCCAGTTCTCTTTCTACAGCTTCAAAAAGGTACAGGGAAGCTTTGCAATGAAAGTAGCTTTAATGTGGGCACCATTGTTTGGGGAAAGAGCAGTAAACACAGGGTGAGATTTAAACTGGTAAGCTGGGAAAAGGGGAACATTAAGGCAAATGCAGGGTTTGTTTTACAGGAGTGAGAAATAGCATGTCCCTTTCTGTTCAGTGCTCTGCTAGGTTCTATAGAGGAGATAGTTTTCGCCTTTGAAAACTCAGGGAGCTACACTAGCCAGACACAGGTAGACTAACTATGAATAAAACAAGTGTAAGCATAAGTTAACATAATGACAGCTACCTACAGATTCATGAGAGATTGTCATTTGAATCAGAAATTCTGGTTCAAAGCAGAATTTTTGGTGCCAGAAAAACCTAGATTTGCATCCTGGTTTTGCCATTACTAGTTATGTTGTGTCTCAAAACTGTTTACCTCTTTAAGCCTCATAAGAATGTATAAGGGGACTGTTGTCAGGGAGATGACGAGGCCTCAGGTCTTGTTTTCTGGAGGGGAAGATTTTAATTAGGAGACAAAGTGTAGAAAAGCAAGCGAGAATCTATTGACTGCAGTGAAACTATACTTAGGAGAGTGAAACAATGAAGGGCATAGAAGCAGCAGAAGAGCCTAGGCTGAGCTGCCTTGGCTCACTGGGAAGTCATAGAATAGGGGCCTTGTAAGACAGGACCAGCTGCCACTGCCCATTGCTTCCCTGGTGGCAAGCATCATGGGGGTGGGAGATGGGAGACGGGAATGGTATGGGCATTATGGGCATGCTGGGACTTTCACTTTCAGGGATTTTAAAGGCTGGGCATTTAGGGGAAGTCTTGGGACAGATCAATAGACTATTCATCAGCTTTATGCTGATGAACCAAAATGAGAGATATTCTTTTAAATTTGTCTGTCCTTGGGTGAGGTTGAAAATGGCATTTAATTGGATTTCTGTTATCTGTCTCCCAGAGTAGGGTGATTTAAGCTATTTACCCTCTGGTTGGGGAGAAGAGGTACAAACCATTTACTCTTGAGTGCCCTTGATTTAGGGAAGATAGGTGGCTGCAAATTGCTGTTTAACTTAGTTTTCCTATTCTGCTTGTCCTGGAATTTTCTTAGCTTCTTACTATTCTATAACAGGGACAGTAGCAGTTTTTATAAGGTCATTATGAGGATTAAATGAGACACTGCATAAAAAGCACTAAAGCATAGTGTCTGCCACTTAATATAATAATTGAGTGTTAGCTAACATAATAGACTAGAGGCCTGTTACACGAAGAGAGTCGTGCAATGGGCCTTCCTTTCCCCTGGCTGCTGGCACCACTTTGCCTCCGGCACCCGGGACCCAGGCCTTCGCTCTGGCCGCGTTCTGGCCGGAGCCGGCCCCAGAAACATCAGGCCTCGCTGCTCCACCGGCCCAGGGCCGTCAGGCTTCGCTCCACTGCTTGGAGCCTACATATGCAAATTAACTGCCATCTTTGTTGGTGGTTAATTTGCATATCACACTGATTAGCCCATGGGAGGCGTAGGGAAGGTACAGTCAATTACCATGCTTGTCTAATATTAGATTAGATGCACTAAATTGTGGCAGTTACAGAGAGGACCATGTTCATTTCTGCTTATCAGTATTGAAACCAGATAATCAATGGGAATTGAGCCAATTAGGTGGAGATAGTGTTGAATCATATATGAGCATTTATTCCAATGCTGCCAGTAGTATGGGAGAGCAGCAGGTCATCCACAAAGATCTCTAGCCCCCCATAAGCCAGCTGCTTATATTGGAAAGGACAAAGATTACATGGGGGAGCAGGAATCACAGGCATGGGGAAGTAGGCAACATGGGCTCGGGAGGAGCTGGGGCAGGACTCCATTGTTTGGGCAACAAGGTTGTTAATCTTTCCACGATATTAGGTAGTTCTTGACTAGGGATAGACTGCATTCCAAGGTTGACTCCCAGGTCCCAAGGGCATACAACTCCCAGCCAGGTTAGAATGTGCTTTCTTTAATCAGAAAAAAACAATCACAGTTTACAGAGCATGATTAATATTTCTTATTTAGAAATAACTCATAGTTAGTCCCCAATTTTCTATTTCTGCCCCTAACAACTGATGCTAGTTGACAATGATAGAGATAGCCTTAGAAGTGCAGGCAATTTTAGAGAAAAAATTAAGAGAGCTCAAATGGTTATCAGGAATATTCATAGTTCCTATGGTCCTTTTGTTACCGGACAGGAACCTGCCCAGAGTAGGTCTGCCTTTGGGTGGTGGTATTGTGTGTTATTGACTCCATGCAGGAAAGAGCTCATAACATGAGTCCAGGTGATTTTGAGAGTACATTTATTAAAGCTGGGGACAGTGAAACGAGGAAGACATAGGACAGAAGAAGCAACAGGAGAGAGCCTAGGCTGGGCTGCTTGGCTCACTGAGAAGTCAGAGAAAATAGAGTTCAGGGGGTTAGCCTGGGACAGCTGCTATTGTTGCTCAGTGCTCCCCTGGTTGCAAGTCTCATGGGGCCCCTTAGAGCTAAGAAGATGCTCACCTGTGGGGAAGAAGAGGGAGAAGGGAAAGGCGCAGGTGTGCTCCTGGGAAGAAGCACACACACTGGGTCCTTCACTTTGCAGGTTTTAAAGGCTGGGATCTTAGGGGAGGAAACAGGGGAGGATCCTAATAGAATATTCATCAGCTTTTCCAGGTGTGTGCTTTCTGGGTCCTGGTCTCCACTGATTGGTCAGCGCCAGGGCAGGGTGTCATTAGTCGTTGTAGCTTGTCCTGGTTTTGCTGCTTCTCTGGGCCTGGAGCTGAAATACAACTGAGGCCTCCATGTTAAATCGAGGGAGGAAAGGTCAGGAGGTCTGAACTGTATGATCAGCGATATGGAAGGTCAGGGGTCTAACCACATGATCAGCGATATGGAAGGTCAGGGGTCTAACCACATGATCAGCGATATGCCAGGAAAAGCAAGGCCACTCTGGGGGTGAAGTCCAGCGCCCCTTTTGCTCATTGCTGGGCACCTGGTGCTTTCTGCCCTGGTGACCTTCTATATTTAGCTATACATTCCTCAGCCAATTTGTTCAGCTATCTGCCTCAGTTTCTCTATTCCTCTTGCCAAGGGACTTTCCTAGCTTTTTCCTACACTGCCTCATTTTTGACACTAATAGAGTCTTTCATAGAATTGACAATTCTATGAAAAGTATGAAGTGAGGCTGGCGGTGCTATTCGAATAAAAAAAAAACCCCAACTTTCATGTATATACAATAGTTTCAAACTTTAAAACAGAGGAAATGGGCATTTGGTGTGCTGGCTACGAACTGAACTGTCTTCATACACATGAGTATGTGAATACAATAGAGCTAAGGTGCGTGGTGGTTGGGTTATTTTTAGAAATGGCAGTGAGTCCACAATTATCCAGCCCCATGCATGCCTTCACCCAGTCTCTTTGTGAGACAAATTATCAAAAAGTCACCTGTGAAAATCAGAAAGGATTGCTCTGTAAGGAAAAATAATTGGTTCATATGGGGAAGATGAGATGTTAGATCCAGCCGCACCATGTTCCGACAAGGACACCTGTGCTAGACACTGTACTCCTAGAAGTGGTCTAGTTATGGCACCTTTAAGTAAATGTGCTTTCTAATATTTTAAAAACATTAATATTTTAATATGTAATATACAATTCATGCTGTATATAATGTGCATATATGCATAATATAATGTGTGTGATATTAATTCTAATTCTCTGTAACTGTTTTAAGAAAAAAAGATATAGTAGTCCTGGGGAGCCCTACAGGGTCCCTGTCAACGTTACAGAAACCGATAATCCTAAAGAGAATTTCCCACAGAAGTTGTCTAATGCCAAGACAATGCCTTCCATCCATTTTCACTCATCATTTTCACATATATTAAATGGATGGTCAGGTAGTGTAGGTAAGGCATCACAGTAATCTTTCTTTAAATTTTTGCTTGATAAACTGATGCAGTGCCCAGTTTTCTTAAGGTTGCAAACAATGTTGCAAATTATTAGCTAAAAAGAGAGTGGGAAGGCAAGGAAAAGCAACAAAACCTAAATATCAAAGCTAGCCAGGAATGTTTTAAAAATAGCAAAATGTACCCAGATCTACTAACCACTAAGAAAGAAGTAAATGAAGATGCAGAATACTCAGGAAATAAAACCCCAGGTGTTTAGTATCCCGCCAGTGGGTTACTGCATTTCCATACCTCTGTGTGAGATGAAGTTTGTGTGTCATGCCCTGTGCTGTGGGTGACACCAGCAAGTCACATAGAATTACACCTGCAATTCTGTAGTCCCTTCCTGGGACATAGCTGAGGGGTAGTGGGAAGGCATATCCTCTCAGTGGGATGAACTTGAGAGCAGTTCACCTGCTTGTTCATTTTGCTTGGAAGGAGAGGTGGCCAGACATGTGATTATAGACCAGCTCATGGCTGCGACCTGTGGTTTGGCTGGATGGTCAGGCAATTGGAAGTGGAAAGAACATGATTAGAAATTGGGGGACCATGAAGTCTGGGGAAGAGGTATATGGATAAACCTCTCTGAATGGGCAAGAAATGTGAGGATACGTGTCCCATGTGAATGCTTGTCAAAGAGTGACCTCATGCCCTGACTGGTTTGGCTCAGTGGATAGAGCATCAGCCTGCAGACTAAAGGGTTCCAGGTTCGATTCCGGTCAAGGGCACAGAACAACAACAACAAAAAAAGCGACCTCAGCAGAGGAAGGTTTTAGTGATCAAGTGGATAGGATGACCCACCCCATCAGCGCTAAATGGGCTAACGAATGAAGCGGCTATGGTGGCAATGATGGATGTTATGCACAGTCTCAGAAACATGCACTTCTAGTAACCACGGCTGGTCTGTCGAAGTCCACTGCTTAGTGCCCAATCTGTTGACAGCAGAGACCAACACTGAGCCCCTAATATCACACCGTTCCCAAAGTGATCAACCAACAGGTTCATTACATTCAACCCTCCTGTCATGGAAGGGGCAGCTTTTTGTTCTTCCTAGAATATACACCTAATCTGGATACAGATTTGCCTTCTTTGTGTGCAATGCTTTTGCCAAAACAGCTGTTCATGGACTTCTAGAACGCCTCATCCACCACCATGATATTCCACGCAGCATTGCCTCTGATCAAGGAACGAACTTCACAGTGAATGAAGGAAGGCCAGGGGACCCATGCTACTATTCTGAAGCAACTTGGCCTGATACAATGGTGGAATGGCCTTTCAAAGACTCAGTTACAGTGCCAGCTAGGTGGCAATATACCTTGCAGGGCTGGGGCATGGTTTTCCAGGAAGTTTATTATACTCTGAATTAGCATCCATATTTGGTGCTGTTTCCCCCATAGCTGGGATTTCCAGCTCCAAAAATCAAGGTGTAGAAATAGGAGTGGTGCCACTCACTATTAGCCCTAGTGACCTATTAACAACATTTTTGCTTCCTGTCTCTCCAAGCTTATGCTCTGCTGGGCTAGAAGTCTTAGTTTGAAAGGGAGGAATTTTTCCACTGGGAGACACAACAATGATTCCACTGAGCTAGAAATTACTACAGCTCTGGGCTCTCTGTGACCCTAAATCAACAGACAAAGAAGGGAGGAGTGTGCTGGCTGGGATGATTGGTCCTGGCTACCCATAACTTGGATTGCCACTCCACAATGCAGGTAAGGAAAAGTATGTTTGGAATACAAGAGACCTCTTAGGGTGTCTCTTAATAATACCATGTCTGTAAATAAAGTCAATGGAAAACCACAACAGCCCAATCCAGGCAGGACTCTAAATGGCCCAGACCCTGTCTGGAATGAAAGCTTGGGTCACTCCATTAGGTAAAGAACCATGACCAGTTGAGGTGCTTGCTGAGGACAAATAGACAGTGGAAGGAGACAGTTAAAAATACCAGCTATGACCACATGACTAATTATAGAATCAAGGATTATAATTGTCATGAATCTCTCTTCCTTACTTGTTATGAATATGTTTGTGTGTATGAAGTAAATGTCTTTATTTTCTTCCCTCTCTTATCCCCTTGTCATGTAACATAAAATGTATTAACTTTATATCATGGTATTTAAGAATTAGGGACTTTACAGCATAGTATTTCAGTTACAGGATATCAAGGAGAAGAATAAACATCCCCCAAGGACTTTGCATCCTCTTCTGGGATAAGGGTTAATAGGTTTTCAACCTAATGGTCATTCTGCTGTGGGTTTGAAACTGCACACCAGGCACTGCACAATAGGGGCCCTTTAATCAATGTCTTACCATTGTGTAGAGAAGGATATTTACAAAATAAAAAAAAGTGGAAGGCTTTTGTATCAAATGTTCACTCAGGCTTTCTGATGATGTGAAAGTTATGGAAGAACTTTACAATTTCAAGATTGAAATAAAACACTGTGATGTGGCCATGTTAATGCCGTGTCCTCAGCGTGGGTGAGAAGTGGAGAAAGTTGGTTGAAGAACAGAAGTCAAACAGGTTCTGATAGCATTCTTCTCTATTAAACTCAGATGGTATCGTTAATGAAGAGGGTTTTCCCTCCCTTTATTCTGATATATCTGCAAATACAGTGTGACATTTTGCTATCATCACCTACCGAGGGTACATGTGCTTCTACAGCTATGCAGGATAATCCTAGAAAGATGGGAGGGGACCTGGCAGAGCACAAGGCTGCCTCCCTGACTGAGCTAGAACACTCTTAGGAAGATGGCTTGCTATCACTTTCTTTAAACTCTAAAAAAGGCAGTTCTCCTTGGTCAACGGCCAATGTTTCATAAATATGATCATCCCACACCTGCAAAACTGAGGAGGTTCATAAACAGAATAGGCCAGAGGGCCTTCAGCTAAAACCTGAAGTAAGGAATCATGATATCCAATGGGCTTCTCATTTTAAAAATGTATCTTTATAGACAGCAAAGAATTGGGGGCAAAAGAGAATTGGGGGGCAATGTAAAAAAGAAGAGAAAAAGAGGATATGTCTTTTTGACTCCTTGGAAGATTATCTGTGGTCCTTGAAACAAGAGGCTAACCTGACATTTTAAGAAAGCTGGATGAATGAAAGCCTTGATGGCCTCCCTTCCAATGGTTTGACTCTCTGAACCTGACAAAGTATCTATTCAGTGGTATCTGTAAAAAATATCAGCATCTACTTTAGTTTTCTTGAAAAATGGTTATTCAGTATGATTGTTTAATGATCCATTTGGACTAAAAGAATAGCCTTAATTTTTAAATCTTCATTGTATATCATAAAATTTTGTCCCTCAGATTTCTGAAGCAATTGAGTAGCATAATCTATCTATATAAAACCCTAATATGCAAATCAACAGAACGGCAGAAGGATCCCTGTAATGAATGGTTGCTACGATGCACACTGACCACCAGGGGGCAGACACTCAATGCAGGAGCTGCCCCCAGCCTGCAGGCCCCAATCACCCCACCGGTTGCCCCACAGATCAGCCCTGATCACCAGCCAAGCCTAGGGACCCTACCCGTGCACGAATTTCATGCACCAGTCTCTAGTAGGTAATAAAATAGCTAAAAGCCAAGGGTTTTTGTTTGCTTTGATTTCATTTTGCTTTTTAAAAATAATATATTTTTATTGATTTCAGAGAGGAAGGGAGAGGGAGATAGAGATAGAAACATCAATGATGAGAGAGAAGCATTGATCAGCTGCCTCCTGCACACCCCACCCTGGAGGTTGAGCCCACACCTGGGTATGTGCCCTGACCAGGAATTAAACCATGACCTCCTGGTTCATAGGTCGATGCTCAACCACTGAGCAACACTGGCCAGGCTGTTTTGCTTTTTATAGTGAGTTACAAAATGACTGCAAGGGAAATGTACCCTTGATGATGTGAAGGAAGGAAAACTAAAGTTAATTGAGAAGCAGTAATGTGCCCAGAAATATATATGGGGAATATCATTAAACCATTTTACTTATTAAGCACTTCCTATGGGCCAGAGACTCTTCTGGGCATAGAGATGCTATGGAGAATAAGACAGATCCCAACCCTAGAGACTACTTTCTAGTTTGGGGAGACAAACAGTAAACCCAAGAAGCATGTCAGATAATAGACTAATATGCAGAGAATTGAAATAGGGTGAGTGACAAAGGACAGCCAGCTGCCTACATTAGGTTCCACTGTGTAAGTGGTGTTTACTCTGAGATCAGAATGGCAGGTAGGATCCAGCCCTGTGAGTATCAGGAGGAAAGCATTCCAGGTGGAGTTACAGCACAGACAATGTCCCCAAGGCAGACACAAGCTGTGCTGCTAAAGGAACAGAGTCAGGATGGCATCAGCCTGGAGGACAAAGGGGAGAGGGAAAAGAGGGCGAGTAGAGAGGGATGTGGTTGGAGGATGTTAGGTAGGTGAGAAACTTGAATTGTACTGTCCAGTATTTAGGAACTCAAGGTCCAGAGAGGCACCTGAGATTCAAATAACAAAGAGCACAAAATCTCTGCCGAAAGCTACAGTGAGGGGAGGCAGGGTGGGATCCAGAGGATTAGCTGGGTGTGGAGCATTATTACAGGAAGCCATGGGAAGTGGTTCTGAGTTACCAGAAGTTCTGTTTAGATTTCTCTTTTCCCAGATATCACAGAACTGCACACTATTAGAGCGGCAAGAGAACTCCCAGCTCATTCCTCACTTGAAAAAGTGAATATTCTAAATGGTTAAACATGCCTAAGCTTGCATGTTAATGGCATTAAGGCACAACAGCCTTAGGAAAAGTAGAACTACTGTATCTGAAAGCTTACCTTTTGGGAAAGCACTGTTCAATTTAACCAAATAATTATAGACCATGCCCGAATGTGGCAATACTGATTATCTGAGGCATTCTTGTTAGGTCCAAGGCTTAGCACAGTGCCTGGCACAAAGGAGGTGCTCCACAGAAGTCTGAATAATTAAAAGTAACAGGCGATGACCAATGGGAACTTGTTCCTCTTTCCATAACTGAAGGATAAGCTGAGTGACCTAGAAAAGGCATCTTCTGTGTTAGTTGGCCTTCTCTGACCTCCTTTCAATAAGTTTACCCTCTCTGTCTGTCCATATTTACACCTATTATTTCCCATCCACCATGAGCAATTGCAAATCCTTTTGGGTTAGCTTTTGGCTCCCTCTCTGCTTTTCCATCCAACACTTAAGCCTCTACTTCAAACACCTGGTAAACAAGTGTTTGTTCCGTTATCATAGCATTTAGTTCTTTGATCTAGCCCTTTCTGGAGCATTGTCTGTGGGGAGACCAAGGGAGGAGTGGGAAGTTTGAAAAACAAAGTGGGTTATCTTTTCAGGCCTTAATGGAATTCCCATCATTCAGGACTATCCATGGCCCATCCTTGGCCCAGCAGTCAGGGATGGTTTTGTGCTGTAAACACAGCACATACCATTGTTATTTTGACTTGTTGATGTGTTCTGTTGTGGTGGTAGGTGTAGGGTGAGGGTAAGGAACATAGGCATATCTTCTCTGTGAGATTCCAGTTTGAGCAGGTTACTTACCATATTCTTCCCCCCGAACCCCCAAATTCTTTATTTCAACTATTTTTCACAATTTATACTAAGTAAAAGATGAAAAGATTAAGGTTTAGAGAATATCTTGTCTAGGCTCACAGATAATGAGCCTCAGTTGTAGCCGACCAAAGTGTACCTTCAGCCTGTTACTGACACTCCTGAACTTGCCGTGGGAGGTGACTTAAACATTTATGTAGCTTTGTGTTCAGGGTTAAAATCAAAAGGAAGCTCCCTAAACTGCTTTACATTAAAATGATGCCAATCAGCCACCTCACTGCTTTCCCCACTGCTGACTACTATTACATTTATGTTATTTTGTTGCTGTAATTTGTAGGCAGGATTTACAGGAAACAGACCTTAGGAGACGCCTGAGCTTCTCTTGCAAGATTGATTATAGGGTCAGAAATGAGAGCGATTTGGGGGGGAGATTTATACTGAGCCGATTAAAGCTTTTAGGTTTCACTTTAGTTTGGTTACAGATGTCTGCCAGAAGTCCAGGCTCCTGATTTTCTATTATTGGCACTTTGTGAATAAAGTGGGGGTGAAAGAGAGCCCTTTATACTGTCTTTGTGTAGGTTGCAACTTCAATATGTGTGTCCCAAGGATTCAGCAAAGAAATGCCAAGCCCTGTGCTGCCTGACTGCCAAGGCTGGGCCGAAGGACTAGTAGAAGTAAGTGGGCTTGCGGGTTGGCCCTGGACAGTGAAGGGAGAGGCTCCTCAGCCCAAACTCTCTGCCTTTCTTTGCCATAATCTGACCATCTATCATTACAAAGTAATTTTTTAAAAAGTTGTCTTTATTGTTGAAAGTATTATAGATGTCCCTTTTGTTGGTGGTGGTGGGTTTTTTTCCCATTGACACCTTCCACCCCACACTCACCCCTCCCAGGCCTTCACCGGACACAAAGTAATTTTTTTGAATTGAAAGGAAAGGTATTTTAAAATGCAAATGCCTAACAATAAACAAATGCCTAATAACAAATGCCTAACACTAAAGCTATGTTGATAATATATAAAGCTTTTAGTAAGGCCATAGTCCTCTTGTGTTTAGAAAGTCAGAGATAATATTAAACTTTGACTTGAACATTTTTTCCACTTGCTCTTGTATTATTTTTCATAATCATATGGAAAGTTCCCTGGGTGTCATTTTCCAGGTCAATCCCGAGAGCCAAATATAAATCTGTCAAACATGTGCGATTCTTTGCCCTTCATATTGTGTTCTAGTTGACAGTTATGATTTTTATTTATTGTTCATTGGATTATGCCACATCAGACATTACAACATTCCAAAGATAGAGATAAGGCGAGTCGTCAGGCCACTGATTTATTGCTAGCTAGATTCCCATTCTTCCTAGGTCAAGAGCAACCACTGGCCTCCCCTCTTTAATTTGTGCCCTGACTAAAATATAACATTTACTACAAACCATGCCCCCATCCTCCCACCCACTGTCCTGTGGCCTGACTTTCTAGAAGGCATGGGTACAGACCATTGGTGTTATTACTGCGAAAAGATTGCTAATCTCTGTGCTAGGCCTTGACTATGCTTGTCTAAGCTTTCATTCATTTTCCAACCACATAAATTTCCCCGTTCCAACTTTCAACACTCCCTTATATGTCTGTATGTAAATTTGCTCATTTTTAATGTGATAGGAGGATGTTTTTTTTAAGCAAATATCCTTAATAGAAGGAGTAATAGTTGAGTTATCAATTACATTTTGGTTTGAATTAACTCTCTACAACACTTTAAAAGTGTTGGTGGAGGAGTTTTCCTTGGTTTTTAGACACTACGGCTCAATCTCACCTTGTAGGCAAATTCCCCACCTGCCCGTCATCCCGTGAGCTCATGTTTACCGTTGTGTCTCCTGCATGTAGCACAGTGTCTGATGCATAGCTCTAGAAGCATCTGGTGATGAGTGGATGAGTAAACTCCAACCATGACTAGAGCTGTATCAGGTGTCTATGCAGGCTAAAAATCGGCAGTACTTTTTAATTTCACTTGAAAGTGCTATGTTCCTCTTTCACTACTAGTGGCCACATACATTTTGCTTGTGTGTAAGGTCTGGGTAAGGACCATATTTCCAAATTATTCCCAAGCTGCTGCACAGCACCTTAGAGTTTGGTACTCAGACTATTGCTTCTGCTTAGAACAACTTTCCTCTTTTGTACCAAGCAGGGCTTTCCAGGACCAGCCCAAATACCTTTCCTTTGTGGAAACTTCCCTCAACAATTCCATGCCTGCTGCTTCAACCCAATAGAAAATTCCTCTGTTCTTCTCTAGCCGGCTCAGACGTCTGTGTTTAACACTCATAATGTCTCGTTAGAATGAGAGCTTCTGTAGGGTCAGATAACTGGATTACTGATATTTGTCCCTTGATCTTCATATTTGTACTTAATAAGTGCTTGTTAAATGCCTGCCTGAATGAGCTGAAGGGAGACAAGGAGAGAAGGAGGGAGGAAGAAAGAAGGATCTAGTAAACATCTCCCTTGGCAATTAGCAGAGAGCAGGGCTCTAAGGCAGTTGGCATTAGTGGGAAAGAGGGTGAGAGGCAATAGTTTAGAGTTTGGGGGACCATATAGTGTGCCAGTGCTGTGGGTGGGTTGTGGGAGAAGCATTGGAGTCAACTAAAGTGACAAAAAAAGGGGGTACAGAAAGAAGTTAAATTTGGTCCTAAAAGCAAGTTTTGCTAGTTAACAACTTTGCCTGTCATTTGCCCAACTCAGAAAAAAAACTAACAATAATTGCATAATCCTTAATAGTTAAAAAAAAAAAATGATATTAGGGAAAACAAGATAAGGTTTCCCTGTTAGACAGCTACATGTACATCATTTAACAAAACCATTTCCAAGGTTCTTATGTGTATAGTCTTGTTTATTCAAAATCACTGTTTTGGAAAAAATAAGTCCTATGTAGAGGTGCCTATTCAGGCTAATCGAAATCATGTAGTTTTGTGGGTTTAAATAACTCTTAACTCTATTATTCTAGAAAATGTGTTCTTCACTTAGTTACCTACATTCTTATCTCCTCTATGCATGTCAATTTTGACAATTATGATTACAGAAGGTAATAATCACTGTAGAACCTGTGTTCTATAAATAGACATTTAATTACCCTTGCCAGTTACTTATCTATATTAGCTATCCTGAATAAATTCATTTGTCATCATTTTCTGTTTGATGAATACTATAAAAAAAAATATGTACTTAGTGACAACCTTCAACAAAAACCAGTCCATTTAGTTGCTCTCTAGAGTAATAATTATGTTTCTGGCATTCTATGTGCTTTCTTCGGTGATGCTCCAGGGAAAGAATTCTATAAGCATCAACGAATGAATCAATAAGCATATGAACCTAAACTACACAGGATTGTTCTAGAATGTATGGCACTTTGAGCCATACAAAACAATTATATGCCCTGTTACCAACGGAAGATACTGTATCTAGGGAGAAGACTCATGCAGCTGACACACTTAAGCAGTCCAATACCTAAGTCCTTATAAAAATACTTTTTATAAAATTCCCTCTAATATATTAGGAAATACCAGTAATTTGTGTTCTAAGCCTTTAAATTAAATGGAAAGGGTCATATCTTTTTTATTTATAAGAGAACATTTATTTAGCTAATCACAGATGTATAAAAAGTAGAAGAAATGGGTTTAGGAAACAAGTCATAGCGGTAAAGGAAGGGCCTAGGAGCTTGGGAGTGAGCGGGGAGAAGGGAAAAGGGAAAGGCACAGGCGTGCTTGGGGGAGGCAGAGCACACTGGGTCCTCCACCCTACGTGTTTTAAGGATGAAGATTCTTAGGGGGGCGGGGGGGTCCCAGGAGAAGATCTCAATAGAATATTCAGCAGTTTTCCAGGTGTGGCCTTTCAGGGTTGTGGTCTCCACTGATTGATTGGCTGGCACCGGGACAGGGTCATATTCAATGTAGCTGGTCCTGAGGTCAGCCATGGGGTCACTGGTTCGGTTTTGCTGCTTTTTTGGACCTGGAGCTTCCCACCCTGACTGGCAAAGTCGGGCTGGGGGGTGCAGCTGAATGCTGGGGATGGCCGCCAGTCATCCTCCCGCAGCGGTTGGCTTCCACCGTGCTGCAGCATCTCAAGGCCTCGCACCTCCTTGCGGGAGCCCCCACTCGCCAAGTCCCCCATCATGAGCAACAGCCACTGCCTGCTCTGGCCTGTGGCTGTGAACCACCTCTCCAGCTGAATGAGGGTGTGGCTGTGCACCTCCACGCGATGAAGGTCCGCATGGAGATGGCCTGCAAGCCCATGAAGGAACTCCTGAAGTACCAGCATCGGAAAGGGCCGTATCTTAATAAAAGTTTCTGTTTTTTATGTCGTAATCCATCAAGAAAAATAAAGTAGAAGCGCCAAAACGATTTTCTGAACTATTAAAGTACATACACTTGAGAAAATGTCTCGGTGAATCATTTCCATTTGAGTTTTGACTGCAGTTTGCCCAGTGTGAGGCCTTAAACGTGAGAGGACTGGCTGCGGGGAGTGGGCAGGTAATTAATTAGTCTAAATCATATCAAGTCCTCCATATTTCTATGACTGCACTAGGTGTTGTAGACATTTTTCTGGGACTGATGAAACCTCAGGAGAGAAGTGGGTTTGGAAAGCATGCGTTTCGGAGCCGTCCTCCCAGAGAACACGATCGCCCCCTAGGCTGCATTTGCCAGCGGAGTTTTGTGACGCAACCCTGGCCATCTCGCCACCAGGGAGTCAGGGGGAAGGGGCCGGATTCCTCCCGGTGGGAGGACCTTCTGGACCAAAGAAAGAAGCTGGCGACGGGAAGGAAGAAACTGATCAAGCGCTTCAATAGCGGCCGCGGGGCAGCCTGAAGCCTGCGCAGTTCACAGGCGCCTCGCAGTTCCCTGGCCGGCCGCCCCCCTGCTCCGTGCGCCCGCCGCCCGTGTGTCACCTTCCTGTTCGGAAGTCTTAGTGGGTTGCCGGGACGAACAGGGGGCGCCTGCTCCACCCGTCAGGTATCCGGTTGGAAGAAAGGCCAGTCTCAACAACTTGATTCTCTCCCTTAAATGATAAGTTTAGCAGACCATTCGTCTCCGACTGCTGAACATTAGCGGGGGAGGCGGAGGCACTTCAGATGTCCCCGTTCTGCTCCAACCACAAATCATACGGTGGTGCCACTTAAGAGTCCTCTAACTTACATTCCATGCTCTTCCTGGAATGCATGCTGGAGCGCCAGGGCTTCTTTGAGAAAATGAACCCTATGCATCTGTTTTGATTTTCTGGACTGATTTGTGACGATAATCAGTCAAGTTACATTTGCGTGTGTGTGTATCTTGCTGAGGGTGTAATAAACCCAGGACGCTGAAGACTGTAATTTTCTGAGTGATGTTGCAATGGAAGGGATAAATGGCCCTGTGTTGAACTTTGCAGCTTGCTCCCTTCGTGTATGTAAATTGCCTTTATATAAAGTGGGGTTGATAACACAGCAGGGACGGGCGCCTCTGGCTCCTCGTGCTCCCCTGTCATCTCAGCCTCCAGCCTTATCAGGCGCGTAGCAGGAGGCTGCTCCAGCCCTAACTGAGCCCTACCTACCTCCAGCCCCCAGAAAGTAACCTCCAGCCTTCATATCCGAGGCGACCTGAAGAATGAAAGAGGAGACTGTAAAATCCCCTTTGAAAGGTTCGTCTGCTTTTATTACTGTAATCTGGACGGAGTGGATAAAACAAAGATGCTACGGAGGATTTGGAGCTACTTGGCATGGGGGAGGCCCAGGAGGTGGTACTTAATTTAATGTGTGTGTGTGTGTGTTTAAGCAAGCAAACAAAATCTTTGTGCGGGCTGCTGTTTCTAGGCAATCTTTGCAAAATTTGCACCTCACAGGGGAAGGAATGGCGTGGGGTCAGGGCTGGGTTGAGCTAGGCTAATTGAAGTGGTACTGGACGGTATTGGCAGTAACAAATCATACTATATGAAGAAGGCATGCGAGATGAAGCAGAAATGGCTCAGTGACTATGATTTGGAGTTTCCTAAGCCTGGCTTTAGATTGGAGCATCAATTTCAGGCGATAGTGCTTTTTTAAAGAGTGGATGCTGAGCCAAATTTCTCAGCCCGTCTCCAGGAGAAAGGATGTGTGTTCCCTTCTCCCAGTGCAGGGCTGTGGTGACTGAGCAAACCAAGAAGCAGTTGAGGCCACAGATCACATTGGGCCAAATGTGGTGGTGGTGGTGCTGCCTGCAAAGCAAAGCCCTACCCAAGACCGAAGCAAACCCTCTTCAATGCTATTCTTGGTTTGACAGCTGGCATTTCGGAGTGTCTGACCTAGCAGCAGGCCTCTCTGAAATGGCAGGGCCCTTGGCAGCAAGGGGTCATGGCAGGGCAGCCACCGCACCAGGTACCGGGCCCTGCAAGTCTTAGTAACTTGCAGAGCCTCCTCTTCGCTCCAGGCCCGGTGGCGGTACTGGCGGCGCCCAGCCAACCCTGGCGCGACTCCTGGCGCCGGAGGTCAGACTGCAGGTCCAGGTATCTCCCTGCGGCGGGTTACAGGGAGGCACCGGCTGCTGCTCCACAGAGCTTCCCTCTCTCCTGTGCTTTCTGGGGCCGAGGCTCCTGGCTAGTCTTTCGGGAGCTGACGGCTCCCAGTTTATCTGGGACTCGAGAGAAAGAGCCAGGTGGTAAAACTGCAAGACCACCACGCGCCAGCGCTTGCTGTAACCTGGGGAGGGGAAAGGAGGGGAGGCAGAGGACAAACTCAGGGGATTGACGACCCTGGAACGTGACCCGGCCTAGTTTTCAGGTGGGAGAGCCGGGCGAGCCCACGGTGCCCCCGGGTGTCCCGGGGTCATGCCAGGTCGGTGCCCTGCGCGGAGCCGCTGCGCCCCAACTTGCCACCTCCTCACGTGTTCTGGGCATGGCGGGGATTAAAAATGCAAGGGGGAAAATTACACGCGGAACGGACAGGATGTTCTCAGAGATTACTTTAGGGGGAAAAAAAGTGAAATGCGGATTGTACTTTTTTCCCCCTTTAGTGCAGAGACGAGTTTTATTTCCGCCCCCCCTCCCCTACACATTCCTGACCTCTCCCTCCCCCTTCCCTCTCTCTTTCCTTCCTTCCTCCCCGTCCAAGTGCTGGGATTTTTTTCAGCCTTGCTTGGCTTTGGCCAAAAGCACAAAAAAGGCGTTTTCGGAAGCGGCCGGGCCGCGCACAAGGGCCATTTGTTTGTTTGGGGACGGGGGCAGGAAGCCGGGCCGGCCTGAGTCACGGCGGCTCCTTCAAGGAAACGCCAGTGCTCTCCGGCCGCCGCTCGCCATGGGGGAGATGCAGGGCGCGCTGGCCCGGGCCCGTCTCGAGTCGCTGCTGCGGCCCCGCCACAAGAAGAGGGCCGAGGCGCAGAAGAGGAGCGAGTCCTTCCTGCTGACCGGACTGGGTAAGCCCGGGCGCGCGGGGGCTTGGCACTGCCCCCCTCGCCGCGTGGCTCCAGCGAGCGGGGCGGGGTGTCGGCGAGGCTGCCGAGGGCGGCGGGATGGGGACGGGGGGCGCGGGGAGACCGGCCGGGCGCCTGGCCCCACGCTGACCCCCAAGATAAGGGCGCGCGGGGCCGCCCTCCCCCGGCGCGGCCACCCTGTGCCCGGGAGATAACCCCGCTGCTGGCGGGCGGCCGCCGCGGGAATCGGGGAGAGGGTCGGCGCCGGGCCGGGTGCGTCCGAATGCGGGTTTGGTGAGCCCAGCGGGCACCCAGCCACCCGGGGGGCGCGCACCGGGAGGAACGCGCCGGGGAGCCGCGACTGGTGTTCCCGCTGGCGGAGCAGAGGGTGGAAAATTACCGCAGGCTCCCTCCGCTCCCCGCTGCCCGCTCCAGCGCCGGCGGCTTCCCTCTCTCGGGCCCTGGAGCAAGGGAGGCAGATAACCGCCCCGCGCCGGGCCCTCCCCCGGCGGCCCCGGCGGCCGGCGCCCCGCACCCCCGACCCGGCTCGCCCTCCCGCCGGGGCGGAACCGCTTGCCGCCGGCCGTCCAGCCGCCTGCAGAGCCGCGGGGCCGCCGGGGGCGGGGGCGGGGCTGAGGGCGGGGCCTGGCCGCGAGCCCGCCTCCCTGTGCGCGGGCCCCGCCCCCGCGGAGGCGCAGGGCTTATAAGAGCGGCGGCGCGGCCCGAGCGAGCTATCGGTTCAGCCGGTCCCTTCGCTGCCGCCTCTCCGCGCCGCCTCGCTTCCTCTGTCCCCTCTCTGCGGCGATGACAGTGAAGACCGAGGCTGCTAGGGGCACCCTCACTTACTCCAGAATGCGGGGCATGGTAGCCATTCTCATCGGTGAGTGCCCCAGTCGCTGGATTTCCCACCGAGGCTATGCCAAGTGGAAATTTTTTGAAGATCCCGCATCCGATTAGTGCGCGCGGCGTCGGGTGTTACCAAGCCATCTAAACGTTTATCTCTCTTTAATTCGCAGCTTTCATGAAACAGAGGAGGATGGGCCTGAACGACTTTATTCAGAAGATTGCCAATAACTCCTATGCATGCAAACAGTAAGTTGGGGGAACTGGGGCACATAAAAATTAGCGTGGTTTAAGTTCACCAGCAATAAGGACGTTCTCATCACTGTGTTGATCAGGAAGCCTAAGACCTCCCCGGGGATGGGGATCCCCTTTCAAGTTCTAATTTACGTATAGCATTTTAAACATTAAAATTTAAAATTAATTTGCGGGTTTGGCTTGTTCTAAAGTTGTAAGATAAAATTTTGGTGATTGCCTAATTCACCTCTGTCTCCAGGAAGAGCAACCCTCATCTCTTTATTTAACTGGGTTTATTATTTTCTTTGGCTAATTTCTTTAACTGAGTAATTTATTTGGATGTCTAGTTTAAACACTGAATTCTCCGGAAAATTCGAGCCAGAAACTCACTACTTGTGCTGGTGCGCCCCCTTGTGGCGAGTTAGGAGGTTCTAAATTGTTCTTTTTTTCCTTGTAGCCCTGAAGTTCAGTCCATTTTGAAAATCTCCCAACCTCAAGAGCCTGAGCTTATGAATGCCAACCCTTCTCCTCCAGTAAGTATTCTCCATTTGTAATGTCTGTGAAGGAGTCTTGTAAATGAGTCAGTATTCCTACATTGATGAATTGAAATGGCATTTCTAGGAATTAGTATTAAGGCAGGAATGCCTCTTTAGTTCACGCGTAACAAGTGACATAAGCACTTGAGAATTGAGTCAGTGGAGTATTTTCAATGGCATATTTCATAAAATATTTCTCTGCTTACAATAACATTGTGTAATCTCCACACTCCAGTTTGAGAAATTAACATGGATAAAAAGTAGTTTTGAGTGTTTGCCTCAGTCATTTGCAGATGTAACATCTTTGACAGCGCCTAGACTTTATTATCGATGTCTTTCTTTGAAACCAAGATATTAAAAGAAAGCATTTTATTTTTCAGCCAAGTCCTTCTCAGCAAATCAACCTTGGCCCATCATCCAATCCTCATGCTAAACCATCTGACTTCCACTTCTTGAAAGTGATCGGGAAGGGCAGTTTTGGAAAGGTAATTTCAAATCTGATGTCCCCGTTCCCTAGGTAGCCTTCCCTGCACTTATTTTACCATCGCCCTGGATGCAGGCGGCAAAATGATTTTTTTAATTGACATTTCAGGTTCTTCTAGCAAGACACAAAGCAGAGGAAGCATTCTACGCAGTCAAAGTTCTACAGAAGAAAGCGATCCTGAAAAAGAAGGAGGTACGTGCAGTGCTGGATGGGTTGCGGTTGGAGATAAGACTTCCATTGAGTAGTTTCACCTTGCAATTTCGGTGCCACATTGAAATTTGCCACTAAATCTTGACTGTCCTTTTCCTAGGAAAAGCATATTATGTCGGAGCGGAACGTTCTCCTGAAGAATGTGAAGCACCCTTTCCTGGTGGGCCTTCACTTCTCTTTCCAGACTGCTGACAAATTGTACTTTGTCCTGGACTACATTAATGGTGGAGAGGTGAGCAGAGGGAAGATGAGCTAACTTGTCCGTGCACAATTTTTAAAAGATGCGTAGGGGAGGAAAGTTACCAGAATTAGCATTTCCTTTAACCATCCAGGTCTCAAATAGTTAATAAGTAGACTATTTAGGGCCACTTCCTGCAATTGTTCTCTTCAGCTATATATGTCGAGACTAATTAAATGCATTGTTGTCAGGCTTTGGCAAGCGCAGACTGACTTTGTTCTGTCTCTGCAGTTGTTCTACCATCTCCAGAGGGAGCGCTGCTTCCTGGAACCGCGGGCCCGTTTCTATGCTGCTGAAATAGCCAGTGCCTTGGGTTACCTGCACTCCATGAACATCGTTTATAGGTGAGCTGGAGTTCTCCTAAGGCAGCCTTCTTTCGTGGGTATAAAGGAGACACAGGAGGCCTAGCCTTGGACAGGGCCTTAAAATAATGTGTTTATGTACCACTTGGTCACCTAAAACCAGATCCCCCAGCATGTGAGCTGTCTTGACTCCAGGCCACTAGGGAATTAGCCAACTAGGATTGGACCTGATCCAGGATAGGTTAGCAGAACAAGGACTCCCTGTTTTATTCAGGATACAACTGCAGTGAATGTAAAATGCTTCTAATACCCCTAACAATTCTCTTTACAGAGGATTTCTTATGAAGTGAAATTAACTTGTGCAACTCCCTTTCTGTCATTTCTTTACAGAGACTTAAAACCAGAGAATATTCTGCTGGATTCCCAGGGACACATTGTCCTGACTGACTTTGGGCTCTGCAAGGAGAACATCGAGCCCAATGGCACGACATCCACCTTCTGTGGCACACCCGAGGTAGGAGCGCCCGCCACTGCTGCCTGGCCCGCCCCCTCCTTCCCAGAGAGAGAGCGCAGCAATGCGTTTCACCAACAGAAAGACTCAACTGTTCTCCGAGATTTCTTAGTCCCATTCAGCGCAAGTAAAATACACTTGCTATTTGATGCAGCATGAGATGTTCCAAGGCCGTATGCTGCTTTCATGAAAGCTAGCCGTTTGCAAGATCCATGTCAAAAAAAGATTTCTAAATCCCCAAGGAAGATGCTGTTGGGTGGCCAGTCAGCTTTCAAGTCCACTAGTTTGCTCAGGGAGTCATCTAAAGAAACACATTCTCCAAGTGGATCCAGGGTCTCTCAGCTCTTTCAAAGTGCATGCCTGGCCTTGGGATTGCCTGGTTCCGCTGGCTCTAAGCTCTCTTCTCCTGGTCTGTCTTTCAGTATCTCGCACCTGAGGTGCTTCATAAGCAGCCTTACGACAGGACTGTGGACTGGTGGTGCCTGGGGGCCGTCTTATATGAGATGCTCTATGGCCTGGTGAGTAGCACATTGAGATCCACGGAATATTGCCCCGGTGGATAATGCTACCCTAGAATGTAGTCTTCTTACAATCCAGACTCTTCTGGGCACGTAGGCCCCATTGCATACCTGGTCCTTGTGTCTTGACCTTTATCAGTAAGTTTATCAAATGCTGGTAAGAAGCATATTGGTTATTTTATAAGTGTTGGAGGGTGAATTCTTACCTAGTAGATTTTTCTTTTGTAAATTCACATTTTAGTAGATATGCTTACACTTAACCTATGTGAGCGTGACAAACATGACTTGATCAGCATCTAACCCCTGGTACGAGTTGCCAAAGAGACACTTAAAAATCCAAGGCCAAAAAAATATCAAGAAAAAGACATTGCCCAATCCAAGTTCATATATTGCAGCTTAGATCTTTTTCTCTGTTTGATAATATGTGCTGTACAAAGCTCCCAGGTAAATATTAAGTGATTGTCTCCCTTCTTTCAGCCTCCTTTTTACAGCCGAAACACAGCTGAGATGTACGACAACATTCTGAACAAGCCCCTCCAGTTGAAGCCAAATATCACAAATTCTGCAAGACACCTCCTGGAGGGCCTCCTGCAGAAGGACCGGACAAAGCGGCTGGGTGCCAAGGACGACTTTGTGAGTGTTGCTTCCTGTTCTCCTGGTTGGCTGGGAAGCGCCCTTCTTGAATGCGGCCTGTTTAAGTTAACCCTGGTGTTTCTTCTCAACAGATGGAGATTAAGAATCATGTCTTCTTCTCTGTAATTAACTGGGATGATCTCATTAATAAGAAGATTACTCCTCCTTTTAACCCAAATGTGGTGAGTATCTTTCTTCTAAAAATAGGGGGGCCCCAAGGTCATTTCTTTAAAGTCAGATTTGGTGGTTGTGGTGGGGAGGGAAAGGCCCTCACGGAATAAATTGGCAGATATTTTATTCATGGACCATTATTTTACTACAGAAAAAGTCGAATATTTGTCCCAACAAAGCTCACAGGATTTTTCAACACACTAATCAATTAAAGCACCCGAAAAAGGGTAACATTACCCTCATCATTTAAACTCTGTGCAGCCTCTGGGGGTCCTACCTGAAATGGGTGATTATGATGGGAGTTTCCGTATTGTGCCCTAAAGACCTGAGCACCAGAATTTAAAGCCTAAATAAGGACTTCCCAGCCCTGTATCCAGTGTGGATTCTTAACACTGAACGTGGTTTTCCCTTCCTGCTGCAGAGTGGACCCAGCGACCTGCGGCACTTCGACCCCGAGTTTACTGAAGAGCCCGTCCCCAACTCCATCGGCAGGTCCCCCGACAGCATCCTCCTCACAGCCAGCGTCAAAGAGGCCGCCGAGGCCTTCCTGGGCTTCTCCTACGCACCTCCCGTGGACTCTTTCCTCTGAACCGTCGGAGGGTGGGTTTTGAAGGATTTTCTGTGTGTTTGGAAATGTTTTAGTTAGCCTCTTGGCAGAGCTGCCAACTGACAGGACATCTTCAGAGAGAATTTGCACATCTCCGGGAGCTTGCACATCTTGGCAATCGTATTGCACACTGTTTGCTGGAAGCTTTTCGAAGAGCACATCCTCCTCTCAGTGAGCTCATGAGGTTTTCATTTTTATCCTTCCTTCCAACGTGGTGCTATCTGAAATTCGCATTAGAGTGCCGCCCTAGACAGGTGCAGTGGTCCCGTCAGAAGGACGCTGCCCTCAGGAGGGTCTCCGGGGAGGGTCAGTCCGGGCTGTGATACCGAATCTTATGAAATGTGCCTTTTCTGATGAGATTGTGTGAGCTCCAAAGCTTTTCCTGTTGCAGTGTTTCAGTTCTTTATCTTTCCTTGTGGATTGCTGTGCGAACAGTGGTCTGAGTGCGGTATGCCTGAGCACAGATGGATTTAGTTATAAGCATCAATGTGACACTTGCAGGACACTACAATGTGGGACATTGTTTGTTTCTTCCATATTTGGAAGATAAATTTATGCGTAGACTGTTTTTTTTTTTTTTGTAAGATATAGTTAATTAAAATTTATTGAAATGGTCTTGCAATGACTTGTATCCAGATGCTTAAAGAAAGCATTGCTGCTATAAATATTTCTATTTTTAGAAAGGGTTTTTATGGACCAATGCCCCAGTTGTCGGTCAAGCCTGGTGTTTTCATTGTTTAAAATGTCACCTGAAAATGGGCATTATTTATGGGGTATTTTTTTGCATTCCCGGTAATTGTATGTATTGTATAAAGTCTGTACATTGGGTTATAACACTAGTATATTTAAACTTACAGGCTTATTTGTAATGTAAACCACCATTTTAATGTACTGTAATTAACATGGTTATAATATGTACAATTCTTCCCCCCTTCCCATCACACACCTTTTGTGTGTGTGTGATAAACCAGTTTTGGTTTGCAATAAAACCTTAAAAAATATTTACATAAATTGTGCCATGCGTGTTCTTTTAACATAGTATTTAGGTCTGGGGGAAAGAGGGGGTTAGAGAACAAGAATGGGTTCATTTAAAATCTAAAACCAGGGAAATGCTACTGTAATTGCTTCCAATAGCAGTATCTACTGACTCCAGGGGAGTAGAGGGTGGTCTTAGAGTCAAATTTATATTCCAGGTCTTCTTAGCATTTATGAAGTCAGTTATTCATAAATCCATCCAAACAAATCCTTTTCAAGTTACCGGTCTCACAAGGACAGCCATGATGTAATGTTCCCTATATTTATTGCATGTCCTATGACGTTGACAGCTGTTTGTTCGGACATTTAGCTTGTCTGAAGTAACAGGTAATGCTTCCAACAAATATTTGAGCACCTACTCTGGGCCAAGCTCTGAGTGCTGCGGATATAGCAGTGAGCAAAGCAGACCAATCCCGGCCTTGATAGGAGAGGCAGACTTCTTCAGTGGAGCTGTTTATTGAAAGGGGGATCAATATCATAGTCTGCATGGGTAGGAGAACGCCACCGAAGAGGGTGAGGACGTTTGTCATGAATGGAGGTGTTCCCCAGAACCCAAGCTGGCAGGACTTCTAGTTTAGGGAGTACCCAGAGCTGAACCAAGCCCAGTGCTGGCTCCGAACGATCCCCAAGGAGGAGCACATTCCTGGCATGGACCAGCTGCCTGTGCACAGCTAGCACTGCTTGGACCCAGCATACTCGGGGGCTGGCGTGCAGAGGCCCCTCCTAGAGCTCATGTCGCTGGAATATTTACAGTGGAAGAGGGGGAAGTAGCACGATATTAGAGCATCTTCTTGTGTCCAAATTTTTTGGCTTTTATACTTTTTTAGGCCCTTCACACAAATTCCTATCAAATGGGGAGTCAGCCCCCCAACAGTTGATCTTGCTTCTGTTTTCGCCTCTAAGCCTACTGCACCCCCTCTACCCTGACCGCTCAGTCTGCAGAGGTATTTCCCCAGGGAAAGTTGTCATCGTTTTCCCTTTTATTGTGCCTCTTCTATCTCAATCCCACCGTCACCCCCACCCCCACCCCCAAGGCTTCTCAGGGCTGAACAGGTGTTTGGAGATTACTTAGTCCTTGTCCCTCATAATCCATTGAAGGAATGGGATCAAAGTGACTCAGCGACTTCTTGCAGAAAGTGGCTTCCAGTCAAAGGTCTGCCTTTTAGTTGCTGTGCTCTACCTGCCATCAGTAGCTACATATTAAATCCCCAGCAACCCCAAATGCCCAAATCAACTACAGCGACAGAGAATGTAAAGCCGGCATTCTCCTAGTCAAGACTGATGCTAACTCTCACAGGGAGGTGATTTGCATGTCTTCCCCTCATTCTCATTATAAGTAACAGTTATGAATTCCTCCTTGAACAAAAAGTGCTTACATCACATTTTAATTTGAACACAGTTCTTGCTGGCTGGGAATCCATAATCTGATTATAAATAACTCAAAGGGGCCAGTCATGCATTACAAGGCTTATTGATTTTTTTAAGGATAGGAATTTGGTTTATTGGGTTACAGTCAATCACTATATACGATCTGAATTGCATTGTTCAAGAAATGAAAGGAGCCAGAGGAATCCCAAGTGTTGTCACACAAGTGGGAGGAGATTAGATCAAACAAGTGGGTGGGACGGGGAACCAGGCAAGAACAGGGAAGCTGAGAAAGGACAAGGGATCAATAAAAAAAAAAAAAAAAAAAAAAAAAAGGCAAATATTTACTCTGCACTGATGTCAAATGATTCAAGTCCGAAAGCATTCGCACAGAGGGCTCTCTTACCCAGAGGAGTGGTGCACATTCTTGCCAGCATTCTAAACTACATGGGAGCATGATGGTTGCAAAAGGAGACCAGCTCTCTTCAAAACTCCCCAGCTTTGGGTCTGCTCAGATGTGGGTATGGGGGAAATCACTGGGCTCAGATTCCCACCAGTTAAAGTGGGACTCGAAGCCACTGCTCCCGTGAAGAATAAGTCAAACTCTGTGCTTAGAGAACTTGCCGTCTACCTGGGGAGACATAGCACCGACCCATGGAATATGGCAAGTGGTGAAGGAGGGCTTTAGAGGACTTCCGAAGTCCAGAGGCTCTCTGTGGGGTTGGCCCATTGGAGCAGGCGTCACAGAAGGATGCCAACGATTCTTCTAACCAATTCTACTTCTAGGGAGTTTAATGGGATTCAGGCCCTGAGAATTAGACATCAGTAACAACCTATACTATTGAACTCTTACAATGCCAGACATTGTCCTAAGTATTTTATACTCTCTTTAATCTTCAGAACAACCCTGCGATGTCAATAGTGACGGAACCAGCACAGAAAGGCGATTGGCAGGTTAGTAGTGGTGTGATTAGAAGTCAAATCATGACAGTCTGGCCCCAAAGCCTATGTTTACAACCATTACGTTATTCTGCCTGACAGGTGACAACAGAATATAGAAGCAAAAAATTGTGTGCTTGTTAGTCATTAGCATAACGATGTTAACTTAAGATGGTGTTAATCAGAACAGCATTTCTATTAAGAAAAACACACTTCTCTAAATTATTTAAGCCCAGTTTAAGAAATTACTTAAATGTTTTTCTCATATGGCATGGAAATTGTTAACCAATCATCAAAGCCAACAATTAAATACTATAGCTTAGACTTTACTAGTGGCTTATATGTGATCTCTCCTGGTCTTTGGACACTACATGCTTGCTATGTAAGAATGTGTTTAATTTATGTTTTCCCTGCTTTCCACATTTTTCTGGAGGACTTTGGCAACAAAACTAGGAGCAATCCTTGATGTTTACTTAGTGTTTACTTATAACATTGTGTTCAGAGATATGTTTGTGTATTTGGAGATCTTGGAAACCATGGATTCCAATGGGCAGGGTTCTTGATTTCCTCTTTTCTGTGCTGCCTGTTCTTGCTCCACCTAGGGTATCATGACAGGCATGATGATGATGCTGAAACAATAATATATGAGGTACAGACTGTTCACAAGAACATGTACATGAAGACAATCACTTCTTGTGAACAGTACGCCATAAAGACATAGTGTCACTTGACGTATACACACAAAACAGATAAGTGGCTGCCAATTTGTTCAGATATCCAGATGACTTAAACATAATTCTGCTCAATCTTTATTTATTGCCACTTTAGATAGTCATAAACTCTCTTTTTTAAATTAAAGTATAGTTTAAATACAATATCATATTAGCTTTAGGTGTACAACATAGTAATTTGACGTTTCTATTTCTCACAATGTGGTCACCTCAATAAGTGTAGCAACCATCTGTCACCATACAGTTATTACGATGATATGGACAATTTTCCCTAGGCTGCACTTTATATCCCTGTGACATACTGGGTTTTTTAAAATAACCATAGAGGTTTGTACCTCCTATTCCCTTTCACCTTTTTAAACCCATCCTCCCACCTGCCTCCCTTCTAGCAGCCCTCAGTTTGTTCTCTGTATTATGAATCTGTTTCTGTCTTGTTTTATTTCACCATTTCTTTTTGTTTTATAGATTCCACATATAAGTGAAATCATATAGTATTTGTCTTTCTCTGTATGACTTATTTCACTTAGCACAATACTGTCTAGGAGGTCCATCCATGTTGTCACAAATGGCAAGATTTCAATCTTTTTTATGGCTGAGCAATATTTTATTCTGTGGTGTGTGTGTGTGTGTATCCCAACTCCTTACCGACTCATTTCATTTATCAATGGACACTTGGGCTGCTTGCACATCTTGACTATTGTAAATAATGCTTCAATAAACATAAGGGTGCATATATCTTTTTGAATTAGTGTTTTTGTTTCCTTCAGATAAATACTCAGAAGTGGGAACCTCTATTAAAGTTTATTTAATTAGATTAATTGAAGTTAAGCTGGACAATTTGGGGTTCAAATTGAAAATAATGATTATATTTTCCTCTAAAAGATCATAAAAAAGAGACACAGAAATTATCTAATGCTTTAAATAAATTACATGCTACCTAATAATAATGGGCAATTTTCAAATCAGACATATTAGAAGACTTTTAAAAAATATAACAAACAAAAAATAAAATAATCAGAGAAAAAGAAAGAATGTAAAAGAAATGATGTTTCATTTATACATGGATAACATGCTCAAGGCCAAATCCTATATTTTAAGAGAGGAATATGCTAATTATCCATTACACCATAACGTCACAACCAATCTACAAGTGGTGGAGAGCTACAGGAGGAAAAGGCAGCGAGCTACAAGTGGTGAGAGCTACAGGAGGGTGGGCCATTGGGCGAAGAGCTACAGGAGAGTGCAGCAGTGAGCTATGAGCAGCGGAGAGCTACCAGAAGCAGTGGTAGGGGTGGGTGGCCAGCTGAGGCAAGCGGCAGCGAGCTACTTGCGCATGGATTTGTGCACAGGGCTACTAGTAAATAAATAAAAACATGACAGCTCAAAATTAGTAATAATTTTACAATTGCCTCATTCAGCCCAGCCTATCCCAATTTCCCTTCTCTGGAGATAACCAACAGTAAGCTTTTTTTGGTATATCTTCTTAGAGATTTGGTATGCATGTACAACCATAAAGTCTTCCAATAACACAGAGCTAGAATTTTAAAGAAAAGAGTAGAGGAGGTGTCTTGATTGCTGTTTGGTTTTTTTGGTATCATAATTGTTTATATTTTTTTAAAAGTTTAACATCTCACTTGTGTGATTCTAGTGTTTAAAAATACTTGGTGCAATATAGCTCAGACTGCTTGCCAAATTTTTCATCTGCTACTGAATGAAGACACAGCAATTTGGTTTCATGTTGCAGATTCAACAAAGAGGTAGACTCACTGAGACACAATGGTTGCCTTTCAAGGTGACCCTTTGCAACTGTGTATGTTTTTTGCCTTGCCCTCAGTCTTTAGGTCCTAATACTTTAGCAATGTCACTCGAGCTACACACTTTCTAAAACAGCTAGAAACCATCTTGATTCTCCCGTCACTAAATAGTTATTATGCCTAGGGTCCACATAAAAATTTTCACACAAGTTACCTGATTCAGAGGTAATACTTTCCATTTCTTACCATCCTTCAGTGATTCTCCCTAACAACCATCTTTTCATTTCCCATTTCATAGAACCAAAAAAAAAAAAAAAAAAATCAAGGTAGGAAAGATCACTAGGTTCAGAGGTGATAAACTCAGTGCCTTCAGGAGCCAGGCTTGTAAATCATATTAGAATAAGACAATAAGAACCATGTTCAATGTATTTTCTCTTAAAAGCATTGAAATTAAAATAATAATTAAGATAAAAAACAGAAACCACTGTGTTAGCCAAGTAAAATGAGTCTATGGCCAGAAACATCTATAAATTTTCTAGTCTAATCTCATATGCGATTATGTAAATTTTAATCAGCTGCCTTGTCTTTTGTATTCGTGACCATTTGTATTTGTTACCTATGAGCAACTCAACAAAAAACAAAGCCCAGGAACACTAGGAATTGAGAGCTCTGCTTCTCCCAACTGTGCAACAGAGGGGAAGGAATGGGCTTACAAGAGCACTAGTTTTCATTAGATGACACAAAGTCCAGCCATCCAGGTTGATAGAGATTATCCCCAGCTTCTAATCATATTCACACACCTAGTGGTTCCAAATCCCATCTGAATTCCATAACCAGTTTTGGAAAGGAAGCAGGCTCTTCAGTGTATCATCTGGGAGCATTTTAAGAGGCCCCCTTTTTAACAGACCACTCACTCACAAGGGAAAATGGATCACACATTATTTATAACTAGAGGCCCGGTGCATGAAATTTGTGCACAGTGGGGGAGGGGGGTCCCTCAGCCCAGCCTGCACCCTCTCCAATCCAGGATCCCTCTCGCAATCCAGGACCACTGGCTCCTAACCTCTTGCCTGCCTACCGGCTTGATTGCCACCTAACTGCTCCCCTGCTGGTCTGATGGCCCCCAACTGCCCTCCCCGGCCGCCTGATCACCCCTAACTGCCTCTGCCTCAGCCCCCACCACCATGGCTTTGTCCAGAAGGAAGTCAAATGGTCAGAAGATGTCTGGTCTCCCAGTCTAATTAGCATATTATCCTTTTATTAGTATAGATAATCTGAAGAATTTTCTGTCTTCCATAAAAGGACAAGGAATCAGCTTGGCCAAGCTATCCTGAGTTACAATGAACAGGAAGCCAAGAAAAGAGCTATTGAGTAAATTAAATTTCTTTTACTTCTCTTAAATTCATGTCATAAAGTAAAAGTGAATTGTATTACTCTACTCACCAACTAAAACAGACTAGCGTAGTGCTCCAATAGCCTGACATTACCTGCCAACCTTAAAAGAGAAAAGAGGTGAATGATACTTTCATAAAATCTCTCTTCTTCACTTTTTCATCATTGCGAATAGCAGTATCATCAAATCCATGGGGGAAAAAATCTAGGGTTGTTGAGGGAATATCTGGATGCAAACCAGAAGATTTAGGCTCAGATTCTACCTCTGTCATCTTGCTAAGTCCGCTTTTTCGATGGGGATGCTAGTAACTGTTCCGCTTTCTTCACAGGGCAATGCAAAGCTCTAATAAGAGAGACACCGTATGAGAATGGGCCTCCGCTGTTTGGGAAGTGATCACCTGCTTTCAGAACCTTCTTAGAAAACGCCATGCCTCAGAGGTGTCAATTTACACAGTCATGTTAGTTTGCACAGTCCTTCAAGACTTAAGGTCTCTAGGAGTTAACACTTTTCTAATAGATTGTCCTACTGTGAATTTTGTCACCTAGAAGTTAGTTCTTAAACACATCTCAATACATATGTTTATTTGAATGGACTTTGAAAATTCTTTCCACTTAAAAGCAGAAAGCTTTTTCAAGGAATTAAATCTTCAAATGCAGAGATTAAGAACTGTTCTCCATTTTGCTAACCCCTAACATGTTTAAATCTTATATGTGAACAATGAACAAATAATTGAAAATATAATGCATATTACTAAGTAAAGAATATCCAAATAATCATTTCACTATTCTTTCAGTTGTTTATTGTTGTTGTTTCGTGAAAACCACTTGGAGAGAGAGAGAAAAAATAAATAACCTGCATTCACAGAACACTTCACACTACCTCTTGTTAGCTCATTTTATCATACCAGGCAGATAAGGTAAATGGGGTAAATTACATCTATTTCATTTTACATATGCTAAACTGAGGCTCTGAGAAGTTTACATGAATAGGCCCATGGAGTAAGTGGAAGAGTCAGACGTGAGCCCACTGTTTCTGACAACAGAGACTTTCTCTTTCCACCGCTCCTTTGAGCATCAGGGCGTCGTTATTGAGCAGAAGAGTCTCCAGGAATGGATAAGCCAGCTGTCTCATCCCCCTTCCATAGAGGTTGCCCTTTTATGAGTCAGGCACTTGAAACTGAAGAAAGAAACCAAGGTCACCAGTAAATAACTGGAATATGCAGCTCAAATGTGAACGGGCCATTTTATAGCTCCATCAGAATTTGTTACAAATCTTGAGAGGCGGTTTCTGATGTTTAATGTGTTTGAGGCCTGTGTTTAAGGAATAGTTATACAGTACTCTACACTCCTCATAGAGCTGATGTGAGAATCAAGTGAAAGAAGGAGTCTTTGCATGTAAGGAATCACTGTCCCGACTTTTATTGCCTGACCCGAGACCCCTCAGCAATGTGTGAAATAACACCAACCGCAGTCTGCAGCGCCACCCAGTGGCCCAATAATGCTTGAACTTCGTATGTATCTTCTTGTTTTCAGGTGGTAAATTATCTGTATTACATACCTGTTACACAGGCCTTGTGCTCACACTCAGTATATTTCTTTCAGATTTTTTATTTATATGATTTTGTGACTGAATTTTATGTTCATAAATCATAACAAGAAAACCAAATTTCAGAGCATAAATCCATATATTTTTTTTAAATTGATTTCAGAGAGGAAGGGAGAGGGGGAGAGAGAAACATCAATGATGAGAGAGAATCGTTGATCAGCTTCCTCCTGCAGCCCCCTACTGGGGATTGAGTCCACAACCCAGGCATGTGCCCTTGACTGGAATCAAACCAGGGACCTTTCAGTCCGCAGGCCGACGTTCTAATCACTGAGCCAAACTAGCCAAGGGCAGGACCCCCTATTTTAATGTGTAATGAATGCTTCAGCCTGCATAGCTGTCAGTATTTTTCTTATAAACCAACTGTTATTTAACACAGGAGGAAAAGCTGTGAATGTTGTTGGAGAGGTCTGTTTCTGTCTTGATTTGCCCATAAGTTGTGCTTAAAATTGCTAAGTCCACACCTGCCTAGTGCTAGAGAGACAACAATGAGCAAAAAGCAATGTGGTCCCTGCGTTCACGAAGGTTGCAAACTTAGTCAGAGAGATACACAGTAATTAAGTAACTACACAAATGTCATTGCCTCGCTTAGCTCGGGAAATGAGAATACTTGTTCCTTGGTTTTTGGTTGTTGTTGTTTTTCCAAAAAAGCAAGAACCTAATTTGTCCTCATATATATCTGGATTTTGGGGGCTGTGGGTTTACAATTGAAAGGCTTGAAGCTGTTTTGTTTAAACCTGCCAATCGTCAGGAAGAAAGCAGTTTTCTCCATCTTATAGCATAACTGTGTGAAACAGTGGGCTTTGGAATCAGAAGCACCACTGTTTGGATCCTGTGATTTCTCACTATTCGTGTGGCCTTCAGCAAATAATTTTATCTCCCTGATACTCTTTTTATTTTCTTCTACTATAGAAATAATAATAATACCTACCTTGAAGGGGAAAGCCATGACTATTACAGCACATGGTATGTAATAGGTGGCTAATAAATATATTGCCTAAAGCATCATGATATCAAAAACCGCATGATTTTCAATGCATCACTCATATTTACTGAACCTTGAAGTTTAAAACAATAAGAAAAATATGTAAAAGTGAATCAAAAATAAGAGAAAATTATTAGTTTTGTGAACACAGTATATTGATAGCATTATTATCTTTGCATGTAAATATAAGCTATTCACATTTCAAAGACATCCAGTATGTATATCTAAATTCTCATTTACTAGGCCCAAGAGTTGGGCTAAAGTAGATGTTCTAAATTAAACTGGTTAGACGAGGAAGGGAGCACAGCTTAACTGGCTAGCATAACTCTCATGACAAGTTAAAAAGAGAAATGGACCTAAAATCCATGAGTCCTAACTCTCTGGGTTGTCTCTTTAGATACCATTGAAAATAATGGATACTTCTGAATATCTAAACATTATTAACAGAAAAGACTTCCCAATATTGTTGGAAATCTTGCCATGAAAGCAATCTTTCAGATAATTCCCTCACTTATGAATAAAGGAAATGTATCAAATGTTGTTCCAGTTATAAGAAAGTTTGCTCTCCTATTAAGCCCAGACATACCTGAGAAAGGAGGGAAAGATTAAAGAGTTAACATGTGTTAAAACCTACATATATGTTAAGCATTTCAGATACGTAGTCTTATTTAATCAGATAAGTACTGTTGTCTCTGGATTATGGAGGAGACTCTGAGACAAGCAAGAATAGATAATTTATCCATAGAGCTCATGAATGGCAGAGACAGAATTTATTCAAGACTTGCTGACCAAGAGACCCTCCTCTGTCCATCCCTTCCCTGTCAGAAGACTGACTGATGGAAGCGAACACACTCCTCCCTGACCTTGAATGTATTCACTCTTCATGCGATCCAGTCACTAGCAGTCACAAACTTCTACTCTAAATGGCGCCAAGAAGTTGATCACAGTTAGTGTCCATCTCCTTATTTTTACAGAGGAAGCTAGGGAGATCAAGATCCTTCTCAGAAATTAGTACAATCAAAAGTGGTCTGTGAAATTCAGTGCATTTTGTTTGTTAGTCTGTTTTGGGGAAATATTTTGAAGCTTATTCTGAACACAATTTTTCTGCATCATGGACTTCTGAGAAGAGCCCAATGGTGCTTCCTCCTTGACTACTGTTCTTGTCATTTAATATGATACGGGAAGAAGGAAAATTGGAAGCCAAAGCTAATCTGGGCAAGAGGCTGGTGTCACTTGATGTGGATATTACTTTTCCAGATGACTTTGTGGCTGAGTTGGCATTGCTGTGTGACATTAGAAGTTTGAAAGTAGGTAATAAGGGTAGTGGAAGGACTCCACCTGCAAGGAAATGTGCATACTTTAAAGTAAGAACACTGCACAGGAATTTGCATTCGCATACATGTGCTGAACTCTGACAGTAACTGGGACTTTTCAAAAGGGACCCGTACTTCGCATCATTTCTGTGCCTGCTTAGCCTGTAATTCCTGACTGCATGTCATCTTCCAAATGAAAATCCCCGTGAAATGGCTCATAAGAGAGAAGGCCTGCATTGGCCATGTGAGCGCTGGGCAGGGCCAGGCTGAGTGACCAGTGTCCTGCATTCGAGGCTGTGCTTTGGAGAAAGACTTCTCACTGTGCTCTGGTATGTGAAGCCACGAGTTAAGCCAAGAAGTCCTGTTCTGGGGGCCAAGGTCAGAATCAGAACCAGATAGACAGAAACCAAACCAGACCAGGCAAACAGGTCTCAGGACCTTGACAAACTGGTCAAGCTCTCACCTGTCTCAGAGCTTCCCACTTGCTCTTTCTCTTCCTGAAAGTCTGCCTCACTTACTCTACCTTTTGATGAAGATGTGTTCCCTCCACCCTATCTAAAGCAGCTCTCTAATAAATTATTCTGTCTTCCTACTATACTTATATCCTTTACTAGAGGCCCGGTGCACAAAATTTGTGCATGGGTAGTTCCTTAGGGTCCTTAGGCCTGGCCAGTGATTGGGGCCTATCTGTAGGGTGATCGGGGGGGTGGGGGGCACTGGCATACACCTTGGCTGGCCTGGGGCCTGTGGACTGGGGGAAGCTCCTGCACTGAGTGTCTGTCCCCTGGTGGTCAGTGTGCATCATAGTGACTGGTCATTCCACTGGTTGTTCTGCCGTTTGGTCGATTTGCATATTAGGCTTTTATTATATAGGATTACACCACACTCTGCAATATTCATTTATGTCTCTTCTTAGAATATGTGCTCCCTGAGGGCAGAGACTTTATCAGATCTTTGTTAAATCCCTAGCCTCCACATACATGGCATATAGTCAGTGCTCAAAAAACATATTTTTTTTAAGTTTTATTTTATTGTTTAAAGTATTACATATAGTATTTCATATGTCTCCTTTTTCCCCCATTGACCCCCCGCCACTCAATGCCTCCCCACCCCACAGCACATGCCCTCACACCACCCCCTCCACCAGTGTCTGTGTCCATTGGTTATGCTTATAGGCATGCATACAAGTCCTTTGGTTGATCTCTTATCCCCACCCTCCACCCCTCCCCTGCCTTCCCACTGAAGTTTGATAGTCTGTTCGATGCTTCTTTGTCTCTTATCTATTTTTGTTCATCAGTTTATAATGTTCATTATATTCCATGAATGAGTGAGATTATGTGATATTTATCTTTCTCTGACTGGCTTCTTTTGCTTAGCATAATGCTCTCCAGGTCCATCCATGCTATTGCAAATGGTAAGAGTTCTTTCTTTGTTACAGTAGCATAGTATTCCATTGTGTAGATGTACCACAGTTTTTTAATTCATTCATCTACTGATGGGCACTTAGGTTGTTTCCAAATCTTAGCTATTGTAAATTGTGCTGCTATGAACATAGGGGTGCATATGTCTTTTCTGATTGGTGTTTCTGGTTTCTTGGGATATATTCCTAGAAGTGGAATTACTGGGTCAAATGGGAGTTCCATTTTTAATTTTTTCAGGAAACGCCATACTGTTTTCCACAGTGACTGCACCAGTCTGCATTCCCACCAACAGTGCACAAGGGTTCCTTTTTCTCCACATTCTCTCCGGCATTTGTCATTTGTTGATTTGTTGATGATAGCCATTCTGACAGGTGTGAGATGGCACCTCATTGTTGTTTTGATTTGCATCTTTCAGATGATTAGTGACTTTGAGCATGTTTTCATGTCTCTCGGCCGTCTGTATGTCAACTTTCTTTTTTTTTTAATATTTTTTATTGATTAAGATATTACATATGTGTACCCTCCCCCCCCCCTCATCCCCTCACCCCCCCCCCCCCGTTGTCCGTGTCCATTGGTTAGGCCTATATGCTTGCATATAAGTCCTTTGGTTGATCCTTCCCCCTTGCCCCCACCCTCCCCTACCTTCCCTCCAAGGCCCGACAGTCCAATCAAAGCCTCTCCGTCTCTGGATCAGTCCTTGTTCATCAGTTTATGTTGTTCATTATATTCCACAAATAAGTGAGATCTTGTGGTATTTATCCGCTCTCCAGTTCCATCCATGCTGTGGCAAATGGTAAGAGTTCCTTTTTCTTCTTCCTCTTCTTAAAGAATACCTTTCAGCATTTCATATAATGCTGGTTTGGTGGTGATGAACTCCTTTAGCTTTTTCTTATCCGTGAAGCTCTTTATCTGACCTTCCATTCTGAATGATAGCTTTGCTGGATAAAGTAATCTTGGTTGCAGGTTCTTGCTATTCATCTCTTTGAAAATTTCTTGCCACTCTCTTCTGGCCTGTATGGTTTCTGTTGAGAAATCAGCTGACAGTCGAATGGGTACTCCCTTGTAGGTAACTGACTGTCTTTCTCTTGCTGCTTTTAAGATTCTCTCTTTATCTTTTGCTCTTGGCATTTTAATTATGATGTGTCTTGGTGTGGTCCTCTTTGGATTCCTTTTGTTTGGGGTTCTCTGCGCTTCCTGGACTTGCAAGTCCATTTCTTTCACCAGGTGGGGGAAGTTTTCTGTCATTATTTCTTCAAAAAGGTTTTCAATATCTTGCCCTCTCTCTCCTTCTGGTACCCCTATAATTCTGATGTTGGTACGCTTGAAGTTGTCCCAGAGGTTCCTTACACTATCTTCATATTTTTTGAATCTCTTTTCTTTTTTCTTTTTCGGTTGGGTATTTCTTGTTTCTTTGTATTTCAAATCTTTGACTTGATTCTTGGGATCCTCTTGTCTGCTGTTGGATCTCTGTAAATTATTCTTTATTTCAGTCAGTGTATGCTTAATTTCTAGTTGGTCCTTTTTCATGTCCTCCATGGTCTCACTATACTCCTTGAGGGATTCATTAAATTTATCGGCGGTTTCCATAAAATTCTTGACAAACCTTATAAACGTGGCCTTGAACTCTATATCCAGTCATCTGCCCTCCTCCGTTTCTGCCAATTGTGACCTGTTTCTTTGTCTCCGCATTTTGGCTGCTTCCCTGTGTTGATAGAGTGGCCCTGCGCGCCAGGTGTCCTGTAGGGCCCAGTGGCTCAGCCTCCCCAGTTACCTGGGGTGGACACTCTTGGTGCCTTGGTTGTTGTAGGATCACTGGGAGGAACTGACCTCCAGGCCAATTGGCTGTGGGAAGCAGCTGTGTCTGAAGTGGGAGAATGGTCCCCCTCTGACCACTGGGTACAGTGGCTCCTGGATCTAAGGAGGTGCTAATTCAGCCCCTGCCTGAGGCCACACAGCTGGAGCCACGAAGAGGCTCAGCTGTGAAGCAATGCAAGCCGCTGCGGGGCCCTGGGCCTTCCCTTGGAAGCTCCGGGTCTGCCTGGCTGGGCTGTAGTTAGGTACATTCACATGCAAAAGCCTCTGCTGCAGCCTGGGTGGGGCGGGGTCTCAGGGAGTCAAAGGGAGGAGAAAGCAGCTATGGTGATTCTCCGCGCCCGGAGTCGCGCGTCTCAGTGTCCCAGTAACGGCTGCAAGCACCTCTGAGGGAAAGCCGCCCTCAAGTTCGCCCGCTGCCGCCTGACAGACCAGCTTCTCCCCGTATGAGTCCTGGGTCCCCAGAGACTTGCTGAAACCGGAGTTCAGAGCAGTCGGGAGCTTGTGATTCAAAAAGACAGCCGCGTCCTCAGGTGCCACCCGCTTTCCGCGCGCGCGAGCTGCCGCCGTACCTCTGCACTTCACCTCCGCAGCTCCTCCGGCTCTCAGCGTGCTTTTCTTTTCTTCTAGTTGTAGAAATTACACTCAGCCAGCCTTCTGGTTGTTCTGGATGATGTTTGCTCTGACCTTCACGGTATTTTTCAATTGTGTGAGGCGACCATTTGCCGGTGTTTATCTATGCCGCCATCTTAGTTTCTCTGTATGTCAACTTTCAAAAGGTCTTTATTTAAGCCCTTTGCCCATTTTTTATTGGATTGTTTATTTCCTTTTTGTTAAGATGCATGAGTTCCCTATAAATTTTGGAGATTGGGCCCTTATCAGATATAACATTGGCAAATATGTTTCCCATGTAGTGGGTTTCTTGTTGTTTTGTTGATGGTTAATAAATTTTTGTTGAATGAACAAATGAGTACTTGTATGATACTCTCCAGACATTAAAAAAAAATCTCTGTACTGGAAATGCAAAGGTGGTAATACTTGGATCAATGTGAAAACAAATAAATAAAAACTATACATAAACAAAATAAAATAATAGCTTAAAATTAAAACTTGAGACTAAAGAAAGGAGCTATCGCATGATATGTGATAGAATTGGAATTCAAAACCATTATTGGTGGAGAGGAACAAGTAAGATGAAAACTAGTAAAAAATAACTATAAAGTTTCAGGGAAAAGAACAAAGAATCAACTTCACAACTATAAAACTGAAAATGTCGGACTAGTACATGTGAAAATTAGACGATCTCATTAATTGCAATTCCAATATGAGTCAAGTGCAAGTGAAGCTTCCAAAAATCAAATGTGCTCTTGGCTGATTAACAGAAAGACTGTGTCCAAATAAAAAACAGTTCCATTTTCTTACTGATGAGGCAATAGCAGGAGGAGAAGTTTCAAGAAAACCCCTTCAGATGAACATGAGTGAGAAGGGAAAGGTACTGAAACCAGGTTCCATAAGCAAAAGCTGGGAGTCTGGCTGGGAAAGGAGGAGTCTTGGGGCATTTAGCCTGAGAGGGGGTGATGGAAATCATGATAGCTCTCCACAAGCATTTTGTGCAGAAGAATGATTAGCCTTATCTTGCTGTGTTGTGTGCCGGACAGAACTAGACCTGGGTGGAAATCAAAGGGAGGCCGACTTTGAAGCAACCTCGTGAGATCTTGATGGCTAGAGTGACGTTATTGTGGCTCCAAGTGTTCGTCAGAGTTCTCTGAAGATGCAAAATCAACAGGTTCAGGGTGGAGGGAGGGGTTGAGAGAGAGAGGAGAGAAATTTATTATAGAAACTAGAGGCCCGGTGCACAAAAATTTGTGCACTCGGGGAGAAGGGGGGGTCCCTTAGCCCGGCCTGTGCCCTCTCGCAGTCTGGGACCCCTCGGGAGATAACGACCTGCTGGCTTAGGCCTGCTCCCGGGTGGCAGAGGGCAGGCCCAATCCCTAGGTGCAGCCCCTGGTCGGGCTCAGAGCAGGGCCGATTGGGGAGTTGGGGCGCCGCCCCCTGTCATGCACAGAGCAGGGCGGATTGGGAGGTTGTGATGCCACCCTCAGTCACGCTCAGGGTAGGGCCGATTGGGGGGTTGTGATGCCACCCTCAGTCACGCTCAGGGTAGGGCCAATTGGGAGGTTGCGATGCCACCCTCAGTCACGCTCAGGGTAGGGCCGATTGGGGGGTTGGGGCACCGCCCCCTGTGACACTCAAGACAGGGTCGATGGGCAGGTTGCGGCGCCACCCCTTGTCACGCACAGAGCAGGGCCGATCAGGGGTTGGGGAGCTTCCCCCTGTCACTCACAGAGTAGGGCCGATAGGGGAGTTGGGGCACCGCCCCCTGTCACACACAGAGCAGGGCCGATCAGGGGGTTGGGGTGCCGCCACTGTCACACTCAGGGCAGGGCCGATGGTGAGGTTATGGCTCTACCCCGTCACACACAGAGCAGGGCCCGTGGGGGAGGAGGGGTTGGGGTGCCGCACCCTATCACACACAGAGCCACAGGGCAATCAGGGGGTTAGGGTGCCTTCCCCTATCACAAACAGAGCAGGGCCTATAGGGAGGTTGTGGCCCCACCCCCTGTCACACACAGAGCCGCAGGGTGATCAGGGGGTTTGGGCGCTGCCCCCTGTCACGCTGATCCCGGTGCCGGGAGGCCTCGCGGCTCCGCTGATCCCGGTGCTGGGAGGCATATTACCCTTTTACTATATAGAATAGAGGCCTGGTGCACGGGTGGGGGCCGGCTGGTTTGCCCTGAAGGGTGTCCTGGATCAGGGTGGGGGTCCCCACTGGGGTGCCTGGCCAGCCTGGGTGAGGGGATGATGGCTGTTTGCAGCTGGTCACACACCCTTCAGGGTGGGGGGTCCCCACTGGGGTGCCTGGCCAGTCTGGGTGAGCGGCTGAGGGCTGTTTTCAGGCTGGCAGGTGACTGAAGCTCCCAACCTCTCCTTTTTTTCTTTTTTTTTTATTCTGGGCCAGCTTTAGCTCTGGCTCCAGCTCTTAGGCCTCTGCTGCTGAAAGCAGGTTTCTGGCCTTTGTTTACCTTCTGTATTTGAAACAATGTTGCGATCCTGCTGGCTGAAGCCCGGCCAACTAAAGCAGGTTTCTGGGGTTTTGTTTAGCTTCTATATTTGTAACATAGTTGCTTAGAGTTGCAGCTCAGAGGCCGGCAGCGGCAGGTGGGGAACTTTGGGGTCCTCCGTCACTGAAGCAAGCAAGCCTCATGTTCGCTTTAAGCTGCCTGGCTGCCGGCCGCCATCTTGGCTGGCAGTTAATTTGCATATTGCCCTGATTAGCCAATGGGAAGGGTAGCGGTCGTACGCTAATTACCATGTTTCTCCTTTATTAGATAGGATTGCCTCATTGGCTCATGTGACCATGGAGACTGAGACACCCCACAATCTGCCATCTGCAAGCTGAGAGCCAGGAAAACCAGTGATGTAATTCAGGAGCACCAGTGCCCAAGGGCAGAAGATGAATGTCCCCGTTCAAGCAAAGAGAGAAAATTCAACACTCCTCCATCCTTTTGCCTTGTTCAGGCCCTTAGCAGCTTGCTTGATGCCTGTCTCAGTGGTGAGGTTGATCTTCTTTACCAGGTCTACAGATTCAAATACTAACCCCTTCCAAAAACACCCTCACAAATACGCCCAGAAATAATGTTTTGCCAGCTATCTGGGCATCCATGAGCCCAGTCAAGCAGTTACAATGAACTATCACGCACGGTAACTACCTTTGGGGGCAGATTACTTGGGAAATTCTTGTATCATGCAGGGACCTGGGCAGATAACCCCTACATTTTCTTCCAGCTCTAAATATTTCATATTTTCAGTGCTCTTGCAGGGTTGTTGAGAATAAATAAAACAATTTGGAAGTGTTTAAAAGTGCTCCACAAACACAACCTATTATTTTTATCTATCATTAAAATTTTCTGCCTAAACTTTATTACTTAAACACAAGCTATCTTGTAGTTTTTGAAACAACTAAGAAACAGATCAAAAATTAGATTTGACAGGAAGATGGAAAATTTCTTCATTTAACTCTAAGTAGTCGTGGTAGAGAGGTACCCATGTCTCTTGCTTGGAGAGGCCCCACTCTTTTAAAGGCCTGATAGGAGCTCTGTTGTAGCCACTGATACTTCACACAGGCAAATTCTGGGGAAATTCGGGTAAAGAATCTCTGGGGAAAGCCCCCTATCATTTATTTTAAGCCAGGATCACATCAACTGCCAGATCAACCTGGGTACATCCTGGAAACAGACCTTCCCCCGGCCCTCCTCACTCCATTCCCCCGAGCCCACCCACGTTCACCCGTAAGAGCGCATGTATCTCATTGCACAGAAGAATTCCCCAACTGTGTGGGCTGTGGGTTAGTAAACTCTGGAAAGCATTCTGGGAATAGATGAACATAAAATCCTTCCTTAGAAATAAGCAGGATAGTTCTTCTCTGTCTGGGGCCATTTCCAGCAGCCACTGAGAACAGGCTCATGTCTCTGGCATCCAGAGCACCCAGGACATACCTACTACCAGCACCTACATCAGGGTGGCTCAGATACAGGCTACACAAGCCTAGGATCACCCAGTCTGGACCAAATAAATTTCTGTAGGTGCAAATCTGTGTTCACTGATGTGGCACGGTCACTAGACTCAGGTGGAGAGCAGGTCCTCCCATGGGCTAGCATATGAGTACATGGCAAGTTCATAACATTCTTTCTGGAGACAGTTCAGACCAGCCCTTGTGCTTGCCTGAAATTACAGGCCAACTGCACTGAGTTGCATCCAAATTCTAGACAGAAAAATAAGTAAAAGAAACTCTGAGTGCTCTTAGCTGGTGAGAACCAACTTCTAAATCCAAACCTGCAGCTGACATTCCAGCAGCAAACTCCCAGGAGTCTAGGATAATCCCTTAGGTTTTGGGGGTAAGGGGGGTGGGGGGCAAGGGCTAGCAGATCCTGGACATGGTATAGGTTCCAGACCCACTGAAGAGATTGGGTGTTTTCCCCAAGCTCAGCTTTTCTGAGGCCTATTTGTGGATGGATTATTTCTGCTTCACACTGACGCCTGTGGCTTTTGGCTTTTTCTATCTCATTTTCTCCTTGGAGCCCATCAGAAAATCTGGCATCCCAGTTGTCTCTAATTTTTGCCAACTCTTTAACTTCATGTCCTTTAAAATCAGTCTTATTTTAAGGCATTTGACTAAATGGATATAAGCATTGTATTTTCTTTGAAGTTAAAGCTCTTAAATCTTTATTATGGCTATACTGCCAGTTGCTTTAGTTTGCTTTCCCCTACCTTCAAAAATAAGTAGAGGTTTGATTTTGAACTTTCTATGGCTGAGTAATAAAAATGTAAGCAGCATAAGAAACCGTATTGTCTCCATTGCACTTGGCACAAATATTGAGATCAAATAACCAGTTAGAATATTATTAGTTTAACTTTTTCAAAGGAAGCATATTCCTGGTCCATTATCCCAATGAGTAAAGTGGAGACATTTTCTAAGTTGCTTTTCATCCAAGAGTTTTAAGTGCTACGTAAATGTGGCATTGGGTTACATTTGTTGGTGCTATTATCGTTCCTATTTTATAAATGGAAAAGGGAGAAGCTAAATGTCCTCTAGCTAAAGTGCAAATAATCTCTCAAGCCAGGGTTTGAGGTCACTGCTGGTCACTCCCCATCTCCATTTCCCCAGCAAGGTCATTCCCCTTTTGCCTTTGGAGCAGAATCTGCAGAAGGGCAGCTGATTGGAGCACCCTATAGATAGGACCAGGTCTGAGCTTTCATCTTTCAGGACCACAGCTTTGCTTCTTGTTCTAAAACTAGGGGCCCAGCACATGCAATCGAGTGAGACCCAGGACCCAGAGACCCCTGGCTCGGCGGGACCCAGGAACCCACCTGCGCCTCCGGTCAAGTCCTCCAGAGTCAAGTCCCCGCCCACCCCATGCACGCAGCCTCCTGCTGATCGGTCATTATGGCATGATGGCGTGACGACCACAGGCTTTTTATATAATAGATGGGTCCTCATGGTAACAAAGAACACAGGGAAGGGAAAGCCTCTTTGAGAAAACCCAACGTTCTCACTCCCAAAGGTCATCGACACAACCGCCCCAGACCAAAACTTTCACTAGTCCAGCACTTTAGGTTGTGACGGCAGCAGCAGCAACAACTACAAAAAGCTATGAACAAAATTGTCACCTTTGAGCTAAGCTTCTGCACGTTTTTACTGCCCCCCTCCCCCAGCGTCCCTTCCCAGAGGGGCTACAGATAATCTGTCAGTACTGGGTTGGAAAATAAAGACAACTTTTATTTTTAGTCTCTGTAAAACAAAACAGGAAATTGCCAGGAGAAGAAGCAAACAAGCAAATAACATTTATTACCTCCCAGAATAAAGTATGTCAAATTTTCTCTCCAATTCAATATTTTGGATTAAAATATTGTGTCCCTTCTCTTTACAATGCTAATAAAAAATTAATCGTATGCTTAAAATATTTATACCTACAGCATGGAAATACCAGAATGATTTTTATTGCCAATCTTTAGTTATATAAATAATACACAACCATATTCTCTTTATAGAAAATTGGGATTACAGGCAATTAAATTCCATTTGATTATGGCTCTAATTAGTTTTTCCCCTGAAAAGGTAACAAATGGTTGACACTTTCTTTGTGTATCCTTTCAGATATTTTTTCTAAGTGTTATATATATTTATGTAGAGCTATATAACATTATATGTAACGAAATATATAACATTATGTAGTGAATTTTCCACATAAATATAGTGTGTGTAGCAAATTCCTTCACAGTAGGACATGAAGATTACTCTTTTGAATTCCAGTATAAGAATTATGGTAGGAATGTGTCAAGTTTTAGCTAACCTTTGATTTATGGATATTTCCGTTATTACATTTTTCTCTATTGCAAATGTTGCACTGGACATTCTTGTACAAGGTGTTCCTCTGTTTCTCTGAGGCAAAGCTTAGAAGGGGATTTGCAAGGTATAAATAGTTGCAGTTTTAACAGATAAGTCTAAAAATAGTACTTATTGAGAAACTACTATCTGTCAGTTACTATTCTAAGTGCTTTACATTTACAAAGTCTTAAACCTGCTTACAGATGAGAACACAGAGACAGGGCAAGTGTGAGTAACTGGCCCAAGGTCACATAACCAGGAAGTGACAGAGCCAGGATTTGTCTCCTGGGAATCTCCTTCGAGGCTCTGGCCCTTTTCTTATCCAAGACACTCTACTAATGTACACCATGGTCTTTATTTATTTATTTTTTTCCCAACTCTTGTGTGCTGGCAACTTAAAAAATGGAAATCTACTTATTTGATTGGATTTACCAGTCTTCTTAAATTATATGTGGAGATTTTGTTTGTTTGTTTTTCAGGTTGATACGTTATCTTTCTAATCATAGCCAAACACTTTCTGGATTTGACAAAGTAGGCCTTATAGCTTGGCAAAATAAAGAAAAGAGAAACTGTTCCTTCCATTGTCACCAGTGTGATATAAAAGGCGGTAAGGAGATGCAAAGATTTCAGGTTAGAAACTTTGCAGAGATGGGAACCCAAGGCGAATTATCTGAGCCAATCTGTCCTCACTGAAGAGCGTGGCCCAAGCCTTTCAAACCAGGGACCGACCTGTAAGGTCTGAGCAAACCGATCTCAGTCAAGGCTTCCTGCATGTCCTCTGGGCAGTCCTTGGAAACTGAAAGATGGGAAAATCCTCTTCGTGTTGCTATTGTGTGCATCATTCTACTCTATTTTAACATTTTCTAAATAATCTCAAACTTAGAGAAAAGTGGCAAGTTCAGTACCAATGCATACTTTCCTGAATTACTTCAGAGTAAGTTACTGATTTGTGGCCTCCTCACCCCCAAATATTTTAGGACATATTCCCTGCAAACAAAGCTATTATCCTACATAACGGCAATCAACCACCAAAAGTAAGAAATTAACATTGATAACATTGCTATTGTTTAATCCTTGAACCTCAATTCAATGTTGACATTTGTCCCAATGTCCTTTATAGCAGAAGGATCCAGGTCAGAATCATGCCGTTCGTTTCGTTGTCACATCTCTTTAGTATCCTTCAGTCAGGAACAGTTCCTCATACTTTCCCTAATCCTTATGACCTTTGACATATTCTGTTTCAGACCAATAGTTTTGTAGAATATCCTTCAATGTCAGTTTTCCTGATATTTTATCATGATAGCATTTAGATCACACATCTTTAGAAGGAATATCACAGAACTTACGTGTTCTCACTGCATTTTATTTGATGATATAATTCCATTGTCCTATTTCTAATGTCAACTTGGATCACTTGTTAAGGTGGGTGTGCCAGGCTTCTCCACTGTGAATTACTTTGTATAAGCTATCATTGATAAGTATTTGATGTGTGTGGTAAGACTATGTAAATACACCATTCCTCATCAAACTTTTAGCTTATTCATTCATTCATTTCAGTATAGTCATTGCTTTTCTATTTGAAAGGTCCAAATGTTACTATAAATATTTATTCTGATGCTCAAATTGTCCCAAATTTGGTATGTGGGGAGTCCCTTTGAGCTGATTTCCATGTACTTTTTGACATGTCCCCACATGTTTTGAGCATTTTCTTCACTTTCTGGCAAAAATAAATAAATAAATAAAAATAAAGGTGTTAAGTCAACCATTTCTCCAAGAAGTCCTTTATGTGGAGGATGGTGTTTAGACACCAGATTAGGTGCTAGGTGTGCTCATTGCTTTGCTGGTCTCTGGGGTGTCACTGCTCCCAGGACCTCTTTGAGCACAGAGCCTGGACTTTCTCTCTCTCTCTCTCTCCCTCTTAATTTAGATTAAAAAACAAATTTCGCTGATATCACTAATTTCAATTCAGTTTACTCTTATTTTCTGCCCATTGTAATTATCACTGCTGGCTCCAGCAGTGAGAAACCTGCTCTCTTTATCTTTCAAGCATTTGTTCCTTTGATCGGTTCCCTGGACATAACCTATGTCCTGTTGCTCCTGCCCCATCCTCCCCTGCATGGGTGCCCTACTCACCTTCATCATGCTCTGTCCCGGACACCCTTCTAACCTCACACTGGCTCAACACTCACACCCATCCACCACTCCTCACCTGGACAACCTGCACACACTGTCAGGCTCGGACACCTCTCCGATGCTCCCCACCCCAACCTGTGTGCACATCTACCTTGCTCAACCTCACCTGGTGGTTTTGGACCTATTTGTTCAGCTAGAGAAGAAGAAGAATGGTGTGTAACTTTAAGAGTAACTTTTGGTTTGCATATTTTAGCTTTTTTTTTTTTCTTTTTTTTGGTTGTGTGAGAAAAACTCCATTTAACTTTGTTACAGCTAAAAATGATCTCTAACATTTTGAATTAATTTAACTCTATTAATTAATTCTTACACCTTTTCTGGAAGCATGGACCTTTAAAATAGTAATAATAACAATAGCAACAGGTTATCCAGAATTCAGTCTATTTGTATCACTGTGGGTTTTTCAGAATCTTGCTTCCTGGTGTCTTTATGCTAATCATAAGTTTTTCCATGGTGGTAACTTTCACACTGCTCTGTTCCCAGCATTTCCCAGGCAACAGTCCTATTCAAGTGTTTCTGAGTACTACCCCCAGTTTGTTTTCCAGAATTCTCTTTTGTGTCCCACTGCATAAGTGTTCTTGTGAAACTACACAGTTCAGAGAGTACACTTACAACGGTTCATGAAGTGCCGGGAAACGTAGGGCACTCCTTCCCCCGACTCACTGGGGAAGGTCAATCGTTCACTGTTTATCAGCGGGAGAGACAGTCTGTTACATACTAGTCTTGGGTGCCTCTTGCTCTCACAGAGAGGCCGTCTTATTAGCTCAAACCAGTATATGCAGGTTCCCCTGGTGTAAAGACATCTGGTTCTCTGGAGGCATCTCAGAGGACAGCTGTGCCTCAAACTTCCCCATTCCCAACATAATGTCCCCATGGTCTTCCAATGACCGAAAAAAAAGGCATTCCAGTAAAAAATATCGAGTGATTTGAATCTTTGCCATAACTATGAAAAGTAATTAGAATGGAATTGTTATTGCTGGTTGCTAGGGAGAACTGAAACCACTGGGCAGGAGAAGACCTTTCGCTGAATATGCTTTGGAAACACTTATTTACATCAACGATCACTTTTTCTATAAGGGACTGGGAAAGGTGTCTATTTCTGTGTGTGGAAGGGGGAATAAGAAAGAATGGAAAGTGGAGAGACTGAATCAGGCCAGGATAGGATAAAGGAAATGCCTCCCTGTGACGAGAAAGGTGCCTGGCCCTCGGGGGACTCAGGATAATTCTGTGCCACCAGGTAAGGACAGTCACAGATCCTTTGAGCTAAAATTACTAGTCTTACTTTAAATTGGCCTCTTCGCCTAAAAGGGAGTTCAATTACATTCAATTCTTCCAGTGCTTCCTGAGAACCTGCTCCCCAAGGAATCCCTCAAGAGGCCATTTAATGTTCCCAGCACTTCCGTCTATCATAGGCCAACACATTTTCACCATCTTTTCTCAACTTGCAGCTCTTGAGAACTTTCCTTCATTCTCTTTAACAAGTTTTTAGTACTATTACATAGCAAAGTGGAATACATGAGACGATAAGTATTCTAAGAGGGTTTAGCTGCTTGCATTTTGGAGTCCACATAATTCATATAAATCCTCTTCGATTTCCCCTTTAGGCTGTTACTGCTGTTCTACTAGCCAGGAAAAAAAGCAGCCCCTGTCTGCAGGAGAGGACAGCAAAAGACTGACCTACGACATTCTGCTACCAAGATGGCTTCTAAAATAGTATTTGCCACATTTTGAATTAAAATTTTTTACATAGTAAGTCTGGGTGCTTTATACACTGTAAATCTTTAGTAACGAGTTTTAGTTTATTTGCCAAGGAATCCTACCTTTGAAATAAACATAAGGTGAAATTGAGGAACCCTTTACTCCATAATTAAATACATTGAGAATAAAGTCATTATAGCCAGTTCTTTAATTTCATGTACAAGGTTGTTCCCAAAAATCTAAGCATTTTCTAGGAATCTTATTCTCTCCTTGCCTTTAGACATGATGCTACAGCTTCAGCATATCATAAGCGTTCTTTAATTTTCTTTTCATTCATAGGGCAGTGAATGTTAGGGTCACCGAAGGATGTATGCATGAGGCCGAAAGTGGTAAAGTATTATAAATTTATTAGGTCACCTGGAAACCAGATGGGCTGAGCCCCAAAATGGCATCAGCACCCAGGGAGCCAGAGATTTTAAAGGACTCTCTAGGTGGGCTTTTTCAGTGGGGATTTCTCTGGGAGGGTCCAGATCCTGGGCAAGTCCGAAGGGGAAAGTTACTGGTCTTAGCAAATGGAATGTGGTCTAAGCGAAAGGGAATGTCGGTTGTGAAATGATCTAAAGGTTGGTTTCCCAGGGGAAGGGAAATCGATTCAATTATTTGATCAGACCTAACATTCCAGCCTTTTTGTTTTATGGAATCGGGACCAAGGTCATTTCATCTGCTTAAGGGGGACATTGAGATCATAAGGGGATGGAATTTGATTGTAGTCAGTCGGAACACTGTAAATATTTCTCACAGTTGGAGAGAAGGGTCACAGTAGCATGATTTTCTTGACTGATTGGTGATGGCTTGAAAGCTGTCCTGAAGGAAAGATGAAAAATGATGCAGAGTACATGGGCCAAAAATGAGGATGAAGAATTGTAATGTTAATGGTCTTATGAAGGGAAGTAGCCAGGTATACCAATTTATATTTTTAGCCAGTAGTCCCATGAATTTGGTTGATGTTCTCTAATCTTTGTGGCCCTTTCTGTTAATTTTTGGGCGGCATCCCTGACTAGGCCATACTGATTGACATGAAAATAACATTCTTCCTCCAGAAAGAGCCACAGACCCCCTTTCTCCACAGTTAGGAGGTCTAGTCTTTTTCAATTTTTGAGGGTGACAGCCACTAGTGAATCTAACGGATCCTGAATTTGAACTAAATTTGAACTAAATTTTGGCAATGTCATCTAGGCTTTCCTGTAGGTCCTGAGACAGGAGTTCAAAACATGAGTGAGCAGTGGTTAAGCCTCCTATGCCAGTCCCAGCACCGGCTGAAATACTAAGGGTTATGAGGAGAGGGATTATTTGGACTTCCCTTTTGTGTCGCATATGATGGGGTCACGGGGACAGGTAAACATTGATTATTGGGGCTGGGGGACTATGTCTACACTGGCTGAGAGATAGACTAGAGTACAGGTTCCTGTCTAGTTGATCATCCCTATTTTGAGTAGAACTCTGTCTCCTGCTAAGAAGGGATGTAGAGAAAAATTTCTAGTACATGCAATTACAGTTAGTGCTTGATTAAGATGCTGGGTGGGTGGAGTTTGTAGGTGATACCCAAGGCTGCGGAAACCTGTTGAGTGACTTGGGAGGTAAAAGCTGGTCCTGAGGCAGCCAGGGCGTCACTTGTCTGGTTTTGCTGCTTTTCTGGGCCTGGAGTAGAAATACAACTGAGGCCTCGATGTTATCTTTAGGGAGGAAAAGCTGTCTGACTAGTGATATGAAAGGGGAAGATAGGTTACCCTGGGGCAAGGTTCTTGTTCTTGTTTTCCCAGATTAGCCCCTTGCTAGGCTTTTGAAGCTTTCTGCCCTGATGATGAGTTTCTGTACTTGGCCCATCCTCTTTGCTCTGGGGGTCTAACATTCTGGGTATCTGTCTAACATTTCCCCCCTCAAGGATTTTTGGCATTGAATTCTTTCAGGGAAAAGGTGGGTGTAGGGACTTTTCTATAGCTGCTTCCTGCTGAAAGGGGCTGACGTTTTTTTCCTTCAGAGCCAAAAATCTTTGTGCTTTGTCAGAGGGACAATGAGGCCTGGACACAAAAGGAGGTTGTGATGGTGTCTAGGGATGGTATTTCCTGAGTACAAGTAGGCCCATCCTGGGATTTAGCACCAAATGTTAGGGTCGCCAAAGGAGGTATGCACGAGCCCGAAAATGGTAAAAAAATATAAATTTATTAAGTCATCTGGAAACCAGATGGGCTGAGCCCCAAGACGGCATCAGCACTCAGGGATGGGGAGTCAGAGATTGTAAAGGACTCTAGGTGGGTTTTTTTTTTGACGGGGAATTATCTGGGTGGGTCAGATCTTGGGCAAGTCCAGAGGGGAAAGTTATTGGTCATAGCAGATGGAATGTGGTCTAAGCGAAAGGGAATGTCAGTTGTGAAATGATCTAAAGGTCAGTTTTCCAGGGGAGGGGATATCAATTTGGTTATTTGATCAAACCTAACAGTGAACATCTCATCAAAACTGAACATTCACAGCCTTTGGCATGACTAATGATTTACATCTTTGTTTCAAAGGTATTGTTTATAAGACCTATCCTTTTTTGTTCATAAACCGACCTGTCAACTTTCATATTTTAATTTTCCAGTTAATTTATAAAATAATAAAGTCAGATACAATAAGCTATTTTAGAAATTTAATCCACCCTGCTGCACATATACATTACAGGAAGTCCAAATATATCTACTGGCTGGAAGGCAGTGACCCTGTGCAGGAACTCAAAATGTTTATTCCTCAGCTAAATCTACAACAGTCTAAAAGAAACTCCCCCACATGTGGACTGGGGAAGAGTTGGTTGTTTCCAGAAAAAGGTATCAGGATAGTCTATCAGTTGGGACAAGAGAAAGAAAACATATTTGTATGTTGCCTTTTATGTACTAGACACTCATATATTGTTGACATTTCCAACTCACAAAAACTATGAGAGATTATTTTTTCCATTTTTTAGATGAGAAAGCTTAGGCTCAGTGAAGTTCAATAACTTGCCCAAGGTCATTTAACTATTACAGTAAATGCGTGGCTAATCCAGAATTGGAACTCAGAAATATTTAGGTTGAGAAATTGTGTTCCTGCCAAGCAGAAACAAAGTGCTCAAAGCAACTCTTCGTCCTTAAATGACACTACGATTACAAAATTTGCTGCTAAGCTGCTGCTGCTATCACTATTGTTAATATTGCTATTATTTGGTTAACTACACTGAGGAACTTGAAGTAGACCAGTTTCTCTGTCTCTCTACACACTAAAAAAATACACACACGCACACACACGCACACACACACACGCACACACACACACACCTGGCAGCTCTAAACACAAACATAAGTTATTGGAAGATGCAGAAAGCTTATATCAAAGATGAGCCATCTTGGCTTTGTAATATTCTTTTGACTACCAATATTCATTGGCTTCAAATCTGATCACATTTAATAAATTATCAGAGACTACATATACCAACATGAAATATATATGAAAGTAAAAATCAAGGAGAGAAATTAGGTATTTGGCCCAAAGGACAATTTTTGGAAACTTGTAAATGAAGAAGCACAGACCAACCAAGCTATTTCTGTTAATCAGGTGTTGTTTCTTGTGAAAGCATTTGGCTGGTGAATCATCTTAGTAATGCTCTTTTAAAAAAATAAGAAATGTGCTGAGCTAGCTTTATAGCTGAACTGATGTGGTTGAACATAGTTCTAACGCTTAGTTGACTCAGAGAGATTCTGTTTGGCCAGCTGTTACAAATGAGATCACTTTGTATGAAAACAGAGCAATTCTTGATACTCTAGGTCCCCATCTGCTTGATTAGTTAGATGTCTTAGGATTTATCTCCACAAACATTTGGAAGGGTCCCTGGGTCTTATGTGTGTCTGAATCAGTTTCTTTTGCCATCTGTTAGGGAAATGGATAATCCCAACTTACTTTTAAGGTCAGGCTCCAAAAGGCAAGATGATAGTTGTGGGAAATCTCCCATTGTCCTCAGCTTATTTTTTAAAAATCTTAACTACATGCAGTAAACTGCACAAATCTTTAGTGTACGGATTAGTGAATGCATGAATTTATTCTATAAGATAAGGCACCAAACCCAGGTTAAAGTACTCAATTTGTCTGAGGTAATCATTTGAAGAAATAGATAAAAGAAAGGATAGGCTTCGATGAGGTTTAAGATTGGAGAGTTTAGAGTTTTAGTGAAGTTCCTGGGATCACCAGGTGTCAACAGGAGTGTTCTTGAGAAAGCGAGTAAGCCAGAGAAAACAGGTGGAGGAGCCATGTGGTCCCCACATTTGGACAGCCTTGATTTCATGAATGCAATAATTATTTTTAAGCACTGAATTAAGACCCATGTTCAATCTTTTCTTTTTATTTTTAACAATTAGTTTTTAAGTATACAAGCACTAAATGACCTTTTGGTTTGTTTCTATACAGGAGATAATAATAGCAATTGTGCTATCTAATACAGAACATTCTCTGTGTAGGGCTGTGTACGTCCTTTGCAAGAGGTCCTTTTAAAGATAATTCTTTGATTGAAGAAAACTTCACCAAAGATTTTGAGTTAGTTTGGAGCTGAGAGAGAAGCTTGAGTTTTAAAACTTTAAATTTCAGTCATCCTTTTTTCTAGTTAAAAAAAGTTTCAATCTAATAAACATAAATGTTTATCAGAAAACTGGAAGAGCAGGAGCCCACTCCACTGCCAAACAGGTTATTTGTATTAAGCAAACATATTGGCACTCGTGTTAAATATTTAGTAAAGTTCTGTTTACAAAAATATATAATGACACAGAAAAAAGCTTAATGACATCATGCTAAAATTGTCTAAATGCCTAGGTTTGAATTCTGGTTCTGTCACTTTGCAACGGTGAGATTTTTTCACTAAGTTACTTAACCTCCCTCAGTTTTGTCATTAGTAAAGTGGAGATAATCGAACTGTCATGAGTCTTAACTGAGCTAATGCAGATGAAGTGCTCAGCCCTGCACCTGGCACATGTAAGCCCCCTATAAGTGTCAGCCATTGTTATTACCACATCGTCATCTGTGAGTACAGCAAACACAAGCTACTCATGAAAAAAATAAGAATAGAATGCACAATTTGGAACAAGCCAAAGAACTACTACAAGCAGTGATAAAGAACTTTACAAGACTACAAGGCAAAGCTTTACAATATGAAAATAAGTATCAGTTTATACTAGTAGCTAAACTAAGCCTTAAATTTAGCGACATCTGCTGGGAGAAAGGTGAATTCTTCAACTCATTTACTAAAGACCTATCAATGAATTCAATTCAATAATTTATTGAGCACAAATGCGATTTTAGATGCTTTTCTAGATTCTGTGAACATGGTGATTAATTCCTGTGGTCAAGGTTAGAGACTAGCAGTTCAGCTATAAGCTACCTGTGCCTGAGACAGAAAAAAAAATGGGCATTATCACTATTGACCTTTTAATTCTGTTCAGAAAATGAGATCTATCACCAAGAAAAATATTCATGGCAAAAAAATTAAATGGCAATACAAGGCTGATCTATAAATCAAATATAAAAATGAAAAATATTGGTGTTGGAAAAGATAGAATGAGACCAATTAATGGAACACTTGGGAAGTGTTTCAAAGAAGTCGAATTTTTTTAAATGACAGGGGAGAAGGGGAGCTCTGAATGTTTTTGAGCAGAGAAGTGATAATAAAATTACCATGCTTGGAAAACTAACTTCTGGTAATGTATAGTATGGATTGATTTCAGGATTGATAAAGAAGAAAGAATGATTAGGATACTGGAATTATTAATAGCTAGGACGATAAGGATCTGGACTGACTTGATTCCAAAATAAGTAGAATAAATAGTCAACTTGGCCAAAGTGATTGTATTGGACTTCTATTTTTTGAGACAAACATTAATAAAATATGTGCGTCTGTAAAAATGGACAAAGGAGTATATATGTGTGCCCATAACCAACATCTGCTCCCACAATCAGATAATATCAATCACTGCTTTATGTGTGACAGGCTGCTATAAAATCACACTATTAAGCACTTTTATCTCTACCTATTGAAAAATTATCCTTCTGAATATAAAATGAGTTCAAGACATCTCAATTAAATATTTCCCAAATGACAAGAAGCAACTCTATGTAGTTCCAATCTCATATGGAAAGACAGGGTCAGAACAGAATCTTGATCCCTCATACCACAAATGCAATGGACTCACTTACTCAGCCTGCAGAGGCATGAATTCAAGTGCTCAAGGAATGCTTAAATAGGATTGATTTTGAAACTTACATTATTGACAATTTTCCAAAAGATATTTTTTCTATTATCCATAAATGAGTGAGATCATGTGGTTTTTTTTTGTTTCATTGACTGGCTTATAAACTGATGAACAAAAATAGATACAGAGGCAGAGCAGCATCGAACAGACTGTCAAACTACAGCGGGAAGGCTGGGGAGGGTTGGGGGGCGGTGGGGGGGAGGGTAAGAGATCAACTGAAGGACTTGTATGCATGCATATAAGCATAACCAATGGACACCAGACACTGGGGGTAGGGGAGGCCGGGGGAATGTCAAGGGGGGGAAAAAAAAGAAGACATATGTAATACTCTTTGTAATACTTTAAGCAATAAAACAAAATTTAAAAAAAATAAAAAATATACTTTTTCTAAATATGCTTTTTTGCCCTAGTTATAAAGAAAGTATATTTTTATCTTTCCTCAATTTATTAACTAGCAGTACCTCAGAGTGGACCTTATAATCGATTGCTCAAATTGGGACAATTTTGAAAGTGAAAGGAGGCAAGACAAATTCTAAACTGGATGGACTGCCGAGGCCTCAAACCTGTGGACAATCGGGATGTGTGCTTGTCACGATCACAAGTGAAATTCTCCTCGATTCCTGATTGCATCTACCATGAAGTTCCGTATGCACATCCATACCTCGCTGGTGTACCTCTCCTTCAGATCAGTTTGGCCTAGTGTTCTTCTGACTGCTTGCCTCTGTCTTTTGAAGGTTCGCTATAATACACAGCTTCCTGAGTTTCGGAAATCTCAGACTAGCCACTTGACCTTGTGCACAGCTCCAAATCTACCTCAACTGCAGAAGGGCAGTTTGTTCATTACTTTGATGCTCCTCCCTCAAAAAAATAATAATCATGAGAATCAAAGGATATCATCAGTGTGAGAGAATTTGAAAACTAAATGTACATGAATAAAGAGACACTGGTAAGGGAAAGCAGAGAATACATGAGTCAGTGGGAGCAGATACAGATTTCATTTGCTACTGTGAGGTGGTTCATCCTGTCTGTTGAATGATAGGAGCGAGCTTCCCTTTGTCACTCAAACCAAAATTCTCCCTGTTGCACTTAGGAAAGGATGCTAATTATACTGTTCCAATTTGCAAGAGACAGAGGCACATTGAGGTTATCTTGGGTCCAAGGTTGGTGGTTAAGGACGCATTAAGAAAAGAGAAAGCCCAGCCAGCATGGCTCAGTGGTTGAGCACTGACCTATGAACCAAGAGGTCACAGTTTGATTCCCAGTCAAGGCACATGGCCAGGGTTGTGGGCTCCATCCCCAGTGGGGGGCGTGCAGGAGGCAGCCTATCAATGATTTTGTCATCACTGATGTTTCTATCTCTCTCTCCCTCTCCTTTCCTCTCTGAAATCAATAAAAATATATTTTAAGAGAGAGAGAGAGAGAGAGAGAGAGAGAGAGAGAGAGAGAGAGAGAGAGAAAGCCCTGTGAGCAGCTGCACAGCCAGGGCTCGGCAGGATGCCTTCACTGAGCACAGCAGAACTCCAGTGGCCCGCCAGTCTTTCCGGAGCCCAGCTCCAGCTCCAGGTGATGTCCCTTCAGAAGCTGGTGTCTGTTGCTTCCTGTCCTGGGGTTTTGCTTCAGCAGTTCCTCTTCTGGTAGCTTCTGCTCCTGTGGTTAATGACTAAATCTGCATTCTCAGCTGCAGCACAAGTCTTGTGTATTCTTGGATTCTACACTTCTTGCTTTCTGCTTACAGCAATTCTTTGTGTGTTTCTCTTCTGTGTTCATATCTGAAGGTATGCCATTCAGGAGCCTCAAGGAGGGTCTCTGACTGGCTGAGGGAGTCACCATCAATTGTAGAGCATTCCTGCTTGGGCAGAGCAAACATTTCAGAGATTATTAGCTAGATAATAAATAGCTGCTTTATATTAGATGCTGACTCCTGGTATAAGGAGCATACAAAGCTGGTGATGTGTTAAAAATCTTCAGCTCTGAGCTGCCATAAGTGTTCTCCTGTTTGATGAAACTCTAAACCATACCATTTCATGTTGCATTAATTCAGTTTTCTTCAAGACTTCTTATATTACTTTATCTCATTTATTCTATATTCATAAGGCTTTCATATTTTGAGGTCTTAGAAATTCACACTTATCATATAATTCATAACACCTAAAATAATCAAATATATCATCTTTGAATATGAGCACTCTCTATAAAACAATAAAGTAATGGTAATTATAATTATCTCTCATTTAATTGTCATATATTTTACATATATTTATCTCTCTAATTGTCACAGGTAGGTATGATTAACCTCATTTTGCAGAGGAAGAAAATGAGTCTTAAAGAGATTGAATGACTTGTTTAAGGTCGTAGGACTGGTCTACAGTGACAAGTGGGGAGTGTCTATACCCAGAAAAGCCTGTTCAAGTCTCAGGGTCTGAAGCCTAATGGAGTGCTCATCACGTAGGCATCCTGGTATCCTGCTCTTCAACCAGCCATGGTAACTGAATCTCAGACTCCAACAATGAAAATAGGTGCACCTTGTTAATCTTGATGTTTGTGCAAAGCAACCTGACAAGTTGGTAGAGCATGGTCCATTGCTCCAGAGCAAGCCACAGAATCATCAATCACTAACACAAAGAACATTCTGAGGGCCACGTTCCCAGGGGTCGCCCAAGGGTTCATCATGGTTCCTGGTTCTCTTGAAGGCGTGTAAAGAATAAGAAACCAGATCTGTGTTACCTCTCTCTCTTTTTATTTACATTTTAAGTATAATGTGAATTAAAAAAACAATAGAGTTCTATGGAAGATATTCACAGTTTATTAATTTTAGGCTACAATGAAATGATGGAGTATATGTAAAAACACTTTTGATTACCATATTTTTGAAAATTTTTATCTAAAACACAATTGGAAAGTCAACATAAAAACTCAAATAGTAGTAGGAGATGATCTTTTAGAAATTATTGATTCATTAATACATTCTAGCATACAAGCAAAAAGTATACTTTTGAAAAATAAGTGTTATTACATTTAATCTATATAAATTTAACACAATATTTTAAGTTAAATTAATGTTATAAGCAAAAAAAGGCAGGAAACAAAATTCAGTGTACATATAGCCTTTGAAATAATCAAAAGGACTAAGAAAATTTGAAGAAAAAGAAATTGTGTTTATGAAAAATGTATAATTGATACTAAATAAATGACAGAGCATGTAGATATTAATGCCAACTTATCTACATAGAAAAACACTTAGAAATATTAAAAAGATTTATCTCAACTGTAAATTACAAAGTCTATTCCATCTATGACCCAAAATTAAATTTTAAAATCAATTCTTTTCCTATGTAGGACATAACAACACTATTTAAAAAAGAGAGTAACTATATAGAAAGAACATTGTAGCCTTTCAAATGCCAAAGTAACTTGCAGAACTATTATAACTATGAAACATTTTCTATTAAAATGAAATGCTGACCACAGTAAGGAATGCGATATTGATGAGCAGCAACATAAAGTTTTTTCTTAAAATATGTTTTAAGTCCCATTGTAATATAGCACATTTTCAGGGATAATTTCTTTGATGCATTTCTGAAAACTTCTTTTTAATATTACAGAATGTATGTAACTTTGCCAAAATTGGTCAGTGGTGGAGAATGTGGCCCCTCAAAATCAAATTTATAAAAAATGGCATAATGTTTACAATGTCACATGAATGTCTAATCTAGTAACCATTTCTGTAGAAAAAAAGATATTGGAACTATCACAATGAATTTTCTTTCCATGAAAGAAATATGGGTGATAATTTTATAACAAATTATTTATATTCTAGTGCCTTTGAGTCCCTCATTATTGCAAATAAAATTTAGATTTTATGTTAATTGACTTTATTTACATAAAACACACAGAATGATTTAATTTTTTAATAATTATTATCTTTTTCTCCACCCTCCCACTTCAACTCCCATGCCCGTATCCATGGCCACACCAACTTAATTCCTTTTTTTCTAAAGATTATTTTTAAAATTTTTAGGGAAAAAGAAAGGCAAAGAGAGAGAGAGAAACACCAATGTGGGGACTGAGCCCAGAACCTGGGTGTGTGCCCTGTCCCAGAATGGAACCACCAACCCTGCATGCACGGGATGACTCCCAACCAACTAAGCCACACCAGCTGGGGCCAACTTAATTTTTTGCTGGGCCTAATCATCCAAACAAAACAAGGTAGGGTTTTCTTCAGCAAAATTCCTAGAAAATAAAGAAGCTCAAGAATATTTTTGTGTTTGTTAAAGCCGAAGAATGTATCTCCTGAAATCAGAGCCTTGACCTTTTTTTCCCCAAAAAAATTGGCAATTGGGGATGAGAAAGTACTGTTCCTTCTTTCTATCCTGATATAAAAAGCACTACAGATTATCCTGCCACAAAAATATTTAGCTCCTCTCCCTACCAAAAAATACCATCAAAATGACAGAAAAGATATAAGAATATGATACATGAAGAAGGGAACCATCAATGGAAAAGAAATTTCTAAGAATTCCTAAAAGACAGATATCAGATGGGCTTTTACTGATGAAGCACTTAGTAAAGAGAAGCCACAAACTAAAATAGGTGTAGCTGTGAGAGAGACATTTACAGAGATTGAAGCTATTTTTCCTAAGAGTGCCCTGGGGGAACCCCCAGATCCCAGCCTCTGTGGGCAGGTTTAGGTACAGCAACAAGGTCATGAATAAAACTGGCTCGGGCAGTCACCTTATCTCACTTGCCCACTATCCCAACAGACCAAGCATACAATAGGCAATGGCCAAATCATATTTTTTTGAAAGAATTCTGACCCACAGCCTGCAGCAAGCTGCCCAAGATGCCAAACCCTTATTTATACTAACTAGCCCAGGAAGCCCGCCAGCTAGAAGTCAAATTTGGAGAAAGTAGGAGTGCTATGTCTAGTAATAGTACAGGAAGTTGAACAAGTTCTATAACAAGTTGCCTTCAAATGGCCAGGACTTGAATAATAACTGAGAGCTCTAATTTTTGTTCATGCTTTTAACTTAGGACCAACCAGAGAAAGCCAAATATGTACCTCCAACCAATCACATAGGATGCCCCACTTCCAGTTAGCCTGCCTACAACTTCTTTACTCCTAACGGCCCCCAACTGGGGCAGGCCTGAAGCCTTCTCTTTTTTCCATTATAAAGCTTTCCCACTCCTCTGCCTGCCTTAAGTCCTGCCTAGCACGCGTGATGATGGCTGACTGCTTTGCAGCGCTAAATAAATAGCCTTTGCTTGTCTCATTTGGCTGGTCTTTGTTATTTCCAGTTCTCCAAAATAAGTGGTGCCTGCTTCACAGAGCTCCCACTGAGGCTAAGAGTTACAGATGGAAGCCCAATTTAACTTCCAACTCTACCACGGGCCCAGTGGGAATCAAAATAAAGATTGCTTCATCCAGTAATGGATTGCAGAGAAGTGTTTTTTTGCCAAGTGTGAGGGCTTTGTCCCACCTGCTTACTATCCACAAAAACATCATGAAGATGTTTCTGGCTGTCTGCCTCGCCTGTCCACATCACACACACAGGTCTCCCATTAAGACATTGCATGGTTTGCAGTTTCTCTTTCAATACTTCGGCTTGGGCAGTGTGGTGTATGCATGAAGTATGAAACCTTGAGGATACGTTACTTGACATTTGAAGTGTTTTATGTTCTCCAATCAAGAATACACACTCCTTAAGTAGTTGAAACACTTTAATCAGACTACCTCACTCCAGACACTGCTGCTACAGGCTTCAACTATTTCCAAATGCATTATAAGGATGGTTCATCATAGTAAGAGCTGTTAGAATTCGTTTTGTATCGTTAAAGTGAATAACCAAGTTATGTGATTTGCTTGCATGACCTGGGGTATAAGAATCTGATGAGGACAGCTGCCTAGCCCCTTCAGAACTCTCATTCCAGGCCTCCAAATAGGACCTGGCCACACCAGTTCATAAAAATCACCTGCCAGGACTGCATTGGCGAACTCCTACTGCCAGAGTATTGCCACAGTTAGTGAACCCTCTGTGCAAGGTCGTCACTGAGCTTTCAAAAACAAGCTGCAGCACTTGCTGGCTCCCATCTGTTTGCCTGGCATATTGCGACCCGAATCTTGCTTTCATGGTAACACATACCAATAGTAAGGTTGTATAGTGATCCCCTCACTCTCTCCTACTGTTAGTCCCTGGAGACTGCTGACATGTCCCCAAAAGAACCTATCTCAATGGACAGAGTAGCTTAGGTCAGTCTAAACCAAGGGGAAAGACTTGTTTTGGAAACTTATCTATAAAATGTCTGAGAAAAATAGATGCCATTTATCAATAGTAATCAACAACTTTCTTACCTTTATGAAAATGAATAGGTAACCAAGGCCATCAGGCAGTTGAAGAAAACTCGTAGGATTCTTTTAGCATTTACTGTGAGGATTAAATCAGACAACATGTGTGAAGCGCTTCGTGTAGTATCTGTCTTTTGATGAGTTCTCTAAGTGGTAATTTTACTTCTAATAATTAAGTGTAATGTCTGTGAAATAGTCCATTGAGACCCTGGACTTTTATTTACTCAATAATTCTCACATAAATTCAACACATTTAAAAAAATTCCTCCTTTATCGTATGCCCTGGGGGTATAGCAATGAACAACAGAAAGGCCCTGACCTGCAAAAGGGTACATCTTAGAGTGAAGACACACTGCCAACAGACAGACAAGCAGGGAGCGATTCATGTTCCAAATTAACATAGAGTTAGTTCAGGAATGAAAGGAATGGGACAAGGTAATTAGCATGGTTGGGGGAGGCCTTGCCTTGAAGTCACATTTGGATAGGGGTGAGAATGGTGTGGGGGAGCACACCATTGCAGCATCTGGGGGGAGCGTACTTCGGGTGGATAAACAGCAAGCGCAGAGGCTCTGAGGTGGGGTGAACTCAGAATGCTCAGGAAGAACTAGAAGGCCAGTGAGGCCCAGGCACCATGTGGAAGGATTCTGGGAGGAAATGAGTGTGGTCATCCCTTGCCAATTTCTATAGGGCCTGGAATTCCGGTCAGGAGTTTGAATTGCTTCCTAAATATGATGGGAGGACATTGAAGAGTTAGAACAGAGAAAGGCCATGATCTGGTTTACATTTTTAAAGATCAATTTAAAGACACCTCAGTAGTCCAGGGAGAGAAGATAGCCACTTGACTTGGGGTTTGGCCCTGGAGGAGGTTAAAAAAGGTCAGATTAGGAATGTTATTTTGAAGGTAGAGCTGATGAGTTGTTTGTGGACTGAATTTGAGATGTGAGACAAAAAGAGAAATTAAAGACATCTCTAAGACTTTGGACCTGAGCAATGAGGTCAAAGATGGGTGTCATTTACGAAGATGGGACGAGAACAAAGTAGAGCTGGGGTAGGATCAGAGGCTGTGTGGTGACCCAAACACCAGGCTTGGATGTGTTGTGGGAGTTCTCTGCAATTAGTATAAAAGTCTCAATGCAAGAAAAGTGACCATTCTGATTTAACAAGAGTAGGATTCAGAAAAAGAGACAACGAGGAAGTCAAATGACCAGAGAATTAGACCCTCAAGGACTGAAGCAGAAACATCTGGTAGCAGATTCATTACGTTTCTGATGATGAGGAGCATGGGTTATTATTTAACGGCACTGTGTGTTAATTGTAATTTATAAAATAGGTATATGACTGAGTCACAGATATTATGATAGCAGCATCCCCAACCCTCCTCCCCATGACCTTCTGAGGAGGACTCTGAGGGGACTTCTGTACTCCTGGACTATTTTTTTTTACATTGATCAAGAAAATCGATGAAAATTTGGAGCTGAGAAAAGAAAGGCAAATTTGTACTGTAAAGGGCATGAGTCTGCAGATTAAATCTTAAAGACAAGGGACATGATGGCTGACAGGAGAACAGAAGAAGCATGGGAATGTCACAGTAGCCTACCCTCAATGAGTTTCAGATCTGAGATTGAATGGAATGCTGAGCTCTTGGTCTTCTGTATTCTAGAAGCTGTTCTTAGCGAGTATATGCTGCATTCCAAAAGCAGGACTCATTTTTTTATTTATCTTTTTCAAATTTTGTCACCATAATAAACAGAGTTTATAGAAAAATCTAAAACTTCAAAATAAAACTAGTGCTGCTTATTTTTAAAAAAGAGGTTATAAACTAAAAAATAAATATATTTAAGAGATTGATTAACTTCGAGTGAAGAAAATGAAACATCAGTAAAATTTCACACTTCCATTATATTCTGCTACTGTAGGGCTATTGGAACAAACAAAAAAAATGGGAAATACCTTAGCAATTAGGGGTGTTCTCAGAAAGCAATAAAGAGCCTTTCATTCAGTTTTGCCTGAAGAAGAAAGTAATAATACTAGCTAATACTCATAGAGCAAAGGTTATATGCCAGGCACTGTTCTATGTTTGTCCATTTTATAGACGAGAAGGCAAAGACCCAGAAAGCTCTAAGTAACTTGCCAAGGTCATACAAATAGGAGACAGTGCATCTGTGAAAGCCAGTATTCTTAGTCACGACACCAAATTGTGAAATTTGTTCAGGAAATAGAAGAAACCCTCTTCTACCATCCATGCCAATTTGAATAAAAGTCATAAAACAGGCCCAAATAAAAGGGAAACAAAACCGTCACCAAAATTGCATTTTGTAAGAGACTGAACTAACATTACCAATAGGTGGCAACGTTGGCTTGGGAAAATCTGGTCAGCACCCTGCAAATGATCCTCACAAAAAATTCCAGCCCTGAAGCAACCAGCAGCTCTTCATGGCTTTTTCAAAGAGGATTTTTGCTTCTGTTTGCAGAGGGATGCTGTTACTTTCTTCTTTTATAATTTCTCTCTAACCTTCGAACATTAAATTTGATTTGGAGCAAAGAAAAATTCTAGAAAACATAAAGGTTTCACAAGATTTCTGAAGTAACACTCTGGTTGGATAGAAATAGTACATAGATGAAAATAAAAATTCAATATCTTTGTATGTCATTTCAAAAACTTAAAACATTCATTTTTATCTTTATTTACTTGAGGAGAGAAGCAAAACACATTTTCCCATGATTGATGAACTATGAAATCACAGAATTTAAAAGCTAGAAGGTAATTAAATTTTAAGTTCTTCATTATATTGCAGACTCACTGAGGTGAAACACTGTAAAGTAAGATAAATAAGATGAGTTAATAGAAAAGTCTTTAAATCATTTGTCTTATGTAATGTAAATTTTTTGTAACTATTTAGTTGCCTAATTTTTCCAGGATATTGATTGTATTGTTCAACCTATGTTTTCCACTAATAGTAGCAAAAATCACTTTTTTAATGAGTGCATGTCAAATAGCCATGAATGCTGCTAATTTAGCCTCTGCCTGAGGCTACCCAGCAGGAGCTAAGGAGAGATCTGCAGATTCCTCTTCTTTGTTTGGGGTTTGGAGGTGCCCAAATGAGGCCCAGCTGTGAAGCAATGCAAGCTACTGTGGGCCTTGGGCCTTCTTTTGAAAGTTCTGGGTCTCTCTGACCCAGCTACAGTTTGTTAGGTAATGTTCAGATTGCAAAGGGCCAGGCCTTTCATATGCAAAAGCCTCTGTGCACAGCTTGGGTGGGGTGGGATCTCAGGGGATCAACAGGGTGGATCAAACAGCTATGGTTGCTCCTCAGCCTTGCCCTATGAGGCTCCATGTCTCAGTGTCCCTGTAATCTCCACAAGCACCTCTGAGAGAAGGCCGATGCCAGATAGTCCAGTTTCTCCCCATATTTGTCTGGGTCCCCAGAGACTCGCCTGGAACTGGAGTTCAGAGCAGTCGGGGGCTTGAGACTCCCTCCCGATTGAAAAAGACAACTGTGTCCTCAGTGGCCAGCCCTTTCACGTGTGCCTCTGTACCTCTGCACTTTACTTCCACACCTCCTCTGAGTCTCAGTGTGCTTTTCTCTTTTCTTCTAGTTGTAGAATTTCCACTCATCCAGCCTTCCTGGATGATTCTGGATGATGTCCGTTTTGTCTTTTAGTTGTATTTTTGAAGTGGTTGTGTGAGGCAGAAATTTCCCGTGTTTACCTATGCCGCCATCTTCGTTTCTCTTGAGCTTCTTTTCTGTACCAGCTGATCCGGGGCTGTAACTGAGGATGGGTTATGGAGGCTCCAACATGACTTTTTTCTTTGAATGCACCTGTGAGGTCTTCAGAGGACCCCATGAGACCTCACATTGCCCAGTCCCCTGACATGGGTGATACACTCCCTAACTGAACTGTTGTGACAACTCCCACCCTCAGCATCAGACCCAGTGGGGTTCCTTTTCCCCGAGACTGACAGGACTACTTCATTAGGTTGCTCTCTTGTGTAAGGCTCCTTCCAGATCCATCCATTTACAGTCCTCACTGTCCACTTGGTCCATGGTCTACTCAAACATCCTTGAGTATACCACCTGCCCCCATCACAAGCCTCTTTCTTTCCCTGTCTTCACATGTGGTTTCAGCTTGGTCTTTCTGTGTTGGCTTCATAGGTATGGCTCACCCTCATCCCCAAACTCTAGGAAGCACCCACCAAGCTTCCAAGTGTGTCTCTGAAGCCAAAGCAGAAAGACTGAAGCCCTTCTCACGAGGCTTGAGGAAAGAGGAAGCAGCTATCTCCCTCAGCTTGCCAGCCTTTTTTCAAAGGAACTCCCTCTTCAACCTTCACCTCTTATATCCTTTGGTGAATGTTAGAATAGGATGTTAGGGTAGGTCAGGAAAACAGCCCCTTTCAACAGCACCTCCTTTGGGAATGTGAGAACACTTCCACCTATTATTTTCAACTCAACCTTTGGAGGCTATAGTCAGAATTGAGAGTAAAAGTGTCCTATATTAACACCTTATACAAACACAAAAGGCAGGGTTCAGAGTACCCTATTCTTTCAAGCCCAGACTCCTTTTAAAGTAAAGGGGTTAGGATTCTGGCTCAAAATATTGGATGAGCATATGTATTACAAGTAAAGAAATGCAGAGGGGAAAGCAACCCCAACAGGCAATGAGTGGATTAGAGATTTTGACTGATTTCTGGAATACGAAAGAAGATTGGGGCGCACTGTATTGAATGACAAGACAAGCCATCCGTCAGGAGAAGGCTGACATATAGGTGGCAGCTGTCTCCTTTGTAAGCTCCAGGGAGGCACTAAGCTTAGCTCTGGCTTATTCAGAGCAGAAAGGGGGCTGGCATGTATTGGGAGGCTTTCTACAGAACAGTGATGCTGGTGGCTGCTTTCCCATCTGTCTTCACACTTAACAGGCAGCCAGCCACTATTGTCTTCAGTCATAGGGAGGAAAAACTTGGGGATGTGGTAGCTGAAGAAAAAGTGAAAAAGTTACCTATTACACTGCAGTTAGGGCTCCAAGAGTAAACACTGTCACATCTAAGTAAAGCCTTAGCCCTTTTTGTCAACAAAATTAGCATATGTGTTCTCTGAAGGGCTCCCACCTGAAAGTAAACCCTGTCATTCACACACACACACACACACACACACACACACACACACACACACATACACACACTTCTGCCCAGACAGTATGCCAGTTTCAGATGCTCTTTGGGAGAAGAGATCTATGCAGGGGCTTTGGAACCCATGCCAACCACCCCCATTCATTAGTGTAGCCTTTCATGTAGAAGCAGGAAAAGACAACCAAGAGCCATTAGACCAGTGGTTCTCAACCTGTGGGTCACGACCCCTTTGGCGGTCGAACGACCCTTTCACAGGGGTCACCTAAGACCATCCTGCATATCAGATATTTACATTACAATTCATAACAGTAGCAACATTACAAGTTATGAAGTAGCAACGAAAATACTTTTATGGTTGGGTCACAACATGAAGAACTGTATTTAAAGGGCCAGAAGGTTGAGAAGCACTGCATGAGACCATCACCCAAGAGATGTAGGCAAGCACCACAAGCAATGTGTGGTAGAAGCTGGAAGGACCCTGGCCTCTCACAATCTTGTAGAGAGACGCGCTTGATCTGGGGAGCAACTGAACAAATGGTGGGGCTGGGCTCCAACAGAGAAGTCCAGATTTCTGTGGCTCTTTGTTAAAGTGAGTATGACAGTGGTCTTGAATGTGAAAAACAAATGTTTTGGCCTAGCGTTCTAAGAAGTCTGAGTTTGGGTGCCAGTTATTTAGGAACCTCCTGGGAAATGCCAGCTGTCCACATCTGAAAAATTTGAGGGTGCTTGCTACTGTGAGAAGTTGAATTTGGCCTCCCAGTGGAGGCAGGCAGAACACTTGATTACATAGAAAATATCAGGCTCTGCCCCTGAGAGGCGTGAACTATCTGTCTCAGCTAGCTTGTTGCCAGGTAACCAAGAGCGATTTCCCAAAATTAATCATCTAAAGAGAAGGACCAAGAAGAATAAACAGAATGACTAATTATGAAGAAATCAAAGTTGGCCCAGGAAGCCCAAGAAAATTAAAAAATAGAGAAGATATTGTGCCCACCACACTCCCCAGTAGCATCTGCTCGCCTACCTGCCTTTGGAGAAGGGCTGAACGTCACAACAGACTCACTTGAACAATAGATCTCATCCAGCACCAAACTTGGCTGATAATTCAGAGACAACAGGAAGAGCCAGGCACAGATGTGGCATTTCTTTTGGAAGGAGCCCAAATCTGCCAAACTCAGCTTTTAAAAATGTCTCTCACCCTCGTTTGAGTGCATTTTGTTTTCAGGTTAACAACTGGTTTCTGAACAATGTATATGTTGGTTCCCCAGCCAGTCACACTACATAACTCCATAAATTCCAGGCTTATTTACCGTAAGCCATCTTGACCTGATAATTTTCCTTCCTTGGATTTATTTTAAGTTTTGCTGAAGAAGATCCTCAATTTTTTTCCCTAAAAGGGTAAATAGTAGGACATTTTCTGCGGTATGCATGTCTGAAAATCCCTTTATTTTGCTTTCATGTTGGAATGATGGTGTGGGTTGCTATATAACTCTAGGTCTCTAGGTTCTCTCTCTCTCTCTCTCTCTCTCTCTCTCTCTCTCTCTCTCTCTCTCTTTCCCTCTCTCTCTCCCCCACCCCCTCCTATGTCCCCTCAGTGAGGCAAATTCCTGCTATAAACCTTTGCCTTTCCAACTACCATCTTCCCTCGAGCATCAGATTCTGTTGTCCTTTATCTATTAAAGGTTATTGTTCCAGCTATTGCCTCCTTTCTCTCCTGAGCCACTTTATTTTTGCTCTTCTCTCCTAGGTCACTACCACCAGCATATAAACATGTACAGGGACCAAAACTCTGCCACCGTGAAGCTGTCCTTTTGGGATATTGATTTTAAGCTCTTTATTAAGAAACAAAAGACTCAGAAGGAAACTTTGACCCTCCCCTCTTTCCTGCCCCAAAGATTCAGACAGAGAAACCTGCTTCAGGAAGGAGAGTTTAAAATGTTTCCTCGGCCTAGTTTGAATTAAGTATAGCAACCGAGAGGGCCTCGGGCAGGCCCTTGTTTGCTGGACATCTCCTGTGTCCCGTTGTTTTTGAGTTGCTTAGCAAGGATTTTCCTGCCTGTGTGTTCTGTGCCTCTCTTTCTCAACTATCACCCTTTCTCGCTTCTGAAATCTAACACCCATCTCGCCCTTCCCCTTTTTCCTTTGTCCAAAAATGTCTTATATAGCCAATGTTGCCTTACTGTCTTTGGAATATTTATGGAATGATCACACCTATGTGAATTCCCCATGTGCATGTATTAAACTTTGATTTTTTCCTGTTAATCTGTCTGTATTAATTTGATTAGAACCCAGCCATTAAAAAAACTTAGAAGGTGGGAGGAAACGTATTCACATTTTTTTTAGCCCCTGCACATGTAATGACTTTTCGCATGTTAAATTCTCTCTCCTGATCCTGCATCCCTGTCCAACATATCTCGTTCACTCTATTTAACTTAATAGAAAAACTCTTCCAGTATGTCAACTATGTTTCAATAAAACTAGACAAAAAATGAGTTTTTAAAAACCCACACCTCCATAGCATTGTCTATAGTTTCTGGCTCTGGTTTGTCTCTTCCCATCCTCTTTTGAACCAACTCCGAATGGCTTCTACCCCCAGCATTCCACCAAAATCGTTCTTGTGAAGGTCACAGTGTTCCCATGCTGTTAAATACAGTGGGGAGGGGGGATTATCAGTCCTCATCTTTCTTGACTCATTAACAGATAAAATATAGTTTTGACCTTGTTGACCACTCCCCTTTCTTTGAAATACATCCTTCATTAGACATCCAGCACTCTACAGCATTGTGATTTTTTCCTCCTACTTCACTGGCCTCTTATTCTCAGGAGGAACAGGCAAATGAAGAGGAAAAATCCCAGAGCATAGATTAAAGGAAAAATATCTGGTCATGAATATGTGTATAGAGGGTGGGGGTGACGAAGAGATCTGGGATGCAGCAGACAGAAGCTAGGATGGCCCCTCCATGATCCCCACCTCCTCCTCCTCCACCTTCTGGTGTTTATTCTCTGGTATAATCTCCCCCCCCCCCCCCCCCCCCGCCGGCCCCTTGAGTGTGGGCTGAATGTGTGCTTTCTTCTAGTGAACTGACTATGGAAAGGTGATGGGATGCCACTTTTATGATTGTGTTACATTATGTAAGATCCTTTCTTGCTCTAAGACTAGTGCGAGGGATTCTCTTTCCCCAAAGGGCTTCGAAGAAGAGAGCAGCCACGTGGGAGGCCGTGTGGCAAGTATCTGAGAGTGGCTTCTAGGAGCTGAGGGTGGCTTCTAGCCAACAACCAACAAACCAGGGGCTCTCAGTTTCAAGCTGCAAGGAAATGAATTCTGCCAAGCTTGAAACTAAGTTTTCCCCAGTCAACCTCCAGATGAGACTGCAGACCCATTGGTATCTTGATTTTAGCCTTTGAGACCCTGAGCAGAAGACTCAGCTGAGCTGTGCCCAGATTCATGACCCATGGAAGCCATAAGATAGTAAATGTGTTTTGCTTTAAGCTGCTTTTTGTAGTAATTCATTGTGCAGCAATAGATAACTGATACAATGAGAAGTCAACCCCAAATCTGGTGAATGGGAGTTCCAGAAATAGAAACTAGTAAAGGGGAGAAAAGAGTAAATTAAATAATACAAGGATATTTCTGAAATATAAAGAAATTTAACAACTCAAATTGAAAACTGCTGAGAGTGATTAATGGATAGGGAGAAATAATATTCACACCAAGATAAAATTTCAGAATACCAGATCTTGAAAGAGGGGGGAGAAGACCACAATTTCTCTAAAAGGAATGAAAATTAGGTGGCCATCCTATTACTGAGTGGCCTCCAAGTTCTAAGGAAAGGTTGTTTTAACCCAGAGTCATATATCCACTCTTACACCATTACTCCAACACGAAGGAAAAGTACTGGCAAAGGTATTCTCAGATATGCATAGCTCAGAAGGTTTTCTACTATTTATTCTCTGGAAAAAATAATTGAGTGTGTTTAGGAAAATTTAAAAAATGAATTCAAGAAAAAAGAAAGTATGAGGTCAAGGGAGAGGAGACTAACCCATGGGGAAGACATTGCAGTGGACCTGGAAAGCAACCTGTTCAAATTAAAGCAAGACATCAAAGAAGGTCAGTGGATTCACCTTGAGAAATATCACTAAGAAGCTAGATGACCTTAGTGAAAAGGTAGCGGCATATGCTTCTTTTAGGAAAATAGAAAGGCAATTAAAAACTAAAAAAAAGGAGAGAACCAAGATGGCGGCATAGGTTAACGCCGGAGTTTGCTGCTTTGAACAACTACTTCAAAAGTGAAACTAAAAGACAGAGGGACATCACCCAGAACCACTGGAACGCTGGCTGAGTGGAAGTCCTACAACTAGGAGGAAAGAGAAACGCATACGGACACTCAGAGGAGGCGCAGTGCTGAAGTCAAATTCTGAGGTGCGGAGTGCGCGCGCGGAGCGGGCTGGCGGCGGAGGGTGCGGTTGGCGTTTTCAATCGGGAGGGAGTCGCAGACTCTGAGCTCCAGATCCGGGCGAGTCTTTAGGGACCCAGACTCAAACGGGAGAAGCGGGACTGCCTGGCTTTGGTCAGAGCGAGTGCAGCTTTCTCTCCGAACTTTGCAGCGGGTGCTGGGACTCAGAGAGGCAGAGCCCCTGGGGACAGGACTGAGAGCCGCCATAACTGCTCTCTCTGGCCCACCCTGTTGATCCTGTGCGACCCGCCCCGCCCAAGCCCTGCACACAGGCATTTGCCGGATAGCCTCAGGCAAAGGCTAGATTAGCACCTCCCTAGAGGACAGAAGTTCTCTCACTGCTGACACAGCTGATTCTCATAGCCACTTGGCCTGGAGGGCAAACCCTCCCTGGAATTAGCTACAAGACTGCACACAAAGGCCACTAGGGGGTGCACCAAGGAAGCATAACAAAATGCAGAGACAAAGAAACAGGACAAAATTGTCAATGGAAGATCTAGAGTTCAGAACCACACTTTTAAGGTCTCTCAAGAACTGTTTAGAAGCCGCCGATAAACTTAATGAGATCTACAAGAAAACTAATGAGACCCTCGATGTTATATTGGGGAACCAACTAGAAATTAAGCATACACTGACTGAAATAAAGAATATTATACAGACTCCCGGCAGCAGAACAGAGGAGCGCAAGAATCAAGTCAATGATTTGAAATGCGAGGAAGCAAAAAACACCCAACCGGAAAAGCAAAATGAAAAAAGAATCCAAAAATGCGAGGATAGTGTAAGGAGCCTCTGGGACAGCTTCAAGCGTACCAACATCAGAATTATAGGGGTGCCAGAAGATGAGAGAGAGCAAGATATTGAAAACCTATTTGAAGAAATAATGACAGAAAACTTCCCTCACCTGGTGAAAGAAATGGACTTACAGGTCCAAGAAGCGCGGAGAACCCCAAACAAAAGGAATCCAAAGAGGACCACACCAAGACACATCATAATTAAAATGCCAAGAGCAAAAGACAAAGAGAGAATCTTAAAAACAGCAAGAGAAAGAAACTCAGTTACCTACAAGGGAATACCCATACGACTGTCAGCTGATTTCTCAACAGAAACTTTGCAGGCCAGAAGGGAGTGGCAAGAAATATTCAAAGTGATGAACACCAAGAACCTACAACCAAGATTACTTTATCCAGCAAAGCTATCATTCAGAATTGAAGGTCAGATAAAGAGCTTCACAGATAAGGAAAAGCTAAAGGAGTTCATCACCACCAAACCAGGATTATATGAAACGCTGAAAGGTATCCTTTAAGAAGAGGAAGAGGAAGAAAAAGGTAAAGATACAAATTATGAACAACAAATATGCATCTATCAACAAGTGAATCTAAGAATCAAGTGAATAAATAATCCGATGAACAGAATGAACTGTTGATTATAATAGAATCAGGGACATAGAAAGGGAATGGACTGACTATTCTTGGGGGGGAAAGGGGTGTGGGAGATGCGGGAAGAGACTGGACAAAAATCGTGCACCTATGGATGAGGACAGTGGGTGGGGAGTGAGGGCGGAGGGTGGGGCGGGAACTGGGAGGAGGGGAGTTATGGGGGGGAAAAAAGAGGAACAAATGTAATAATCTGAACAATAAAGATTTAATTAAAAAAAAAAAAAAAAAAAACTAAAAAAAAAAATTCTATAAAGAAGTGAAGGTTCAAATATGAAGCAATCTAAAATGTGGTATAATTTTGAGCAATTGGTATAATACAAAACTATACATTATTTTATTTTAACATTTGGGCTTTTTCTTTTCTAGTGTTGTTATTGCCATGATTGTCTAGTTATTAATTTAATAAAGGGAAAAGAGCAAAGGGAAGTCAGACATTGTTAAACCCTCCCTTACCCGCTCTGGTACCTGACTGAGTGTATGAGCGAAGGGATAGAACAAAGCCGGAGGCAGACACTTGAGCAGCTGAGTGAAAATGGCACAGGGGAGGGGCTTGCCTGTCATTCTAACATGGGGAAAAAAGATAATTGGCTGGAGGGGTGGAGCCACTGCAAGCCCGCAAAATCTTGGAAAGTTAATTGGTTAATTTGAAGAAACTCCTGCTTAAAATCTCCAGACAGAGTTATCCCTCTCTCGTTCTCTCTTGCTCCGTGACCTGTCCTCTCCCCATAGCCATGTGGCCTTAGCAGCTGCATGGCCCATGGCTGTGTGGACTCGACACACAGGATGCTGGTCTGGACTCTATTTCTTTTTCTTTTTTTAAACCATCATTAATGATTTATTCCAGTCTTTTTTCTTGGCACATGTTTGTCTTTATACATAAGAATATAGTTATTTTGCAAAGTAAGGACCGTATTCTATGTATACACTGCTTGATTTATTTAACTTATGATGATATATTCTGAAATTTTGTTATTAAATATTCTTTGAAAACATAATTAGTAGCATCATTCCACGCCTAGACTTCTGCCTTCATTTTCTCACTTACAAACCAGGTCTCAGCAGTCCTCCCCAGAGGGTGGGGGTTGGGCAGGGGGGGAGTGGAGACCATCCCTGCATGGTCACCAGGCTGGCCCTGCCACCTCACCTCTGAGTCTCAGGTCAACACCTGTACAGTACAAGGGTCATAGGGGGGCCCAGGGGTGACTACCGGAGAAGCCCCTGCACAGCACAGGATGCGCATTCGGCACCCTATTGTGCCACCCACCAGCCTCCTGGCCAGTCTGCTGTTTCCAGGACAACCAGGGAAGCCCAGTGAGTGACAGGTCCCCCACAGCCTCTCCCTTATCTCTTAGGGCTGTGCGACCAGCCCTCCCTCCTGGGGCCTCAGGCCAGCCTGCTCCATGTCCCTGCATGTCGTACCCAGCCTGGCCTTGTTGAGTACGTCACATACAGCCTCTGCTCTCTTGGATGCCACACCGGCCCTGAATGGCTGCCATTCTCCCGGCCTCACTGCTGCCCGTCCTGACCACCTGTGAGTGGGACGCCTAGGCTCAGAAGCGAGGGTTTCTGCTAGGAATACTGTGGGCCGTTGGACTCTACTTTAATATAAAGCAGAAACTATGGGCAGGGGCTTTTTCTGGCCCTGCTGAAAACATGGCTGGACTTTTTCCATGGTGAGAATGAGGGACATGGGACATTGGAAACCCAGGGGTTTATTTCCACCCAAATAAATATTACTCACCCTCCCAAGGGAGTCTCAGGAAATTCTCTTCCTCAGGGCATGGCAAGAACTCCACTTCCACTGATAACAGTGTTACAGCTTTTAGTGACATATGAGCACATTTCTTTCTGTAACCCATCATACTGCTTCACTTAGTTCTATGGTGAATAATGCATTCAATAAGACATTCATAATCGTCCTGTTGTAAATGAGGTATAGCGAATAGCAGTTGTTATAAACCATCTATAGACCAAACATACATAAAGTAATTAAAGCTGGAGGCACTAAAAACATAAATGCTATAAATATTGAGAATGTAAAAATAAGTTTAGTCTTAAAAGTTGGGAGGGGCTGTAGTGAGAATTGCAAGCATGTGGGAAAAGCACCATAATGAACTGGGAAGAGAAAAGAAGACGGGCAGGTCTGTGCAAGTGAAGGCGCCAGGAGAAAGAGAAACCCCTTCTGTGCTCCGTTCATCCCGTCTTTGTGTGAGAGGGGCAGGTTGGGGCACCTCTCTCTAATTCCCAGAAGGACTGGGTCGGGGAGAGGCGTAGGCTCTCTGGGTGCCCCTAGAATCAATCCATTCCTCTGAGATTCTGCCAGCCTTGCTCCAAATGCTCAAGATATTGTGAATGTGTGTTGAGGGGGGTGGGAGAGGGAGCACAGGGAAGTATTGCTTCTTTTAGGCCTGGAAATCATAAAAAACAAACAAACAAATACCCCATTCCCTCCTCAGTTCTGGAGGGGGCTCTCCAAAACCTCCCTCCCCTGCAGTTGCTGGGGTCTTTTCAACTCACTCCACTCCTCTTCCTCTTCGGCAGCTTAATTCCCCTCAATCAGCCCGGCCTAGGCAAGACAAAAGCCAGGAGGAGGGGTGTCTCTGGGTGCCTGGCAACCGCTCCTCCCTGCAGTGCCGCACAAAAGCGCAGGGGCTGCTGAAACACAAAGGCCTGGCTATCTTCTGGGATAGGGGACGCACACACACCCAGCAGCTAGATCCAAACGCAAAGGGATATTTTCAAAGAATGATCTCACATCATTCTTCTCTCGCTCCCTCTGAAAACGACTTCCTATTCTGTCGTCCCTCCAAGAGAACCAGGCCTAAGTTTCCCAGGAGGTTAGTTCCCCCCAGTGCAGCTCACCAGTGAGAGAAGGGGCTTCCTCAGAAGTCGTGTTTTACACTCACATGCACCCCAGGCTTAGAATTCTCTTAGTTTGCCGAACCTGGGCTACTCTCCTCAAGTTTGGGGGAGCAGTGCTTGGCTTAAAGGCAGCTGGCGAGAAAGAGAGTCCATTTTGACAAAAATAGATCTGGTTTTGGGTCAGGGGACTGTGCCCTCTTCTTCCTTGCTATTCTCCCTCCTGTTTCTAGGACGTTGGTAGGGTGGAGTGAAAGGGAACACTAGAGGAGGCAGCTCAGCTTAATTTCTTATTGCTCGGAGTGTTCCCACTCCCTGAACCCTCCCTGGTTCTCCAGTCACCCAGCACTGTGACCAACCTGAGCGTCCTCTACACCGTAAGAACAGCAAACACGGGGCCTCTGGCTTTCCTAGCCCTCAGTGGTTGCTCTGAATCTTCCCACCATGAGGCTAAGCAGGACTCCTTGTCTTCCCTGGAGCCCCTGAGAGCCTCCTGCATGTGGCAATGGCTTCACTTGGGTTCCAGGCCACTCCTTCAAGGACCAAGGAGGAGCCATGTCTCTTTGATAGGGCACCAGACCAGAGGGTACTCTCTGTGCCTCAGCATCCAGCTCCCAGGAGGCTTGCAGAAGGGTGCCCACACCCCGCTCCCCAAAGCCTGCAGGAAGTCATCAAGGCTTTTTGTGGTGGTGGTAAATTCCCATTTATCACAGCAAGCAGGATATGGGCCACTGAAGTCAACCCATCCATGTCATGCTCCTAAACTCATTGAAGTGACCAATAGCTTCCTGGCCCCTCCCTCCCCCTTTCTTCACCTACTTCAATGGTTAAGAGAGCAACTGGGATGGGGGAGGGATACACAGAATCCAAGGAGGGTGAGTAAGCAGCAGAGTGAGACACACAGCTTTGCACGTGCCCAGGCCTGTTTTAAATGGGTTCTGAGCTATATGTGTTTAAATCTCCTGGGTCAGCTCCTTCTGTACTAAAGACTCTAATCTGAGAATAAATACAGACCCAGCCTTTTCGACATCCTTCGGTTGGGCACTTAGGGAATAGATGTGCAGGCAGAATCGGTTGGTTTTCAGTGGATCCTAAATCTTCTTCTAAAGTTCTTAGACATTCTGGGGCAATGTCTGAAGAAAGGTAGTTCTGAGCAGAGTCTCTATTGTGCCCCCTCCCCCCTTTAATATGTTGAAGTCCCAACCCCAGGATTTCAGAATGTGACCTTATTGGAAATAAAATCTTCAGAGATGTAATTTGCTAAGAAGAGGTCATACTGGAGTAGGTGGACCCCCTAATCTAATAGGACTGGCATCCATTTTAAAAAGAGGACATTTGGACACAGACACACACAGGGAACTCCAGGTAAAGGTTGCAATTATGCTGCCACAAGGACTCCTGGAAGCTGGGAGAGGTACCCACGCCCTTGTAAGTGCACCAGATAGCCACTGTGACCAAGGCCCTGGCACTTCCCTGGGGGAGGCATTTGGGATGCTCACCAACTGTGGAATCACAAAACCCTCTACTTCCTCCCCAAACTCTGAAAGCCCCACATGGATGGAGAGGGTTGCTTCTCACTCCAGCCCTGTACTGGATTGAATAATGTTCTTCCCCCAAAGGTATGTCCTTTCTGCAACCTCAGAATGTGATCTTATTTGGAAATAGGGTTTTTGCACATATAATTATTTAAGATGATGTCACACTGGAGTTGGATGGGTCCTAATTCTATATTACTGGCATCATCCTTATAAGAAGAGCAGAAAGGCCACAGACATAAAAGGCGAACACCAAGTGACAATGAAGGAAAAGGTTGACGTGATGTGTTTACAAGCCAAGGAATGCCAAGAATGGCCAGCAACCACCAGACACTAGAAAAGGCAAGGAAGAGTTCTTCCCTGGAGTCTTTAGAGAGCATTTTGACATCTTGATTTCAGACTTATAGCTTCCAGAACTATGAGAGAATGCATTCCTGTAGTTTTAAGACACCTGGTTTGTAATACCTTGTTACAGCAGCCTTCAGGAACTAATATAAGCCCCAAGCACTGTCCCACCTTCCCTTCCTGCTGGCTATTGGATAATTCAGCACAACCCCCTCCATCAGTCTGGACTTTGGTAAAAACCAAAGGCAGGAGGCAGCTTGTTTTCTCAGGGTCAGGCCACTGCTGCCTTCAGTCTACTGCTCACCAACCTGAAGCAGGGCATCCAAGCCTTGCTTCCCTGTGAGAAGCCAGGTGGGAATGGGCCAGGGGTGAAGGACACACTCAATATCTCCATAGATTATTTATGTGGATGTCATCCAATACTTGTAAAGCTGCTGGGAGAAAAATGTCCTTGCGTCAGTTTTTCTATTTGAATTTTTTCATCACCAGATATATTTGAACTCTACGTATCTGGTGTTATCGTACACCAGTGAAGGGTTCAGAGTCAGAAATAAGCACACAGTATGGCTCAGCCACTCAAAAGAGCTATCCCAGGTCTGCGCATGCTGTTCACAGGAGAGAGAGCGTTACTCCTTCCTTTCTCAGGCTCAGAGCCTGTTTCATTAGGTAGAAGCTTACAGGTGTCTGTTTTCCTTTAGCCTGAAGTTCCTTCTTAGGTTCCAAGTAGGAAGTGGAGATGTAGAGAAGATAAGGTTCATGGAAAGAGATGTGTGAAGAGCTATACAGCCTGTTAGGCCTCTCTGGCACTCAGCAGGCTGCTCAGCCATCAGAATTTATAAAGGAGGGAGAAGATCAGGAAGCTGCTGCTCTGCTCCCATCTCAGCCTTTGTCCTGAACACAAGACCATTGCCTCAACACCCCACTATGTAGTTGTGAATAGCTGCAACCTTTTGCCAAATCTGTAGACCGTACAGACACCAAGAATAACAGCTCAGAGGTACTGGACTGGCCTTACGCTATCTTCATTGCTATCCACCTTCCTACCTCTGGGTCCAACCCTGGGCCTCCAGCAGGAGTTCTCTGAGCACATCCTGGCCTCTGTAACCACACAGGAACTTCATTGATGGGAGATAATCATGCATCGGCTGCCTCTTGCACACCCCACACTGGGGATCGAGCCTGCAACCCGGGCATGTGCCCTGATTGGGAATTGAACTGTGACCTCCTGGTTCATAGGTCGACACTAAACTACTCAGCCATGCCGGCCATGAGCTTCATTTCTTTAATATAACTTTTTCCTTAATTCAAGCTAGCTTTGTCCATTCTAATACCCCATGACCCATTGCTGTTGAAAGGTCTCCTTTCAACCAGACCTTTCCACCTTTGTACATCCTCCAGGTCTACTCCACCTTAATCTTTAGCCCTTAGGACATTATATTCTGGCCAGCATCAAATGGTCTTACGAACAAAGCCTCAAGCCTGTTGACCACAGAAATAGAGTTTCAGTCAAACTAAAGATAACATCTTAACTTCAGTTCTGTTTCAGCCCCAGGCCCATGAAAGTGGAATGACCCTACCAGCCACAACCTCATGAAACCAAACAGAATGACGCCATGGCTGACATGCAGACCTGATGCAATGATCAACTGCTCTGTACCCTGGCCCAAACCAATCAGTAGAGCCTATGATCCCAATTCCCTTAGGGACCATGATTAAGAATGTTTTCCTGTATACTCTGTCTGTGTGTGGGTCATCGAAGAGCCAGGTCTTAGTGCACAAGCTCATTTGTGTCTCTGGGCTCAGCACCATTTCCTTAAATAAACCTTTAACTTTTTGTGCTGAAAACTCCTGCTCCTGTTTTATTGAGCTTTGATGCATGCAGAGAAGTGAACTCCTTCAGTTTGGTAACACCTCTCCTCCCTGAACTGTTCTTCCCCAAAGTCCCCCCAAAAAGAGCATTTCTCTCCCACCTTGTCCAGTCTCATCCCTGGCCTTGAAGTTTTTCTTTTTGATTGCTAGATCTGCTCTTTCTCAGGATGACTGTGGAAATTTCCACTTGATTCCTGGAGTCGTATCCCCATTCCAGAGGGGTTAACCTTCTTCAGCCTCAGAAAGACAACAGTTTCCACACAGTAGACCAGCATTGGCACAATTCCCCAGGCCAGAAGGATTTAATCTGGCACTATAGCACTAGAGACCAGTTCAGGTTGAGCTTGGCCAAATGTAATCCAGTTGCTTTTATTTTTTAGAAAGACTTTTTAAAAAATAGTAACTTTAGATTCACAGCAAAATTGAGCAGAAAGTGCGGAGAATTCCTATATTCTCCCTGCCTTCACTACCAACATTCTCCACCAGAAGATACATTTATTACAATTGATGAACTTACATGAGCTCATCATAATCACCAGAGTCCATAGTTTACATTAAGGTTCACTCTTGATGTACATTCTATAGTTTTTTACAAATGTATAAGGACATGGATCCACCATTACAGTATCACACAGAGCAGTTTTACTGCTCTAAAATTCCTGTACATATTCATCCCTCCCTTCCCCAACTCCTGATAACCACTGATCTTTTTATTGTCGCCACAGTTTTGCCTCTTCCAAAATGCCTATAGTTGGAGTCATAGTCATACAGAATATAGACTTTTTATATTTGATTATTTCGTTGAGTATATGCATTTAGGATTCCTACATATCTTTTCATAACTTGATAGCTCTAGTTGTTTTTTGTTTTGTTTTGTGTTTTGCTTTTTTTTTTTTTTTTTTTTTTTTTTTACAATTTTTCCAATATGAAATGGGTGTTGGGCCTGCCTGCTCCTCATGCACACTTCAGGTCTCAAGTTCCAACATATGGCAAATCCCCACCCTTCTTTCTATCTACCATCAATCTATTTAGAACAAGAATTCAGAAATGAGAAGACTGCCAAAGGAAATGCACACTAATGTGGTTATTTGAATTTAAAAATGAGTTTAAATATTTCCTGGTAAAAAATAGGTATTATTCAATTGTTTGGTGTGACACTGAAGCCTATCATGATATATGACAGATATTATCCACAGACTGAATCTATAGTTTCTTGCTTTTAATTAATATATTTAAACATATATACCTTATTCAGTACTCTGGAAAATACAGACTTTGCAACTATTTAAGTTTATGGTAAAACACTTAGATGTCAGCCTTAAAATGTGTAAAGAAGTACAGAAGTTCTCAAGAGTCTTCAAATTCTTTTAAAGTGTGCTTGAGCAAAAATGTTTGCGGCAACTTAGTAAAGGAGCAGAGTCAGCTTCATATTTTACACATCAGTTACTCTTCGAGACATCATTGTTGAGCAACTCAATACACTCATTACCAAGGCTAATCCAGGAAATACTCCATCTATTCCTGCCCAATGTTAATTAAGGCAGGGAAATGTGTAAAGCATAGTAAAATAATGACTAAATTAAAATTTCTTTAAGAATGTTCATAAAAAAAATATACTCATCATCTAATTTCCTGACCATGGCAAAATTGGCCATTCTATACATTTTTAATTGCTCACTATACTGTTTAAATGTTTTAGCATGTAGAGCAGGAATAGAAAGTACCTGAGTGAAGAAGGCAAGAAAAAATTATATTTACTAGGGCATGATGTTAATAATCTTTGTCCTGTTCCTTACCCGTCTCTTGACCTTGGACTTGTCAGTCCTTTGTCAGGAGTGAGGCAAAGTGACAGTTGTGTCTGTAGGACATAGCAGCCCCACATCAGGTTCAGCAGCACAAGTAATTTGGAGTTAACATATGTTTTTTAAAAATAATTCTAATAATCAAAGATAATGGCTTCTTTTGTAGATCAGTTATATATATATATTTGACTTTTTACAGAGCGGAAGGGAGAGGGATAGAAAGCTAGAAACATCGATGAGAGAGAAACATCGATCAGCCACCTCCTGCACCACCCCCCCCCCCCCCCCGAACTGGGGATGTGCCCGCAACCAAGGTACATGCCCTTGACCGGAATCGAACCTGGGACCCTCCAGTCTGCAGGCCGACACTCCATCCACCGAGCCAAAACAGCCAGGGCTAGATCAATTTTCTTAATAACGATTATGCATCAGAAAAACATTCCTTATACACCTGAAACTAATCTATAATAATAAAAGCATAATATGCTAATTAGACCAGACATCCTTCCGGATGACCTTCTGGACAAAGCCAGGGCTAGGAGGGAAGCCCAAGTCCTGGGTATCAGAGGAAAGCTGGTGCCGGCAGCCGGGGGAATGAAGGCCTACTCTTGCACGAATTTTGTGATCAGGTTTCTAGTATACAATGTCAACTGTATTTGAAAAATTCAAGAAAGAAATAAAATATTTTTTAGAACAAGAAAAACCTCTCCTGAGTCCTAGAAAGGTCCATGCTCAGGATAACACCTTCACACCTGAAGCACTCCAGTAAGACTTCTTCCCAGAGTGCATAGCCTCTATGCCCAGGATTGCTTCAAGTGGTCAACTCTGCTTCAAATCACAGTACAGTGGGGCCTTGACTTATGAGAGTCCCGACTAACGAGTTTTTTGAGATACCAGCTGTCTCTTGGCCGATTTTTTGCTTTGAGTTGACAGAGCAATTTGAGTTAACAAGCTCTTTAACGAGCTACTTAACGAGCTCGGTCTCGGAACGAATTAAACTCAAGGCCCCACTGTATAAGACAATGAAATAAGAATTTTGGAGAGGAGGCCATTTATGACTAAAAAGCAAAGTGTTCTTACTAAATAGTATTTGGGATCTGGAAAATTATAAAAAGATGGTCTTTGGATATATTAAGAACAAAGAAGTTTCAATCAAAGGTTTCAGTCTTTGAGATTCACATTTAGAAAGGAAGGATATGAGAGTCAAAAGAAGGTCAGGCACAAGTGCAATGTAGTCAGATGCCGGGAGCCGGTCCATGCTTGCTGTTTCAAGGGACCTGGCATATATGGCATACTGTTCTTAATATGTTTGCTCACCTTCTTGGCACTATGTGTTTTAACCAAGGTCTCTGAGAAAGGTTGTTTCCCCAGGTAGGGATTTCCCCTGAAGTTAGGGAGGGAATAAAACCTCTTAACTAAGTGCCTGGCGGGTAATTAATCACTTTAACTATGAACAATCATGCTTAAGCTACATAATCTTTACTCCCTGGAATGGAGATAAGAAACGCCCTAACCTTTGTAATAGAGATTGATAGGATTGAATCAACTGGTATAAATACGGATGTAACAAGACAGCAAGAGAAAGAGAGAAGACAGAACCTAGGCACAGAACCTACACAGAACGTTCTCTAGAGATAGAAGAACTTTGCTGGAGAGAACATGGCAAAAGATCCTGGACAGAAACTGGCCTCAGAACCTAGAGACAGAACCTAGCGAGAGAACATGGCAAAAGATCCTGGACTGAACCTGACTACAGAAATTGGCAAGAGAACCTGACTAGAACCTGGTGACTGAACCTGGCTGGAGAACCTGGACCGAACCTGGCTGGAGAACCTAGCGAGGGAACATGGCTACAGAACCTGGCTGGAGAACCTGGAGAACCTGGCTGGAGAACCTAGCAAGAGAACATGGACACAGAACCTGGCTGGAGATCCTAAACAGAACTTCGCTGGGGATCCAGACCAGAACTTGGCTGGAGATCCTGGCTAGGCTGCTGATCAACTGAACGCTGCCTCCGTGTCATTCCTTCTTCCCTGACTCCGTCTACACCTTTGGGGACCCCTGGACCTGCTGGGGTTGGACCGCAGCAGTCAGTCTGGAAGAGTCTCCTGTACTTCCATAGGAGTGCCTTGTTCATTGCGCTATTCCTGTTACCTTGCATTGTACGAGGCACATAGTAGACACACAATAAATATTTGGATGGATGGATGGATGGATGAGCTTTTGAATCAATGTCCATATTCCCTTTACTCCAGGACCCAAGGACACCTAGTCAGGCATAGATAGAGCACAAACAAGCAGATAACCAGAGCCACAACAACTGAACAGAATGGTGGATAAAAGCAATGCCCAGGATTGACATGGTGTTTTGTTCTCTCTTTTCCCAGGAGATATTGGCAGCCAAAGTGCCATCCTCTCAGTCCCTTGCAGCTGGGAACCTGCTTTCCCTTCTATCTATCAAAAGGAGGAAGCAGAGAAAAGCAAACTCAGATTTGAGCCCTGCTGTGAGCAATGCCATCCCATCCCACAAATTATCTTAATGGAGATTTCCCAAACTGTGCCTTTCTAAAAGTGAATACATTTGTTTTTGGTGGAGAAATTAAGGATTTGAAATTAAAGAAGTTAGGAGAAATCCACATTAAAACTAGTTTCTGTAATGAAAAAAATTTTTTAGAGATTATAAATTTTTTTAGTGACTCAAGAACAAGCATACAATATGGAGAGTTTCTCATAAGTTTTACTTTTTATACAAAAAAATGTTTTTATTGATTTTAGATAGAGGGGAAGGAAGAGGGATAGAGAGATAGAAACATCTAATGGCTGCCCCCTGCATGCCCCCTACTAGGGATTGAGCCCACAACCTGGGAATCAAACCAGTGACCTCCTGGTTCATAAGTCGATGTTCAACCACTGAGCCACAGCAGCTGGGCTCAAACTTTTTAAATGATGAAAGAGCCCTATCATTTTTAAATTTCTCAGAATGCCTATTAACATCTCAAAGGACACCAAAGCTCTGTAGAACACAAATTAGGATGTGGCGTCCTAGCAAATTCATTCCCTTCTTAATGCCTAAGTTGATTCTCTCATCTTTAAGGTATCAACTCTATCTATGGAAAGACAAGAACTGCAACATTGACCCCTGCCATTTCATGAGTAACCTCTTGTGTAGAACAAGAGCAGAACATACTTTTGAGATAACTTTGACAACCTATTATGGAATCACTGTCAGCCATGACAGTTATGTCAAGTGCTATGTCAAGACTGAGGTAATGGAATGTAATGGGAGCACCTTTAGGAGAGGACTTGAACATCCAAAAACATAAGTTTGGGCATTTAGATAAGGACTTCATCAGGACACTGATATGAGTGGGACCTCCACCTCTTATGGGCTCTAAGACTCAGAGCTCCAACCATCCAATGCTCAAGCTTGGCTGTACCATGGGTCACACTTGGAGCCCTTTCAGACTTCCACTCCACCAGACATGCACTACCACTGTAGCTGCCTGGCTTGAGATCTACACCCACTTCTATCACATAAGCTCCCGCTCTGTGTGTGTAACCTGCGTGTGACTCTATTGGCTCTTTGGGAAGTTCTCCCCTAATAAACCTGGTCTTGTGGAAAGGCACAGATGTGTGTGAATGACTCATTTTGGGGATTCTCCCTTGCTCAAGACACTTCTCGAAAGATGGAGGTTGAAAAATATATCCTTTATACTTGACATTTTCCTTTCTCACCTTCTGTTCTGGTAGGTAAGGCCAGCCCCCAAGTTTTCATCTGAGAGTTAAAGATCTCACCAGGGGCCTCCAGCTGGGTATGTGGCTCTGTGAAATGCTGAGTCAGGTCATGTTATTGTAAAGGCTGAAGAGTCATAGACCTTTCTGGTTTATCACCATTGTATCAGTTGCCAGTCTACTGTCATGTGCTGTTTCCATTCTTATTTAGAAAGAGAGCATGATTTGAATGGACAAATAGACAAAGAGTTGATTCTCTTCTATACTTATTATTGCTGTTCCGTTGATGAATAAGTGATATTTACATTGTACCTTAACAGTTTTAAAATGCTTTCAAATACTTTTTCTGATTTTTTTCTTAACTAAAATTCTTTGAGAGAGTTTATGTTAGGGAATGTTTGAACTCTGGCCAACACTAGAAAAAATGAAGCTGCTGCTTGGCTTTGAAGTGATTTACAGAACTGAAGGGGAAAATAAAAAGAACAAAGTCTTGGGAAGAATGAGGAAAGTTCTGGAGAAATGGATAATGGGAACTAGTGAATAGTGTTTTCTGGGTTTTGCCATGGGGAAGGACTGACTTTTCCACCCAGATGTAGTCCTTCTGTCACCCCTCAAGACTCACATTCCAGAGATAGAACATCTGAATGTCATGGCAGGTAGTTACAAGCCTACCCCCTGGCTAAGGGATGGTCCACCATAAAACAGCATGTAATTTTTCTAAAAAGAAATTATAAGAAGATTTCCAAAAGAAGAGAGCTTGGCAAAAAGAATTAGTGGCTTTAGGCAAAGCAAGTGTTTGTCTCCCTATCTTAGAGTTGAGGAAACCGAGGGATGATTTGAATTATCTAAAGCCATGTGGATACTAAACAAAAAAGCTAACATTATAATTTATACTATCTTATTTTTGAACCAGTATTTTTTCTATTATTACCTTATACTTCTATGGAGTCTCTTGGATGCAGCAATAACAAAAGCTGTCATTTATCTAGGATCACTGTGGTCAGATACTGATCTAAATACTTCCTGTATTAATTCATTTAATCCTCATAAGAGTTCTATGAGGTGAGTGATATTATGATTCCATTTTAGAGATAAGGAAAGGGTGTATAAAGAGGTTCAGAGCTAGTAAGTGGTATGGTCAGAATTAAAACTAAGACTAGTCTAGAACTTACTTTCAAAATCATGTTGTAATGACACAAGATCAATTTAAAGTTTTATTGCTTACACCTTCTTCTCCATCCTTGTGTCTGACATTTCTTTCAGCAAATATTATGTGTGGAACTCAAGTTTTCAGATGTCATGCTAGACTCTAGAGGAGTTGCAGTGAACAAGGTGGTCACGACGTGCCCTCACAGGGTTTACAGTCTAGTAGGGAGAACAAGTTAGTAAATCATTACTAACCCTATATACTCTATGCTTAACCCTATGTCAGTGCTACACTCTGGGCACGGACACATGGGCCAGCCTGGTGTGATGGAGGTCAGACAAAAATGCACCTTTTAATCTTTGTTTTACATGCATGATAATGTGGAATATGTGTATCATGAGTTGGCCCAGTGGGTAGCGGGAGAATTCCTGGAAGACCTTCCTTTACTAAGAGAACAAGCACCAGTTAACTATACACTCAAGTGCTTGTAATCCAACTAAATGAAGCCCAAACCAAATGTTTTTCCACCTTAACTGTTCCTAAACCAGATCCCAAATATTCCATGGCCACTCCTATGTCACCTGACATAAGGAATACAGTGGGGCCTTGACTTACAAGTTTAATTTGTTCCATGACGGAGCTCATAACTCAAATTACTCGTATGTCAAATCACTGTGACGTTCGCTGCACCAACTAGCTGTGGGGTATCTGAAGCTGACTCGTAACCCGAATTTTTCTGAGCTTGCAACTCAAAGCAAAAAATCGGCTGAGAGACGGCTCATCTCAAAAAACTTGTTAGTCGGGACACTCGTAAGTCAAGGCCCCACTGTATGCGACAGCAAAGATGTCAGTGTCGGGGTGCAAAGAGTTAGTGGTCTTAACTGAGTGCAGTTAAGTATTTTACTTTTGCAAACTTTACCAAAGTGTATGGTCATAGAATGCATCGTGGGCCCCTTCCAGGGCCTTGGAAGGCCAGTGTGAGTGAGGGCCTGAAACGGTGTTAGCTTTGTGATTAATCTGCCTCTGCACATATGAAAAAGGACTCAGCTAGATGAGTTCAGACACCAGCTCCAACTTGGAGACTTTACAGTTAAAAATAACTCCCAAAGCCCTGCTCTGAGCTGGTCCAGCCACCACTGGGCCCAGAACTCTCAACATATATCTAGTAACCTTGAACACTGGACATGGAAGCCAGAACCATGGCCACGTGCATGGCTGGAATGAGGCTTGTGAATCCTGTTACTTTGTGCTGCCAGCTTCTGGTGCAAAATCCAGGGTGTGTGACCTGCTTGGCACAGCCTGGTCCTAGGTGTAAAGGAAGCCAGAAAAGAGACCTTTTCTAGTTTCTCTGTGGGAGACAGTGTCCTAGTGCCCTCATCATTGACCAGCAAATAAGGAGACATGTAATGAAGGTGGACCAGAGCTCCCACGCCAATAAAGGCTGTTGTTGTCACACGGCATTGAGCAACTTTTTATAACATTATGTTATAAAAGGAAGGATAGGCTTAGTCACTGAATAACTTTATGTGATTGCCTCCAGGCAAAGAACATGGTAATAGTACTGAAGATTTAAAAATTAGAAATAATTTATTTGGAAAAACAGCTGATCAAATGGAAAAGTGTGCTCATTTTATATAGCTAAGCAATGCCAAAGCAGACTTAGACCATGCTAATAGACACGACAATGCAATTTAAAGGAAGATTATAATTTGAACAACCCTATTAGTTGGCCAAATGCAACCTTGTGCAAATTAGAAAAAGCTGCTCCTTCTTCATGATTTTTACTATTTTTTTCTGGAAATATTTTTTAAATAAATAAATAAGCAAACCTCTGCTGTCTATGAATGGGGATGGCCCACCTATACCAGTACTTGTGCAGTCTATAAACTGCATTAATTTTGCAATTTTTTTCCAGAGTGTGCCTTTATGTCTCTTCTGAGTAACTTTCCACCTCAACCTCTAGAAGCACCAACGTTCTGATGAGTTTCCACATGGCTTACCTCTGCCAGTTCTAGCTCTTCGCAGAATGAAATCAGAGTGTGTTTCCATAAAACATGCCAGCCCTAATTTTGAAGAACTTTTTTCAGAATTATATTTAGATATAAAATTTTATAACAACATCAAGAAAACAACTTTTTAAAGAAAATACTTTTTACACAAAACTAAGATTGATAAATTCCTTAAGATGATCTAAGATTGCTATTCCAATATATTGTTTATTTTCAAAATTTCTAAGTTCCCTTGTAAGTCTCTACTAATATGCACATAGATCTTAAAAAATCATGGTAATGGTAGTCAGCATGCAGTTTGATACTCTGATTTTCCCATCTAAAAGCATAGAAATTATTGCTATTAATGATTTATCAAATAATTTAATACCTAGTGAACATATCAATGAATTTAAGCATACTTCTGTAATCTGGGGAGCTTTAATCAATCTTATGATTGGTATTATTCTACACATGAGAGAAAAGGTTATATTTAGAGATAAAGAAAACTTTTAGAGAAGAGTTATTTAGATAGCGTAATCAGATAAAATAATGATTTTCTTCCAAAAATAATGATTTTCTTCCAAAAATCATACCAGGTGGAGTATTTTATTGGAATATGGCTAATAAAGAGCTGAATTTATATCTGGATATTTTTTTGTCTAAAGCTCATATTTCCTCAGTTGTGTTTACACTGTAATGAACCATTTCAGAATAAAAACTCCGGGAGTACATTTTACATAACAGTGCAATGGGATGCACCATGGAGAAGCAACGGGGTGTAGTGAAAAACATGTGGATTTTGGAATCAAATGGACCTAGACTGCTGTGCTTTGAAATGTTACGTTCTGCAAAAAGACTTGCACAAGAATGCTTACAACAGCTTTATTTATATTAGCCCAAACAGAACAGCCCAGGTGACCATCAGCAGGAACATGGATAAATAAACTGTGATAGACTCACTCCTGGAATACTATTTAGATAACAGCAGAATGAACTACTAGTACACACAGAACCATGGATGAATCTCAAAATCACGGTCAGTGAAAGAAGCCTTACACAAGAGTACACACTCTGATTCCATTCTGCGACGGGCTAGAACTGGCAGAGGCAAGCCGTGTGGAAACTCATCAGAACATTGGTGCTTCTAGAGGTTGAGGTGGAAAGTTACTCAGAAGAGACATAAAGGTACACTCTGGAATAATGAGATGTGGATTGTCCATATGCATGTGCTTTTCTGTGCTCATAAAATGACACCCTTAGGATTTGTGCAGTTCATGTCTCAAAGGAAAAAGAAGAACCTGAAGATATATTGCCGGAGACCATTCATTGTCTTCACTAGCTGAGTTTAGACAGAGACCCCCCAAATGCTAGTAGCCCTTGAAAGTCCTAGTAAAGGTCAGGGCTTGAAAGTCCTAACAAAGGTCAGGGCTGTGCACCACCCAGTTAATCTAGGAACCACTCAGTTAATTTAGGTAATAATAGTTGAAGCATCCCCACCTTAGTTCCCTTAATTCCTTAGATACTTATGTAGATTCTTGTTGATTATTGTTAATCAGATACCCTGCCTACTCCCGGAAAACTATTGATGAGCTAATCAGATACTTAGTCTATTCCTGGAATTTGTCCGCTGATCCCTGTGTCATTGAAACCTCCTTACCCTAGGGCTACCCCAAACAAACCTCCTCACCCTAGGGCTACGCTAGACCAAATAAAAGGTTGGACCGGCCTGAGCATCAGTGGAAGTCTTTCGGGACTTGCCCGCCTGGTCCCCCAATATTGCAAAATTATCTCGTGTCTTTTCCTCTCATTTGTTGTGCGGCTCCTCTTTCAGATACCGAACCCTACTCCACACAGAACGTGGAGGGAGTCATACTCGACATCTATTGAATTCCAGTTGATGATACACACACCAAAGTATTTCAACTTACTTTGACATGCATGAAAAGTAAGATGGATCAATGGATGGATAGAGGGATTTATATATAAGTAGCTGGGTAAAGAGCATGCATAGTAAAATGTTGATTATAGGATCTAGGTTTTCCCTTATGATTGACAATTGTCATGCTTAAAATATTAGAAAGTGGTTTTTGACCTGAGGTATGTTCCATAAATTTTGAAGTTTCAATTTCTGCAAAATGGAGGCAATAGTGATACCATTATAATAACCTGGTTTTTAAATAACAGGAAAGGAGTAACGGGAAGACTAGATAATACAGACATGCCATTTATACAGCTCTGTCAGGAAGCTGCAGTTAACATTCTCCAAGGCTGTTCCCCATAGATCGCTGAGGGAAGGGACTGGACAATAGACGCGTGCCCAGTGAGGTCTGGGTGACATGGGAAGATATTTATCTGTCAGTCACATCTGGGAGCAAGTCAGTGGCCAGAATAGGTGTGGCCACTGCAAGGGTGCAGAATCTGAGATACTTAACTCCTAAACAAAGGAGACCCACACCTCTCTCTCTCTTGCCTCTCCTGCTTGCCCACACTCCTGGGACTCCTGTCGCAAGGGGCACAATCCCCAGGATTCATGCATGTGGCTCACAGCCATGTGGGACCCACACAAAGGACGAATGAACTGAATCTAGTCTGATGTTACGTCAGACCTGGCTCTCCCATGGAAGGGAAACTCTGGATGCTGGTCCTACTTTGGGCTCTGCTGGGGCCCCAGCTGCACAATTTCCAGGACTGGTTTAAGAGACATGGGACTTTGCAAACTAAAAAATATAATTCCCATGCCAATAAAAACCATTCACTCTCCCGTGCGAGTCTCAGAAAATTTCTTAAGATAGCACAAGAACCCTATTCTCACTAGTGTCAGGGAAATTGGACCCACTGATTTCTCCAGCAACAATAGTATTCACTTCACAAAATTGTGAATTTTAAGAAAAATTGCCACGAAAATGGGCTTGGTATATAGATGTTCACACGCTATATGAAGTTGCTTGCCTTCTCTTTCATCCCCTCTTACCTGTCTTGTCAATTTACGTAATGATATGTATTTTTGGATTTGATAGCATTGCCTATGAGCCAGTGGTCTAAAATGGTATGTATCGAAATTAATGAGGCCACATGGGATGAATTATCTGCTGATTATACATCACTTGAGTGGAGGAATAGCTTTCAATGATGGTAATGGCTCAAACTCCATGGAGGAGGGACAGCCTGTGTTGACACTTACTTTAAAGTGATTGACAGGGAGGAGAGAGAGAATGGACCAAGCATTATAAGTAATCCTCATATAGGTTTTGATATTAAAAAAAATAAATAGTTATTTGACTCACATTGTGAGTGCTCGTTTACTTAGATATATATTGAGGTTTCTACTACATGCCTGGTATTGTTCTCAGAGGTGGAGATACCAAGATGGGTGAGTGCACAAGACAGATGTGTGCCTGTTGTCTTGGAGTTTACATCCTGGTAATGATAAAGTTAGTTGGATTCATAGGGGTCAGTTTTTTTAGCCAACAAATACTTACTGAGTATTTACTCTGTGCAAGGCACTTGGAATATCATAATACATCAATACACATAGCCCATGCACTTGTGAATCTTACTAACTAGCAAGTCAGGTAGATTTAATAAAATCATTGCATGTAACTATAATAAATACATTGTAAGTGTGCAAAAGACTGGGTTGGGGCAATACAAGGTTCTTAAACAGATTTAGGCAGGAGACTATTCCACTCTAGGCTGGGTAAAAATAATTTCCTCCCTAAACTTTTCTCTGAGTAAAGAGAGTAAAGTCAGCACAGAACAGAGATTGGGATAGCCAGTGGCCCAAGTCAGGCTAACAAAGGAATGTCAACAGAATTGGTGCACCAGGAGGCTTTGTGGCCAGTCGCTTTGTTTGCTTAGTCCTTTTGATTTCTTGTTGGCTTATGCCTTAGGAGTTCCTGTACAGTTGGGCTACAGATAGCAAAGTGAGAACTGTTGAATTGCTTTCAGCCATTGTAAGGATTCTGGAATTAGGTTTATCTTTTGCCTAGCCAAAGACTACAACAAACACCCCAACACTTCCATGGTGCCAAAAATCTGCTGGAGACACAGAGCTGGAATTTTAAAAAAAACAATTATACCACTGATTCATTGTAAGAACATGTCCCCCAGCTGAGGTCATTAGTTCTGAACAGAAGGAAGATTAAAGCCAAGAAAATATGGAGAGCTGGTGAGAAATATGTGCCTCACAGATAAAACTGCTGCTCCTACAATCGCCACACATTCTGGGCACAAATAAAATCTAAGGCATCATTGCATTACACATTTTTTTTTTTTTTTTTTTTTTTTTTTGGTGGGGACAAGCTGATCTGTGGGATTCTGAACTACTCATTTCTTCATCAGGAGGGGACTGAGCTATGTTTGGAGACTTCCATTTTTCAGCACTATTAGCAGACAAGAGGTGTATAATAAATACTAGTTGAGTTATTACAAGTTTGTTTCTATTTATTACCTGATTCCCTGAAGGATAAGAAAGATATGAAAATATCTAGTGAAGAGCAAAGGAAATGTACAGGTGATATATTCATTTAGAGCTATGTCATGATCCAGCCAAAATACTGAAAGTGAGTCCTGTGTGAGTTAGCTTCTGCCTCTACCAGCATAAATTTGTCCAGAGGAATGCCTAGTCTGCAAACCATATTTCATGGCATCTTCTTAAGGTCAAGATGGGCTGAAAGTGAAGGAATCCAAGAAAATCAGAGAAGGACAAGGCTGGGAATGTAGGATATAGGAAAGTTAGAGGATTAGGCCACCTGGCTTCGTGGTCTCAGCTCTGCCACTGACTAGTTGGGAGGCTTCAGGCAAGTTACTCGGCCTTGACTCTTCTGTGATGTGGGTGTCTGCCTCACACATTTTTCTCAAAAGAATCATTTGAGTTCATCCCCTGATCACAATTTCTGGCACCTAATAGGTGCTCCATAAATTTCAGTTTTCACTCCTAATGGTTTTCTACAATAATTCTGATTTCTGCTCAAGATTTTTCAATAAATATGATTTGTGACTATGTAGCTGAAGGCAAACTATCCTAAAACTCTGTTAGACATTTTCTATAAATATACTCACAACTCAGGAAAACGTCCTCTTTCCCAAGGCCTGATCTTGTTTCAGATTGTATGACCATCACACTCACACGTGGGCACTTAGTCTGGCCTCTCTGAGTGGGAAACACCTCCTCCTACAGTCTATCACACAATCTGGCAGACTTAGGGTTGGTTCTTCTCTTAAAGACAACTGTGCATGAGTAAACTGGATGACTTTGCTCTCATCCCAGGGGCTAAGAAGCCCAAATAATCTATGCATTCTGAGTGTGTGTATGCCTAGTCTCGGGCCTTGATTTGTCTGACAGGCTCTGGAGAGGGAGCGTCCATAAGGCATTCACCAAATCAGGTTGAAACAATTAAGACGTTTCATGCTTTGTGTACACTGGTGAGTGTCATGACTCTTGGAATAACAGCATTCTTGCTGAAAAATTGACACACTTTCCCTCCTGGTGTGTGTTGGCATACAGCGCTCCTCTCTCTGCGAGGCTAACGGATACCATCTGCGAGCGTTCTGGGCCCTCGCTCTCAGCCCGCGATTGAATCTGCGCCTCTTTGCAAAGGTGCGGGCAGCAAGCGCTGCCCCTCGCTAAGGGCTAAGGGCCAAACGCGGTGCCCGACCTCCCTTTCTCCGCCAGCCTTTTAACCCCCGGCGCCCCGCTCTGCCTCCGAAGGCGAAAACAGGGCGGGGAGACCGGGCCCGCCCACTGCCTGTGATAGGCTGCTTGGAATAGCAACAGCCTGTGTCACCGAAAAGGGCAAAGCCTTCGGAAATAGAAACAAAGTTGGTCACAAATCACATTGGCTTTGCCCGAAGTTTTTTTTCACCTTCTTGAGCATGCGACCATGGGGCGAGTGAGCACTGCCGTCGCGGGGGGCAGCCGCGGCGGTGCGGTGCGGAGGGAAGGGCTGTAGCTTCTGCCATGGGACCTGTTGAAAGCACCGAGGGCCCGAGTCTGCTGCACCCGAAGGAGAGCCCGGCCGACACGGACGGCTGCGACAGAGCCAGCGGCGGCCGGCATCCTCCCCCGGCCAGAGGTAAAGGGAGGCAGACGGGCTGAACGCGCATCTCCCGTGTGTGTGTGTGTGTGTGGTGTGTGTGTGTGTGGTGTGTGTGTGTGTGTGTGTGTGTGTGTGTGTGAGCGTGCTGGGGGCGCGGAGAGAAGGGGACAGAATCTGGTGGAAGGAGTGACAAGGAGGTATAATGTGACAATCGAAGTTCCACGAATTGCTGGGCTGGGTCCCAACGATGGTGCGGACAACGTAAGGCATAAATCTTTTTTCATTTTGAGACGGTTGACCAGGTAGTCACGTGTCAACACACAGGCACCCACACACGGGCATACACACGTCTTCTCATTTGTCACAAATGGACAGCTGTCACAAGTGGACATTTTTAATCAGCACTTTAAGTAGGCTCCATGAAGTTATTAGTTACATAATCGATGAACACAACTTTGTTTTTAAGGTCCCAGCATCTGTTCGTAATGAATTAGAGCTTTATGCTATTCGGAGCCTAACACTGCTGCCGTCTTGCTCCTGCGTTCTTTAAACCCAGCCTTTTGAACGGAGGTTTAATATGTTTTCTCCTGGAGGTGAAATTGGCAGAAGTTTTAAATCATTTCAGTTATCTTTGCTACGCCAAAGATAACACTTTTCTTCACTTCCACAAGTACAACTCCCACACACACATTGCATACTTGTAGTTGCCTCTTCCTATTCATTCAGTGTGTTCTCAAAAGAATAGACAAATGTATTTGAAATGAAGCCAAACACAAATAATTCTCCCCTTCTTAATGCTTTCCTCAGCTCTGCTCCCCCTAACCATACAATACACCCCCGGGCCATATATTGAGATTTCATGAATAATCCAAAACACCAAGTGATAGAAAAAGCATTCACCTTGGAATGGCTCTACCTACTTACTTTTGCATTGTGGGCCTGTCTGCTCTTGGAGTTCAATCCAAGACCGCTCTCACGGAGGCACAGAGTGGCACCTCCTGGGCGCTGAGAAGCTGTCCTTCTTCCTTGTCCTGCTCCCTGCTCAGCCTTCTCTTGATTTCCCACTTCTAGTAAAAAATGAATAATATTTGAGGTCATCTTTCAATGGCCCAGTCCTCTCTTAAGCAAGGCTTTCTCTAAGTGTGTTCTCTGGCTGGAGTCTAAGGGCAGGCAAGGGAAACTTGTATTTGGGGGTAAAGAGAAAGAGCTACAAAGTTCTCTCTGAACTTCTGCAAGATTGAGCTGAAGGGCAAGTTGAGGCTGGGACATCAACAAAAAGGTGATAATGATGACACACAGAAGATGAAAAGAAACTTTTGCCTGGAGAGACCTCCACTGTAACAATTTAAAATTGACTATTTAATTTTGATATGGCTTTGAAAGCACAATGGACTCTGAATAGGTTAAATAAGGTAAGATGTGTGTATATTTGCAAAGGTTGAATACATGCACAAAATGTAATTTAAAGTGCAACTGTTTATTTTTGAAAAGAAATGAAAAATGAATAAATACTATAAATTATCTTTTATTATGTAGAAGAGGAAGCCTAAATGTTTCCCTAGAAGTTGAAATTAATACAGCTTTGATTTGTGCTGTATATGGTTTATATTTAGATAAATCCAAACCTCTTATTATTACTTTTGTAATTTCTTTCTAAGTTGTAAACATCTCCTGGTACCCAAAGGCAATTATACATACATACGTATATAATGAATGTGTAGTACAGACTCGCTCTACTTAACCTTGGCTATTGGGATTATATTTTAGTTTGTTTGATGAAGATGTTGCAGCTTAATGAAATAATATTTGGCAAATATTCCTTTTGACTTCTTTATATTTTTAAACTTCCACGGTTTCATTCAGAGTATTTAAAATATGCTTACTAATGATCATACTATTCCTGCATTTGAAGGTAGTCAGTTTTTCTCTGAGTTATACAGTCTAGGACAAGATACTGAAAAGTGAAACAAAACAGAAGGCCTAAGCTCTGTGACTGCACCCCTTAATGCTGTTACACACAATGAAAGGTGTTGGAAGTTCTTCCTTGACCAACCCCTCTTAAGCTGGAAAGAATGCTTTATTTCAATGACTAGAAGCTAATGAACTAAAATTCATTTTCAAAAATCTATGACACAAAGTGGGTACATGTTTAGTCAATTGTTCAATGTTCATAGACACGTTATAATTGACTTTATAGGGCAGGGTTGAGCTCAGTCTGAAATCCTAGTGCTTAGAGCCAACAACAGATATAGGTGAAGTCAGAGACATGGCCTTCTGCAGCATCCCACCCAAGCAGGACATGAGGCCAGAAGATGTGTGGTTGGCCCAAGTATATGCAGTGGCTGGTGCAAAGCTGACTGCGGCCACCTCTGGCCTAGGCCTAATGCTGTTCCTCCATCTCAGACGCTGGGTCTTCTAATTTCATGACTCAAACACCAGGCGAAGGTGAAGGTTTCCTTAAGCCCCTCTCCCCTCCTCTCCCCGCCAGCACTGCTTTTTCTTCTGGGATCTACCCTGAAGGTCAGAAGCCAAGAGCGATATTCTCTGCGTGGGTGCAGTTCTCAGCACTGCAGGTCCAGTGCTGACACATCAGAGCCTAGATCCCTAGAACTGGACTCACTGATCCAGCAGAAAGGGCTGTACTTCATGCTAAGACCCTTCTAAATCCCAGATACCACAGGCTGAGATTTAATAAATGCACACTTGGCCAGTGGTCGGCAAACTGCGGCCCCGTGAGTGTGGCTCTTCCACAAAATACCACGTGCGGGCATGCACATACAGTGTGATTGAAACTTCGTGGCCACACTCAAGGGGCCAAAGAGCCGCATGTGGCTCGCAAGCCGTGGTTTGCCGACCACGGCACTTGGCCAATCAGATAAATACTCTAAGGCAGTGGTTCTCAACCTTGGCTGCACATTAGAATCACCTGGGAACCTTTTTAAAATCTTCATTTCTGGGCCTCATCCTCTGGAAATTCTGTTTCTTTGGAGGCCCAGAAATCAGGATTTTAAAAAGATTCCCAGGTGATTCTAATGTGCAGCCAAGGTTGAGAACCACTGCTCTAAGGCATTTTCAAATATGTTTAAAACTGAACTTTTTATGAATGGAAGCTGAGTAGTGGTCAGTACATTAGATAGGTAACCATGGTCCGCCTCATGGAAAGAGGGAGGTGGGGAAAGGAAGGCCCTATGTCCTGGCTTCCTCACTGCCCCCTCCCTTTCCTGAGCAGGCAGGATCCTGGCTGGGGTTCACACTGAGCAAACTGCAGGTCCATCACTACTCTGGTTAGGCAGGCCCCATTTCTTTGGTTGGGGCATATGTACTGTGCCCCCACTGAGTATTGGGCTCCCAGATTTAGCTCAACTGGCCTCTTGAATTCAGTCAGGCCCAGCTTTCTCAGGCCTCCTTGGGCAGCCCCAGGGAAAGCCTACTTGTAAGAAAGACTGAGGAGACTTTGGGGAGCAAACTTATCCCCGGGGAAGAGAGTCAGGCCAACCAGCTTGACCTGATAACAAAGCTTTAGGTGTGAGAGAAGCAATACTATCAATAGACCAGTCACTTTGGGAACCCAGGTCGGGGCCACTCCTAATTTTCCAGGCTTTCCAGAAATTAAAAAGTGAAGTGGCAAAACCCATGGCAAAAATTACGATGTTTTTCATGGTGCAAAATATAGATCTTATAACATAGAAACCCACACCTGAAACCTATATGATCATTTTAGCCAATGTCACTGAATTAAGTTTAATTTAAAAATCTCTCAGTGAAAAAAAAAAAAGGCAAAAAGTAGAAGTTTCTTAATCAATAAAGAGCATCTACCAAAAAAAAAAATTATTGTGTTTTAAAAACCTATATTTAACAAATAAATGTCTGACCACAATAACAGCAAATTGTTGTGTGTAGCTAGACATTCCCAAGGACGTGGCAGGATTTATGGACATGTGAATTTATGAGGACTTACAGACTCTTTTGTGTGGAAATACCACCAGATTTACAGATAGCCATCTCCCCTTCCACTTCAGTCACTTATCTTTCTGTCACTGTACATTTAACCTCACTTGGAAATCACATCAAAGCTCTAAGCTTGAGGCTTTTGATGACTGCAAGGTCTGGGCACCTGGCTTCTCCAAGATCTAGGAAGGGAGAAGCCCTAAACAAACATGGTGAGCTGTTCCAGGCTCACCCAGATCTTTCCTCCCACCCCCCACCCCCTTTTTTTTGAGGATGAGTGGCATTGATTTGCATGGAATTAAATACCTGGGTTTCTGAGGTCCCCTCTCCCTCCGTCCAGCCAGCAAAGAAGTCCAGCCAGCAAAGAAGTCCAGCCAGCAAAGAAGTCCAGCCAGCAAAGAAGTCCAGCCGTGTCCTTAGCAGGGCTGGGTTAAAGCCCTTGCCCACAGTTTCTGTTCCATGTTTGCACATTCCAGTCCAGCATCAGGCCAGCTTGTGTTCCCAGCTGTAATCCACCAGTCCATTGGGCATGGGGTCCACTTGGCCTATGGCTTCTGGGATGAACTGCCGCTGCCCACTGCTGCCCTGGTTGCAAGCCTCCTTAGTGTTTAGAAGATGCATGCCTGTGGGGGAAGTAGGGGGGAGGGGGAAGAACACAGGTGTGCTCTCAGGAGGGAGAGTGCGCTGGCTCACCCAAATCTTAAAGAGCTGTTGTTCCCCTTTAAGATCATGTCACCAAGAAGGGCAGAGAGGTTGCCACTTGGCACAGACCACCTCTTGGCTGTCACAGCGGCAGCAGCAGCAAACACACACATTAGAGGGAACCTGTGGTGGCAGGTCCTGGAAAACCCGGACAAAGGCAGGCCAAGGAGCCGCCAAGCAGTGCCGCTGCCCTGGATTGACTGAAATGAGCTGGCAGACACCAGTGTGCATGAGCTGCTTGTACAGTGAGTGTCTCCTCTGATAGGTCAGTGCCCTGTGCCAGCTGTTGATTATTTTAAACCTTACGCTCCTATCAGTAAGATTGCCAGCAGGGGCTGAGGCCTAGAGATCCCAGGAACATGCGCGCTGGTCGCTGATAGGACCTTAATGGGAGCATTTTTTTGTGAATTCTCCAGGGAGTACTTTTGAGAGGTCTAGATCTTATAGAAGCTGGTAAGAACAGAATTCAAAATACAATGACTCCACCCTGGAGCTGCCTGGGGTTAATTTCCATTTACAGGTAGATATCAAAGGTAAATCAGCTGGTTTAAAAATGCAATTTTTAATTGCTGTAGCTGTGCAGGTTTATATTTTTTGTCCAAGAATAGTTAGCTCTTAGATCTGGTTTTGTAGATAGCATTTTCTCAACAAGAGGAACCCAAGTGCTATTTAGCTTCGGGGTTGAAAGAGTTCTGAGAGCTCCAGACCTCCATTAGATCGCAATTAACTGGGGCTCTCGGAGCCTAAGCAGCTATTTACTCAGAGTTTATGAGCAAGAACTGGTTCTATAAGGTTCTTAAATTGAGAGGAGTCTGAGCTCCCAATTTCAGTACTGTTGCTCATAAACAGTCTTCCCCAAGAGGATGAGTTATTGGATAAAATAAAGGAATGAAAGCCATGTAAAAGGATACCAAGTCATGGTGATGAGAAGGGAAATGTCGGAATAGGCTTGTTCGCAGGGAATTATTTGACCTGTGGGGGCAGAAAAATAAATTTGCCTCTTACCTTTCTAAGTTCTGCCTGGACTAATAAATTAACAGGAAACAGATGAACAGGAGAAAATGACCACACTTATTACATATGTACATACAAGGGCCCCAAAAGAATATGAGACGGGAAGACAGATGAGGCAGTTAAGGCTTATATGCCATCTTCCGCTAAGGAGGGAGAGGGATCTTGTGGTTTGGGACATCATAGGGCAGGAAGGTCATTCATATGCAGATGAAAAGCAAATGTTTGGTAAATAAATGTTTGCTGGGCCACATTTAACAGTGGGACACAAGAAGACTGATCAAAAGGGGCCTTGCTAGGTTCCTCTCTATCACACCTAGTTCATATTAAACTGTAGTTGGCTATGTGGTAGCTCTCTTCCTGGTTCAGGTCCTCTCTAAATCTCACTAGGCAGTTAGAAGAAGGTCAATGATTTTCCCCTGAGTCTTTCTTTTCTAAAAAATAACCAGCCTAAAACAATCAATATTCCAAAAGGCATACTTTGGGGGTACCAAACCCTTTTACCCCTCAGACCAAAGACCACATAAGAATTATTTTCCGCCCTAACCAGTTTGGCTCAGTGGATAGAGCATCGGCCTGCGGACTCAAGGGTCCCAGGTTCGATTCCGGTCAAGGGCATGTACCTTGGTTGCGGGCCCATCCCCAGTAGGGAGTGTGCAGGAGGCAGCTGATCGATGTTTCTCTCTCATCGATGTTTCTAACTCTCTATCCATCTCCCTTCCTCTCTGTAAAAAATCAATAAAATATATTTAAAAAAAAAATTCTTTCCCGTCCTATCTTCCCTCAAAAAGTATCCAATAATAGCTAATGGCACAAAACCTGAATCCCTCTCCCACCCCTAATGCTTCCCAGCTGAAACTTTGGCTCAAATATATTATCTTTACAGTAAATCATATATTCATGTGGTTTTTTCTACTTTATTTGGGCTCAATGGTATTATTTTCCTTCTTATGTCACAGCACACTCATTTATGCATGTGCTAACTGGCTGTGTCTCAGTGATATACTAATTTTTTATACAATTTAAGTAGAAGTAATAATAAGACTAAGGTAACTTATCATGTTATTCTAATTTTAGGAGGTTTCATTCTTTTTTAACAATGACTCACTTTATACTGTTCTGCCAAAATATCAGGGAGAAAAATGCAATCTTTTTTATGTAACTTGTAGGAATGTGTTTTTCCTTAAGTAAATCAAATGTAATTTACCTGTAAACTGTTACATTTTGTTGCCCTTGGAAACACTTGTTTCTTAGAAACACATCTGACTCAGGTCTGCCTGGCATTGCTAAGCTCTGGGAGTGTTAACTATGTCTGTATTATTTTATCCAAAATGTTGTGCTCCTGCACACACCTGTTGCCACACTTTGTGGAAGTTGAAGTCAGGAGCTATGTGCAATGCTAACTTAGTAACCTGCCTGCAATGCTACCTCACCTCAGGTGTGCAAGGCTTTATAAGAATAGGGTGAAAGTTGCAATTAGAATTAATTTGTACAGTGAGAGAGCATTCCCAAGCTGAAAAAAAAATGTTTTATTTCCATTGGGAAACAAAACTGCAGAAACCCCAAGACAAAATCACAGGTAAAATGTCCCATGTTATAGGCCCACTTATGCAGGTGTTGCCAAAAACAAAGGAATTCGAGAATTTATAAAAAGGCATAATTGTTATGCTGGATACAAGTATCATTTTACTTTCTTTGCTATCAGTAAGAGAGACTATTTCGAAGTTTTAGTTCCCTGTTATAGATTTTATCCCATCGTTTAGACTACACAGATCTTTGTTGAAGATTGTGAGCCAAGAACTTCCATTAATATTTTCACTTTTTATCTTTACAGTAAGCCAATGAGATAATATTGCCCCCATTTCACAGCTAAGGAAACAGACAGAGAGAGCAACAGCCATGCACCGGGTCTCTCCTATCTCATTTATTCTCATAACAACTTTATAAAGTAGGTAATAGTATCACCTTTATTTTAGGAATGAGGACACAGAGGAACAGAAACGTTAAGAGACACATCAAGGACTAGCTGGAAACTAATCAGGCGCCCTGATTCCAGACTGTTCCTTCACCATTAAGACCAGGTGACTCCTAGAGAGAAGCAAAGTGACTTGCTCCAGGTAGCTCCGAAATCTGAACCTCAGAACCCTAAATCCAAGCTAGGGTTTTTTTTTCACTTGACCAACCACCCAGAACTGATGTCTTTACCTCCTGCTCTGTTCTGTGACCTGACCAGGTACACTCATTTCAGAACTTTATTGTGTTCTAGTTTAGCTAGTTTCCTAATTTTACATGTAGCGTGTCTTTTTCTATCAGATTACAAGTTCCCAGATAAAATATGTATTCTTGGATCTATCAGAGCTCCGAGTTCGGACTTAACCCTAAATAAAATGCAAGCATGGAGGTGAATATAAAATAGGGCAGTAGCCTGGCTGGCATGGCTCAGTGGTTGAGTGTCGACCTGTGAACCAGGAGGTCACGGTTTGATTCCTGGATCATCGCACATGCCCAGGTTGTGGGCTCGATCCACAGTGTGGGGTGTGCAGGAGGCAGCTGATCAATGATTCTCCCTCATCATTGATGTTTCTATCTCTCTCTCCCTCTCCCTTCCTCTCTGAAATCAATAAAAATATATTTAAAAAATAAATAAAATAAAATGGGGCCGTAAAATGTTAGATTTCCAGACTCTCACTGTGTAACCCTCGTTGAAAGAATTTTCACCAACTAGAGAAAGAGATGTTTCATAGCCCCTTAGACACGTCTTTAGAGGGAAGTTTTGGTCCGCAGTGCAATTCTTCCCATCCTGTCTTGTCATTATTATTTCTCTTTCTATATCTCTTCAGGGATTACAATTTCTAAGATTCCAGCAACTTCGGGCTAGATGGGAAAGACAGTGTCCGTTGCATTTTGGGACGTGAACTCAGTGTAAGAAGGGGCAAAGCCTCGAGGAGCCACTGGAATGTGCATTCTAGAAGTTGTAGTTTTTCATGTGCTATTTTTGACAAGCAAAGGACCCACAGTCTGCTTTAAATAATGCAGGAATAATGTCCCCTATTCACAGTCAGGGGGCCCTCCAAAAAATTTCTTTCTGAGTCCAATGGAGTCAACCAGAAAAATAACTTCCAAATGTCAGAAATCTGGCTAGTAACTGTGCATAGCAATTGCTCCTCCAGGCCTAAGAGAAGCTTACAGCTGCACCTGGGCAGCTAGAATGAGGTCAGACACTGCCAGCCTAACAGCTGTTGAAACTACCTTCTGGTTTTCTACCTTTCCTACCTGGAGCTAAGAGTCAGATACTCTCTTCTTGGTCTCTCTTGCAGCTAAGTTTGACCACAGATCCCACTGATTCTGGTTAATGAGATTCTGGGCACTTCTCACAGGGTTTTGTTTTGGTTTTGCCCCGTTTATTGGGGTGACTTTGTAGGGGAAGAAAAAACGTTTTCCTCAATCCTTTCAGGGTCCCACGTTGGATCTGAAGATTAAACTGACAAAGACAGATTAATGGGAGAAAAGCAACCAAGTTTCTTTAATACAGGTTTTACGAGATTTGGGAGTCTTCACAAGGAAATGGAGACCCACGGAAATTGTTGAACCTCAGTATTTTTATGCCAGGTTTGGTGTAGAAATATGAGAGGTGAGGGAGTATGAGATACGTGTAATAAACTGGGAGAAATTTAACAAGACCAGTTTGTTTGGATTCCTCCTGGCTTCTTTTTGGAGATAAGATCATTCCTTGTCTCTAGTACAGGGAGGGCACTTCTCACAGGGTTTTTTTTCCCCCTTTATTGATTAAGATATTACAAATGTGTCCTTATCCCCCCAATGACCTCTCATCCCCCCCAATCCTGCCCTCACCCTCACCCCCTGTTGTCCACATCCATCGCTTATGCTTATCTGCATGCATATAAGTCCTGTGGTTGGTCTCTCCCCCTCACCCCCACCCTCCCCTACCTTCCCTCTGAGTTTTGAGCATCTGATCGATGCTTCTCTGTCTCTACATCTGTTTTTGTTCATCGGTTTATGTTGTTCATTATAATCCACAAATGAGTGAGAGCATGTGATATTTATCTTTCTCTGACTGGCTTATTTCACTTAACATAGTGCTCTCCAGCTCCATCCATGCTGTTGCAAATGGTAGGAGTTCCTTCCTTTTTACAGCAGCATAGTATTCCATTGTGTAGATGTGCTGGAGTTTTTTAATCCATTCATCTGATGGGCACTTAGGCTGATTCCAAATCTTAGCTATGGTGAATTGTGCTGCTATGAACATAGGGATGCATATATCCTTTCTGATTGGTGTTTCTGGTTTCTTGGGATATATTCCTAGAAGTGGGATCACTGGGTCAAATGGGAGTTCCATTTTTGAGGAAACTCCATACTGTTCTCCACAGTGGCTGCACCAGTTTGCATTCCCACCAGCAGTGAACGAGGGTTCCTTTTTCTCTGCATCCTCACCAGCATTTGTCATTTGTAGATTTGTTGATGATAGCCATTCTGACAGGTGTGAGATGGTACCTTTTATGACCTGCTTCAGGGGGAAGAGTTAGGGGAAGGCCAGAGGGACCCTTCTGCTTCTTAAACTCCTTCAGCTGAAAATATGCAATATGCCAAGATACCATATTTTGGAGCACTGTGTCCTGAACTTCATCATCTTCCAGGTGCTTCTGGAAATTTCCTTTCCTGGTAAAAGGAAAGAAGTCTTGCCCTAAGCCTTCTTCCATTGTCTCTTGCCTTTGAATCTAGTTGTGAGTGAATCTTATGCGTGAGGCTGTGGCAGCCACCTTGGACCTATGATGACAAGTCTGAACAAAAGCCAACCCTCTGAGGAGGCGGGAACAGCAGGATGCATAGAATTCTTTGGAGACACCAAACTCAACTTGGTCTTCTCTCTAATTATACAACAGGTGCCGCGATGTTTTAAGCCTTTGCTTGTCAGGCTTGTGGTTTCTTGAAGTCAGAAATGTCACCACTGATTTGTGGGGACTGGGTACAGAGAATGCAGCAGATATGGTTTTTGGCAAGCATGTTTTAAATACAAAGGCAATGCATGCATTCTAAGATTTCTTTTTACAAGAAACAAGTTTTGTAAAGTATCTTATTTCTGTCTTCTATAGTTTTTTTTTTTAAATCAACTTTGAAAAAAGAGATTTAAGTCAACATCTAATGAATGGTAAGAGTAAACGGAGGTGAGGCTGGAGCTAGCTGAGAACCAACATGCAAACAGGCCTATAGAAACGCGGACAGAGTGTGAGGAGGCTAAAAGCCCAAGAGAAGAATTGTTACCTGAAATCTGTGATGTGGAGGATAAATATAAGAAGTTATTCTAGATGCACATAAAAAGGACAAGGAGACAGAGATAAGAGAAGAAATGAATATATATATATATATATATATATATATATATATAATCATGCTAAAAGAATGATTCTTAAATAATCTGGGAGAAAAATACCCCAAAATACTAGAAGAAATCTTTTTTTAGTAGAAGGACTCAACTAGTTGCACAAAACCATAGAAGAAACAAGCACTTTATCCTCATTGAAGTTCCACATTGAAGGAGGGAAAAAAGGAAGGAAAGAAAGCAAAGTTCCCACCTTTTTGTCCGAGAAAGGTCAAACAATAGTAGGCACAGAGAGAGGCCAAAGTTTTGTGGTCTGAGTTTCATTGTATGCTAATGAAAGCATTGCCATGCAGGGGAAGAGGTAATACTGGTTAAATGGAGGCTCATACCCAATATTTACTACCACACTCATTCCAGGGATAAGAGGCCGCCTCTGGGACCTTTGTCAGCTGTGGGAAACACCACAGCTCATCTCTCCATGGCACGTGCCCTCTGGGAGAGAGTGAGGGAACTTTCTGGTTAAGCCAGAGCTGCTCCTTTGCTCCTCTTTCCTCATCCAACACCTCTACTGAGCTCTTGCATCAGGTACAGTGGGCCCCCATGATACAGACACTTCTGCTCTCAAGGAACTCCCACTGTAAGGTGGGAAACAGAGGTAAATGAGTATAACTAGAGGTGCTGTAAGGCCCCGCACACAAAGGCAAGAGAGAGCAGAGAGATTAATGCTAAGCAAAGAGAGGGAGTCTGGGAAGGTTTTGGAGAGGAAGGGATGTTTCAGGTGGATCTTCCAAGATAAATAGGGTTTCTCTAGACCAGTGGTTCTCAACCTTTCTAATGCCGCAACCCTTTAATACAGTTCCTCATGTTGTGGTGACCCCCAATTTCATTGTTACAAATTGAACATAATTAAAGCATAGTGATTAATCACAAAAACAATATGTAATTATATATGTGTTTTCCGATGGTCTTAGGTGACCCCTGTGAAAGGGTCGTTCGACCCCCAAAGGGGCCGCGACCCACAGGTTGAGAACCGCTGCTCTAGACTCTGAAGTAAGGGGAAGGCCATGCTGGGAGGGGGAACAGCATGAAGAGAAGCACCAGTCTGCAAAGGTACAGAGCATCTCCCAGAAACAGTGTGTGGTCTGCGTGGGCTGGACAATTGATACCTGGAGACGCAGGGAGACTGCACACCTGCTCCACTGCTAAGTGCCGAGTCCGGGCTGAGGCACTGGGCTGACATTCAATAAAATACAAATACACGAGTGACAATGAAACACTTCATGGTCTGTGCAATGCTTTTCGTGTTAGCAGGTTAATAATAACGGTGCTGAAAGCTTTAGAGAAATGCTAACAGTGTGCTGTTTAAATGCTAGGCTTTATGTAAACATTAAGTTCTAGAATAGATGCTAACCATTACGTAATACTAGGTATTAACCTTAGTCTGCTGACAAAACGGCGTGGGGGAGACCAAGGGCCGGTATTTACTTATTCACTCCAGAAACATTTATTGATTAGTCACCTTGTGCCAAAGACTAGAGGTGGGAATAGAGATATAAGTAAAGCAGAGTTGTTGGCTTCGGGAAACTTTCAGTCTAAGAGGGAGGACAAACAGGTAAATAAATGAATGCCTTAAAAAGTGACAGGTGCCCTAAAAACACACATTCCGTGCACAGTGGGGCTGGGGCCGGAGCAGCAGAATAAGGCAGAGCAAGGTGGTTGTCACGGGAGGTGGCACTGAGATGACTCTTGAAAGATGGTTGGTATTCAGGGAGAAGGAGCAGAGAAAGGGGAGACCACAGATACAAGGAAATTTGGGGGCTACTATAAGATTTCTCAAGCAAAACAAGAATTAAGGGGTCTTTTAAATTTGTGAAGCATTCACAGTTGGTCAAGCTGTATAATTACCTGGCTACTGTCCCCCCACCCCCGGCCCCCCCAAAAAAGAAAACATGGGTGCACATGCTTTTCATGCTGCAGGATTGGGTCAGCCAGCAAGTGTTTATTGTGTGTGTGTTATGGACATACGCTGTGCTAGGCACATGGGGAGAAGGGGAAAAGAAAGCAGGCAGAAACTCAAATATTGTGAAAAAGTTGAGTGTTTCCCAGTTCATTGTGGTTTCATCTGCGTCCTGGTGAGCTGGGCAGACAATGCAGCCTTTGTTGTAGTGGTGGCTGCAGTCTCCAGGCTTGTGGGGCTGCCTGTCCTTTGTGCAAAGCCTCCTGGCCGTGATCTCATTTGTGATAGGACCAGTTTCACTTCATTACCTGATTAAAGAACCCAATCCTCACTGCATCGTCAGACGGCTGGGCTCTGGCGAGGCAGCAACACAGGCGGTAGGCATGACCCAGAGCCTGTGGGACCAGCTGCTGGTCCCCAGCCAGTGGCCACTTGTGTGCTGTCCACAAAGGCTGAGCATTCCTTATGGCACTTTGGAGACCACAGGGGGCGTCAAGGAAGGGCCCCTGTAAAGCGAGGCCATGAGCAAAATGGCTGGGAAAGCTAACCTTCTTCGGGAACATTAAGTGCAGACTGTTTGATTTCAGGGTTGGGTGTTGGTTTTTTTTGGTTTTTTTTTGAAAAGATACTAATTGTGATTCCTTGCCCTGCTCTCTCCTTCAGCACTGGCTGCTGCTCCTGTCCCCTCAGCCGCCCCAGACTCTCCTATCGTGTTCAGGCAAATAGAAATCCCACCTTCCTGCCACTTCCTTTCTCTTTCCTCCTGTTCCCTGACCGATTTCCTAGAAGAGTTCTCTTTACTTTCTGGCATCCATAGGATAACATCTTGCTTTTATCATCGTCAGCCAAAAAGCAGACACAGGAAAACATCCACCCTTTATGTCTCTCCTCATTGTGTTTATGTGGTAAAATAGCACCAGGAAAATGATCTGTGAAGGAAGTTGAGGGGGAGGAAAACCTTTCCTCTACCCTCAAGGTTCTTCTGGCTGGTTTCATAATCAAACAGACATGAGGCGGATTAGCACGAGAAAATAACCAAATTTAATCACATACATATGTATGGGAATGCTGCACACATGAGAGTCAGAGGTAGAAACGGAAATGGAGGTCTATAGGACTTTCTGGGCTAGGGGTGAGGTAAGGTACCTTGGGGCTTCAAAAGGCAACTGCAGGGAGAGAGCATGTTCAGTAATAAGCAGTTTGCCCTGCCAAATAGGTGGGTAAAAAGATATTTCTGGTGATAACTCATATAATGGGCCAAACCCCTAATTTAATTTTTTCTAGGTAGTTAAGGGGAGGAGTTTCTCTAGGGCCCTTAGAGTCTTGGTCTCCTTTAGCTCACAATAATCTGCAAACCCCTGCGGCACATCTTGGGGGACTCATTCTGCATCGCTGCAAAGTCCTCAGGGGTCACAAGGCTGCCCTGTCTGGAGCATTAGGGACTAGGTTTCCACACTGAATTGGAATTAAAATCCTGAGTGGGCAGGCAGCAGTAACAAGTAGCAGTCATAAGGTGAGTGGGGAAGCTCGTTTGGGGTAGTACCCCTTAAAGCATACAACGGGGAAGGTATACTCCTCAAGTAACATTCAGACAATGAAGACCTTAGCTTAATTCTAAAGCATATAACCCATGTTGGTATACACATCCCCGTGTGAGAATAGGATCATAGAATCCTATTACAACTTTGTAAGCTTTTAAAGGCACATTCCCTAGATAGATTAGATAAAGGGATATTCAATTTTTTTTATATTGTAAAAAAAAAAAAAATTTAAGCAATTCTTTTTTTTATTATAAAGTCAATGTTTATTAACATACTGTTCATTTTCAAAATTTAAAAGAATTTACAAAAATTAATAATTTCTTTTTTTGTCAAACCTGTTTTCAAATTGATATCATTCTGGTCCAGGCACTGCTGATAACACAAAGCAATGGAATAGCAAACCTCAAGAATCATTTTGTTCAGGATTTGTGCGCCCTCAATTCAGCGACTGTTGCGGTTTTGTACCGTAAACTTTATCTTTTATGTATTGCCCCCCCCCCCAAAAAAAAAAAAAAACCTCTAATGGCACTTTAGGATACATTTTCTTTGTTTAAAGCTTAGTCTGGCTTCACCCATGATTTCAAACCAGTTAAACCTGAAAAGGAGTGAAAATTAAATGACTTATCAGATGTTAAAGTGTATATACCTTTTGGGGGGGTACCCAATATATGTATATACTGGAGTGGACCAAATAAGTAGGTTTACAGTTGTGAGCACGTGAAACACAGACGTTATTCTTGTGTTATTATTTATTAACCTGCAGGTCTTTTCCCATATGAACAACTGTAAACCTACCTTTGCTCACCCCTGTATGTACAGAGAGGCGGACACATTAAATTGTATTGCAGACAGTTTCTCTTCTCGGCCAGCTTGGTTTTGACAGAAAACTCTGCGGCTCGTCCTTCTAAGTTCTCCCCCAGTTAGTTGGGTCCTCACATCCACTTTCCACCTTCATTGTAAGCTCTTCCCCAGGAGCCACCATGGGGGGCAGCCAGCAAGGTGGGAGTCCCAGGAGGCGGGGTCCCGGACACCTGGGGTGGGGAGAGGGTGCAGCTGCTGCCTCTGTGGAGATTTGGAGGGTGGGGAAGAGGGTGTAAACAATTCTTCTTTAAAAATATTTTTTAAATTGATTTCAGAGAGGAAGGGAGAGGGAGAGAGAGCTAGAAACATCAGTGATGAGAGAGAATCATTGATTGGCTGCCTCCTGCACACCCCCTACTGGGGATCAAGCCTGCAACCGCATGTGGCCTTGGCCGGAATCAAACTTGGGACCCTTCAGTCCACAGGCGGATGCTCTATCCACTAAGCCAAACCAGCTAGGGCTAAGCAATTCTTATAGAAATAGCTTATTATACTCAGTGCTAGCTGCTGGGTCTCAAGAGGGACATGGACAAACTAGGATGATTTGTTTCCAGACCCTTTGCACACACCCCAGCCTGTCAGTGTCCTATGAGCCCTGGTTAAAAGAATGAGGCATATGAAATTATGTCTAGAAAGCAGAAGAAAAAGCTGGGTCCCTTTCCTCTTGGAAGATACTTCCCCCAGACTACAAGAAGCTGGCTTGTCCACCCCTTACTCCCACTCTTCCTTAATCTGTCACCTCAGGCTCTTTTTAAAGTAGGTTAATAGAGCACCAAAGGAAGGGACGCTGGTATTTCCTGGGGTCTTTCCTTCTGTGGGGAAGCAGTCATTCCCATCTAACAGGAGGGAAACACTAAGAAGGCGGCATGCATGGTCAAGGTGCCAAGGACAATCTTCTGCTGCTTGAGCAGTTCTGGCATCTATGCCCCCACGCCCTTGACTCAGTATCCCCATGCTGTCCTCTGTCACTCTAAATCCCCTTCTGGGGTGCCTCACTCAATCTGTCTCTCGAGTGTTTCATTCTCCAAATCACTTATTTCTCCAATCTGAATATCAGAGACCAATCGCTAAAAGATACATGCTAATTAACACATCGAATATAAATAAAATGAAGAATGACAAGCAGAGATGTGAAGCAATGTAATAATAGTCTTATCCAAATGTGAGAATTTAACCCAATTCTCCTTGTGGTTGAGGATTTTAAGATCATGTGGGAAAAAGAATATGTGGAAACTGAGGACATAAGTGAACCTATAATAGTGATTCGTGCACGGGTGGGGTCCCTGGGCCTGGCCTGCAGGGATCAGGCTGAAACTGGCTCTCTGACATGCCCCAAGGGGTCCCAGATTGTGAGAGGGCACAGGCCAGGCCAAGGGACCCCACCAGTGCACGATCAGGACCAGGGAGGGACTGTGGGAGGGCTCCAGGGCGTGTCTGGCCTGTCTCTCCAAATCCCAATCAGCCAACCCCAGCAGCAACCTAACCTACAGGTCGGAACATCTGCCCCCTGGTGGTCATTGCGCATCATAGTGACTGGTCAATCAGTCAAACATGGGACACTTAGCATATTAGGTTTTTATTATCTAGGATAATTATATGTAATAGAGACTCATTAGAATGTTAAGTTTCTTGAGGGGTAAGAGCTACATCTGTTTTTGTTTCATTGGTATATATGTACCCCCAAGTACCTAGGAAAATGCCTGCCATGTAATGTTGCAAATATTTATTTGTTTTCATGATTAGCTGGATAAACTGCTGGTTTAATTTCAATTCAGTGGCTTGTGTTCTTAAATTACTTTGATTTTATTTGATTATGGATTATTGCCTTCTTATTTGCTCCTTCATCTAATCGGGTGGGGAACATCCACCCTGCAGGCCTTATAAGGCCTGCGAAATCATTTGGTCTGGCCCTGCCAAGGCATTAGGGGTGAGTTGATTAAATGTCTGACCAAATATAGCAGGGTAGTTTTTAAGCTGATAATTTTATATGGCCTGAGAATGATGTTATAAATATCCAAATGGCCGTTGGCAGAAAAAAGGTACCCAACCCCTAATCTAAATATTCAATTCTTTTTCATTTATTTTTTGGAATCTCCCACTTCTTCATGTCCCACCAGGGTCCTGAAGCTGTAAAGTACCTTGGATATGTGTGGGGGGAAGAGATTTAGAATACCGTTATTTGACCAGCTTCTTTCACTAGAGCTAAGCAGTATTTTTAACCACACTCTCTGCCCCTGTTTCATCAGGTTTAAATAGCTTTAGCTCAGCCTGTGATCATTGTGTCTGAGCACATGTTTCTACTTCTTTTACACGCATTTTATTTCTGCTTCTTCTCCATCTCCTTTACTGCTACCTCCTCTTCTAAATGTTGGTGCACCCTAGGCCCAAGTTCTAGTCCTACTTCTCCTTTTTCTCTCTTCTGTCTCCCTGAGTGATCTCATTCATTCCCATTGCTTTAAATACCAAATACATGCCCCTGAATCCCAGATACATACCTCCATCCTTGATCTACCTTTTTAAGCTGCAAATCTCTATACTTAGTCTCTTACTTGGGTAAAACAAGCAAGACATTTTCATAAGTCTAAAATGGAACTTCTGATTTCCACTGCTCCTCCTCAATCTCTACGCAACCAACTACTCAAACCATTGAGCCATCTTGGGTTCTGATCCACTTCCTTACCCTCTAGTTCCAGTTCATGAGCATGTGTAGTCATTTTTATAACCTCCAAATTAACTCTTGAATGTACTTGCCTTCAGTTTCACTCCTCACACCCAAGTTGAAGCTAGCATCATCTCTTGTCAGGACTAAGGTAACGCATGGCTCCCTGCTACCCATCTTTGCCCTGGAAATACTCGTCTGCACACAGCAGCAAGAGACTCAGTGACAGTGCCCTCTTAGCAGTCAGTAGGCATTGACTCCATATAATTGGGATACAATAAAAAGTTGTCACTGTGACCTGCCAGGCCTACATGAAGTGTCCCCTCTGTACTTATGCACGTCATGGATGCCCTCTCCACCTACCTCTTCAAGCTTATCCTGTGCCCCACACATGATGTGCTGGCTGTTTGACAAGTTTGAAACATGATCTCAGGCCTTAGAAACGGCTGTTTCCTGTGCCTGCAATGTTTTTTCCTCAACTACTTTTTGTTTGTTTTGTTTCTGTTTTGACAAGTTACAGACATCTGTATACCTACCACCAAAATTAATATTAACATTTTGCCATTTTCCTCAGATTTTTAAAAAAGATATACTTTTATATATTTTTTTATTTATTTAAGAGAGGAAGGGAAAGGGAAAGAGAGATAGAAACATCAATGAGCAGAGAGAATCGTTGATCGGCTGCCTCCTGCATGCCCCACACTGGGGATCGAGCCCACAGCCCGGGCATGTGCCCTGACTGGGAATTGAACTGTTCATAGGTCAACACTCAGCCACTGAGCCACGCCGGCCAGACTTCCTCAGATTTTAACATTATAATAATAGAAAAATGGAAGTAACGATTGAGCTTTCTTCCTTATGTCCCATCCTTTCCTCCTTACTCAGAGCCAGTAATGGATATGGTTGGTTTCCTGCCCTGCATCCATGTCTCCCTCCCCTCTTTCTGACAGCCTTGACTTCTTTAAGGCACTCACACCTCCTCCAATTCCTCCCCACACCTTCATGTGCTTCAGCAAAAGCCAATGGTGGCCCAACTGTGGCCAAGAGACAGCAAAATGGCTTCCTGGGAGCTGTACTCATTCTCCCCAGGGTACACAGTGGGAAGCTGGTAGCACTTCTTGAGGCTCCTACCCTCTTTATTCTGCCCTCAAGCATTTGCCTTTAGAGAACCAGGGTGGAACCAGAGGAGCCAGGCTATATAAATTTCTGATCCAATGCCAAGGCAGGAGCTAAATGTACTCTTGTTTGTTCAGTCTTCATCATGTCATCTGCTTGTCTTGCATAACTGTTGGCTCAAAACTTAGAGCAACATAAACATCACAAATAGAAGGAACTAGCTTCCTAAATGTCTCCACCCTCCTCCCAAACAGAAAGAGGATTCTTTCTCTTATAGCTAACCATTTTTTTGGTTAGCACATTATCTTACTATATTCTACTTATGTGTGTGTTTGTACTCAGTGCTATGAAAAACTTACACAAGGTTAAGTCCCCATTCAGACATAAAGTGTTTAAAATGACAACCAGAACTGACCTCTCTGTTTCTCCTCTCTGCTTGCAGGGTGCGGCATGTTTACTCTCCTGTCATCGGTCACGGCAGCTGTCAGTGGCCTCCTGGTGGGTTATGAACTTGGGATCATCTCCGGGGCTCTTCTTCAGCTAAGAACCTTATTAGTCCTGACCTGCCAGGAGCAGGAAATGGTTGTGAGCTCCCTCCTCATCGGGGCCTTGCTCACCTCTCTCACGGGAGGGGTCCTCATTGACAGGTATGGAAGAAGGGCTGCCATCATCTTGTCGTCCTGCCTGCTTGGACTTGGAAGCCTAGTCTTGATACTCAGTTTATCTTACACGGTTCTTATAGTGGGACGCATTGCGATAGGGGTTTCCATTGCACTCTCTTCAATTGCCACTTGTGTTTACATCGCCGAGATTGCCCCCCAACACAGACGGGGTCTTCTGGTGTCACTGAATGAGCTGATGATTGTCATTGGCATTCTTTTGGCCTACATTTCAAATTATGCATTTGCCAATGTTGCCCATGGCTGGAAGTACATGTTCGGCCTTGTTATTCCCTTGGGAGTTTTGCAAGCGATTGGAATGTATTTTCTTCCTCCAAGTCCCCGGTTTCTGGTGATGAAAGGACAGGAGGAAGCTGCTGGCAAGGTTCTTCAAAGGTTGAGAGCCCTCTCAGATACAGTGGAGGAACTCACTCTGATAAAATCTTCCCTGAAAGATGAATATCAGTATAGTTTTTGGGATCTGTTTCGTTCGAAGGACAACATGAGGACCAGAGTAATGATAGGCCTAACACTGGTATTTTTTGTACAAATTACTGGCCAACCAAACATATTATTCTATGCATCAACTGTTTTGAAATCTGTTGGCTTCCAAAGCAATGAGGCAGCTAGCCTAGCCTCCACTGGCGTTGGGGTTGTCAAGGTCTTCAGCACCGTCCCAGCCACGCTTCTTGTAGACCATGTCGGGGCCAAAACCTTCCTCTGTGTTGGCTCTTCCGTGATGGCAGCCTCATTGGTGACCATGGGCATTGTGAATCTCAACATCCACATGAACTTCACCAATATCTGCAGAAGCCATAGTCTTATCAACCAGTCCTTGGATGAGTTGGTGTTTTATGGATCAAGAAACTTGTCAGCCAGCAATGAAACTCTTAGAGAGCCCTTTAAGGGGATCACTTCCCACAGCAGAAGCTCATTAATGCCCAGGAGAAATGATGTGGATAAGAGAGGGGAGATGACCTCAGCATCCTTACTAAATGCTGGACTGAGCCATACTGAAAACCAGATAGTCACAGACCCTGCGGAAGTCCGACCATTTTTGAAATGGCTATCCTTGGCCAGCTTACTTGTTTATGTTGCTGCTTTTTCAATTGGTCTAGGACCAAGTAAGTATTTCATTTTTTATTCCTCCTCCTTACCCCTTATAAAGGCTAGAGAATTGCTTTTGACCAATGAGAGCATCCCACTGCTATAGTATCTCATACACAGGCCTACTAGAAGCAGGACATGGATAATATCGGAAGAAAGTATGGCTGGCTTATACCTGCTTAGTGAAATGTGCAGGGCCAGTATCCACCCAAAGGGAAGTTTGCAATTATATGTCCCACAAGGATACTTTAACATCAATTGATTGGAGGTGAACCAGACTTTGAAAGATATTTATTGTCCAAGAGAATATATTGTTTTATGAAAGCAAAGTTTACTGAGATAACATTTTTTAAAATATCATTCCTGAGTTTTTCCATAGGTGAGAGGGGGAAAGTATCAAGGTTTTCTTAAAGACACTGTAGTGGGTGCATTCCAGTAATAATGAAGAAGAAGGGGATTATGAGATGGGAAGGAGAATGCATTATTTCTTTAAGCTATTTTATCCCTAGAATAACCTCCCAGGGTACTTTACTCTCCCCTTTGAAACAGAGAATGGGAGTCAAGTTACTCTTATTAAACAGAATACAAACAATTTACAGGGAGATAGCTACAGGGTGTTTTATTTTTGTAGCCAGTCTACTCCAATGACAAAGTTTAAACCCTTCTCTGGAGCAAAGTCTCTCGGTTTTGCTAGAATAGGCTGTTTGTTGAAGTTCCCTAGTCTTTTAGCCTCAGCCTGAAAGTCTAAACCTCTCTGTAGAGAAGTTGGAAAAGGTCTTTTGTATATCTCCCTAGAAAATAAAGTGCTTACTCTATCATCCTCAACTCCCACTTGCATGACTTTCAAGACCTTCCACCATCTCACCCAACTATATCAGGCTGTTTACACAACTCCTTGGGGTACCATTTATAATGTGGTTTATGGAGTTATGCTCAAGAGCCACCATTCATACAGGAGTACATACTAGTATAGACTCTACATGGACAGCAAAGTGAACAGTGCCCCTGGCATTGTGCAAAGGGGCAATACCTTATCACTCTGGGCTTCTTTATTTCCCACTGCTTCACACTTCCTCGACCCTACCCAAAGCTCAATGAAATTCTTCCTACCTTTAAAGCTCAATGAAATTCTTCTCTCCTCTTGGAATTCACTTCTTTCTTAGAGGTCTTTATGTGTATGAACTAGTAAGTTATTTCTAGTGTAGAATAGGTCAGTTCTGGGCTATAAGAAGCCTGAATTTAAATCAGAAAACTTTATTCTAATCCCAGGTCTTCAACCTACTGGCTGTGTGACCTTTAAGTCAACTATCTTCATGAAGCTGTTTTTAATCTATGAATTGTGTATAATAATATCTGTTTTATGTCACAGAGTCAGCATCAGGTGAGCAAATGTATGTGTGGTTTGGATGCTACAGGGTATGATATAAATGGAAGTTTATACACATAGTGTAATATAACATAGTCCTTACTAATACAGTTATTGCTACTGTATGTTTTTTTAAAAAATATATATTTTATTGATTTTTTTACAGAGAGGAAGGGAGAGAGATAGAGAGTTAGAAACATCGATGAGAGAGAAACATCGATCAGCTGCCTCCTGCACATCTCCCACTGGGGATATGCCCGCAACCCAGGTACATGCCCTTGACCGGAATTGAACCTGGGACCTTTCAGTCCGCAGGCCGACGCTCTATCCACTGAGCCAAACCGGTTTCGGCTGCTACTGTATGTTTTGGTTTATTAGCTAGAATATGGTTACTAGATTATCAGCTCTTTGAGGAAAGAAATGACATTTTATATTTTTTCTTCTCTCCCTTTAAGTGAGTATAGCATAAATCTGTTTGAAAGCCATGCACGAACACATTTGTTTCTAAGGGGGCGGGGAGGACTTTAAAAATAAAATGCAGATATAGGAAAAATCTCAAAGTGTGCTTCTTTACATATGTTAAGTGATCTATGGGCAAACTAAGTAGCACATAAGTTAGAAATGCTAGGCGGCCAAAGAAACTCCTGTTTCTGCCAAACATCATCGCGAGTTCTTTTGCAAAATAATTCGTCACATGGGCATGTGATGAAAATCTCTTCCTGTGTTTGCTCATAAGAAAAGATGCAGGGGAGTTAGTAGTGCTTGGAAACAAGTAGTGGGAGGCATGTAGGGCTTTTCTTTGTTAAGTCATAGTTATTGGGACATTCAGGCACAGAGGACCTAAAATTAGTCCCTGTTTTGTTTTTGTTGTTGTTTGTTTGTTTGTTTGTTTTGACATCTCTGCTTTTTGCTACTACCTAGAGAAGTGAGTCCCTTTGAGAATTTCTTAGACCCCCCTGCAACACTAGTGAGGTAGAGAATCTCAGAGTTGAAGGGGGTTTGGGTATGGGAAAGGGCTATAGCTTGGTTTCTCCAGCTTGTAATTGTAATGCCGAGGACTGAGCTAGGCATTCACTCCCGAGGCTGGGAAGCATGCAGCCTGCGACAGCATTCCCATCAGCCGCTTGCTCTAAGTAGAACAAGCAGCGATTTCCCATCTATGGTTTGGGGCTATTGATTCTCCTTGAGCTTTTAGAAGGGATTTGAGTAATTTTCCTTTCTTTTTTTCCCCTCGCTAAGGATCAGTCATTTTTGTCCATATTTATGTTGTAGTTTATTTTTCTTTTCTGAAGAAAGCATACCACAGGAATTCCAATTCAATCACCAAAATTGTATTCTAGAGCATTGGTATAAGCTGCAAAAACCAGTGGGAGGTTTAAGAAGATTTTTATTAGGAGTGAGATTTTCATACTAGATCTTGAATGCTTTCTAAAACTTATTAACCTAATGTGATTATTCTCAGATATTTCATTTAGAGAGTTGATTGCTTGTAATAAAGCAAATCCTTTCTGTAAATAGAGGTATAAAAGAAAATGTACATGTTGTTCTAAAGTAAAATAGAAAGCAAGATTATACCATTTTCATTAAACCTTAAATATGGGTTGGCTTAAAAAAGCATTCCTTAATTGCATTAAATCATGCCATAATTTCTTCTGCCAAAGGAGTGTTTCTATTTTTTTTAGAATTGCGTGTATGTTCTATGTCATTCCACTCTCTGGTCCTCTAACTGTAAAATAACAGGTTGCTCTAGAATCTGGAATTCAGGAGGGGAAATGAATTTGATACCAAGCAATCTCATGTATTATATTTTAATGCATTTAAAATATTATTCTAAAAAGGAATTCATGACCCAAAGAGTTTAAGAACCTCAGCCCTGCATTTCTTTACAACTAATACTAAAATTCTTCCATCAAATAAAATCAGAATATATACTCCATTGCTTTTACTGGAGACTATTATTAAACATTTTGTTTTCCATAACTGATCTTTCACTTCAAAATATGTTCAAAATCTTACCCTCACTCTCCACAGTGTTTCTGGAGTGATCCTGATCATTGTTTTAGCTTCTTTTAATAACAGTATTTTTCTGTCGTGGTTCAAGCATCGGGATAGAATGGAAGAGTCCTGACATTGTGAGGACTTAGAGCCCCATGCTTTATAAGTAAAGCAGAGCTGAGCCCAAACACAAGGCATAAAGTTATTATCTCATGAGTTCATTTGAGGTGATACTTGTGTAGAAACCCAGCCTTCTTAAAATAGCAAATGTAACTCAGAAAAATGTGTGTGGCTGTTCTGTTCACAGTGATTCCCAGTGCTTTTCTAAATCCACAGATTCTTACGTCTGTACAATTAATTAACCTCCTCTTCCATCTCGTGATTATATATATTTTCATTATGACCAAATGAAAGGAATTTGTCCAAGGTCACATATTAAGTTTGGTATGCGACTGTGACTGCCATCCTTTTACTACCTTTGTATTCATACTGAACACTGACAGGTGATCCCCAATCATCTGCCCCAATCTCTTCTGTCGAATAAGCAGGAGTTCAGGCAAGATAGCACCTTGGAGTGACCAACAAAGGAAGAGAGAGGGAAAGCCTGGGGGTTCACTGATTCACTCACTCATCCAGCACGTGTGTGTTGCTCACCCAGATTCAGAGATGGCTGAGTGAAAACCACACCCTGCCCTCATGGAACGAGTGTGGGGACAGGCAATGAGCAAGAAAATAAAGAGAGGTACTATCCCAGGTCAGGAAGAGAGAGGTTAGCATTCAGGCGGAGGACGAGTGATACAAAATGAAGAGGGATAAATGAGAGAGCATTCTTGGAGGAGGGTTATTTCCGATGGGATGGCCAGAAGAGGCCTTTCTGTGATGGTGACATTTGGGCTATGGCTCATATGAAGAAGGCAGTGTGAAACTCTGGGAGAAGGGAGTTTTCAGCAGGGAGAATGGCAGGTTGAATGGCCTTGAGAGGGACATGAGCGGAAGGTTTAGGAGAACAGCAAGAAAGCCTCCCAAGGCTGTATAATGTGGTGTTTGAATTGGGACGAGGCTTTGGCATCATTTTGTGTCCCAGTCCCACAAGGTAGGACTTTGGACAAGTCAATTCATCTCTGCAGGCATCAGTTTCCCTACCTAGAAAATGGGGCAATATTGTCCATCTCACAGTGTAATTGTGAGGTTGAATGGAACAATCTGCATGTGGTTTAGTGTCTGGTCTGCAGCAGAGACTCAGTACATTTAGTTCCTGGTGCTGTTATGTATCTGGCTGTGGTCAAACTGAGATGAGTAGCTCTGATAATGCCAGGACTGACCTCAGCAGGCATTTTGCTTAAGTCATGTCAGAACACAGGTAGTGCTCCGTACCTTATGCTGAATTGTGATGCCATGGTCCTCCTGACCTCCCTTCTATAGACCATTTTAGTCGGGTCAAGAAAAAAAAATACATTGGTGGCTTGGAATATGGTTCAATTCTGGATGACCTACAGTCAAGAGAGCTTCCTAGAAAAACAGACAGGCGGTACAGAAAATCCCTAGGCTTTGTGAAAGGTGATCGATGCGATGGATGTCGGCTGAGAAACACCCAACGCCTACTCGTATAAGGTGGTGCGACTAATGTAGACTCTATGTCCTCTGTGCACAAAAACTGTCTTGCTCACTGTTGTTTCCTTGGGTCTGACCCACAATAGGGACTCCATAAATATTTGTTAGATGAGTCAAAAACATCTCAAAGAGAGAGAGAGAGACAGAGAGATGTTTCTGGACCTCTCTCAGCTTCTGTGATTAAAGGGAAGCTCTCTCTCTCCAGTCTGGGGTTGATACAGCCTGATCTCCTCTGGCATGAATCTGAGTCAATATCTAGGGAATAAGAGATAAACGTGGCTTGTGTAGAACTCTCTGGACATTTGATCAAAAATTATATCTGAGTAAAGCTACTCAATTGAGAATTCAGGGTCATCTCCAATTCAGTTGATGACTAAAGAAAATTGATGTTTTTTATGTACTAAAATTAAGGCATTTAAAATTTTTATGATGTTAAGATGTAATATTCATCCCCAAATATCTATTGTTTTCCCCAAATATGAGACCCAGACCTTCCCCTGGAAAAAGAAATAAAGATTGTGATTTGCCATATCATGGGGTGGCTATTCCTATCTTAGTTTAATAGTTGAATGTTTTAAAACCTGTCTTTTTACCAAAAATAATTTAAGGTAATTCTTTCATGGTTTTCTGAAGAGAAATATGTGAAAATCTGAACCTGGAATTTGGGGGTTGTTTTTGCTCACTTAATTAGTATTAGAGCTCTTAGGAATATTTCAATGGATTATTTCAGGCTTAAGAATCACATTAAATCCCTCAGATATGAATGGGCAGTCCAAAGTTAATAATAGCAATAAAAGATCTTTGTAGAAAAATTATACCATAGCCACAAGTAATCAAACTCTCAAGAACTGCAAACTGGATGGTATGTTAGACCACTTGCAAACTAGCAAGTTGGCCTGTCCCAGTTTTATGGATGTTGGCAAAAGAATGCATGGTCAGAGGCAAAGAACCATTTATTACTGCTAGCAATAACAATATCAGCCAGAATATCAGCAGCTGCACCAGCTTGATTTTTTTCTGCAGGAAGACTTTATCTTTAATTTACTGGACAGTAAAAAATACCTTTGCTTCAGATGAGACACTATGTCTATCTTCCTGGCACAAAGGCAGTTAGCAAGAGACCCATGGGGAACTGTCTCTCACCTCAAATATCCTGCTTTTTTGCTTTTAACAAAAAAATAGATTTTTTTTAAGGCTCAAAGATTATAGAGCCTAGCTTTGCTTAGTTTGGTTTTGTGGAGTTTAACCAGCTTTTTGGAGGATGGGTATCAGTAGAAAGCATAAGACCCATCTGCTGTAACACTTAAATTTATTTTTATTTTTAATCCTCACCCGAGGATATTTTGATATAAAGGGAGTGGAAGAGGGAGGAAAAGACAAAGAGAAACATTGATGTGAGAGCAACACATCGATTGGTTGCCTCCTGCACATGCCCCACCAGGCCCCAGGCTGGGGAGGAACTGGCAATTGAACTACATGCCCTTGACCCAAATCAAACCCTGGACCTTTTGGGTTGCAGGCCATGCCCTATGCATTGAGCCAAACCAGCTAGGGCTAAATTTAGATGTTATACCTACATAACTGTAGCTCTTCAAATTTTTCATGAGATTTTTGCACAGTTAAAGATTATGACAACTCCAGAGATGTAGAACAATAGATTCTAATTTAGAAGTTTATTTGGCTGCTTCACTCTAAAATATATTGGTTTTAGAGCAGAGAGGCTTACAGACCAGAAGGACATCAAATGTTTCAAAAGATACTCTTCATATTTTTCCTTAGACCCCGGCCCCTGATATGCAGAACTATCACAGTTAGTGTTTATCATCCTTTCCCACCATTCTTATGATAATTACATATCTTTACAGAAAAGGTATATTGCACAAATTGTTATTCTTTACACAGGAGAGCTTTGTTATCAAGTGCAGCCATTACACAATCATACTCACACACAGGGTTTGTGTTACCTTTAAGATCTTGCAACCCTTTTATCCCCCCTTTTTAAATCTTAGGTTTCAGTAATTACCAATATTCATACTGCTACTGCTCCTTTTTTAGTTAATTAAGTCAGAGGTCATTTTGATTGATTAAAGTGGTGAATTATTTGATCCTCTGGTGTTAGGAATTAAAATAATGAAAAAATAAACAAAAAAAATAGTGTCTGAAGGGTTTTACACTATAGTTGCATTCAAACAAAAGAGGCAAAACTTTTAAAGAAATATTGTACTCTAATCTAATTAAATCCTATTTTCCTCTTTGGAGTCAGATGATGAAGCAGTAGTACTAACAGAACCAAGGAATCTAAAATTGCGTTTGTAGTGTTTGGACAGGATGACACCATCCATCTGTTACCGTCAGCAACTGTTCACATAATACATCTATGCTGAACTTTATTTCCAGCTCAGCACAACCATAGCCCTATGACCTTGAAACTTACAAATATTGGACAGTAGCGATATTAAAGAGACAGACTAAGGTTTTAACACTATCTTAATAAGCACAAGCATTCACTTTTTACTTTACTATTTTCCAGAACACAAGGTTACGAAATTTTCCAAGGAGCACTTGCAACATTAAAAACTATAAACTTTTCTGATTGAAGTCCAAAGCATCAGGCATGAAAAAGCACAACATGGAATGTTACGTCTGAAACTTGACATTCAAGTTATAGTTTAAACCAGAAAAGACTAATTTCTTATAGCTTCCCTTCCCTCTCCGTCCCCTCCTCCCGCCCCCTTGCATTTTGAACACTGATTCAGTGGTCTGCAAATTAGGATATGCATACTTGCATACTCCTGGGCTTTATTTTCCAGAATGGTCCTTTAATGATACTTCAAAGGAAATAAATTTGAATTTCAAAAAAATCTGTTTCCTAACATTTCTCCTTCCCCTCTCCCCAGTTATGTGTTCTTCCACTTAAAAGAAAGCACACCTTTTGCCCATCAGAAATCTTATGATACATGTCACACATTATAAAAACCCCGGAAACACTAATTAAAGAGACGACTGGAAATACTGATGTATGTGTTGGGTGAAAAATGACTCCTATAACTAAAAAATATATTTTTATTGATTTTTTACAGAGAGGAAGGGAGAGGTATAGAGAGTTAGAAACATCAATGAGAGAGAAACATCGATTAGCTGCCTCCTGCACACCCTCTACTGGGGATGTGCCCGCAACCAAGGTACATGCCCTTGACCGGAATCAAACCTGGGACCCTTCAGTCCGAAGGCCAACGCTCTATCCACTGAGCCAAACCAGTTAGGGCAAGACTCTAATAACTAGATAATAATCTTTTTATAAGCCTAGATGTTTTCAATAATTTGCTTTCAACAAAACTGAAGTATGACCTATACAAGTTATCAGCTGATATTAGAAATAACTTTGGTTGTTAATTAGAAGAATTGAATGACTTTACTATCATAAAATTTCTTCAACTCCCCATCCACTTTCATTATTCTTCAGAACAATAAATTTTACCTATTTAAAGAGAATACATGAATCATGTAATTCTAGAAGTAAGTGACATTCACCTTGGAATGTCTTGGTTTGTCATTTAAGAAATTCAGCTTGGGTGAATTTTTCCCCCCGACAAGGCCAGGAGTGAACAAAACTCAAAGAGACTTAGAGAAGAGAGAATACAAAAATAAATAAATAAATAAATAAATAAATAAATAAATAAATAAATTAAAGCTACTAACACATCATTGTTGATGTGGGAGATGGTGATCTATGGTGGAATATATTTCTTAAATACTGTAATTTTCCCACTTAGGGAACTTATGAGGCCAGAACCTAAACATCTGGTTGGAAGAAAGTGGGTATATTCTCTTTCTAATTCACATGAAAGTAGCCCTTTGCAATGAGAGAGATGGGTGTGCTGCATGCTACTTGCAAAGGCGGTAGAAACCGTAGGAGTTTGGCTTCACTCCTATACTTCAAAGTATAGGATTGGCTCCTGGGCAAATCAAGTTGTTAAAAAGTCTGCAGCCAAAGCACAGAACTTCCTCCAAACTTGGTAGGAGTGTTCTGGTGAGAGTTTCAAAACTTCCATGTGACTTTCAAACCTGCGGCTACCACACCAGGTGGTTCAGGAAGAGCTCCAGCCAAACAGAAAGTGTGCCCGGAGCGCTCCGAGGTTTAAATCTGGGAGCACAGGGAGGGAACTGACAGCCTCAGTGGGAAACACTGTGCCAGTGGCAGCAACATGGAGGAGGGAGGAGATGCGCATGGCGGTTTACATGTGGCAGGGCTCAGCCATTACCACTGACAGCCCCTGTTAATCCAGGCCCATGTCCTCCACTGCACACACAGCCACTTTAACTTATTGCCCATCATGGTCTTTTTATGACACTCTGTGCAGCCATAAACACTCTGCAGATTTCATCAGAACCAGGCAGGTTCTGACAGGCAGTCTGATTTAATATCATGTGAAATGTGAGTCCAATATCTGTGCACAGTTATCTCCCAGCAAATCCGTGCAGCGTAGGGAAGGCCTGAACGGCGTGCAGATGCTGACATTTGCAGAGAGAGAGAGATTGCTGAGGTAGTCCTGGGGTGGTGGGGTTGCAGGTGGAATAATAGGGGTCAAGGAGGATTGTTTCAGGACCTGCTAAACTGCAGTGGTTGAGCTCACGGCAGGCATTCACTTTGTCTCTGGATACTCTCTGGATTCCTCCCAAGCAGATAGCACATAGCATCTCCTGTGGGCCATGATCAGGGAAGGGGACAGTGAGGACAGCCAGGGAGAGCCACCGCTTCTCTACGGTGGCGTGTGGGAATAGCTTGATTTTCCTTGGGGGAGAAATTAGGCCATCTCCTTCGAAAAAGCATCAGTGGTTTTAAGAAACTTTACATTATAAATACCAACGTATCAAATCCGCAGGTGAGGGTCTGTACCCTTGTACGGACTGAAACAAGGCTTCTCTGCCTGTTCTGTTTGGGGCATTCGCAGCCCACGCCCAGGGACACGGAGGCCTGCCAGAGTCTGGCCCTGTCTTGCTCCTAAGTCCTGGAGAGGCTCTGACCCTTTCATTAAGTTCTCTCTTGCTGCAGGTGCCATTTTGGTTTTTATTTCACTCTCTCTGGATCTGAAAACCTGTGATTTTATGGCTCTGAAATTATGGTTAAAATAATATTCTCCTTATTTTTGACTTAGACTCCATATTAGGAGGTGAACTATCCTTGTTGAAACACATCAATTTTGTTGCAACATCCAGTCTATGAGATAAACCAAGGCTTCAGTTCTGGAATTCTTTCTCTGAGAAGTAGAATTTAGAAGGAATTCAGAATTCTTTCTGAAAAGAAGTAGAAGCTTTCAGCAATGCTACATTATCTTTTGAAATGTCAGCTGTAAGGTTTGCCCAACACATTTCCATGAGAGGCCGAGGGAAGTCACTTTCAATATTCAGTGCATTGCCCACTGACGGGTCAGACTGCCCGAGGGCGTGGCTCGGTGCTGCATTGGATACGAGCCTCGGAAAGGCGATCAGTGTGGAAACTGGGTGGGAAGCTCTTAGGCAAGCTCTTGGCAGTTCAGACTGAGCACTTATACCTAGTACCTCCTGCATCTGTTCCATCTTCTGGTTGGCGAGACCACACTTCCTGTAACAGCAGGACCAGCTCATTCTCATCTGTGGCCAACACGGCTCTGATGACCTCAGCAATGACAATCCCCAGGCCCCACTAAATGATTCCAAGAGGCTTCAGTATGACAGGTGGCAAAGGAAAGAACAGGGTGAAGAGGTGATGAGGTGGGGATGGAAGTAAATCAAGAAAACCTGTGCTGCCAGGTTGGCATGGCTCAGTGGTTGAGCATCAACCTATGAACCAAGAGGTCAAGGTTTGATGCCCAGTCAGGGCACATGCCAGGATTTCGAGCTCCATCCCCAGTGAGGGGTGTGCAGGAGGCAGCCAATCAATGATTCTCTCTCATCATTGATTTTTCTATCTCTCCCTCTCCTTTCCTCTCTGAAATCAATAAAAATATATTTAAAAAAAGAAAAGAAAACCTGTGCTAATGCCCTCACTTAAAGAAAATGAGCGTGTGCTTCCCTCACCTCCTCCTCATGGCTGCTGAGCAAAAGGCTGTTGGGGCCCTCTGCTCTACCATGAACCATGTTAAAGAACCGTGGCAGGAAGGGACACAGGGGCCTTGGTCTGTGATATAGATTGTTTAGCTTCGAAAAGTAGAATTTACATAATTTTATCTTGTATTTGCCCAAGGACAGGTTATTACAAAGGCTTCACCAGAATGATGCAGTTGTCATTCTACTCTGAGCCGGATCCCAGTCTTGATCCCATCAGGCAAGGCTGCCGGAGCCCTGCACTGATCTCTAAGGACAGAGTCTGCGAGAACCTAGTGAAGGGCAAGAAGTGGGGGGGGGGGGTGGGTGATGTAGAAGTATGTTTCTGAATTCCCTGTGAATTAGAACACTAATAATCATGGTCATTTTCTTCCAGGCTTTAGAGATAACCCTATATCGATTTACTTGGAGAAGATAAACAAGAAAAAAATGTTTTTCCTGCCCTCTTCTATTATATTTTTATTTTTCTTACTTGAAAACAGCAAATTTATTAGGAGCAGATGTTTCCTCCATAGTGTGGTAGTATCACGGAAGACATTAAATTAGAGGCACAGCTGACTGTGTGATTCTGGCATAGGTGGCCCGAGTGGTTGCTGGCTGGTGGGACCCTCCCTGGCTTCTGGCTCCTTCCTCCCACCACCTCCTCTGGGCTAGGACAGTGCAGCTGGTCGACATATAATTGTTGGCCTTTCAACACAAGGTGACTTAGTCAGCAGTGAGCCAGGGCTGGACAGCTCCTAAATCCTTTCCTCAGAATCAAACTATGTTTGAACTCTGCATTTAATTAATCATTAACAAATATTTATTGAGCCGCCACCAATCACAGCACCGTGATTAAAACGCATGAGTTCCAGAGACTGGGCGCCAGGGCTCCATGCCACCTCTGCCACTTATGTGCCCCATGACCTTGGCTAATTATTAACTCTTTAAGCCTCAATTTCCTGTTCTATAAAAGACAGACAGTAATAGCTCTTGTCTGGTAGGATTTTGTGAGGATCAGATGAGGTAAATTTTGTAAATTGCTCAGCCCATTTGTAGGAACTCGCAGCCAATGTATTAGGCAAACTCGGTTTGATAGGCTGGGAGTAGGAGATAAGTTCATTTGCTCCTCCACTCCCCTTTCTAAGTCCGTAAGGCAGGTCCTATAAGATTCCCTGTCACTCTCAGATAATAAAAAGTCTTCTGATCAGTGTTCATGCCAAGAAGAGTCTCCTTTCAGAGATTCAAATGTGTTGAGTCTGGTATGCTAATCAAATCTTGGAGCTCTATTTAATTTAGAGGTTCTCTCTATTTAGCTTGCCCCAGGCTAAGGAAGCACAAGCAGGACAAGTGAGAGTATTATGTTCTACTCACTCAGTAGCTATGATGTTGGATTTCTCCAAGGTCAAGAGCAAACGAGATTACAGGAAAGGGCCCGGAGGCACTGACGTTTAAGGTTCTGTGCTTGGCAGGTGGCCCCACCCACTGCCCTTCTCATTTGCATTTGTCAGGCCTGTGTCACACACAGCATTTCAAATCCCCGTCTCTACTCTGGGGACCATTGCCAGGCTTTCTCAGAGTTCCTCCTGAACCCTTCCCCACTTGGCTGGAGGTAAGGCGGAGGCACATGGCTCTGCTCTCCGACCACAAATCAGGCAAGACTAGGGCAGAGATCCGTGGGCCACCCCTGGGTGTCAATGGCTTTTTGATAATTTTGCTGTCCCTGCCCCCTCTGCCTTTTCCTCCAGTGCCCTGGCTGGTGCTCAGCGAGATTTTTCCCGGTGGAATCAGAGGTCGAGCCATGGCTTTAACTTCAAGCATGAACTGGGGCATCAACCTCCTCATCTCGCTGACGTTTTTGACTGTGACCGGTAAGGATTCGTCCTCTTCCACTAATGCCTTTGTGCTCTTAGGGCAAATGTAAGGGAAGCACACTCAGCTAAGAAAAAAAAAAAAAAAAGGCAAAACAAAGTATTTTTCTGTGGACATTGTCAAACACATTCCAAAGTAAAGAGTAGCAAGGAACCTGATGTACCCACTACCCAACTTAAAGGGTTGTCAACCATAATTCACTTAAAACCCCACCTGCTCATCCCCCCACATTATTTTAAGGCACATCTCAGACAGCATGTCATTTGTGTATAACATTTCAGCATGGACCTCTAAAAGATAAGGCATTTAAAAACTATAGCCACGCCTGGCCAGTGTGGCTCAGTACTTGAGCCTTGAATCATGAACCAAGAGGTCACAGGTTTGATTCCTGGTTAGGACACGTACCTGAGTTGCAGGCTAGGGCCCCAGGTCAGGGGGCATGCAAGAGGCAGCCAATAAATGATGTTTCTCTCTTATCATTGATGTTCTATCTCTCTCTCCCTCTCCCTTCTTCTCTGGAATCAATAAAAACATATTTTAAAAAAATAAAACAAGAAATAAAACTATAGCCACACTATCATTATCCACCTAAAATATTAATAAAACTTCCTTGGTGTCAATATCCAATCTGTTCATTCTTCAGAGTGTCTTATAATTGTTTTTTATATTTTGTTTGTTTGAATCACAATCCAAATATATAACTTACAATTGATTGATATGTCTCTTGTATTTTGTAGGTTTCATCTTCCTTTCTCCTCCCCTCTCCCCTACTTTATATTTTTAATGAAGAAATTGGGTCATTCATCTCATCATTTTCCCCAGGCGGGATTTTGCTGATTGCCGTCATATTACGTGACCGTCTGTCCCTTGTGTTTCCTGACAACTGCTGTTTAGATCTGGAAGCTTGAAGAGATTTGGGTTTTCTTGTCTCTTTATTTGCAAACTCCTTTGTAGGTGATTGCGTGTCCTGCCATCGAGGCATATGTCGTTTGCTTGTCTCCCACTTTGTTGCAACCACTTCCTTTGAGCATTATTGCCCAGATCTGTTATTTTCTCTCTATCATTCCTTCTAAATTTTTATCTCTAATACTATGCTAAGGAGAAATTTCTTCTATAACTACTAGAAGGAATTTATAATAAGTAATAGTTATTTACCTACCCTGACGTATGGGTCATATAAGAAAGGAAAGATAAATACTTGAAACTTTCTCTTTATTGTTTAGTTTTTGAAATAATGAGATAGTTCCCCAGCATCCTCCAAAATTGACCAAGGAGTTGAGTTTTCATATATATATATATATATATATATATATATATATATATATATATATGGATATAGTGGGGGAGGGGGAGGAGGGAGAAAGAGAGAGAAAGAGAGGTTGCAAACAAAGAAACAAGAAAATCTAAATCTTCTTAAGCCTCTATTTTCAACTGGTGTTCCACAAGAATTTTTTTAAATGCAATACCTGGTGCTCCTTTGGCAGCACATATACTAAAAATTGGAACGAAAAAAAAAATGCAATACCTGACTATTCAGTCAGGGGCACAACCTCTTCCCTTTAGATTGTCAAATAAAAAAATAATATCAGCCAGCACAACAATAACTGTCCCATGTGAATGAATCAAAATTATAAATTTTATTTGCCAGATTGGCAAAAAACTGTATTTTTGGTGTGCTGCAGAATTTTAGTCATTAGCTTATGTGTGCATAAGATGAAAAAGGCTAAAAATCGCTGCTCTAGATCTAAACTGCAGCTTACAGGAAACAAAGGACAGAAGGTCATGTGATATGACGACAATCAGCAAAATCCCGCCTGGGGAAAACTATGAGACAAATGACCCAGTTTCTTCATAAAAAATGTAAAGTGAGGGGAAAGGTGGGGAGGAGAAATGGAGGTAAAACCTACAGATTTTAAGAAACATATCAATCAATTTTAAGTTATGTATTTGGGTTGTGATTGAAGCAAAGTATAAAAACAATCATAAAATCATTGGAAGAATGTGAATAATATGCATATATTATATATAAATTCTCAAAAGTGGATGTATATTAAAAAATGTAGATATTTATACTAGTACTAGAGGCCCTGTGCACAAAAATTTGTGCACTTGGGGGGGTCCCTCAGCCCTGCCTGTGCTCTCTCGCAGTCTGGGACCCCTCGGGGGATGTCCACCTGCTGGCTTAGGCCCACTCCCCAGGGGATCGGGCCTAAGCTGGCAGTCAGACATCCCTGTGGCAGCTCAGGAGCCCTCGGGGGGATGTCCACTTGCCAGTGGGGAACAGGCCTAAGCTGCAGTTGGACATCCTTAGTGCTGCTGAGGAGGCGGGAGAGGCTCCCACCACCACTGCTGTTCTGGCAGCCATCAGCCTGGCTTGTGGCTGAGCAGAGCTCCCCTTGTGGGAGTGCACTGACCACCAAGGGGCAGCTCCTGCATTGAGCGTCTGCCCCCTGGTGGTCAGTGTGTGTCATAGTGACCAGTCATTCCCAGTCTTTCTGCTGTTAGGGTCAGTTTGCATATTACCCTTTTACTATATAGGATAGAGGCCTGGTGCATGGGTGGGGGCCAGCTGGTTTGCCCTGAAAGGTGTCCCGGATCAGGGTGGGGGTCCCGCTAGGGTGCCTGGACAGCCTGGGTGAGGGGCTGAGGGCCGTTTTCAGGCTGGCCACGGCCACAGCTGGAAGCAGGTATCTGGGATTTATTTATCTTCTATAATTGAAACTTTGTAGCCTTGAGTGGAGCTCAGGGCGGGCCAGGGCAGGCGGGAAGCTTGGCTTCCTCCATCGCCGGGGGCAACCAAGCCTCCTGCTTACTCCAGCTCCGTGGCTGCCGCCATCTTTGTGACGGAATGATGGAGTAAGGGTGTGATGGTTATTTTGCATATTACTCTTTTATTAGATAGGATATCTTTATATAGTACTTCTGAATCTTGTCAACCACTTTTTTTAAAGTACATCTACTTACGGAACGTTTGCAGTTGTTAAATAAGCATGGCTTAAGTTTTTATATAAGATTTTAAAATGTTTGTATCCTTCCTACTTTTTTAGAAATAGCCCAAGATTAAAGGAAACACAGGAACTAGTCATTAACACCAACCATACCTCTCCCGCTCAAATCACACTCTGAGACCTGTGCCTTCACTTTCACACACACACACACACACACACACACACACACACACACACACCCTATCTGCTATTTGATGTGGAGAAAGAGAAATATAAGAGGAAGGATGGAAATGATAAGGGACAGAAAAAGATGACACGAACCTCTGGGAAGAATAGCGAATATGTGTGATGTCCTCATGGGTTTGTAGAACCAACACTGGGAAAGTGAATCCACTTTTTACAAATCCCGGGGTAGTCTGAAATCTGTAGATGGCATTTAACTGGGCTAAGTTTGAAATTCTATACTTGCTTTCAAATAATCAGTTTTCCAAGTCAAAACATAGGGGTAGCAAGTCCTTGGACACCAGCCTTCCTAGTGCAAGTTCGCTGTCAATAAAGGAGTGTTCCAGAGAGACAGACTTACTCGCAGGGGGCATGACACAGCTGCCGTGCTGTGCTCGGCTCTGAGTAAAATGTTTTTTAGAAGTTTGTTTAAATATTTTAAGAGGCTTGCAGTGTGTCCACCAAGCAAGTGCAAGTGCAATCTGGATGACATGGACATGCGACCTATTGTTACCAAACTCAAGGGGTCCGCTGCTTGGGTGTTCTAGTCAAGAATGAGACATGTTAGGTAGTTTTATTTACTTGCAGCAGGTAAAGGAGACAGGAGATTGATATCCAAAACTGTCCCCCAAGGGAGGCTTAGCCATTGCTTATATGCACTATTTGGTCAGTTATATGTTGTTACATGTATTACGCCGGGTTCCTGTCCAGCTTATCTGCCTTACAGCTGGTCTGCAAAATACTGTGCTACATTTTTGCATTTGGCAAGAATAGCCTTTAGTAAGAATGGCCCATGCCTGGAGACACGTGTCCTCTCTAACGTGGTTTGTGAAGAACAGTTGCAGGAGTTCAGGATGTTTGACGGAGGAGAGGATGCTCAGGGAGGGGTGGAGGGGCACAGACACATTTGAACGCTGTCTTGAAGAGGCATGGGGAGAGCCGACCCAGAGGGCAAAGCAGAACCTCCGGCCAGAGTTCCTGAAAGGAGGACTTGCATGTAGGAACGGAAAAGGAAGGCCTTTTCAACAGGTGGGGCCGGCTCACCATGCACAGAAAATCTTTGGAAAGTGGCGAGCCCTCTGTTACTGAAAGTGCTACTAGTAAAACAGAACAGGAGACACGTTTGATGAGACAACCTTTGGGGTTTTTTACTCTCTATTCTGGTTTTATGCCCCAGAAGGGGAAAATGACCAATTGTACAAGCACTTTATTAAGCACTCACTTGTGTCAGACTCTATGCTGACAGCGAGAAGAGCACAGACACATCAGTTTAAATAAAACGCCAGGACAGCAGTGCTGTGTCTGCTTCCTGCCTCTCCTCCCGGCACAGCTGACTGGTGGTTATACGTTCAGCTCCTTCCACTGCACTCATGGAACTGCCTCATACATAACTGTCCGGTTAGGTTCCTAGCTGACTAGTCGTGATTTGTGGCTGCAGCTGCTGAGGGCTGTTTGCACAGTTCAAGCCTGTGGTTGGTCTGAAGGGCCAGCTGCCTCCTTACTACCCACTGCCACTCTGGACTTTCTGCTGCAGAGCCAGGGGCTGGCCCAATGCAAATGCAGGCTCAAGTGCATAGGGGGCCATCTCGCATCAGTTAGCCAGCTAGTGGTTAACGTATCTTGGCCTTGGTCAGTAACCACAGAGGAACTGTACCTTCGGCAGGAAGTGGTTTGAGGGAAAACTAGGCTTCTTGCTGCTGAATCTGAGCAAGTGAATGCCTTTCATTAGAACCATCATCCCTTTTTTTTTGTAAATCCAGGAAGAAGCATTGCAAATACACTAGCTACTAAGTGATAAAATATTGCCAATAGGTAAATGATTTATTTAAATCAGAGTATAGAAGGGTGAGTTTGTTCCAAGAAAATCCATCTGTATCAATGTGTCTTTTAAAATGTCCATTAATAGAAAGCAAACTGCTACAGCAGTGATTCTCAGAGAGGAATTGTGGAGCCTGAAGAGAGAGAGGAGATATTTTACCTTCTGCTTTATATGTTTCCAGTTCTCTTTTTGCAGTGAGCAAAGAGAAAAGCATGCTCACCAAAAAGATAGCATTGGGTATACATTGTGATGGTTGCAAGACTGCTACTTATTCTGCCAGAGAAAGCTGGGGTGGTTTGAAAACATGAAGCTTTCCGAGGCTGGCTGTAGCTTTAATTTCCCAGGATACTGTCTCGTGTTTGAAAATACCTGTTTTTATATATGTTCTAAGAAGCGGCTGTCCACAAGTGGCATCAAAGCAATACCGACTGCATTTCTAACCAATCTCTTTCATCCTCTGTAGATCTCATTGGCCTGCCCTGGGTGTGCTTTATCTATGCGATCATGAGTCTCACAGCCCTGGGGTTCATTGTTGTGTTTATACCTGAGACCAAGGGATGCTCTTTGGAACAAATATCAATGGAACTGGCAAAAACGTAAGTATGATGTGCATTGCTCTCCAAACAGCACTTTTTGGTAAAAAAAATAAAGTAAATAAATAAATAAATGTAGCTTTTATATACAACCAAATCATAATAACATCTGAAAGTATTTTAGGATATTTTCTTTGGTGTGGAACCGTATCTCATAGCATAATTCCAGTTACTCTGACGTGTATTTAGTTTGGGTGAGTCAGCTAAGGAATTAGAATAATCGATGCTTTCTTACAAGTGAACCGTTCAAAGCTCTTTCTGCAATGATCAAAGGACCCTCACATCTCCTCAGCTTTCCCTGATGCAGGGTTTGTTTGTTTGGGGTTGAGGGTAGATCCTGGAACATCAGGCTCACCTTGTGTTAGAAGCACGGGCTTCAGTTCTTCCATCTCTATCCTACCTGATGGTCTCTTTAAGCCCTTGCTAAGGCTAAGATTATCAGGAAAATTCAGGTTTAAATGTCTACACATTATTCCAAATAAAGCACAAAGTAAGTTTAAGAAAGATTAAGAGTTTCTGAGGAAATTTGCATTCAGAAAACCTGTTAAATAAATTCCAAATGCAGGCATCACTTTAGCAATTTCACTTAGAAGTGGGCGGTCAGAAATTCCTTTTCTTTTAGTAGCAGAACTCACAGTTCTAACGGCTGAAACAGGCCTGGGGAAGGGGTGGTGCATCGGGAACAGGAATGAAGGGGAACTGGTTATTCTTCCCAGGAGTCAAACCTTATACTTGAAAATGTAGAGATACTTGTTCTTGGGTTTGAATAAAATGGGAGGAAACAATATATTTATAGTTTGTCCACTAGAGAGAAATGTGTGATTGCTACTGAAACTGTGGGCATAGTGATTCTCCAGCTTTTGTCTGAGTGATGGTAGGCATGTGTATTTATATAGACCAAACTGTTAATCCTCATTTATTAAGGTGCGTGGTCAGCAGGATTGTGGGAAATGTTTTACTTTTTACTTTATACACTTTTAAATGGTTCACATTTTAGAAACAGATCACTTTAGTAAAAAGCAAAAAAACTTTTCTCTTAATTCAAGCCATAAGTTAAACATCAAACTATACAGGTAATTTTTGATAAAGATAAGGTCCTGTTTTTATTATTTTTTAAAATATATTTTTATTGATGTCAGAGAGGAAGAGAAAGGGAGAGAGATAGAAACATCAATGATGAGAACCACTGATCAGCTGCCTCCTGCACACCCTGCAATGGGGATCAAGCCCGAAACCCAGGCATGTGCCCTTGACCGAATCAAACCTGGGACCCTTTAGTCCGCAGGCCGACACTCTATCCACTGAGCCAAACCAGTTAGGGCAAGGCCCTGTTTTTAAGAAAAAATGAAAATGATACTCATTTACAAAGAGAAATACAATAGTCAGGAAGGCAACTGCTCTGTGGGTCACAGGATGTGACTTAATCTGTGCAACGGGAGGAGGAAGAGGTCTGTTCAGATGAGTGAGACACTGGCTATCCCAAGGCACTCCCTCTCCCACTCCAGATATTCCTTATTCAGTTCTTTGTGGGCCATCTCCTATGGGCCAGCTCTGTGCCAAGAAAGAGCTGAAAATACAGGGGACAAAGAGTCCATAGCTTCTTTAAGAGGCAGATAAGAAAACAGACATTTCACACACTGCGTTGGAAGACACGAAGGAAAGTGCATTGGAGGATTTCATCTATAAACGCTTCCTGAAAGAGGCAATTCCAGAGCAAGGTCTTGAAAGAGTTATCTGGGCAAAGGGACTGTGTGGAAGTCAGAGGAGGGGTCGCACGTAGAGGCCAGTCCACTTACCAGTGGTGGGTGAAGAGGGCAGGTTCTGAGCTGGGGATCGAGAGGTGAGCCCAGGGCACAGGGCACAGAGAAGTCAGGAAGGATCTTGATTCATCTTGTAGAGTTTGGATTTTTATCCTGAAAGCAATGGGCATGAGAAAAACAACAGGACAGGAGGGGTGGCGAATGAGGGAGACCTTTGAGGAGTGTGTTGGAAGAATCAGACAGGAAACTACGAGTCTGGTCTTGGTGCAGGGATAGAACCTACACAGCTCGGAGCAAGACTGGAAAAGGCAGTTAAGGGAACAGGGATCTCTCTAGCTTAGAGAACTAACCCGGTATACACGGGACATTCACTGAAGTCAGACCCAGAAGAGGAGAAAGGCAGGTTTGGGAGGCAGGAGTCTGGTGGCTGGTCAGGGATTAACCCTCATCAGTTTGCACAGGGTCTGAGGTGCCTATGGGACATGCAAGTGATGGGGAAAGAAGGCCAGTGTTTACTGGGAGCTGGAGTTGAGGAGAAATATCTACGTTGGAGAAATAGATTTGGTACTCAACACAGAGGTCCACAAGCAGGAGCAGATCCACATTTTGTGGAGCTTAATAAGCTTTAGGGCCCAGTTTAAGAAAAATATCACAAATTATGAATGCAAAATTATACACAACAGTGTGCGTCTTGGAAGGGCTGTGCGGGTGAGGGGTCCTGGGGCCTGTTTCATTGGCGTTATGGAAACCCACCTTGGGTATATGCACTTTTGAGCTACCCATCTACTAGCTGGAGGAGCAAAATCCCTTAAAATATAAAGGTTTGTTAAAATTCTTAAAACACTGAACCAGGGAGAACGTGGTAATGAATTCATCAAAGGAAGCTACCCTATTATCATTCTTGTTTTGCACTCTTTCTTATAAAGTACAACTTGAAGGCCGAGTTCAGGTTAAGAAACTGTTAGATCTATTTTTCACAGGGGGCTGTCGGAACGTATCAAACTGCAGACCAAATGAAAATTTGAAAGCAAAACTTAAGAGAAGCCTGTCTTTCCTTCTAGCAGATCTCCAGAATAAGACATTCCCCAAGAACATGTGATCCAAAACTGAACAAAACTATTGTCAGCATCTGGGGTGGGGAAGGAATCTAAATTAGTAAGACTGAATCAGGACATGTTTTTACAAGAATCATATTTCTGTTACTTTTGAGTCATGCAATAACTCAAACTTAAAGCCAGACCCTCTCCAAGAAAGTGATAAATTGCAACGTAGGATAGAACCGAAAGCCAAGGTACTGTCGACCCCTAGACAGACCACACAAGCGCTGGCAGGTTGGTGTTGAAGAACAAAACCACGTAAGGGCTCTGGTGCAGAGAAGTATGAAAGATGAGGTGGCAAAACAATCCTGCATTTTAAACGCATTCATAGCAGCAGGAGCATCTGCTGGGGTGTATCCATGTGGTGGAACCCAGGACTGATGGCAGGCAAGAGACAAAGCTGCTTGCAGAAATCTTGGAGAATTCCCATTTATGCAACACTAAGAGGCTGGGGCTTGTCTTAGCCTGATGCAGCAGGTTGGCAAAGGCTTTGAAAATGAAAATGTAAGCAGCTTGAAGTGTGTAGATTGATCAAAGTATGTGTGAAATATGCCTGTAGCAAGGTTCCCTGGAGGGAAATGTCAGAGACAGAAATAAGAATAAAATACGTAATGGTACTGGAAAGTTATGGAACCAGCGAAGGAAATGTGGGGTGGCAGGAAGCCCGGGGACCTTGCGAGGACTGGGAAGCGGAAGTTAACCTAAAGACTGAGGAAGGACACTGCTGAGTTACGGGGGTCTGTGAATTTAGGAGTTAAGGAAACAATGAATTAACTTTTGTCACCAGGGTAAGCGATAGTCCTGATGTGCGTATCCCGATGATTTGCTAAGGAGTGAGAAAGGAAACTAATATCAACTCCAAATCTGATAGTACACATCGCCTAACATTTTCCTCTCTGGTATTTGGAGTTGGGTTCTTTTACTTCTATTCCTACCAGCCTGAGAAAACAAATATTCTTCCAAAGTTGTTAAGTTTCTTATAAAATAAAGTGACTCAGCTGAGAGGTTGGGAAAGATTCCAGCAAAAATGTAATCTGAAAGGATTTTGTTTTGAACTCCTGCCTTGCAAGTTAAAAACTCAATATGGGACATTTGCCACATGTGCTATTTCAGTTGGACTTTACTCCAACTTAAGTGGAAACATATAGAGGAACCCAAGTTCTTGTTTTGTAAATATTTTAGTTCTGAGGCCTATTTTTCACTTAAAAAACATTTTTTTTTTATTGATTTCAGAGCAAAAAAGAGGAGAGAAACATCAATGATGAGAGTGAATCACTGATTGGCTGCCTCCTGCATGCCCCCTACCAGGGATCAAGTCCACAACCCGGGCATGTACCCTGACCTGGAATCAAACTCACCTCCTGGTTCATAGGTCTACGCTCAACCACTGAGTCACACCGGCCAGGCTCTTTTTCACTTTTAATAATTAATTTTATGTGGCCATTTCTTCCTTCATTCATCCAAATTCATTTATTCAATAAATATTTACTGAACATCTATTATGTGTCAGACATCATTCTAGGTGCTATGATTAATCAGTGAGCATAAATGCACTGATAAAATAGTGATTGGTGGCTACTTTCAATTGAGTGAGCTGAGAAATTATTCTGAGAGGTAACATTTAAAATAAAATCTAAGTGATAATCAAGAGCCAACAGAACAGTCGGTGTAAAGGATAAAGCAGAAACACTTGAACTGTTCCAGGAATTGAAAGAAATCCAGGAGGCTGCAACCTTTGAGATCCAGTTTAGAAATTCGATAGATACTGGTATGTAGAGATTTATAATCTGAGTTTGGATTCATTCTAAGTGTAAGGGGAAGCTACTAAAATATTTTAAGCAGAGGAATGACATGATCTAATTTACATTTTACCCCTCTGCAGTCACATAGATGAACCTGGCTGAGAAAGCACACAAGCATAGGCCTGGTCTCATTTAAAACCATGAACACTGACTTCAGGTGGCCTGCAATGCTGCCTGGCCATTACACACACATCCCTAGTCCGTTACTGGCCTCTCTCCTAGGTAACTGCTCAGTAACACCTCTCCGGAAACCTCCCCACCTCCTCGCCCTCCTTACTCCCATTGATGGCTTTGCGCCTGACTTCATTAAAAGAAAGGACACTTAGAAGGGAACTTCTATAACCATCCACATCAACCCTCACATTTGTATCCAATACACCTTCCCCGCTCTCTCTCTCAGCTCCATCATTCCTATGTGAGGTCAAACACTTGGCTCCCTTTCTCTTCTCCAACAGTTCTCCCTGCTCACCCCTGCATCATCCATATTTTACCTCTTCATTAGCATAGAAACCTGGTATGGTATTTTTTCCCCATCTTAAAAAAAAAAAGTCTTTGATCCCATTTTCCTTTCATGTACTCATCAATGCTCCAGCCATTGGTGGCTACTTTCTGTAGGTACAGTACTTTACTTGCAATTCCTCACTTGGTTTCCTCCCTAACTTCATTCCAGTTTCTGATCAAATGTTACCTCTTTAGAGATGCCAACAGCATATGCCACACCGCCCCCCCCCCCCAAAAAAAAGTCAATCCTTCCCCCTTTTCCTCATTGGCATTTTCAGTACTTGAAATTATATGCTTAGGTGCTATCCCCTCTACTAAAATGTAGCTTCTTGAAAACAGGAGTCTTTTTCTTTTCTATCCAAAGCCCCTACCCTAGTACTAGGCACGTTGCAGTCACTTGATAAACTAGTTAAATTCCAGAAAAAGCTATTTGAAAGGGGAGAGAGGTTCAAAGGTAGACTTCTCTTTTTTAATAAATGTGAAATACTAGAGCATATTTTCACGCTGAGGGGGATAATCCTGTAGAAAAGAATTTAATGCAGGAGGGAACAATGAAAAATAGGATTATGTAGATATATATATTTAAAGGCATATTGGCCTAAGTTTAAGAAATGGAAAAGAATGAGAGATCTGGGATGTACCTCCATTAGTCCTATGCAACTCTCTACTTGGAGTCTTTCTCTGAATATCATATAGGAATGACTCGTGCCTGAGAAGACCCCAAACCGACGTTCTGTGGTATACTCAATTCTATGATACATCAAGGCTCTGCCATAAAAACAAAAAAAATCTTTTTTTTTCTTTTGCATAGCTAAAACATTAAAGCCCAGAGAGATTTAAAAAAGAATAGCTTGCACATTTTT